>NW_020799091.1:1195871-1207069 GCF_003259725.1 Athene cunicularia | reverse complement strand
CAAAAAACTGACAAGCAGCTCTACCCCCCACACTGGGGGAAGGTGCTGGGACCATATCCAGCCTTCCCACAGAGGCTTTGTGGAACACATACAGCAGCTCTTCAAACAGTTTAAGGAGCAGCTTATGGAACCAAGAAGCTACAAAAGCCTGAACCTACCGGGAGACCCACAGCACTCACAGGGTCCTGCATCTCACCCAGAGAGGATGAAAAGCAAGTGTAGAAGCTCCCTTTGAAGTGTTCTTTGCTCTATAGCGCCAGGCAGTTTTTTGGCCATGATACAACCAAGTGGATGGATTGCCACCATCTAACCATGACCCAAAGCTTGTGTACCTTCATCCAGGCACAAAGCAAGACCTCTGAAAGTCCAAGTGACTGCTGAAAGCCCTGGACATGATGGTGGCTCTGCAAAGTCCAGCTCTGACCAACCCTTCTGCAAAATCAGCTTTTGTGTATCAAGCACAGATAGGAAGGGGAGAAATGGGAAATTATGGGGGAAGTGTTACACGGTGGCCAAGTAAAGCCAATAGTGACTGGCTGAGCACCTCAGCACCTCCTTGTCCAAAAGGCATGATGGAGAGCAGAAGACCCAAACTCTGCAGGAAGACAAAAAAAAAAAAGAGAAAACTCATAAAATTTGTTCCACTTCAATACTCATTCCCAAATATACAACTGGCACAGTGTTGTGCATGAACAATGAGCAAGTGACAGGGGAAGAGACCTCTTAAGGCTCTTACCCCTTTGATCCTCACTCGTACACCTGCTGTGACATCCCTTCTCCAAGAGAAGCCTTTGGCTATGGGATCTGTCACCAGGTTGCAGTTGAATATGCTTATAACGCCCTGCTTAGCATCTTCCCAAGTGGAGGCTTACACAAAGCATGACAAGTGCAGTTTCATTCTGGTGGCCAAGCTTCTCAAGTGTGGAAGTAATCAGCGTACGTGCCAGGCATGGCTCTCCTCCGAGCTCAATTCCTGCTTGTCAGCATCCAGGCTGTGGCAGCGCTGCACCTTTCCACTTCCTCTGCTGCAAAATTGAGTTATTCTAGGCTCATAATTGACACAAAGTCAAATTCCATCTGTTTCCACCAAGATAAAGATTCCTCTGAGGTTGCTCTGCTAAGTACCTGCGACTTTGCTACCCTGCCTCCCCGGCACAGCTCTCCCACGCTGGGAGCAGAGAGGTGCGTGATGCCAAAATTAGTGCCTGGATTTGCTCAGGGTTTATTCTGGGCTGGGCACAAGGCAATATCTTTGTGCTATTTAAGCGCCCAGACCAATGCGGCGAGTCCAACGCTATGCATAGCATCAGTAAGTGGGAGTCTTACAGTCTGGAGTAAAGAGGAAAATGCAGTCATCCCAGGAAGAACTCAGGAGGAGACAGCTCTTTCTGAAGCCTTTTTTTTTTTGCTACACAGCAGCTTCATAATTTACATCAGTCAGACAAGTACTCTACCTATACATAATTCAGTTCACTGCTTGTTTTAACTATTAATGAAAAAAATAAAACCTTTCCAGAGGGCGGCAGCGCACAGCCAATACCCAGGGTGGGAAAACCAAAGCCACAGCAGCATTGATCTTTGCACCCAACAAGAAACGGGATTTAAAAGACTTGAGAAACTGTCTGTAGTCTCCAAAGCGAAGAGGCTGCATAAAAAATATTAGTGAGCTGCGAGAATAGAGAAATCCAAACAGCAAGAAAGCGGGTATGCAGGCAGGAAAAAAGCAACATGATTTTCCTTCACATTTATAATTATGAGTGATCAAGCTATTGCGTGACAAATCCATTTGTGCTGTATAGAGGCAGTCAAGCCAAGTTACCCTGTTGCCAAAACTAGCACCAGGAGGCCAGTGACTTACTGCAGAGTCATTGCACTTAGTGACAGTTTGGATGCAATTTGCTACCATCACCAGTACAGACAGCGGGCAGGAACGGGGAGCCCAGCACGCTCACCAGCATCTTCCTCCGCCCTGTTTGACCAGAGAAGCACTGCAGGGGAAGTTTTGTGGTACACTCACTTCTTTCAAGCCCGAATAACCACTGAAATTTCTAACCATGTTTTCAGCAACCACCCCATCAGGTAGCCACGCTCCCATAAACTGGCTTTGGGCTGTGAGCTGCACAGCATCACACCCAGGGTACAGTCCTGCGTGGATAAACATCTCTGCAAGGTTTGGTTTCTTGTTATGTACTAAGATATTCCTTCCCCAGCATAGTGCATGTGTGATGGGCAAACCGTGTGTTTCCCAGAGGGACAACGTGGACGGGAGGGCTGTCCCTTGGCAGGTAAAAGATGGCATGAAGCAGCATCATGTAGCCACTGTGCATCTGCACCCATGCAGCCAGTGGCTTGCATGGAAAAGGATTTTACAAGGAATCCAGCCCTTTATCAGTATCCACAGAGAAGTCACAGGTGCAAGTCTGCCAACAGCAAAACCAACACCAGACTTGTGCTTTGAAAAGCATAAGTATTCTGTGGAAGAACTGAAAGGCCTTCACAGGTTTTGCAGACCAGAGCCCTCCCTCCAGCAGAGCACTGATTCCCTTAGGGGGATGCAGGCTTGGGGGAAAGTGAGAAGGAACAAGGTCTGAACACAACCCTTGCCCAGACAGCCTGCACTTACCTGGATGCCACATGGAGCTTCAGTGCCACCAGGTGATGGGCATCCCGTGCCACATCAAAAGCTGCCCACACACCTGATCCATGCCGTGTATCACCCCAGACTGGTACCAATTTGCCCCAGAAGTCCCTGCTGAAGGCCAGAGGCAACATCCATGGATCTAGCAACTTATCCTTCTGGAGAACAGCTTGTTTTGCTCTCCCCTCCACACATAAAGGCCACAGAGCTTCACAGACATCTTCCACATAGTAGACTGGAAGTTACTTTTCCTTACCTGTCAGCATCATTGGTTCTTATGAACATATATACCTAACCACGTGCTGAGGAGGAGCTAGGAGGGGCATCGAATCTCAATTAAGGTCAGGATCTTGATGTACCAGCAATGCAAGTTCCTACGTTGACAGAAAGCCACAAGTCTGTGTAACATACAAAGTTCCCCTTTCTCACAGTAGACAAACCCCACTACTACTGCCCCCAACTCGCCACCAAATAAGCTCACATCACAAGGAAGCCCTTTGGAAGATGATGTCTCAGAGGGATTTAGGTTCTTCTTTCCCAATACTTCAGGGACTCAATGAATATTCCCTCAGAAACCCCTCACCTCCATCTCACCCCACCCATCAGGTTCCCATTGTATTTCACAAAAATGTGTATTGTGCTGCTTCTGCTACATCAGGTTAGCAGGCCCTGCTCAGCAGAAATTGGACTTGGCAGCATCGGTCAGGATAATGGTACAGAGCAGCCTCAAACTCTCTCCCGATGAAAATCAGTTTTCATTTTATTCTGTGTTTTATCACAGCTCATGAGCTGTCCTAAGAAGACCCATGTTTAGCCTGAAAACCACCTTTATGCCAACAATATTTGGAGAAACTAGGTCATGCAACTCAAAGCAACCCCCATGCTGTTCTCACCTCCAGTGGAGAGGTTATTTCATGTGAATAAGCACCATGAAAATGATGCTTTACATTAGACATCCACTTTAAGATCAGCCTGAGAACACCAGTGGAAAGCTGAGCCTCCACTACTAAGCAGACCTCCCATGCTCATCAGCTCCAGCGACATCCCCCCCCCCTTATTACCACCCCCACATGGGAAAGCGCCATTTCCATATTGAATACAAGGAGCCAACACATTCTCTACTGCCCTTCTCCCAAATTATTCACAGAGCAACCCACGGAGTCCCTCTAAACCAGGCTGGTGGGGGTGCAGCGGAGACAGGTTCAGCTGCCAGACACTTCTACACCACGTGCAAATGCCTGTTGGGGAAAAGCAGCTAAAGATAGCTCACAGTCCTGTAATCAGACCCATAAGACCAGGATTTTACTCCCACCCCAGCTGATCCATCGTTACTGGGATAAATGCCTCCCCTACGCATCTAAATCATTACAAGCTGCTTTTGCAGGGAGCTGCCTGGGTTTGAAGACCTCTGTTATGTTCTCAGTTCAACCCCAGGGTACCAAAAAGTACTCAGCCGTTGGGATGAGAAGCAGAAATGCTCAGGTAATCATTTCTAGCTGTAACACACACCACAGCAAGCATCCCACAGGACGATGAACCAGTCCCTGTGTCAGTGCCGCAACAGCAGGAAGGTTTTCCCATTACCACCTTCATGCTGCGCTGAGTCCAAAGATGCTCTGTGAACTCATCCCACTGGCACGCACGGGATAAAGTGAGCAGAGCCCTTTGCCAAGTACCAGCTCCCACAGAGCTCCCAGTTATTTTTGGCAGGTTGTGTCCAAAGCTGAAAGTATTTAAGGTATCCAGTTACCATCCATCACTGAGGGGGGAAAAATCACAAATTAAGCATTCGTCATTTGGCTGTTGCACTGGAGAAAAACTGTTATAAAAGGAAAGGGAAGGAAGAAAACTATTGCAGATTCACTTTTCTTGTACCATTCCACATACCCCATTCCCTCCAGTGGACCTGTATCACTACTCATGTGAAACAGTGACATTATGCTGAGATTATTATTGTAACAGAGCAAAACCTATGTATTAAAATGCTGGAGCCAGCATTTTCCAGATCCTCTTTCTCATCTCAGCCTGCAGCACCCCCCAAGAATCCCACCAGCTTCATGCAGGCATCGCACACCCTATCCGTTCCAGCACATCAAAGACAAGGCTCCACCAAGTCACCTCCCTCCCCACAGATGCCACCCAGATTCTGCAGAGTTACTCAACCATCACCTTCAAGTCCACACACATTAAAGCAAGCACCTGAAAAGCTGAGTTTACTGGAATGCTGCGGTGGGTGGCAACTCTTCAGAAGGGCCAGGCAGGGAATGAGAGGCAGCGAGGTAGCCCTGTATGTTTCAGCATTTTTGACTGTCTAGAGCTTGGTGACAGTGATGAGAAGATTGAGTTTTTATGGGTACATGGGAAAGGCCAGCAAGGCAGATATCACGGTGGGATTCTGTTACAGACCACCCAACCGAGATGAAGAGGCAAATGAAATATTCTATAAGCAGCTGGGAGAAGTGTCACAATCACCACCCCTTGTTCTCGTGGGGAATTTCAACCCACCAGATGTCTGTTGGAAATAAATTACAACAGAAACAGTCTCGGAGGTTCCTAGAGCATGTGGAAGAGTCCTACCTGACACAGCTGGTGAGGGTCCCAACTAGGGAAGGTGGCCCACTGGAGCTGGTTTTTGTCAACAAGGAAGAACTTGTGGGTGATGTGATGGTTGGAGGCTGCCTTGGGCATACAGTTAATGAAATGATAGAGTTTTTGATTCTCAGAAAACTAAGGCAAAGGAGTCCAGGAAGGCTGGATGTTCTTCAGGAAGGACAACTTAAAGGTGCAGGAGCAGGTGGTCCCCATGTGCCAAAAGATGAGCCAGTGGGGAAGACTGGCCTGGTTAGATAGCTTTGGCTGGAACTCAGGAAAAACAAAAAAGAGTTTATGACCTTTGGAAGAAGGGACAGGCAACTCAGGAGGACTAGAAGAATACCAAGTGGTCAGTGGAATGAAATCCAGTTGGCAGCCAGTCACAAGTGGTGCTCCCCAGGGTTCAATATTAGGGCCAGTTCTGTGACTACATCACAGTATCTGAGGACAAATAACCAAGAGGTCAAGTGTTTCTTAAATTAAAAGGCAGGATAAAAACCTGTCCTTCATTGTTCTCAGGGTGAAACAGGAGGCAGATGGCACAAGCAAGAACTAAGCCATGTTCTCCTGAGAAAATTTTCAGATGCCTTCATCTTACTGGAGAGGAAGGACCCAGAGTTCACCAGTTCCTGCAAGAAAACATCTCTTGCATGGCCAAGGGAGGAGAAATATTTCCACTTGGGACTTCAGGCTGCCCACAGCATCACTGAGGGGAGCCACTTGGGACGGGCTCAGGTAGAAGCGAGACCCAAGAGTACCAGACAGTATCCCCGAAGCTGCAGCAGATGCAGCCAGACCAACCAACATTTCAGCTTTCTCCTTCACAGCCAACTGATGATGCACCAGCATCTGCTCAAGTTCTCTTGGCATGGAAGAGGCCCACCAGCCCCACAAGGCCCCGGGACCACCACTCCCCCCCTGCTGCCATTTGCTCTGTGTGGCCCATGCAGGCAGAGGTGGCCACATCAGCCAGAGAGCCGCCAGCAGGGACACAGGCTGACGTGGGCCACCTACACCCAAGGGGTGAGGTTCTGCTCCCTATGATCCCACGAGGCTCAAAGCAAACACTTCCCCTAAAACCCAGCATGACACAAGTTGCACAGGAGAAAGGTCTAATTTTCAGAAGGGGAATAAGAGAAATCAAGGCCAAGCCATTTTTGTTGGTGCACTGAGGCAAGTCCTGCTCATCCTTCCAGTTAAACTCTTGCTCTGCAAAATAACTTCCAGAAGGATAAAAGAAAACAAGGAAAAAGAAAAGAGGTTCTTAAACATAAGCACTTTCTGCCTGAGCTCAAGTGTGACAGGACACAAATGAAGCACTTTGGGAGCAAAATACATCAGCTTGAGCAGACCTCCAGCACGGCCATGACTACAGGTCTTCACCAAGCCTATGACACCACGACAACAAGATTTTTCAGCACTTTACAGTTATTCTACAAAGGCAAGGTAAAGTGGCAAACCCTACTTTGTCCATCATTTGCAACATGAAAAATAAAGTTAAAAGATCAAGCTCTGGAACTGGTTTCAACTCTAGAACAATAATTTTTTTTTTTTAAATAGAACACTCATGTTTTATGGCAAGGAGAGGATTTATTACTACTGGGACACGAGACTTTCCCCACAGGCAGGGAGCTGCTGCCTTCCCAAATTCCCAAATCTCCCACCTGGCTGTAAGCCCTGGGGGGAATCCACACACCTCAGCAGTCCCTTATATATCCACTCAAACAGCCACAGCATAATTTATTTCAAAAATTAGCCGCTTTTGTAGCTATATTTTGTTAATACCAGCTACACTGCCTCAGCCCAATGCTTTTTCTCAACAGCTCTGCCATTTAGCAAGCATTAAACCTGATGGTGCATGAGACACAACAGGGTTTTACTCACACCCCTGTCCAAGAGCTGGCTCAGTAGAGCTGACAGCTACAAGTAGTTTAGACAATATTTATCTCATACCTTTCCTTCCAAAAAAAGCCAGCCTTTTGGAATCAAACATGTGGGATCCATCACCAAAAATGACCAGCTTGGGAGCAGAGCATCCCATCAGCTTGAGGCAATGCTGAAACAGAGCAGTAAGTTTTAGGGCAGCCAGGCAGAAGCAGCCAGTAGAAGACAACAGTGGCTGAGCTGAGACATACGCAAGGAGGTTGTGAAGTCCAGCTTCTTGACCAAGCACCAGGGAACTCTCAAACAGCAACACTCAGACAAGAGTTTTTCTCTCCCCCAAATGCCTCTCTTGGGACTCCACAAACCTTCATTAACAATGATCTTCTGGAGCCTAATAAAGCATTAAAAAAAACCACCCACAGGAGCAAATAAATTGGGCTGAGGTCCAGATCTGATGCTGGAGACTGAAAGGTTAAAGGGGAGACAGTACCTATATAACATGATCTAAGCTGTGCTTGCTGCCTCCACCTAGCACCACTCCTTTTTTTCCCCTCCCTCCTAAATCTAACCCCAGGCTCCACCACAGTTGTATTTCACTTTCAACTCGAAGCAGAAAACTTCTAAAAAGTATGAAATGGGTCAGAGATCCAGTCAGCATCTCTCCAGGTTAAAAAAAAAGTATATTTTCAATCACTGCACTCACCTTCCCTTGATGTAAAAGGCTAGTTTGTGTTTTCCAACTGGGGTATTTAAACAAGCAATTTCACAGGAGACACTGCCTTAAGCATAAGGTGTTTGAGCTATAATAAGTACCAATAGATGCTCTTTCTCCCCATTTTGGGACAATTCAGTTATATTGATTAGTGTATCAATTCTGGTAGAAATCAGATGGCTTTGCTACACGAGGAACTGGAAAGCCCCAGGAACTCACATTTCCACTTATTTTAACTCTGACTTTTTTGGATTAGGTTGCCATCACAAAGCCAAGTTCGGAACACTGGATGCTGTGTTAAATCCCATTAGCTGATTATATGGCTGAGCGGCAGCAATTGTTTGCTGAAAAAGTGAACCCGGCTGCCCAATTTGGGAACCAGACAGTCATGCTGACCTTGTGCACAGCAGCATGTAACAACAGCAAGAGTTTGCTCCCACTTTTATCAAAAGCCACCTCTTCCAACAGCTCAGACTATCCACAGCACAGCCAGGCTGATGTTCCTCAGCCTAACCCTGGCTCGGGCAGCCCAAACCCTGGAGCATGTCTCTAGAGGGCAGGCATATTCC
Source organism: Athene cunicularia (assembly GCF_003259725.1). Lineage (NCBI taxonomy): Eukaryota > Metazoa > Chordata > Aves > Strigiformes > Strigidae > Athene > Athene cunicularia. The sequence continues at coordinate 1,198,674 of NW_020799091.1, read as the reverse complement.
TGCCATCATACTACAGCAAGCATCACTCTCGCTAAACCCGAGCTCCTTCCCTCCTCCGTTTCCTGCCGTGCCACCAGTTGGTTCAAACCAGCCTTCCTCATAAAGTTATTCTAAACGAGATAAAAATAAAACCTTCAAGAGCAGGGTCAGGGACAGCCTAACGCACACAGCAACGATGAGGACAGATTTGTCCTGTGTTCACTGCAAAGGGGATGCTCATGCAAGAGAGCAGCAGCCTAGAGAGACCTTCCTGCCATGACCAACAGCAGATGAACCTCAGGTTTGACTCTCCCCCAGGACTTTCTGTACATTTGTGGCATTGCTGGCAGGAGTCCTGAATCACAAATAGGGAAGCAAAGACAGAAAGTGCCTTCCCACCCTGGCTCCACTTCCTAGCAGGAGCAGCCAAAGAAACAGGTTCCCTTTCCAGGTCCTTGACTTGTTCTTGGTTCTCTGGTTTCAACCTCCAGGCCTCATCCCTCCTGGGGAAGGAGCTGTTACAGAGGCTGGAGATGAACATTTTCATTTCCTCATGCCAAAAGGAAAAGGAAATTTCTAAACAGCTGTTCCAATCACACCACTCCCCTCTAAAGCAGTTATCACCATGTCTCTCTCGGGGATTTTAGCACACACAAAAAAAAAACCCTATTCACATTTTTAGAAAGAAGCTGTGGGCACCAATCCTCTGGGGAAGGCTCCAATCTGCAGATCCCAAGGGGATGGAGATGTCTGCATAAGCATGGAGTCAGCTGCCCAAATTTGAGGAGGACAAGACACACCCATACTCAGACCTCCCCAACACCCTCCCCAACTCATCTCAGCACATTCAAACAACACATAGGAACTCCTAGGAATTATGCACTTCCAAATCAAGGTGGAAGCCAGGTGATTCCTGGCCCAGGTCCACACCACTGCACCTTTTACCACCTTCAACTCCTCCTTGCAGAGGTCAGTGCCCTGAAAGACCATCAAGCCAAGCTGGGAAAACTGTGCTCCCTGCACTAGTGTTCAAAAGTTGCACAAAAGCTCCAGGAGCTCTTTCTCTAAGCAAAGAGCAGCCTGGCAAGATGGATCCCTCAGTTTCAGTCCACATTGAGACCAGCAACCACCTACACTAAGCATCGGCCAGCTCATTACATGCACAAACACACAGCACAGTAAGCAGCCAGCTTCACCAGTTCACAAGCCTCAATCCCCAAGTTTGGTTTTTTTGGAAAAAAAAAGCACATTTGAGAGGGACTTACGGAGCAGCAGCACTTCCAGCACAATACCTCGTTAGATGTTTCTGCACTGCTGAAAGACCCAAAACACCCACATCCCTCAAGCCTCGCTGATCGTTAAAGTTTTAGTAGTGCTGATAAGCTCCCAGCTGGAACAGTTCTTGCGCACAATAAGTTTTATCTGCCACAGAGCACACTTGTTACCGAGCCTTTCTTATCACTGCTGCTAATATCAGCAGAGATAGAGAGAAGCACATCATGCCTGGGAAGGGAAGATGCAGAAATAGGAGTGGACACGTCTTTTGACTCCATCATGACCTCAGGGGCTCCCTGCTCCTCACCCCACGTACCCTCAAAAGCCCCACAGCCCCCAGCAAGGACAATCCTACATCCAGCCCACAAATTGCTCAAGGAGAAGAGCAGAGCAGAATCCAGACCTTAACGCAGTGACCCAGATATGTCCATCCAGGGAACATGCAGCTGAGCTACAAAGTTCAGGGAAATAGGGAAAAAGCCAGGATTTTCCCTGAGCTGGGGGGAAGAAGCCAAGAGGGCAAAAGGGATTGTCTCGTGGGTCCAGTACAGCACTCAGTACAACCAGACTGTTATCCCAGAAGCTGGGATTTAAGGACTCACAACAGGAAGGTTTTGACATTATAAACAGACAAATCTAGAAATATAGAGGACTCCTCTGACTGAAGCTTTTGCTGCTCTGAGACAGGTCCTGTAGCAAACAGTCATGGGTCCATTTCTAAGACAGTCTGGACATCAGGTTACAGCTTCACAATAAACTCACAGGCTTCATTCCTGCTAACTAGTCACATTCCCACTGTAATACAGAGGCATTCTGCACATGAAGATAAAACCACAAGGGGTTTTCAGGTCATCAGGAACCTTTGCCTTCAGGTCACAGGCTCAAATCCAGCCTTGCTATTAACCAGCCAACCTCTCTCCCCCTACCAGGAGAGCCCAGTCACTAGCAAAGGCTTTTATCACCCCACTCCAGGTGACAGTCTCACCAGCATCATTAAGGCTTCCCAGTATGTACTCGGATGAGTGTGATTGAGATCAGCATGCACCAGAGCCCTCCCAGCCTGGCAGATGGACTGCAGCAGGCAAGCTGTTCGCAACACCTCCATGGAGGTGACCCCTAAACAAAGAGCATTTCCAATCCACAGCAACTTTTGGTGGAGCATGAGAGACCCGGCACAGGAGCAGCACAACAGGTTTTGAAGGCTGGAAACCCAGAACTGAATGAATCAACCTTGCATTCTAGATCAACAGCTTGCTTCCCCTGTCTTTCTTTTGAGGGAGACAAATAGGTATGTTCAGATTTGATGTAGGTAGGCATATTGCCCCAAGAGCTCTAAGAGCTCCTAGCTAGAGGCCATGTATCTTAATCTCCCATGGAGAGACAAAAAAAACCTCAGTAAAAGGCTCCCACTTCCCCCAGTGGATCCCCTGTTCACTTCATTAGTCCACGTGGGGTCACTGATACCCATTGAGCCATGAACTCCTGCCTTGTTATTCACACCTTAAAAGGAGACTATTTAACAGCTTCTTTGTGGTCTTCACGGTCCAGA
>NW_020799091.1:1188146-1195821 GCF_003259725.1 Athene cunicularia | reverse complement strand
AGCCCAGGGCTCAGATCCCTTCCCTGGCCCTGCTGGCCACGCCAGTGCTGACACCAGCCAGGATGCCGTTGCCCTCCTTGGCCCCCTGGGCACACTCTGGCTCATTCTCACCCCCCAGTCCCTCTCTGACCGGCAGCTCTCCAGCCACTCCTCCCCAGGCCTGGAGCCCCCCTGGGGGTTGTTGTGGCCCAAGGGCAGCCCCCGGCATTTGCCCTCAGTGAAACTCCCCCAGTCGGGCTCAGCCCGTGGCTCTATGAGACAGCAAAGACAACATTGCACCGAGGTTCCCTGTGCTGGCTACATCCACGCTGGTGGCACAGGCCATCTTCTCCCCAGTCCCCTCACCCTTCAACAGGGAGAGCAATTTTCCAGGCTACATCAAGTTAACAGAGCTGCATTATCAGACATGTCCCTCTCACTCCAGACAATGCTCACCACTTCCAGCTTGCTTCAGTTCAAGATTGTTGCCTTAAAGCAGAAGAAAAAGATCAGTAGACGCTAAATCCTAGTCTCCAAATGCAAAGTGTTTAGGTGGACTTCGTTTTTTTCTAAAGGCCCCCAAGTTATATTTGTTGGCCCCGTTGAAAACAAGGAAGCTGGGCAGGTTTCTGCCTCCTCCACAGCTCCTGTGACAGAAGGAGAGATGCCCACTCTCCCCAGAGGGGCTTTCCAGGAACAGTTTGCACTGAATGCACAAAGACCCTCTTGCATCCAGAGACTCCATCCCAGCTCCAGAGGTCTAAGCAAACCACAGAGCAAAGTTTTGAGCTCCTTGTTACCCACATTACTCCTCACAGCCCACGCAAGCTCAGGACCGGAGCTGAAACCCCAGCGTGTACCGGGGCTGATCCTTGCCTGGATACAAGCACAAGGAAGGACGTTTCCTCAGAGACTGGCCTTCAGCCACACAGCCCCTGCCCATGTTTTCAGGGACAGCAGCTATAATCCCACAAGCAGCTTTATTTTTCTTTGCAAAGCAAAACTGCCTAAGGAGAACCCACAGCTTGTTTCAGGAATACACATCTACGCAGCAGTGTGACCTTGCGAGGTACAAAGGCTTGTCTGACAGCGTAAGAGACACCAGAGCACACTTATTCCCATCACATTAACGTCTGAACGTATACAGCTGTCTCACCCACAAGTACACTGCATTCCTTTAACATATAGCTCTCCAAAAGCAAGAGCCTGGAGATCCAAACAAAAAAAAACAAAACACATCCTTACGCAAAGGAGACAGATTAGGAAACACTTGTGATAAGGGAACGTATCTCCAGCCGAGTTGTCAACCTTGCACTTCAAATTAGGCTTTTAATGAGGACTGCAAGCACTCTGCATTTCAGTGATTAACTCAGAGCTAAATATGAGTTCAGCTGCGGCGTTTTTAACACAGATCCTGCCTCCCAGCTCTCAGGCATCAGCAGAACCAGGGAAGACAAGCAGCACTGTGAGAAGCTTGCAGGCTGTCAGACACCAGCAACTTTTGAAGCTAATGCCAAAGCCCAAGCAGGGGGATAACCCACCCCTAAAATAAGAGCCGCCTACTGCTATATATTTACAGAGCATCAAATGCAACATAGCAAGTGGTTCGGGAGCTGGGGAGCAGAGGGAAAAAGGAGACAGTAATGTATGTATTTTTGGCAAGCGTTTTGATACGTGTGTAAAAACTGGAAAACTGGGCTTACAAGTTCAGTGTACTAAATGCAGAGAAATCCTTTACGATAAACATGATTTACATGCGAACAGGAACGCATCTAAAAATAGACATTGAGAAGCCATAACTCTCACTTTACCTCTTTGGCTTGACGAATTCCAGGGCTCCTAACAAGCCCCAAACCATCCACAGATTACAAGGACTGTTCAGCCATTATTCCTGGGCAGATCTCTAAACTCAGGCAGTCAGCTCACGGCCACGGCTGGAGAAATCACAACCCAAAAAGCTTGAGAGAAACAGAGCAAATCACACAGCTGGATTTGTGCCTTGGACTCCCAGACCAGGACACAAGAGCTGCCTGTTTGCTGGATTTCAAACTGCAATAGGTTTGACTGACAGTTTAAAGTCTCATCGACAAGATTCATGAATAATTAGTAAGTAGATTGACACCAAAATTCCCACAATACCTGAAAACATAATCACTGCTGTATCACGCAACTGCCTACAAAACATCACCTACCTGACAGCCTCAAGAAACTCCTGCATAGGGCTTCTTCACACAAGAAAGTAGCTGGGTGAGAGAGAGACACACACTTCTTACCTTCGCTATTAAAAAGCCTTTCTTGTCCCCAAGAAAGGTCAGAGGGTTTCATGGCTCCTTCCTACATCAACAGCTAAAACACACAGGAAATATTTTAATCCCAAGGAAAACATTAATTGCCTCTTGGCAAAAAAACCCCAAACAACAACAAACCCATACACAAAAATCCACCCAAATATCATACACAGAGTGACCTCACCAGCGTGGTAAATCCCTGTAAACAAGCCTAAACCCTCTCCATCCATCTCAGAGACAGTTTAAGCACCAGCAGCACCTCCAGTTCTCATGACCTGGGACGGCCCCTGCCCCACCTTGCCCCTTGACAGCATGATGGAAAAGCACTGGGCACAGCAAGGGGACCTGAGGCACGGCCCTAAAATATATCCCAGTTCTACCACCATCCTCCAAGGTTTTACTCAGAAAAAAATTAAAAAAAAAAAAAAAAGAGCTCTGCAGCCAGCACACGGGTTTCAGACAGGGTCACACACAAGAGACACTTTGGAAGCTTCAAGCCTGCCCCTTAACACCAGATTTCTGCCCTCGTGGCAAGGTCCTAGGAAATTTAGCAGGACAGCAAGCCTAGGATTGAGCCTCAAATCCTCTCCAAGCTCTAAAGTGACCTGCTCCAGGATTAGACCTACTCAGTGCATCACCCCGCCATCCCACGACCTTTGGGTACCAAGTCCCCACCACTAGTCACAGGGCTGTAGCCATCTCCAAGTCAGAAAAATATAATACATTTTTTTTTTCCAGCAATCCTGCAGTAGGCAACCAGACCATTGACTTGATTTTAGACTCAGAAAATTTGATTTATGATTAGGTGACTGTCAACTCAAAAGCTTCATCAATACAAGGTAAGTGGTCCACGATATAATCTATTAGAGTGGCTCAGAAGAACGCTTGAACATTGAACAGTACAGCCAGTCCATTACATCTTTTTAAATGCTAAATCCAAAATACCTATTAAAGGCAACTGTGGTCTTCACCTTGCGCTATTTAAGTCAGAAGCAAGATGCTTTTCCCCAAGCAACCTGTGCAAATGTGAGCCTGAAACTCGGCACAGCTAAAAACAGCAGACGACCAGAATATTTCTGCACTGTACATCTAACCTCAGGCTGGGGAAGGGAAAAGTTTCATTTCAGATCACCAAGGCTGGGGAAGGAAGGCAAAATGCAAGGACCGGACATTTATAATGAGACTGCACAAGTTAGAGCAGAGTTTTAAGAGAGTTAAGAGAAATGGCAGGATTTAAAAAAAAAAAAAAATAAATAAAGCCAGGCTTGCTTTAAGGGGAAAAAAGTGCAAGATAAAAACTGCTCCAGCACAGTGCCGTGTGGTAAGTCTGAAACCAAAACAGATACTTTTGAGCACTCCCAGGCAAGGAGAGTATGAACTTATAGTCCATCACCTCCAGGTCCTCCAGGATGCAGCAGCCTGGACCCCAAACACCAGGCAAAGCCTCACCAAAAAACCCAGCTCCTGAGCAGCCAGCACTGCAGAGGACACAGTGGTTAGAGAGCAGGAGGATTCAGTTTTGTCATGACTAAGGAATTACATTAAAACCAGTACAAGCTATCTCCAAGGAAAAGATTAGCCACCAGCAGGACTCCACACAGATGTGGGAGCCCACATTTGGGCATCACCCCAAGCCAGGTGCTGTTCACCTCCAGCAGAAAAAAAAAAAATAAAAATACCAGCCCATGTCATCAATACCCAGACCCACAAAAAAAAAAACCAAAAAAACAGTGAAAAAAAATATCCACAAGAGAAACATTTTTCATAAAGCTTATCCAGCCCAAAGACCATGATGGACAAGAGAGACAGAGCCCGATCACAACGTGTAATGGATTCAGCATGTGAAAACACATCGAGATAGGCACGAGCACGGAAAAATTCCCAACTGCCACCCAAGAAGGTCCTTGTTTGAACACCCTTCAGGGGAACACACTGTACCTTGAAACCACACCTCGGCAGAAATTTTATACAAATATTTAATTACATATAAAACTAAGGCTTTTTTTTCAGGTTATTGAGCAATGACAGGCTATTTAACCACATATTCAGGCAGTTATCCTGCCGGTATCTGCGGGTATTTTTGAAGGAAGCGGGGAGAACACAGCGGTTAGCTGAAGAGGAAAAAGCAGCAAAGCCAAACACCAGTATGCAGCATTTTTTTTTTTCCAAAGTTAAGACGTATTAAAGTAGCTGTATCTAACCACTGTTTATAGAGGGGCTGGCAGGCAAAAGCAACTGCTATAGACAGTCTTTTAAATCTCTTCCCAGCATCATGCTTAGAATATTCCTACAGAGGTCTGTTAAACACCAGCAGCAGACTCAGGGAAAGCTGGCACAGAGCTGGAAGAGGAATCTTTTGCTTTGGGAAGAAGGAATGAGGTGCCTGGGTCCCCCCACACACACAATATTGCACCCCTGCAAGACCCTCCCGGACCCCTGGGTGGGCGAAGGTTGTCCTCTCCACGCGAATTTCAGCAGGGAAGCAGCTCGTTGGTGTGACACTGCCCTCTCCCGAGCAGAAGGAGCTGCTCAGCCTCACACCCAGCTCAAGACAGTGATTTTGCGGAGCAACAGCCCTAAGCAAACACCCTGCTACAAAGAAAGAAGCCGAGACATCACTCACCCCACAACAGCAGGCACCAGCAAAGCCCAAAGCAGCTACAGGTTCCTCACAACAGCAGCACTTACTATTCCTCTACACAAGGCTGAGCTAAGAGACTCACCGTTTGGTCTCCTTGAAGCACAACTATCAACTACTGCAGCCTAAGGAAGCCTCTTTATGGCCACAGCCAAGTGGCTGCCAGGTGGATCCCATCACACCATCTTAATATCAGCAAGAAGGTGCAAAGTGTCTCATTAAAGGGCTGTTGGACAGGAGCCCAACCTCTCGGGATGAAATCTTCTCAAGAAAAAGGAGTTTCAAACCAGTATCACAGCCTCCGGAGAAAGCATGTTCCTACAGCCCATGTCTGTAGGAAAGTTGCTCTCAGAAGGAGCCCTAAGCACCCATCTACACCCAACCCCAACACTCTTAACGTTAGCAGAAACCACACCTTCTGCCACAAGCCCATAGCTGTACAGCATCAGGGCCACGAGTATTTCAAAGCTGCAACCGTGCCCTTTTATCTTCACCTTTAGGAAGATTTTACAAAGCAAATTAAAGGACAATATTCCCCACAGGTGTGTCTGTTAAAAGGGGACCCAGCTCTAACTTCCACCACCTGTGAGCATCAAAGCCCCTCTAAGCAAACAAACAGCGTGAAGGAGCCATCTGCTACCGGCATCTTGACATCGACCCACACCACCATTTGCAACCACGAGTCACTGTAACCCACACGTCTAAAAAAAAACACCAACGAAAAACTCAATATACCGATTTTTGCATTGAGCAGTGTGATCCTCTATGGCAATTTTAATGCGGTTCCTTAAGATCACACATACGTGGCAATTTATGGATAAATGGTTGCGGCTGGTTCACGGATCTCCTTATCATTTTCCTGGTTCTACAAAAGCTGTTTGTGGCTCTTGCAAAAACTAAACTCTTTATCGTTAATTCCAAGCTAGCAGTTTGGGAATCTACAACCCGACACCAAATAAAGCGATCGAACCAGAACTCATTTTCTTTGTGCTGCTCGTTGTCGACGCACGAGACAACCATCAGTCATGCTTCGCCTTCCAGTGCAGAATTCATCGCAGGGAAGAGCATAACGTGCAGAACATGCTTATTTAATAGAAAAAGTACAGCTTGACAGAGACTCCCACTCTAAAATTAACTCTGCCTCAAAGCAGAGCTTATATTTGCAACTGAAGAAGCACTTTTTAAAATCACAGCAAAATATTCTGCAGCTAGATATTGCTGGGATATTGGAGTGAAGATGCTTCAGGTCTTGATGGAGGAAAAGATGTTAAAATAGCAGGCTTTAAGGAGTCAGGGTGCACCCCTGCTCGGGTGGATAAAGGCTGTATAATGTATTAATGGACCACTTTCCATAGCAATCCGATGACTGGTGAACATAAACATGCCAGACAAAAAGCAAGGCAGGAAATCCATTTACTTCAGCTTTTCCCCAGCCACACCTGCCAAGTGCAAACTAGCAATTTCTAAGAAGGAAAGAAGGCAGAAGGCATTTATCCTGCGTCACTCTCTGATCCAAACACCCCCCAAAAAAAAGCTCTTTAAGACTAAGCACTGGTCTAACTTTTGCTCACGAATAAGCAACAGACTAAATTTTTTGGCAGCTGGGAGCACCCCGAGGAGGATCAGCATCCGAACGGCACAGTCAGGTTTAACATTCTCCAGGCACAGCGTAACTTTCTAACGGAGAAAAACCTTACTGAGTAAGCACTCATTTTCCTTCATACAGGGACAAAGAGCCAGAACCATAATTCAATTTTTTTTCTTTTTTTTTTTATTTTCACATGCAGTATGGTTCATGACCATTCCGATCATCTATCCGTAATCCCTTTCCAGCCCCAAAATAACCTTTAAGCCAACAAGATTACAAGTAATACTAGTGGCTGTATGGACCCACCCCTAAAAAAAACCCCAAGCATGGCGAGTTTGACAAAGCCAGGTTTTTTCTGGCTTAAAGAATCCCCATTTCCATCTCGCCAGGGGTGAAATTTCACAGCTTCAACATCAGGAATTGCTACAACAGACCTTTTCCAGAGGAAGGCTCACATTTCCACTGCAACTCCTCAACGCCCAGTTTTCTAGGCAGTGAATATACAGGACTTAGGAGAGAGCTTCAATAAAACAGCAATGAGATTATTTTTTTGCCCTTCTTTTTCCTGAATTACACCTTTTTCCGAGCAATTTCTTTGCCAAGCATCATGACAAAATAACACCTTTCTATGTTGACCCTTTTTCACCCTCTTTGCTCAGTGCTGGTGAGAAATTTGGGGTCTTTAACACGGAGCTTTGCTCCAGAGGGGGGGGGGGAATGTCCCCAAAAGCCATCCAGGACATCCCTGTGGCACCCTCAGGGGGTGCTGGGAGAGCTCGGGTGCTGGACGGACACAGGGTGCTCCTCCAGCGGGCAAGCAGCGATAAATCCCTCTTGGGATTTTGCTGCCTCAGGATTTTACAGCTCCGGACAATCCCGGTGGAAAGCCCTGGGGACGTGGGACAGTGCAGCTGCCATTATTTTGAGAGCAGTGTATAAAAATGAAGCCTTACCTGTAAAACAAGTAGGGCCTAAAGGAGAAAAAAGGGGGTGGCCAGACCCACACCCTGGAAACTGGAGTGGGGTGGGGGGAGCGGTCCTGGAGACCCAAAGGGGTACCCCGGGACCCCTCCCCAGGTGGGTGCCCACCCATATCCACATAGGAGCACCCAGTCAAGTCCCAACTTTGGTTGGGATGCTCCTGCCGGATGAGCCACCCTTTGGGGAGCGGGGGGGAGGTGG
>NW_020799091.1:1145069-1188096 GCF_003259725.1 Athene cunicularia | reverse complement strand
GGGGCGGGGGCTGGGGCGGGCGGCTCCGCCCCGGACAGCGGCAGCGACAGGAGGAGGAGGAAGAAGAAGAGGAGGAGGAGGAGGCAGGCTGCACCCAAAGGCTTGGAGCTCCTCTTTTTGGGGTGTCCCTGCTGGGATGCGCCCGGCTGCGAGCAAATCTTTCCGCGGTGGGGTGCCCCACGGCTGCGGGTTTGGGGGCTCCCCTGGCTTGGGAAAGGTTGGGGCACCCCTGCCAAGGGAAAAGACTGGTCCCTGCTCCATGGTGCTGCCCCAAAGCTCGGCTCTGGGAGCCCCGAGGGGCTGGGAAAGACGTGGGGTGCTTGGCACTATGCCATGGGGGTTGGAACCGCTGAGCCCCAAAAGGGCAGCGAGCACCCGGCTTCATCACCCATCACCTTCATCTTCCTCCTCTGAACAGGGATGCCTGGAGATTGTCCACCCCGGGAGCAACATGTACATAAACACACACTCAGGGTGTAGCTAAAAGAAAAAGCTAACCTGGAAAAAAACCTCCACAAGTTACACCAAAGATACACGGCCCTGTACATCCAGGGCTGCTGTTAACTGGGCACCAGTAAATCCCAGCTTGGCAGCAGGGAGCGGAGGGGTCACAAGGGAAAATATTCATATTTCTATTCCTCAGGTTTTTATATCGAAGGCAATCCTGTCTCAAAGCCTCCTAGGAGGGACGTTCTGCGCAGCGGGGCGTTCCCACCTGAATGGATGGAGGATCAAAAGGGTCAGGTACAGGTTTGGGCTTTCCTGATTTCTCCTGCTCCTGTAAATGTGCCCTTTCCAACCCACCCAGCATTTATTTTTCCATCCACTTTCATCACCTGCACTTAAGTTTTACGTTAGATCCTGATCTCCCAAGCGTGTAGTCGCACCATGGGTGGGTCCCCTGGACTTCATCTACACACTGTGGGAATCCTGGTGCAGGGGCCTTGAGGTGAAGCAGTTTGGGGAAAAGATGAGTGTTTTGATGTGTCTACGCCATGCTCAGGACTTGTTTTCTGCACGCTGCAACAGCACAGGTGAATCAGGGTGAGAAGGGTGTCCAGGGCTGCCCAGCACTGTGGACAAAACTAGATTGTATCCTTGGTGTGAATTTTTTGCCCTTCTTGATGCGAAATGACAAAATCACCTGAGAGAAATGTATCTTTCTGCAAACTGGCCATTTTACACCGGTTTGGCCCATGCTTGGAGCCAGCCCTGGAGGTGCAAAAGGTGCAAAAGGAGAGGATGTGCTGTCAAAACAACAAGAAAGTGTGAGAGAGATGCCAGGCTCATCTTTACCGAGACAGACAAAGCCAATAGTTCACCAGACAACTGTCTTTCTTTTCCTAACCAGGCATAGAAATAACCCAAGAAGCTGCACCCACCAGCACGGAAACCTCGCCTGCAACAAAAGCCCGGAGGCAAAAAAAAAAATAAATATCAGAATCTAAAGTCTGATCCAAAGTGAAGATTCCCAGCCCCAGCAGAGAGACGCAGGGTTGCGTTGCAGGCAGCAGCGCAGGCAGCAGTCCTGGTAGCTGTTTGCCAAAATGTTTTTTCCTTCCAGTACTGCTGACGGCAGGCATTTCAAAATCAGAAGTCCCTCAGAGCTGTGATTATTTTAAATCCTGATGGAAGTATATCCTGTGGGAGCATTTTATTTGCCGCCTGGTGCATTGCGGAGCTTTGGGGATGGGTTTTCCCGCAGGCTGGAGGGTGGGTGTGTAGGGGGTGGACGGGACAGATGTAGGTATGCTGGGGCACGTAACAAAGCCAAGACCATAGGTCCTTGTGACTTTGCCAGACTTTAAACACAGGGGATGAAATTTTACATGTTTAGATGTCTGCCTAGGGATGCTCTCCTTTTAATTTCAGCAGAAATAGTTGAGCCATTTGTAAGATTGAGGGAAAAATATTTGCTTCTGGCACCAGGAGGAAATATTCTTCTAACTTGTGAGGTTCCAGAACTGCTCCTAACGTCAGCCAGTTATTGACTTTTTAACATCCATTTGCTGAGCAAAATGACTCTAAAAAGAATCCGAGTTTGCACATTTTCAGCATATTTCTTTGGCTTGGCCAGTTGAATCTGACACAGGCTCCCACCGGGGACGCGGGGCTGGGGAACGTTTCCTTTTCAAGCCACCTCCAAGCAGCTGTGAAGAAAGGAATGAAGAGCAGAAAGTCCGACTTTTCCCCCCTGCTAGCAGCACTTTGGCTGCTAAAAGCCGTGCAATGTCAAAAAAAAAAGTCATGGAGTGGCCAGTGGAAGGAAATTTCATATGAATTTTGAGACAGCTTCTAGGAAAATAGATGCAATTTTGGACTGGGAAGGTTGTTTTCAGATTTAAAAGTTCCTTCTCCCATGCTTAGAGCCTTGAATGCTCAAAGCTGTTTTAAATATCTCCCTGGGATATGCCCAGCCACATTAGTTTCAAAATGCACCTATAAAACCCTCATTAAAACCCTTCGTACTCCTGTGACACTCACAGCCTGTGATCACTTTTTAAGCTGCTCCGTTAGGACCTGGCTCAGGGCTGAGGCTTTAAACCCAGGGCAACTTTCAGGCTTAGACAGATTTCACACCACATCCTAAAAGCATTTCATTATATGTTTATGGAAAGGAAAAATTGGTCCAGGAGGGAAATTCTTGTTTTCTGGCAGGGGCAATACGAGACTGGAGATCTGGTGATGCAGAAGAGCATCACAAGCAAAGTCTGAGAGGAGACGGCGCTTCTGTATTTTGGGTGGGGGGACAGGGAAGAAGATGCTGTGGTTCCCTGCAGGAGTGGGAACAGAGGGAAGGGGCAAACAGTCCTTAACCACAACATCACACTCCTCCAAGAAAAAGTGGAGTTTCACCCCTCTGTAGGGAGAGGAAAACCCCTTTTCCTCCTTCCAAGCTCACAGGAGGAAAGTCTGCTGGAGAAACACTTGCTGAGCCCTTCTGATGATGCAGCTGTAGATTTTTTTGGTGTCACGGGGGTATCTTGTTCCTCCCTGCTATGTCAGAGCGTTTTGGATGTTGTTTTTTTTTTTTTTTGCATTTGCTGCTGTGCTCAGGGGTGGGAAGGTTTGGGACACAAGAGAGGGTATGGTGAAAGCACAGCAGATTCTTCCGTGGCTGGCTTTTTGGGGAAGAGCAAGGAACATCTGATTGATGAACGACATAACCGATGCCACCACATCTCTTTAGATGAGCTGGGGGGGGATGTGGGGTAGGGGAGAACTTTGTAGAGTTGGCCTGATGGCTGGACTCAATGATCTTTTCCAACCTGAATGGTTCTGTGATTCTGTGATCTGGGCAGAGGGCACTGAGCAAGGCTTGGAGTTTTGCAATGCTATCTCCGTTTTTGCAGAAGAAGAAAATGAAGCGTGAAAAAAGCAAGGCCAAACGTATCTAGGAGACGTCTGGCAGGAAGCGAGCCAAAGTGTGTCCATCTGTCTGTCTGCCTGCCTGTGCGTGGCAGCGAAGCCGGAGGGAGGTAAATCCCTGTCGAGGCTGCCCCGTAGCCCACAGCATCTGAGCAGCCCTGGGCCAGGGGAAGGAAGCGTGGTAAGGCACACGCTATTGTTTTGCCCATGCAAATACTCGGGGAATGCAGGGCAAACAGGAGGGAGAGCTGCGCTTTCCTGTGTTTGTGCTGCGAATATTTTCACTAAGGTGCTTTTTTCTAACTCTTTCTCCGAGGCCTTTGTGCCTCTAATAAATGTAAGGAGGGTGTTGATTGCAAGCGTCCCCTTAAGCACAATTATTTTACCATAAATAACATTTACAGTGAGAACTTGCAGAGCTCTTTTGCTATTACATCCTCTGTATTTCAACCTCTCCTTCACTTATTTTTTCTCTCAGCAGCCTGCCCCAACAAGCCTGTGCAAGGTACCCATCCCTGCAGCAGGAGTGGTGGTGGGCTTGTGAGCCCTGAAGAGATCACTGAGGGCGAATATGTGAATGTTTGACGTTACCCAGCAACTAGAGGAGAAGATATCATTTGTCTGCTAAGTCAGGAAACACTTTGCCTGTTTGCACAATAGCTGTGTTTGTCTGCTCTGTGGTAGGTTAACCAGCAGCCCCGCAACCCTTTCAGGAGATAAGATGAATGTGCTTAAATATGAGTAAAGTCACTGGCATGGATTATTGCTGCAGGTAAATCAGGTCCCAGTCACCCTCAGTCTCTGCTAATCACTGCACTGAAGTCTTCCAGTGTGGCGGAGAAAGTGTGGCCATAATGATGGTCCAGTCGTGAAAAAAGAAAAAAGAAAGAAAAAAAAAAAAGGATTAATTTTGTCCTGGCACAGTCTGAAAGAGAAAATTACAGTCAGCGCCCTGCCTCTCTTTCCCACCATCAGAATAAAATACTCTGTGGCGTGTCATCAATACAAAATTAGCCGTGAGCACATCTCCACATAGACCAGGCGGCTGGAAGTCAACAACAAAGTCAACTGTTTTTTCAGCTGTTAGGAGAAATGACCGGGGAAAGTGATAAACAGAAGCAGAAGTCTCCCCCTTTTGATTGTCCTTATTGCAAACTAGGTGCTCCTCCACTGCAGGGATGGTATTGAAATATAGGTTGTGTTACATAAATAAATGCAGAACATGACATAAGGTGTATTATCAGGTCAGTCACACGAGGTATTTCCTCTTCTTTCGTGTCTGAAAGGTGCAGTCAAACACTTGACCAGGCACATGGAGTACACCTGGGCAAAGGTTAACCAGTGTTTGATCACGCCGTTGGCTATCACGGCCCCATCTCCCCATGCACTGGCCTCTCCACTGCCATCCTCCAAATCAATTCCTCGGGAGCAAAGTATGAACTTTCCCAGCAACTGGCTCTGTAAACTTGGAAGAAGACAGTAAGGACAAAGCTGGCAAGGTCCAAACAGTGGGTTGCAGGAAGCATTGATTGTCTTCAGATGGGCAAAGAGGCAACATAAGGATGGAGGAGGAGGAGAAGAGGTTGGTTGTCAAGAGAGGAGAAGACCTGGAGGAGGCAGGAGTCATCTTTGTGGTGACAGTGGTCCAATGGCAAGGTGAGGAATGTCTGTCTCCATCAAGATTGCTCAGGATGAAGAGCGCCCTGTGCCCTCCTTTCCCTCTGAAGCCCTAAAGGACATTGCCCTGTAGGAATGTCTTAGAGGCACCACAGCCCTTCAAAGGGCCTGGTGGGAGAACCTTGGGTCTGGCCAGTCTATCCACAGCCTCCTGGACGGAGGTGAGGTGCAAAGTGGCACAGGATCTTGTGCAAATATCTTAATTGACAAGGATAGCCATTGCCACAAAGGGTTCCCACAGCTGAGTTGGTGGCAAGTCTCAGTCCTGTATCCCAAGATTTTGACTTTTTATTTATTGGCTTTTTTTCCCACATTAAATACACAATTGGAAATAATGCACCCATCTATAATCCTCAGCTCCTGCTCTCAGTATCAAGCTTAGGTCTGCTACAGGGAAAAAAAATAGGCACGCATTAATACAAAATCCCATACTGCCTCACACGCTGGCCTTCATTACCAAAGCTCCACGAGTGCTGAGGACATTCATGGCTGCGTTCAATTAGTAGAGCAGTAAAATAAATATCTGGATATAAGTCTGGACTAGTGGCTCCCCTTGCAGCTCGGCTGAGGGGCAGGGAGTTAGACCAGACGTCTCACTCCCCATCCGCCTCTGGTCTGCAGCTGGCCTCGCTCATGAAACACATGCCTGTTGACTACAGCCACACCTTGCTAGAAGGAGCACATCTGGTGCCCACATGAAGATGTTTGAAGGAGGGAGGTATCTTCTCTAGCGGACAGAAACCCAAAGTGACTCAGCACGCTGACCCAGCCAGCAGCACTCGTCACTGGGACGCAGTGCGTGGCGCTCCCAAGACCCACCTGGGCTTACTCTTGGTTCCAAGGAGCAGTTTCCATCTCCTTTCCTCCCCTCTAGTGACACAAACCAGCATCACGCAGATGATGAGTGTACAGGTGGGACAGGCCTTTGGTCCTGCTACTCCACCCTCAGTGCTCAAGGGTCGGTAGGACGCAGCCAGGCCACCCCGAGATGGTTATACACCACACTGTATTGAAAAGAGATGAATTAAGATCATATTGAAGCTCCTTGCTCCTGGAATGGAACATCTGGGCACCACCAAGGATCCTTCTGCTCCCTTTTTTAAAGCCATTAAACCAGCATCCTCCTCACGAGCTGGTGATTTCCTTGAATTAAGGGAGTTTAAGGAAGGAAAATCCAATCCTGAATATCTACTTGGCGGCAAACAAGACAATTTCAAGCCTGCAACTCCTTTTTTGAAACGTGTGTTTAGCTGTAGGTGGGAATAGTTATCCACCCACTGCCAGACTGTGTTTAGATGTACTGTGAGAACTTCAGGGCAGGTAGATAAAGCCGTCTCTGAACTAACGAGTCAAAATGACTGTGTTTGACGGTGTTTTTCTAGATCCTAGATGTGGTCCACTTAATAAACAAATGTGGCTGAAACAACGAGGAAAAAAAAATTACATTTGTCATTGTGTGAAGCAAGATTTCCCCGCCCTTGTGAGAAGCTTTTCTGATACCATCTGGCCTGAAGAGTCAGAGAGGATGAGTGTGAAGGCCAAACCTTGCTTGCATTGAAATCCCAGTGGGTTTTGCTGGAGGAGCTCCCATCACATCCATCCTGGAAAGCAAACCCCAGCGTCCTCCCAAGACCCGCTCACCACCTTTCCCGTGCAAACAGGGCTGCATTGTTTCCCTCTTGCTCCCTGCCCACCGCTTCTTTTTCTCTTCACCAAAACATTAATCAGAGGCTCTCTGATGATGCCTTTGTTCTGCACCTGCACATCACCGAGCACAGGAAGGTCTGGACTCATGGTTTATATCCCTGGTGCCAACACAGAAATCTATTTTTATTGACAAAAACGATCATCGATACAGGTCCCTTCAGGAGGACTTTCACCCGCTGCAGCCTGCACAAGGCTTTAGCCATATGAATACGACTTTGGAGGTGATGTTTATATATAAACACAGATAGGCACACAATCAAACCTTTCATAGATGTGCACTGGTCCAGTTAATATTAAACAACACCTTCGGGTAATATCTCTCCATTTCTCCAGACCGAGAGGAACCTACCACATTCTTCTCATAGCTCCTTTGCAGGTAGCTGAAATAAAATCTCTTGCAAGCGACTTTGCCGCAGACCTGACCTGTATCTTTGAACAAAGCCTCTCTTATTCAGAGAGGCAAAGGGGAACATCAGTTTTCTGATTATCTCCATCCCGGAGTTTTCTCGGACAGAGACGTGGGGTTTGAAGGTCTCTGCTCGGTGACCCCGTAACAGGGCCTTTATCTGCAGGCTGAGATGAAAGACCCATCACAGCCTCTTGCTAAGTCTGTCTGTGATGGATTGTGTTTGCACAAACAATGCTGAAATTAAACCCCCAGAGTTCAAAACCTCATTGTCTGAAAAATGCTACGTGAATCCATTCCCCCCCTCACCCTTTCTAATAAAGAAGCAACATCTTTTCTTCCTGCTACAATATAATGTGGTTCTCCACAATGCAGTTCTAAGGGTTTATATAATCTGTAAATCGCTTTTTGATGGGTGAAATTCAGCATATGTGAGGTGCATCTGAGTTCAGTTGTCCAAGCATCAGTAACTATGCACAGACACGCTCTTCTACTAAAGTCAGATTGGCATTCCGGGGCACATGTGGCCCATCAGGGCCTTAATATAAAAATCTTGCAAAGATGAGTCCTCCTTGCAGAACACCACCTGCGTGAGCCAGCATTTGCGTGGCCTGGGCTCACGGAGAGGATTTTAAGCAGAGTGGAGTGGTCAACGTCAGAGCTGGTGTTGCCTGAAAGTTCGGGGAAAGATTCACCATCCCTCAAAAATACCCCGCTAGAAAAGCAGGACCACTCTTCTCTTCTGGTGCAGAGTGTTACAGCCTACTGCAAAGCCAATCAAGCTAATCAGTAGGAAGGATAAATGCACGGATGGATGAAGGGGGTCACCCCTCATCTTGCAAAAGTAGTCTGAGCGTGGCTGCGGCGTTGGACCCCCGGTTTGTGTCAGAGCCAGGGAGGACTCAGAGTTTGTGTGGTGGGAGCCAGACAAGCAGAGATTCAGGACTAAGAGCAAGCAAGACCCTGTGTGCAGCCACCCCGGGAGGTGTCTGGAGAGAGCACGAGCACCTTAAAATAGCTGGAGGTGAGTCAAAGGTGAGGCAAAGTGCTGCTCATCCTTTCCTGGAGCAGCTCAGGGTCTTTGGCCCCAAATCCTCCGTGAAGACTCTTCACAGGAGTTTTCTAGCGCCACGTCGAGAGCTGAGAACACACAGCTCTTCCCAATGCCTCGCTGATCCTTTTGCATCACTAATGCACCATGCTCACTGCTACATGATTTTACCTTTATGTTCAAGCCCAAAGTCCAGAGGCAGTGTCTGTTCTCTCCTAGATGAAATCACACCTGGTGTGAAATAGCAGGAGATGACAGAGGGCCTGGACACAGCAAGGATTTCACTTCAGCAACCCAAGCTGTGCTGGCAGAGCTCCTGCTACCTCCTCATGGTCACCAGCAGCAAAACAGCCCCACTGAACTGGGAGTACTGGTTGGGCCAGCGCTGAGACAGCACTTATCTGTAAGGGCTCCTTGTCCCTGGGTGTTTTGCCAATTATCAGGCCTAGCATAAAGGACACAGCCAGCATAAAGATGAACCAATAACCAGATTGTATTTGACACAAAAGGGTCAGTACATGGGTGAGTGCTGCACGACCAACAATGGGTGGGATAAATGGTGAAATGCAGTTTCCCATAGAAGGGATGGGAGACAGCCAGGTCAACAAGCCAAACACATCAGACCAAGGAAGCCACACACTGAATCTCTACACAGCCCACGTTTACAAAAGCCAGACCTGACTGGAGCCCAGTTCCAAGGAGTCAGAAGGTCCTTCCCCAAGAAGAAACTCCACAAAACACACCCACCAGGCAGACACTCCACTCTTCCTGCAAGTGGTCCCAGCTGTTATCCCTCAGTGGGACACCTGACCTTGGGTTACTCACTGCGGGACACCTGGGGCTCCTTTACCCAACGGCTCTGTCTGCCAGGCCGCCGCACCCTGGAGGGAAACTCACCCCCCTTTGGGAAGGGCTGGGGGAATCACCCAGATGTCAACCTCAACTTGGGGCTTGGGGTTGAAACCCTAGCATTTCACTGGGGTCCTGTGGTGCCAAAGCAGGATGAAACCCAAAGGAGTTTCACCAATTATCATGCAAATCCCTAGGGATGCAAGACAAGCAGGATGGGTAGGGCTGGCTGCCTGGCCGAGGAGAGCAGCAATGACTCTTCCCAGCCCGTGGTCAGAGCAGGGCTGGGCAAAGCAGCGTCAGAGCATCCCGCGTTCCTGGGGCGTTGGCTTGAAGGGACTAGCTGGTGTCTTACGGATGGATTTTGCCAGCCTCAAAACTGGAAGGCATGTCGCCTTCATCCCCTGGACTGCAAAATTCACCAGTGCCCACGACACTGGGACACTTTGTGCCAGCCCCAGTGGGAAGGAGGGAGTGATATGGGAGCAGCATCTTGCCTTCTAACCGGCTCATGCTGGGCTCCGTGGAGGAGATGTCAGCTAACTCAGTCCTGGTGGGTTAAAATAACTCATGGGTCCCCAAGTTCAATGCAGCAGGTTGTCCTTGAGGAACAGGCAAGACCTATGTGTCCTGACGTTGCTTGTGCAAATGAGTCCAAACCACCTCCCGAGCAGGGTCTGGACTCACCTTGAAGATGTTGTGGCTAGTAAGACCCACGCAAAAATCCTCCTTTAAACCAGGTTTGTAAAAGCCCCTAAAGTGCCCATTTTTGCCCGTTTCATGCCCAGCTAGCTCAGCTCCTTGCTCTTCGGCAGAGGCTGGATCCCAGGTCAGGTGTGTAGCTGCCGTCCGAGCGGCGCTCGCAGCCCCGGCAGCATGGAGAACCTGTTGGTCTCGTCTTGCTTCCAGCTTCCTGCTCGACCTGCCCGGAGCCAATCCCAGGAGGAGGCACCTTGGCCGGGCAGCCTCCTCACCTGTCAGCAGCATGGTGAGAGCAGAGAAACACATTCAGCCTCTCCTCCTTTCCTCCTGGGACCAGACCTGCCCTGTCTTCTGATGGTTTCATCTTCCATTTCCCCTCCTCTTCCCGGGCTAGGAGGCTTTTTCCTGCTTCAAATGCTCTCTGGTGTTTCTGATGCTGCGAACACACCTCCTTATCTTCCCATTGTCAATCCTACGACCCGAAGCAGTTGCATTTCACTGGCAGACACCCCAAGCCCCATGGGGGGTTAGCAGCCACCCCAGCAATCACCTCGGTGCTCCACATTACGGTGCAAATACACCCACTTTCAGCAGCACGGCAGATGCAGAGCAAGGACATCTCCACTCCTTGGGGCAGATTTACCCCCCTGGTTTGCAGGACGAGTCGGAGAGGCCACAAGATATTTGCTTTGAATGTGAGGTAACGTCTGGGGTGGAAAGGTTACAACAAAGACACTTCCAATATTTACACTAGCGAGACCAGCAGCCACCAGCAAGCTGTGCCGGGCAGCGGTGTTGTAATGAGGAGAGCAAATATTTTGTTATATAGGTGTAATGAGCTGCTGCTGCTTTTTAATGCTGGCCTCATCCAGAGAGAAAAGCCTCCTTAAATAGCTGGGATTCCTCTGGCCAGCACAGGGATGAGAGGAATAATATTTGGGAGAGGAACACACCCCACATAACAGCGTCTGTGTGCTGGGTGGAAAGCAGAAAGCAGCCGGCATCTCCTGGCCACAGATGGTTCCCATCAAGACGAGTTTTTTCTTGTTAATCCCAAAACAAGCTTGAGATGTATTTTTATTTCAGAGTTAAGTGAAGAAAAAAAGAAACTCCAACATGACCCCCTGTTTTTCTGGCCTCACTCCCTGCTTGGCCTCTGCTGTGAGCAAGCACAGAAAATTCATTTCATGTTAAAGGCAGGTCCTAGTAGAGACACCGAGACCAAAAACTCCTGGGGTGGTTCTTCCAGCTCTTCTTGACCTGGAAATTTATCTCATTCAAGCTGGAAATTGGGGTGAAAAATCTAAAGCCAGAACTACCTCCCTCCATTACTGAACTTAGCCAGAACAGGGAACCTGAAAGGAATACTGATCTTTGACAATCGCAAAAGAGTCAACATAAATCTCTTTGGGCATTGTACCCCTGTCATACATCCCTGTCTTGCCTGTGGCCTGATTTTCAGGAGGAGAGGGTGAAGAGAAATGAAGGCACATAGGAGAAAGCAAATAGGTTAACTCCCAGATAGCATGAAGGGAGTAGGATCTTCTGGAGGAAGATCTGGCTCTGCCGTGGTGTGGATGAGCTCCTACCATACCCATGGAGGGAAAGGTCCCCCTCACTGTCTTTCCTGAACCTGTCATCATCCCAGGGACTTGTTTTTTGTTGTTTTTTTTTTCCCCCATTTTATAGCTAAAAGAAAGGAGAGAGGAAATCAAGGGCTTGATAAAAAAAAACACGACTCCTTCAGACTGGCTGTGAGGAGTGTCCCTGCAGCCAGCAAGTGCTTAGCAAGAGAGAGGGTGATTTGGGCGTGTATATTTAAAGCATCCTCTGATGCACTCTGTGCTGCTCGTCAAAGGACCGATGACATTCAGGTGTCTGTGGGGGTGTCAGCAAGGATGCCCAGCATGGAGGACCTGCCCATGCTGCAACTCTCACCTTTAAATCTTAAACCTGCTTTGAGCATCAAGGATGAAGTCCTGAGCTAATCCACACCTGAAGTCATCACGTGCTCAGGAGTGTCTTTACCTTAAAAAAAAAAAAAAAAAAAAATTATACAAACTGCATCAGTGAGGAGACTGAGAATTAGTGATACCCAAAAGACACTCCAGAAGTTCTGCTTTGTGGACTTGCCAGTCATTCCTCCCTGGCCTCCCTGTCAGTGCAGCATGCTGGTCAGCGTGGTCCTCCAGACTTGGTGTGATGGAGCTACCAAGAGGCACCCCTCGGCATGTCCCAGGCCAGGTCTGCAAGGGCAGCCAGGGGTTAGGGATGTGGGACACCTCCCGAATATGAGCTGTGGGCCATCTGAAAGGGTTCAGATGGAGGCAAGGCCAGGCAATAACCTTTCCTCACGGGGTGACACTTCTGGTCCATGGTGGCCGTTAGAAACAACCCAAGGTGGTGACCTGCCCTTGACAGCTCAATGGGTTTCATTAATAGGGATTTGGTTTGAGACAGATCTTCTCCCTGGGACATTTACACCCTCCCGATGAGGCTGGGCATCCCCCCGCTTCCTCTCGGGCACCTCCCTGAAGTGACTCAGCATGTGCGAACGCTGACTCATTGCAATCTCCCAGCAGTGTTGGTCGGGCTTCCCACACGCTCCAAGGCAGGGTGGTGGGAGGAGGAAAATGCTCCATTTGCCCTCCCCTGTGCCTTGAGGACATGTCAGAGGGCACTGCAGACACATCAGCAGGGTGGGGAAGCCAGGGCAGGCTGGGGCAGCACCAGGACGACTCTTCTGGACAGGGATGTACGGAGATAAAGTGATGTGGGAGTTGCTGCCCAGCATGGGAATGGGTTGCCAATCATCAGCCAATGCGCAGTGGGACCTGTCCTCCAGGACATGGCTGAGGAGAAGGGCCAGGGATAAGTTTAGGAAGAAGGATTTGCAGAGGTGAGGAAGGGGATGGGTAAAGCCAGGGTTGGTGTCTTCCTTTGGAGTCTGTGAAGGGTGGTGGCACAGGCCTTGTAAAGTCAGGGAGCTTGGCTGCACAAATCACAGATTTCAGCGCAGACATCAGGAGACGATTATTCCATACAAGGATAAAAATAAGTGGTTTCTGCAGCAAACAGCACCACTGAAAAGCCTGCCAAGCTCTCAAGTCTGTGACCACCCACTGCAAATCCTACTGGAAAATTACAGAGAAACCTGCATTTGCTCGCCAGGGATGAGGTGGACTGCTCTCCTGGAGATCTGCAATGTAAATGGCCATCCACATATACAAGTGGTCATCCTAAAAAAGATATTCCCTCACGCCATTGCAAGCTGTGGGGGGACAATGCTCTCTGACCTGTTTCTTATGTGAGTCCGAGCAGATGAACAAGATGTTCCCTTCCAGACCGAACAAATAAGGTTTTAGAAAGCATCCCGGGTATTTCACCCGAAAGATCCCGTGATGAGGATGTCTTTGTGTCTGCCACACTTCTCGCATGGACAGACGGACATTAGTGAAAGATGGATGCAGCGTGGCTGGGCACTGCCTGTCCGTGCAGCATTTCGCCCCAGAAGTGATTGCATCCTCGAGGATCTCTTTTTCCCAGCATGACCAGCTCTGCCACATCTCAGCAAGATGCACCCAGCCTCGAGTTTCCCCACGGCCAGGGTTGTATCTCAGTCATTTACATCATATTTGACTTCACTGCTCTGTTAGTCCCAGGGGATGGTCTGGCAGCCTGGGGCTACGGACCAGCTGTAGCGACGGGTGCGTCACCCTTCTCTCCTCCGTGAACCCACCCTTCCCACCCACTCCCTCCTTCCCACCTCACACGGGCTTTGGGAGAAACCCGAGAGAGGCCAGGACACATGCGGCAGCAGGGTCCTTCCCCTGCCACTCCAAGGGGGGAAGGCCTGGAGCTGGGTCTCCGGGCGGTACCACCACGTTACCCGCTCAGCGCCAAGCCTGCGCTGCCAACACCGCCCGGCCCAGATTTCTTCAGCAGGTCGATTTCTGGCCACTTAGCGACCCTTCTGCCTTTGGCTTTCCTGCCTAGTTAAATGACTCTGTTAATTATGCTCTTCTGAATTAATGACCCAATTAGGAACTCCAGAATGTCTTACGTGGAGGTGATGCCTCCAGTTTTACCCATGTACAACCATCCCCTCAACGGCATCTCTGGAGCATTCTCCCACTGGGGGTTTAGTAGCACACAGTCTTTTAGATGTCCTTGGACTATTTTTAGACTGAGGGACACTCTGGGCACATGGTACAACTGAGTCAAACCCAAACCATGGAGGCTTTCTGCCATGCGGATTCTCTAGTGTCTCATAAAGGGTTGTGCTCGTAATCAAGCCCCATGGGTCATTTATAACTTCTTTCTGCCTGTTCAGTTTCACAAAGCTTGGAGTCTGCTACTGCCCATGAAGTGTGTCTGAAACTGGCTCCAGAAGTGGGTTGGATGTGATAAAGAAGCAGAAAGTGAGCCCACCTAAACCTTGTTTTCCCCTCGCAGCAGAGGTAGAAAGGATGTGCGGAGCAGCACCCATGCCCATTGCTGGCCACTAAAGATTACGGGCTAGTCCAGAGCAGAAGGATTGTCGGAGTGAATCCTATTTAAGCCTTTCTATTTAAAGGAATAAACTACCCAGGAAAAGCAGCCTAAGATTAGAAACTCACAGGATTTCCTCAAATTCCAACCATCAGCCAGAGATTCGGCCCGGGGGGCAGTTTATTATTCTCCCGGTGCGTGAATCCTGCACCCCAGGAAAGTCAAGCGCAGATTACACTCTGCAGCTCCATCACAGAACCAAAACCCATGCTCAAAGCTGGTTTCATGCTGCTCCCTCTCTGCCTAAACCATCACTGGTATTGTCTGATTGACACATAGTTTTTTAGGCAGTATTTTGGCTTTGGTGGAGAGGCACGAGCAAGGGATGTTTCCTACAAAGTGCGTGCAATGGTTTGTTGCTCAGGAGACTCTTGTGCAAGAGGATCTTTCAGAAAATGTAATGCTAAACAGAGTGAGAAGCAGAAATAAATACAGTGGTACAATTACTTCCCACAGGCAGCGATAACACCACAAACGCAGGGAGGTGGATGGCGACTTTTGCTTGATCTCAGGGCAAAATGCCACAAAAGTAAATGTGAAACGGAGGAAGAGCTGATGGGGAAAACACAAGAAGGTTGGAGAGGTGGTGACTGCAGGGGTAAGGAGGCAGAGAGGTTTGGTGTGGATCCAGACCTTGCTCTGTTATGGCACTGGTACCGCTTAGCACCAAGTGCTGCATCCAGGCCCTGAGGATGCTCCCAGACCCAGCAGCACAGATAAACCTTTGTGCCTGGCTATCAATGCCTGTGAGCAAACAGTTTGGGTCCTGTCTCTATAAAATGGGGTAGTGTCTCTCCATGAGCTGGGAAGGAAAATGTTTTTCGCATCCCGTGAAGTGCTGGAGTTTTGGCACTTGGGCAGTTCTTCAAGGACACACACACACACACACCCCCCAAAAAAAAAAAAAAAAAAAAAAATATCCCAAATGAATCGGCGGGTCCTTCTTCCCCCCACAGCAGGATGGGAAGCAGTTGCCAGTGGTTGCTTTTTCCAGGCGTAGTCGTGCACGCGGAGCGTGAGTCATCCCCGCCAGGAATTTCCATCTCACCCTGTCCCCTCCGTGGGAGCGCTCCAGCCCCTCTCTCTGCCCAGAGATTTTCAGCCATCCCCGGGGAAAGCAACAGGGAGGAGTGGCAGGGGTGAAGGCGGCTGTCAGGAGCAGCCAAGAAGCAGAGACCTTCTGTGGCCCCGACGGTCAGCAGCTGCGCAGGGATGTGTCCGAGAGGCCCACGCGGTCCCCGCTCCCTCCCAGCTGCCAAATGCATGTTTTGGAAAGGAGGAGACGTGAAATTCTGAAACGCTGGGGAGAGCTGCCCCATCACGAGGTTTGGAAGACTGGACATGAAGAGAAAGACACGTCACATGCAAATTGTCCCAGTGATGGCGCCTGGGTGCAGCCTTTTGTGGTCCCCAGGGCTGGGCAAGGCTCGGTGAGGGACCTCAGCCCTCCCAGGAAGCCTCAGGTCTATTTGCAAGCTCAGATGGAGCTGCACATGCACAGACAGCAGGTCCAGCCACGCGCTCGGAAGGAGACACCCAGGGCTGACCACACTGCCAGGTAGCCCATGACACATGGGATAACCATGGCCCTCAGCTGGGCAAGCTGCAGCCACTCACCCTCTGCCTCCCTTTCTCCCTCGAGACAAGCAGCAAGCCCACGAGAGCAGAACCTGCCTCTTGCTGTGCCCCCAGAGCACACCCTGGTCCTGCAGCCCACATCACCAGGAGCGGCCAGTACTGACGCTGCAGCTGCTGCTAACGGGATGCAAGACCTTAATTCACTTCACCACACAACAGCAACAAACCCAGCCCCGCGCCATTTATTTTTACGGTGCTGACGTAGGTCCAGGGTAGTCTCCGGGGATTTCTCAAGGGGAGCGTAAGGTACAGAACCTGAAAGGAGATCTTGGAAAGCTGAAAAGGGAAGGAAAGATTCCAGATGTGGACTTCATCTGCGGCAAAATACCAGAGAAGTCACCAACATACAGGGACACAGCAGCCACCTGCAGCAGGACGGTCCTGCCTGAGCTGGGCCAGATGTTGGCAACCCCCAGTCATGGCTTCTGCTGGCTGGGTTGTGTCTGACTTAAATCTCAAGCGATATGCTCACTAGGAGACAACTTCCACCGTCACAGCAAGCCTGAGCTATGTTGAAACCATAATCCTATGTTGAAACCATACAAAATTCAGGGCCTGGCTCATTCATTATGGGCTCGACAGGAATTTGGAAACCTGGGTGCAGTCCTCAGTTGTAACCTCACCCCGAGACTGCGGAGCTCCTCCCTGAGTGAGTCTGGGTTTATCCGTTCCCCACTCTGGGAGGCAGAGAAGATCCTTACTGCCATGAAAGGGACTTCTGGTGCTCAGAGTCCTCCTCCTGCCTAGCCATCACCCAGGCTAGTCCATACTGTCCCGAAGTTGTCTCAAAGTCACATTTTTTTTCTCTCCCGCGTGTTTACTACCCCTTCCCTCGCCAAACTCCCTACATACTTATAGACGGTGATGTCTCATTCTTTGTTTTCCTAGACTAAACAAATCATTTTCACTTGGAATGACAGAGCCCTCAGAAAGCCACCGAGACATCCCTTGCTCCAGGCAGGGCCATCTACGGTACGTGTTTATCTACCACGTGCTTTAAGACCTCCAGTGATGGGAACTGCAAGCCCTCTCGAGCCTCCTCTCTCTTCATCTTCATGATTCTACCCTAATGTCTGACCTTAATTGGTAGGATTTAAGATTGTAACATCTTCTTCTATGCATCCTGGGCATGAAAAAGTTTATTCCTTTCCTCTTTGTATCAGATTTTTCTATGTATTTGAAGGATACTTTATGTCTCCACTTGGTTTCTTCTGGCCAAAAATCCCATTTCAATCCATCTTACACCAGAAACTACGTTCTCCTGATTTCCAGTCTCTCCAGTATTTTTTTTCCAAGTCTCTTGTTGGTCCCCCCTTTTGATATCTGCACTGGGCTGCATACAGATCAACAGCCAAAGCTCCCCAGGGCATATGACTGCAGGTAGATTATTTGCAGGACATGTAGCCCAGGATGATGCTGTTTTATTTTTTTTACATCAATACCATCTTCTTTGCCTGGTGTCCAGCAAGTGATAGATCAATGTCCCCTCTCCAAGCTTGCCATGTCTTGAAGAACCCATCACTGCTCAACAGCACTTGCTCCAGGTTGACTTGATTTTTCCTGATCCAAACAGCAGGAACTGTACGTGGCATTTCAAGTGAACTTCAGTAGGGCCTTAGTATTTCCCCATCCCCTTAGAACTACTCCTTAGGGAAGTTATACGTTTAAGGCTGCAGATTACAGTGGGCCAACTCAGCAATAGATTCAACCCAAACAAAATCATCCACTTGGGGCAATCAAAAGAGGGCTGAAACAGGGCTGAGCTCTAGCAGCTATGAACTGAACCTGAGAATGCATCTGTACACCCAACTGGGATTTTTTTTTTTTTTTTAGTGTAAGCTGTGCATTTTATGGAAGAGCTTTCGATTCAGCACCCTGTATGTGAAGCCAACTAATTAGGAATGGAAGTTCAGATCTCAGTATCAAATTCAAATCTCTGCCTTGCTCAAATATCTCCAGGTTGATCCATCACAGAGATGAAAATCTAGTCCCTGGAGCTTGCTATAGGTCCTTTCGGGCTTGAACCTGTCTCTGGTTTAAAAAGACACACAGCTAATAGAATATACCAGAGGGAATAGCAGCCTGGCTTAAGAAACACGATGTCTTATACCAAGGGATGCAACGGAGCAAGGCAGAAAGAAGGTTTTTTATCACTGTGATGAGAAAAGATACTTGGAGCTGAGTTTGATTTCAGAGCAGCAAAAATTCAGGAGGCCTGCAATGCTCGGACCTGTTAGGCTGTCATAAAAGGGGAATCACAGCATCATCTATGTTGGAAAAGACCTTGAAGCTCCTCCAGTTCAACCCTGACTCTCCCCCTGACCGTTCCCAACTCCCCCAGATCCCTCAGTGCTGGGTCAGCCCGACTCTTCAACCCCTCCAGGGATGGGGACTTTTAGCACTACTCCTTTAGAGGAGAGTTCTGCGTGTGGAGGAGACTTCAACAATACCATGGAGGGTTTTGATCTTCCTCTGTCCCCCTCTCCAACCTAACATAAAAAAGGCAATTTAATACAGAAGACAAGCATAGGCAGAACACCTGGGTTCTGGATATGACATCCAAGGTCCAAAGGGCTGAAGTGGCCTCCAGTGCACCCTGGTAAGTGACCCACAATCTCCGTGGGCCTGTGTAAGTATTCCAAATTAAATCTGGTGCTAAGAGGCCTTGGAAGCCTGGGAGTGGATGCTACAGCATGGAATTGCCTCTGAAATAATTTGGGTTCAGCTATGCCAAGAATGGCACATGGAGATGAGCCTTCACGGGCAGTGCTGCTGGCACAGAGCTCCGTCGGGACAGCGTGGGACTGGCAGGTCAGGGGAGAGGATGGCTGAGCATTTAGGGGATTGGGGACTGGATGCTTGAATTCACATTCCTGCTCTGTCAGACTCCCTGGGTGTGCAGATCAGTCCCTAACAGCCATTGGGAGCAGCAGGAGTTTGGTCCCTCCAAGGATTTGTGTTGGTCTCTCTGTGCTGCCAGCACAGGGGCTGTGCGGGAGGAGGTATCCCAGAAGGTCTGTGCGTGGCTCTAATCCTTCTCTGATCTGCTGAAAACACCTTCCAGATGCATTTGGGGATCTCATTTGCCTTTGTTCATGCAGCATCACACGCTTCAACATCCTGTGATCAGCCCAAGTCCCCCAGCCATCTCCTCCTCCTTAGGTCCTCCAGCTGAGCTCAGAACTGCCGGGGCTGGCGTCCATCTCCCAGCATGGGATGTGCACATGGGCAAGTGCATTACTCCAGCCCTCGATGGCATCTAACCCTGCTGGACACGGACATGGCCTCCTCTGCTCTGCCAGGGCCTCCCAGGCTTGTGCCATCCCTTCCCACCATCACAGCTGGTGCTGGGGCATGCCCTGCACCCCAGAGCTGGTCGCATCCCAGGCAAAACCTGTTCAGGGTAGAATAACAAACCCTTTGGTCTCCTAGAGGGAAAAGCTGTTTAAACATTAGAAACTATTACTCAGCATGGGGTAGGGCCTCCCTCCATCATGGTACTGGTCCTCAGATCTACTTTGAGAAACTTTCTCTCTACAGTGCTCAGGCTGGCTGCTCAGAAGAGAATTTCCTATGGGAATAAAGAGAGGTCTTAGTCCCAGCCCTACTGGCCTAGGAGAAAAGGCTGCAGGAAGAATCACAGAAGGGTTTGGGTTGGAAGGGGCCTTAAATATCATCCAATTCCACCCCCCTGCCCCAGGCAGGGCCACCTTCCACTAGTCCAGGTTGCCCAAAGCCCCGTCCAACCTGGCCTTGAACCCTTCCAGGGAGGGGGCAGCCACAGCTTCTCTGGGCAGCCTGTGCCAGGGCCTCACCCCCCTCACAGGGAACAATTTCAGCCTTAGATCTCATCTAAATCTGCCCTCTTGTCCTATCCCTACAGTCCTACTAAAGAGCAGAGCAGACAGTGATATAGGTATGGCAGAGATGTGCCCCCATCTCCTCAGATTCTGGTTGACGTGCTTTTCATTCATCCGTTATGCAAAACATACCAGTTTGCCTTTTTTTTTTTTTTTTTTTTCACAGACTGAATGTCAGTGGAAAATAATTCCTTTAATGAGTGTGCTGAGATAGATCAGCTGACTGGGTTTGCTTCAGTAAATCTCGTAGTCACACAGCCCTAAATGTGTCTGTCTAAGCCTTTCCGTTTATAGGACAGAGATGGGAGCCAAGAGGATGGAAATAAAGTGTTTGCAAGCAAAATGCCATAGGGTTTAGAGGTGGAACAAGATTCCCCAGGGGAAACAGGCCTGTGATTCCAGAGAGGTTTGCAGGGTGGGTAGCAAGCTCATATCCAGGCATGAAATGGAGCTGATCAAACATCCCTACGTGTACCTGATTAGTCTTCCGCAGAGAGGTCAGGGGAAGGGCTGTGCTGTGCAATGAGCTCTGGGCACCAGGAGAAAAGCACTGGGGTTCCTTTGGGAAGGCAAAACCCCAGCGGGGCTGGGTTCTGCCTGCCAGGTTGGGTTGGGGATGCAGTGTTGGAGTGGTCACAGGAGGGATGCTGGAAGTGTGAAACCACCTCCCTGCCTCCTTGATGCAGTCTGGCTCATCTCTCCAACCCCACGTCTCACCACCCTGTTTCACAAGAAGCAGAAATCTGGCTCCAGAATAAATCACAGCTGTCTCTGAGCCAGGGTGCAGCGCTGGCTTTCCCTGGGCGAGCTGCCACGCCATGATAAAGCAGATCCTCCCTCTAAGTGAGACCCTGAGCTGTTGCTCCTTGGGAAGCCAGCCTGTTGATGAACTGTGTCAGTGAATAACATACGCCTTTAATTCCCCCCTCATTCAGCAGATCCCTGTCGGAAGCATCATGTCCTTAAGAAAGGAGAGCATGAGGCACCTGGAGATGTGGGTATAGGTGCTCAGATGCCTGATAAATCACCACAGACAGGCTGTAATAATCATGACAGGCTCTAATTGTTCTGTCCTGGATATATATAAGGTAAAACTTCTTGCTTCAGTTGGTTATTCCAATGCAAGGGGCTGTTAGAGCGGGTCTGAATTACTCTGCAGGGATTTTCCTAACCACTATCAACTTCAAAATCAAGAGAGGAGGGGATCTGAGCAGGAACTGCTGCTGATGTTTCATTTAAAATGTCCATTCCCTGAGCATGAAATGTTTCATGTCAGATCTGTGGGGGTTTTTCAGGTCGATCAGTAGGTTTTGCTGGCATTTGCACCAACACCACTGAGGCTGTCAGCTCCAATCATGCACTGCACAGCTCAGGGCTCGCTGGCGATTCAGAAAATGTTTGGGCTTCATCCAGTTCAGATCGAACTAATTAAAGAAAATAAAACACTTCCCTATAAGCCAATCCCCCCCGTTCTGGTTGGCATTTGATGTGAGGTTGCAGTTTTGGATCAGACCTCACTTGGAGACCATAAGCATCTCACTGCAAGCCCCCGCTGCTGTCTACAGCCCCCTTTTTTTTTTTTTTTTTCTGGTTGCTAGAGACTTGTAGGAAGCCAGCCCTTCCCTGCTAAAGGGGTTGCTTGCTGCTTGGGTTGGGCTGTGCACCCTGGCACAGCCTTCAAACACACATGGATGTGCCCCAGGAATAGGAGATCTGGCACCTCATGGAGTAGTGACTAACAGCTAGAGCAAGAGAGGGCAGCACATCCCTCTTCTCAATATAGCTGCCAATTTTGAAGTGCATTGGGATACCCAAAAGATGCCTAGACCTTGATTTTTCCACCCAAAATTATTGACAATTCAGAACAGGGATAAAACAGTGCACAGCAGACACTACCGACACTGTCATCCTGACACCAGACCTTAAATTACACATACCCTGAGTAACCCGTGACGTGGTACATGGTGGGATGCGGCCTTTTCTGCTCTTTGCATCACTCAGAAATGCTCTGAGCTCCACGTTGGCTCCAACACGGGGTGTTACAAGGTTTTGGTGACTGCAGGATTGGCCCTGCAGCTCCCTGAGGGGGTGCCCCCAGCTCTACACAGGGGTTCTTCCTCCAGGAAAGCTTATAGGCAAGGGCTGTAAGGTGGGAACAGAGAGAGCATTAGACATAGATGGATTTAAAAATAGTAGAGACAGAGGAGATGGGCTGGATGAGATTCAGTAGCTAAGGGAGAGATGGGAGCACAGAGATCAAATTAGCGTGCTGCAGGATTAATTTAGTCCCCCCTTTCCATGCTGGTGCTGAGACACCAGCCCCGGGCAGGGCTCTCCCCTGCAGAGACTCCCCCCATGCCCGTGGCACTGCTGCCTCTGCCCCGGGGGGTGCCCACCGAGTGTGTGACACGGCTGCCCCCCAGCTCCACCACGTCCCCTCTCTGCGCAGCTCCAGGTCCCAGCCAAACCCACCCAGCGCCCCTCTCTGCGGAGCTCGGGGCTGGCAGGAGCCCGAGTCTCGTCCCCCGGGGAAGGTGTCCCCTGGCTGCCAGCAGCCCAGAGACCTGCTGCTGCCCTGGGCTGGGGGAACCCCCCCGCCCCGTGTCCCAGCTCCCGCACCCCGCGCCTCTGGACGCGTGGCCGCGCTGGCTCCAGCCTCCTCCACCCACAGCCCCGCGCCCCTGCGGGACTGGGAGCCGACACCCAGAGGACAGGTGGGGCGGTTGGTCCCCACCGCACGAGGCCTGGGTGCCCCGCAGCTGGCGGTGGCGGTGGCACAGGGCTCCCATGGCCGCGCTGCCACAGAGCCCAGTGCAACCGCTCGCTCGGGGGAAAGGCTCAGGGCCTCCGCGTCCAGGGACGACGCGTCTCTGCTTCCACTTGCGGTGGGGCCAACGCTCCTCCAGGTCAGGCCTCCCTGGGGCGAGGAGCAGAGCCCAGAGCCGGCCGGGGCCCGGCGGCAGACGGCGTTTGACCTTCCTGGGGCAGGACCCAGAGCTCTGGGGCGCACGGGTGGGCACTGGTCCCCCTCGGCCCCGGCATCCTTCTGCAGAGGGGCTGAGGCTGCTCCTGCCGTGCCCTTCGGCCTCGGCTCCTCGCCGAGGGCTGCCTGCAGGCCCCTGGGCAGCTCCTGCTCTCTGACCCCACTGTGCCACCTCCCCGGTGGGTCGGTCACCAGGGACACGGCACGAAGCTTCTGTGGTTTGGATAATGGTCAAGGACAAAGGTACTAAATTCCCCTTCAAGGCCAGGTTGGCCAGGTTGCTTTGAGCAACCTGATCTAGTAGAAGGTGTCCCTGCCCATGGCAGGGGGGTTGGAACTGGATGATCTTTAATGTCCCTTCCACCCCAAACCAGTCTGTGTTTCTATGATTTTACATGAGAGCTGCTCTAAGTCCCTCCTGTCTATAATCCTGCAGATCCCAGCCGCTCCCTGCCTCTCTTTCCCTCCCTGTATGGCAAAGAGATAAATGGTTCAGAAAGTTCTCAAGGCAATCAGGATTTGGGCAGTCTGGTGAATCCTTTTCAAGAGAGGTGCTTCAGAAAGAAGGAGAAGGACTCCCTCTCTCTGCCCTCTAGCAGAACAGCAGCACTGACCAAAGCTTTTAAAATTAAACCTGAAAAGACATATGGGATCTCCCGGCGTGCTGCTTGCTGGTCAGGCACCCGGTCAGTGCTGCACAATTTGGGGTGCTCAGCATCTGAAGGGGCATAGAATTATCTGTACTATCATCATCTTCTTTCTAGTGTTCAATAAACCACATTTTAAATAATACTTTGTGGAGTCCGGGTGTCTTTCTTACCAGGATGAAGCAGAAGAGAAGATGAACGCAGAGCCCCAGGGCATCACTCATGTCTGTGCCCACCTCTGCTAGAGGCTGGGCAGCATTAACCCTAATTCATCGAAATCCACCCCATTACCTCAAAAAATAAACTGATATTCTAGGCAGGGGTATTGCAGAAAGGAGAATTACCCCCTGCTCACGGCTCGAGAATAATTTGCAGCAGAAGACTTAACACCACTGGGGGAAAATAATCCTTTCAAGTTCCCATCAGCTTGGGGCCAGCACTTGCAGGGGGAAGGACTGCAGTCTCCTGTTTTCCTGCCTCCCCCCCAAACCAGCATCAGCAGAGAAGCATCAGCCCCCTCAGGGCCGTGGTTGCCCCTGATAATGTCACCCTGCCAGAGCGGATAGAGGCTGGGTGAATGCCCAGATTGCTTTAGCATCCCTCATGCTGAGGAGTCAGAGGTCTGGCTGCCTCCTCCTGGGAGAGCCAGCAGCGTGCGTTGTCCCCAAAATGTCCCCTCAACTATGCAACACGCTGCACCCACTGAGCAGCACATCGGGGGAGTGTCACGGATGCTACAAACAAGCATGGCTGGGGGATTAATCCGCAGAAAGCACAGCATTCCCACACTGTTAAATGGCAATGGGGCCTCCATGCAGGCAAAGCCAGGTCCCTGCAAAATCCTCTTCCTCTTCCTGCCAGGCTCCTCTCCAATGTCAGCAGAATAGACACCATGAGCAGTTTTTGCCACCAAGAATAATTTACCACCAGACTGGCTACCCCAGGGATGCTGAGAGCTCTCCTCCATCATCGGAAGCCTGCAAGCATTTCCAGAGCCAACAGAAGGAGCAGTGAGCCAACCCAAGTGTCAGGAATCAGCTAGAAAGGAGAAAGCCAAGACAAGGATGTGAGGGCATGGGATGGGAGAGAGGAGGGTCCCATCAAGAGGTAAGGAAAAGTTCCCTGCGAAATGTAGTGTACGTATCCATCTTTGTTTGATTCTTTCCCTTCTGGCCCCAGCCAGCTTTGTTACTGTGCTTGGCTCAGCAATCCACGTCCTTTACGGTGCCACTGGTCCAAGAAACAGCCCAGGGGCTCCTGTACCAGCCCGTGGTCCCTCTCGTCCTGCATCCCCCCGCTCAGGAACTCTGCTGTCACATCGTGTCTCTGTTCTTTCACCCTGCACCAGTACAGGAGAGGGGTAAATACTTCACTCTGCACAGATAAACTGCCTGTCCCTAATGCCGATATGAAACTTCGGTTCCGTGACAAAGACAAGCAGAAGTAAAACAAATTAGTCATAACCACTTGGCTATAAAAAAAATGCAGTTACAACTAAATCAAAGAAAAAAAACTAAGCTTCAGGCAGCTCAAGACAAAGCAGGACTGGCAAATCCCATTCCCAAGGTCCTAAAAACCCAGCACGAAGCCTGTGGCCTGGCCCTGGCAAGGCTGCATTTCCCAGGCTACAGAACCCACATGGAGAAGGAGGAGACCATGTAGGACCCTCATCGGGTCAGTGAATGCTTCGTGCCGTGTCCCTGGTGACCGACCCACCGGGGAGGTGGCACAGTGTGGTCAGAGAGCAGGAGCTGCCCAGGGGCCTGCAGGCAGCCCTCGGCGAGGAGCCGAGGCCGAAGGGCACGGCGGGAGCAGCCTCAGCCCCTCTGCAGAAGGATGCCGGGGCCGAGGGGGACCAGTGCCCACCCGTGCGCCCCAGAGCTCTGGGTCCTGCCCCAGGAAGGTCAAACGCCGTCTGTCGCCGGGCCCCGGCCGGCTCTGGGCTCTGCTCCTCGCCCCAGGGAGGCCTGACCTGGAGGAGCGTTGGCCCCACCGCAAGTGGAAGCAGAGACGCGTCGTCCCTGGACGCGGAGGCCCTGAGCCTTTCCCCCGAGCGAGCGGTTGCACTGGGCTCTGTGGCAGCGCGGCCATGGGAGCCCTGTGCCACCGCCACCGCCAGCTGCGGGGCACCCAGGCCTCGTGCGGTGGGGACCAACCGCCCCACCTGTCCTCTGGGTGTCGGCTCCCAGTCCCGCAGGGGCGCGGGGCTGTGGGTGGAGGAGGCTGGAGCCAGCGCGGCCACGCGTCCAGAGGCGCGGGGTGCGGGAGCTGGGACACGGGGCGGGGGGGTTCCCCCAGCCCAGGGCAGCAGCAGGTCTCTGGGCTGCTGGCAGCCAGGGGACACCTTCCCCGGGGGACGAGACTCGGGCTCCTGCCAGCCCCGAGCTCCGCAGAGAGGGGCGCTGGGTGGGTTTGGCTGGGACCTGGAGCTGCGCAGAGAGGGGACGTGGTGGAGCTGGGGGGCAGCCGTGTCACACACTCGGTGGGCACCCCCCGGGGCAGAGGCAGCAGTGCCACGGGCATGGGGGGAGTCTCTGCAGGGGAGAGCCCTGCCCGGGGCAGGTGTCTCAGCACCAGCATGGAAAGGGGGGACTAAATTAATCCTGCAGCACGCTAATTTGATCTCTGTTCTCCCATCTCTCCCTTAGCTACTGAATCTCATCCAGCCCATCTCCTCTGTCTCTACTATTTTTAAATCCATCTATTTCCGCTGGTCTCTCTTGCTTTGGTGCAGCCTTTTCCATACACTTCACTGATACAGCCCGGAAAGTCCACCTAAATATTATTGTTCTCCCAAGTGTAAGCATCAGCTCCACCAGGGATCAGAGGGAGATCAGAGACCGCAGCACAGGGATTGTGCTGTTTCTTGTGGGTTTCTGGCACTTTCTGAAGCATGGGAAGCTGTCAGCCATGGCCACACGCTCCCAGAAGTGTATTCCCAGGGCAGGATTCAGGGCGTGGGATTGGGGCTGGGACGGGCGAGAGAAACCCTGGGGGTGGTCAAGGCTGGGGGAGGTTTTCGCCTTGATCTCACCCCCGAGGACAGTGATTGTGCTGGTCCCAGGGATGCAGGGGTGACGTTAAGGCACACAATTTTCTGTTTATCTGAAGCACGAGTGCTGAGGTTCTCCACCTAATGGTAAAACAACAGTGACGAGGTCCTACAGGATCTGGAGAACATCGTGCCATGACGACTAGTGCTTCTCCAAAACCCCACGTCCACGAGGATTTATTTGCACCAAGTCTACATCAGCCTTGTGGTGCCCAAGATGATTCCTGCAGGGATTTTTGGGTGTCTCCCCACCTGGTGACCCACCTGTCACTTCACAGCCCCTTCCACGCGGTGACCACAGACCTTCCTGCAAGCACTGGGGCTCAACCTGCCATCAGGAAAGCTTGAGGCATCAGGGAATTCCGTGATTCAAAAGCACGTGGTGACTCAGTGGCAGAGCCCAGAATGGATTCATTATCCATCTGCATTTCGTGAACTTGCCTCCAGCAGATCCAATTATTTGACTAGCTGGAATTAAGGAAAAAATTACTGTTAAATAGTTAATTCACCAAGACAGGTGCTGTCACAGTGACCAAAGATATTTCTTAATTTGGGGGGTGTTTGTAAACTGGAGACAAAAAAAGGGGGAAAAGCAACGAAGCAGTTTGTTTCAATGTCTTTAATTTGTGTTAATTTTCTTTGTCTGAAAATGGTATTTGAGGCCACATTAAGCTCTTTTATAAATTCCAGGGAAACAAAAAAAGAAACAAATGTTTCCTTATTATTAAGTGTTGTGGATTTCTCTTTTGGCTTGAAATTTGCCCCTTGTGACTTCATTTTCTCCAAATCAACAATGAATTTGATCTCCTGGCGTGACCCTTGGGACAAAAACTCCATTCCTCCCAAAGCTGTGCCTGTTACGTTGGAGAGGGTTTGTGCATCTCCTCCACCAGCAACAGAGAGTCATTTCTAGCAGGTAATTCTTCCCACCGTGGGCAAGTAAGAAACATCTAACGTTTCATTTTCAAAGCCACATGAGTTGTGATGGGTCATGATGTCCTACAGATACTTCCACTACCCTGAGGCAACTAAAACTTACCGCGCTGAGGTGTCTCCCTGGTTTGCAGAGGAGGGAGAGGAAACCAGTTTCATCCATACCCAGCACCCGATACCTGCCAACCTCTGGCTGCTCATCACTCGGCAGCCTCTTGCTCCAGACCAGTGAGTAGCCCCCAGCAACCCCGAGATGGGTTCAGCCTTCTGCATGCCTGAAGATGGGCCTGACCCTATCCCAGGGGACCTGATTTTGTGACCTTGGTGACCACATCGGTGACTTCCCAGATGCGCGGGTGCTGCACACATCAGTTTGCCTTTGTTTTAATGATGTTGGGCTAAGAGATTTCCACCAGTGTGGGAGCAGACAGGAAACATGAACCACCAGCTCGCAGGCACTGCTCTTTTAGCCTCTTCTTGCTGTTGCATCCACATGTTTATCCTTCTCTCCACTTGAGATCCAAACCTGCTTCTTTGTAAGGTGCCTCCCAATCCCCCCTCAATTCCCTATGGTGACCACCAAATGAATCAAACACAGAAAACTTTCCCAGCACCAAGACCAACTCTGGCCCCCAAAAGTGCTCTCAGCAATTTCTTCCAGGGAGGAAAATCCAGATGCTTCTGTCCTGGGTTTCTAAATGCTCTGGACTCTGCTGCTCACTTCCCAGGATGACTGTGTGATGGTGATACCACAGGAATATCAAGACCCATCCACTGGCTGTGAAGATATACAGGCAACCTGGTCATCTGCCTGCACTTCCTAACACCACCAACAACCAAATAATTCACCACCAAATCAACTCACAAGCAGATTACCCCTGGATTTGCATGAACAGGATGGGGTGTGAAGAAGACAGGGACAGGGAAGGGATCTGAGCCCTGGGCTCGGCACTGGGGAGGCCGCCCCTCGATTCCTGGGTTCAGTTTTGGGCCCCTCACCCCAAAAAGGCCATTGAATGACTCGAGCGTGGCCAGAGAAGGGCAACGGAGCTGGGGCAGGGTCTGGAGCACAGGTCTGCTGGGGAGCGGCTGGGGGAACTGGGGGGTTCAGTCTGGAGAAGAGGAGGCTGAGGGGAGACCTCCTGGCCCTCGGCAACTCCCTGCCAGGAGGGGGCAGAGAGGGGGGATGAGTCTCTGGAGCCAAGGCCCCAGCGCCAGGCCCCGAAGGAATGGCCTCAAGCTGCCCAGGGCAGGGTCAGGCTGGCTCTGAGGAAGGATTTCTCTGCAGAAGGGGCTGATATAAATTCTCCAAATGTACAATGCTCCCAGACTTCAGACATCCCAAGATGCACCATCATAGGAAAAAACATAATCCAGCCTGGAGGTGGATTAGCAGTTGGAGGTCAAGCCTAGAAAGAGGGTTTACATGTGCTCTAACATGAGACCTGATCTCAGACTTCCTCCACAGTCCAAAGAAGGACCTAGATTCATCTCATTAGGTTCCCATCCCTTAGGAGAGACCCATGCATTTAATTTAGGTGCTTGAAAGATTCTGAGACCTTTGGATATGCTAACCAAAGTGAAAGTCACGGCCCAACATGCCCTCACTGTGAAGTACCCCCTGCTAGTCACTGTGCGGGGAGTTTGTATTTGGAGTCCCACCACAGACATGTGCTCAAAGCAGAGGTACAGGGTCCATGGGAGAGATGGAGAAATAGCTTTTCTCTAACTCCTGCCATTGTGTTCAGACAGAGAATGGGAAAGTGTTAAAGAAAAACTTTAAAAGTTGAAAAATAAAGAACAAGCAGGAAGAAAAAAAATGGAGACAAAGACATGCTTATGGGGGAATTCCTGAAAAAATGTGAAATCAAACCTGGAAATGTGGCATTGGAGGGTACTACAGAATCCCAGAATCATTCAGGTTGGAAAAGCCCCTCAGGATCAGCGAGTCCGACCCTCAGCCTGACTCTACAAAGCTCTCCCCTACCCCACATCCCCCCACAGCTCATCCCAACGGCCCTGAAACCCCCCAGGGATGGGGACTCCCCCCTCCCTGGGCAGCCTGTTCCACTCTCGGACCACTCTTGCTGGGAAAAGGTTGGTTGGTTCGTTTGTTTGTTTGTTTGTTTTCCTAATGTCCAGTTTGAACCTCCCCTGTTGCAGTTTAAAGCCATTCCCTCTTATTCATGAACCAAGGTGAACAGGAGACACCAAAGGTTTGCGTTTTACTCTGCAAACCCCTCATCACAAGTGTG
The DNA here is from genome assembly GCF_003259725.1 of Athene cunicularia. Taxonomy (NCBI): domain Eukaryota; kingdom Metazoa; phylum Chordata; class Aves; order Strigiformes; family Strigidae; genus Athene; species Athene cunicularia. The sequence continues at coordinate 1,158,416 of NW_020799091.1, read as the reverse complement.
TTCACTGAGGAAACAGATCCCTGTGTCACTGTGATTTCCCACGTGGATGCTGTGTCTGTGAAGAAGTGTCAGGGAGTTCTAGAAAGGGACCATGAAGGGAGTGCTTGTTGCGGGGGGACAGGTCAGACACAATGCCAAAGGAGGCTGCTGGCGCAGGAACCACTTATGGGCTTGAGCAGAAACTGGGGTGTTGGATCTGGAGATCTTCCAGCTGTCTCCACCTGGGAACAAATTTGGCACGTTTACAAATTGTACAATGTACAAATTACAATTCCTCCATGATTTTGCATGTCCAGCACACAGCTTTGCTGTTGGAAAACACCATCAACAATAACCACAGCTGGGTGTTACCATATCCAACAGATAAGCCTTGGAAATTTAAGATTTGAGTGTTTCCCTTTAAATAAAGCGCAGTCTTTGATTCACGTCCTGAACTATTCAAAGCTCGGGAGCTAGCTGCCTTTCATTCTTTGGTGCTTCTTCTATGATCGGGCAGCAAATGAGCTTGAAACAAATCCTGGCTGGAGGGAGCTGAGCCAGATCCTTGCAGGAGAGGAGAAGGGCAGCTGTGAGAGGCTTTGATTCACCTGTGTCTTTCTAACCACAGCATCCCCCTGGGTACCAATGCCAGAGTGATCCCAGGGGGATATAGGTCTTGATGTCAAAACCAACAGAATCCAGAAGTGCAAATGATTTTAAAGACTGAATCCAAGTCGTTTGTGCATGGCTGGTAAACATCCAGCATCCCCCTGAAGGTAATCAGGAGTGAAACAACGGTCCTCATTCATCAAATCCTCCTACCCCACCTCTCCCACGCTTGCCCAACCACCTCTGCCCCACACTGAACAAGAGACCTTGTGTGCGAAACTAAATTCATCAGCCCCGAAGCCTCCTCCAGTGTTGGAAGCAGCCTGTCGAACTCCAGGTGCTATGCAAGAAATGTTTCTTTTGCTGAGTGTTGGGCCAAGAGCATGAATGGTGTTGCCTTTGGGCAGCCCTGTAGCTGGATGTGCAAAGAGATGTGCACTGTGGGAAAGACAGCTCCATGCTTAAAGCAAGGGTTGCTTAGTCTGAAGGAGGCTGAGGGGAGACCTCCTGGCCCTCTACAGCTCCCTGCCAGGAGGGGGCAGAGAGGGGGGATGAGTCTCTGGAGCCAAGGCCCCAGCGCCAGGCCCCGAGGGAATGGCCTCAAGCTGCCCAGGGCAGGGTCAGGCTGGCTCTGAGGAAGGATTTCTGTGCAGAAGGGGCTGTTGGGCGTTGGAATGGGCTGCCCAGGGCAGGGGGGAGTCCCCGGGATCCCTGGAGGGGTTGAAGAGTCGGGCTGAGCCAGCGCTGAGGGATCTGGGGGAGTTGGGAACGGTCAGGGGGAGGGTCATGGTTGGGCTGGAGGAGCTGCAAGGGCTTTTCCAACCTCGATGATTCTGGGATTTTTTTGAAAATCTGGGGATCCACATTGGAGAAGGCTCATCAGTCATGGTCCCATGGCGCTAGGGGCTACAAAAACACAAAGCAAGAACCTGTTCCTGCCTGGGGTTTATGACAGACTGATCAGAAGGTGGGAGATGAGACAAGGATGCAGAAAGCTACTCTGTGGCTGTGAGGACCATGTAGCCTGCCTGGCCATGAGATCCATCTCTGCTGGATTGGATTTGAGCTGGGGTAATCACAGGGGCTCTGCCCTGCTTAGGCACAGCTGGCAAAGAGCAGCTCAACACCCTGGGGTACAGCCCTCCAGGCAGATTATCTGTGCAGGGAGTGAGAAGATGTCTCTGTGACTCTCTACAAAGTACTCAGCATCCTGGAGAAGTAAACCAGCACAAACCAGTGGTGCAGGATGCCTGGCTCTGGTTCTACCCCAGATTTGCTCTCTGTGCCTCAGTTTCCTCCAGTCTTAAGCCAGGTCAATCAGCATTGCCTGGCTTCATAAAATACCTGGACATCTGCAGATGCAGATCTCGTGATGAGTCAGATCTTTCCTTGTGTGACTCAGCTTGCAGCTGCTGAGCCCCACAGCACCGTGGCCATCTCCCATTGAACAGCTACGGAGCCTCCCCTGCTCCAGGATCTGTATTTGCTATTCCTACTGCAGCAATGCAGCCACAGACATCTCTTGAGTGGTGACTATTCCCACAACTAAATAGTTCTGTGAGTTTCTAGACCCATTTGGGAAGACCAGGAAAAAAACCTTTCCAGATTAAACACTTCTATTAGCAACTTCTGTCTGCCATCCCGAGGGACCTGGGCAGGCTGGAGAGGGGGGACCCTCTGAACCTCAGGGAGGGCAACAAGGCCGAGGGCAAGGTCCTGCCCAGGGGTCGGGGCAATCCCAGGCACAAATCCAGGCTGGGCCAGGAGGGGCTGGAGAGCAGCCCCAAGGAGAAGGACTTGGGGGGCTGGGGGTGCAAACTGCCTGTGAGCCAGCACCGTGCGCTGGCAGCCCAGAAAGGCCCCGTGTGCTGGGCTGCACCCAGAGCAGGGGGGGCACAGGGCCAGGGGGGGATTCTCCCCCTCTGCTCCGCTCTGGGAGACCCCCCTGCAGGGCTGGGTCCAGCTCGGGGGCACCAACAGCAGAAGGACACAGACCTGCTCCAGCGGCGCCAGAGGAGCCATGGAGATGCTGGGGGGGCTGGAGCCCCCCTCTGAGGACAGGCTGGGAGAGTTGGGGGGTTCAGCTGGAGGAGAGAAGGCTCCGGGGAGACCTTAGAGCGGCCTCCCAGGGCTGGAAGGGGCTGCGGGAACGGGGGGAGGGACTCGTCATCAGGGGGGAGGGATAGGATGAGGGGAAATGGTGTTAAACTAAACAGGAGATTTAGATGAGATCCGAGGCAGAAATTGTTCCCTGTGAGGGCGGTGAGGCCCTGGCACAGGCTGCCCAGAGAAGCTGTGGCTGCCCCCTCCCTGGAAGGGTTCAAGGCCAGGTTGGACGGGGCTTTGGGCAACCTGGGCTAGTGGAAGGTGGCCCTGCCTGGGGCAGGGGCGTTGGAACTGGATGATCTTTAGGTTCCCTTCCAACCCAAACCAGTCTGTGATTCTATGACTCCAATACAGGGGTCATCACATCTTCCTCAGTGTGTTATGAATTAATATAACCTCTAGTTTGTGTGATGATGTAAGAGACAGACAAAGGCCAGGGTCTATTTATGTGAAGTGGCCAAACTGCTGCCAATGCCCACAGTGGCTAATTTAACTATAGGAACAGCCAAAAGGCATTTCCACACACCCCCTCCCCATCCCATCCCAATTACCTGTCAAAGCCTTCAGGTTCCTGGTGGCCAGGACACCAGCTGAGCGTAACAAGACTCAGCCACATGCACAGCTCCAACCTTGCAAGATCGGCTGTGTCCAGTGGCCTGAGGGCGATTTGCAACAGAGAAGCAAAGAAGAAATGTTTGCAACAGCTGGATGGGGTTTTTTTGTGCTTTCAGTGAAGCAGCAGCTGTGGTTAATTCTAAAATGGGAAATAGAGAAAAGTTCATTGGATGATTGACAGCTTTCCTACCTCCAAGTTATAAAAGAAGGAAAATGGCAACCTAACGGCAGCTTTTGCTTCTAAAATTAACATAATTCTCCCTGACGCAAGAATGTGGCTCTGCAATACCAGCAGCACAAACCCCAGTGATCTGGCAGGACAGAGATCTGACCCTGGAAAAGTCTTTAGCGTGTGGATGCAGCCCATTGACATCCGGAGCGAAATGCTGGCAGCCCCTTCTAAAGATTACACTAGCAGGCATTGCTCTGCAAGAATGCATCGGGGTTGCATCATGTGAGCCCCTTGAATTTTCCAGAAATCCTGCCTGCCGCCTCTTTCCTGCCAAGTTTTCACTATAGAGTAGCTAGGAAATACATACTGCAATTCCCTGCTGGCGTATTTTAAACAGGCAGGAGTATTTAGGCTAAGCATACTGTGTGGGGTTTGATGTATGGGGACATATGAAATATGTCACTTTATGGTAAGGGTCCACGTGCAGAACCAGTATTCTGGGATACAGAAAACTTCAGATCAAGAGAAATAGACGATTAAATGTATTAAACATCACGTGTGACCTGTGTATCTTTCATGCACTGCAAAATGACATCCAAAGTGGCATTAAAGTTGCAAAAAGCACTAAAAAGCTTGCAAAGGGCAAATCAGTTCAACTGAGCAACTTTTGCTTGAGCTCAACCACTTTTATGACACTTTTATAAGTGCAAAGAAACCCTCAAATGTTTTCTCTCGGTTCTTATCAATGCACGCTCAATCCTTCACCGGCTGGTCGCCTGGCTTTAGAGACTGCTCTTGGGCTTCTGCAGACACATCCTAAACTGCCACAAGGGTTATCCTCCTTCTGTGGGCCCACGTGAAGGGACCCGGCTGCTGTGACATTGGCCTCCCAGGTGGCTGCATCGTGGCACCCCAAAGATGCAGCGACTCACATCTAGACCCGAAGAGGTCTGGTCCCACCAGATCTGCACAACAAGGTTGGGGCAACAAAGAGCCCGTGGCCCCCTGGACCCTGGGAAGGATGAAGCCCCTTTTCCTGTTGTGTGGCTCTGGGCAGCTTTTCTGTTGCCTCTGTGAGAGTGGAAAAGACAAGGAGGCTGCCAAGCCCCTTCCTAAGCATCCCTTTGCTTACATATCTGCAGCATGTGGGTGACAAGGAACATACACGCTGTTTGCTTCTGCTGGACCGCTGCCTGGTGCAGGGGGGGTGCTGAGCCCGGCATGTCTTTCCTCAGATTCATCCTTTCCTGCCTTAAAACTGCTGCATCAAGCGCCCGAAGTCCACAAGGCAGGCAAAACACCAGCCCCAGCCTTGTCCTACATTCAGCTCCCCCCTCCCATCCCATCAGCATCATCAGTTTTGCAGTTTGGCTTGTTGGGGACCTCATTTCCAACAACCAAAGCACTTGGAGGGACACTGGAAAGATTGGTGAGACGGGCTGTTGTGTAACTTGTGTGCCTACACACGAGCAGGAATGCACACACGTGCACATGCGTGCAGACACTGAACCCACCCCGCTGCAGCGCAGCTCTGTGCTGGAAGGAGAAGATTGGCTGGCGGAGGATCTCTCTCCAAGCAAGGGCTGGTTTTAGGGGCGTTTCTGTTCCCTCAGCTGGCTCCAGAATAAATGGTTTCCTTTTCCATCCCATTTCCTTAGAAGAGGCCTGAAACGCTGCTGCGCTGCGGGGTGGGGGTGGGGGGGCATGTGGGTCTGTGCCTCCTCTCAGCTTTCTGACAGCTTCAGCCAAATTTAAAGGAGAAGCAGACAGCTCAAACCTTTTCAATTCCATATGCTTCTTGAAAACAGGCAGCCAGAAAGAGACAAGGAAGAGCCTTAACGTCACAGCAGACGAGGACTCAGCTTTTAACGAGACATCAGAGATTCTCCCTTGCAGCCCCACTCTGTGCATGGCTCTGAGCAGAACAACCTCCCTGGTCCTGGACCTTCTCTGCTCATATCTTGTAATAAAGGGTCAAAAACTGGAAATGGCACATTCCTCGCTGGCTCAGGCTCCTCCTCACAGTGGGGAAACTGAGGCTACAGCATCCCAAATCACTCCCTGCTCTTGAGACAGCCCTGGCGTTCGTGGGGCTGACGTGGCTGAAAAACTAATCACTTTCTTTTTCTTTCGGTTAACTTGCGGGTGGATCCAGATGGTGCCAGTCCCTGCGAGGCAGAAGGGAGAGAGGGAGGGAGGAGACACAGGCCAAGGCAGCTCATCCAAGCAGCCTGGAAAGGGCATCCCGGAATCCTGACTCCTGTTGCTTTGCCATGACCCCAAACCAGAGCTCCTCTATCAGTGTAGAAAGAGTGTGGGACCCAGCAGCCACGTGGGTCCTCCCAGCTTGCTGCCCAGGGGTGGCAAACTCCATCCAGACATCCCCAGGACCCCGTCTCCTCCCACCTGGCCAGGCTCCTGGGAAGGTAGGGGGTGCAGGGGTTTGCAATCCGACCCGTCGCCCGCGCTGGACCTCCGCCGAGGCCACGCAGATGTCATTCTTTCCACCCAAAAGCCCCAGAGGAATTTCCCCCCGCCTCGATGTGTTGGCAAGGAGACCCTGTGGATTTTGAACTTTTCTCTGGGAGTATTAAACAGGGATTACAAACCGGGATCAAGGGAGCCTCTCTCCTCTATGCCCTGTGAGAAAGCTGCAGCTGTGGCCTCGCTGGCCTGTCCTTCCTTGTTTGTGCATCACACCATACCTGCGTGATACCACGGGTGGGGAATTCCCCCTTCTCCGGGGCAATTACAGTTTTCTAAATCTCCCTTTTTCTCCTCCATCACATCTTCTGAAGAAACAAAAGGTGACCAGTGCTTTGCAGAGGAACTTGCACCTTTAGGGCATATAAACCCAGGCTGTGACCTACAGGAAAGCCAGGAGCTGGCATCCTCAACTCCAGGCACAGCAGGCTAGCAGAGATAAATTTGGCTCATCACTGCTGCAGACCAGACAGGCCAGGGCACAGATCCACGGGACACTCAGCCTTTCAGCTTCACTGCCATCCTTTGTGTGCTGTCTATTCAGACAAAGCTGGTCCCTTCCAGCTCCAGCCAAACCAGGACCTGGGCATGGCTGCCAGCCAGAGTGGGGGAAAAGGGCTGCGATTCTGCCCGAGTCTGAGACATCCCTGCCTGCAAAGCCATTGCCCTGTGACGCCTTGAGCTGCATGAGTGAGTTCAGAGTGGCAAAGGAGGATGCTGCAAGGGGAGAATTAAAGCACCAGTCTTGAACCTGCCCTTGAGTTGAGCAGAGAAGCAGAATCGCCCCAAAGCCTTTGCCTGTAGGTACCCAGAGAACCAGGCGAGCTCTGACTAGTTCTGGTTGGGGAACCCCTCACCCAACACACGCGTGATTTGCCTAGAGGTGAGGCCATGGTGTTTGAGTGCTGTTGGGAACTCACCTGAGCCTGAAGTCACGCTGCCTGCCACCGTCCCCGGCTCCCACGGCTCCTCGTGCAGCTCTGGGAGATGATCTCAGGCTGGATCCCTCCATCAGCTACAGCTGCTTCCAGGCTCCATCCAGACTCATCTGCTCTGCTACAAGGAGAGATTTGGCTGATGAAACTGAGACACACCAAGTTCCTCAGCAATCCCCGCTGGATCAGCGGTAACGCTGCTCCTGGGGCTGCCCTGGGAAGCCCTAAGGAATGCTCTGGGGAGGGCTGAATTACAGAATTTTGATTTGAGAAGGTTTGAGCTGACCTAGGGAGGGTTTCTTTAAGGCTGGTTCACCTTCTCTGGCCATTCTTGCTCAAAACCATGCTCAGCAGATGCGGGCAGGAGAAGCGAGGAGTGGTCCGGAGGCGGGGGAACATTCACATCAGCGCCCCGTTTGTCACACCCTTGCCGGCAGATGTGATAATGCTGTCACCAGGATGGGGGACACAATGGGGACGTGCAACTTTGAGAATCTGACTGTATCAGGGAGTCTCCCAGGCTTGTTGCATCCTCTGCAGGAAGACTAGATGCATTCAAGGTGGAGGCTGCAATGATCGGCATCACCTTTGCTGCCCCCACTGTGATCTTTGAAAACCCCAGTTTTTAATCACAGAATCATCGAGGCTGGAAAAGACCTTGAAGCTCCTCCAGCCCAACCATGACCCTCCCCCTGACCGTTCCCAACTCCCCCAGATCCCTCAGCGCTGGCTCAGCCCGTCTCTTCAACCCCTCCAGGGATCCCGGGGACTCCCCCCTGCCCTGGGCAGCCCATTCCAACGCCCAACAGCCCCTTCTGCACAGAAATCCTTCCTCAGAGCCAGCCTGACCCTGCCCTGGGCAGCTTGAGGCCATTCCCTCGGGGCCTGGCGCTGGGGCCTTGGCTCCAGAGACTCATCCCCCCTCTCTGCCCCCTCCTGGCAGGGAGTTGCAGAGGGCCAGGAGGTCTCCCCTCAGCCTCCTCTTCTCCAGACTGAACCCCCCCAGTTCCCCCAGCCGCTCCCCAGCAGACCTGTGCTCCAGACCCTGCCCCAGCTCCATTGCCCTCCAAGACCCAACCCTGCCATGTGCTGTGCTCCCTCCAGGAGACGTTCAGCACCAGGATGGTGTCTCAGCTGCTTTGCAGTGCCAGACCCATGCTGGCTCTGAGCACCCCTGCCTTCCTCATCTGCAACACAGAGAAACCCCAGGGGTAACTGAGCTACCCAGAAGAGGAGGTGAGGCTCATAATCTCCGAGGCTCATGAGGATTTACAAAATGTGCAGTAGAGCAGCGTGGTTCATCTAGCTCTACTCCACCAGTGACCATGGAAGAGGCAAGCACCTTTAGGGCAAGCAACTGGTTCCAGCTTGCCTGCACTCCATTGCGTTTGTGTCACCCCAGCACCCAGACCTGCTGGATGAGGGATGCTCAGCATATATCCCCATTAGTATCTATTTATGGCACTAATTAGTCTAATTTGTCTAATCCTTTTAGATTAGATCCCACCTGCCTCCTGTGGATGCAACTGAGTGATAAAGGACTGCCCAGGATCTGTTTTAAAATGATCTGCTAGCTTCTACCTAGCTCCATGCTCTTAACTATGGGATCTGGTGAACAGCTTTAATCCTCTGCCCCACTAAATCTGAGAGTTACAGGAAGGGACTAAATATCTCTCCTCTACAAATTGACTTCATTGCTATCCTTGCTACAGACCGTGCTTGATCCTGGAAAGCAGAAATCCTGCTTCATGGCAGGACTGTCACTGACACAGGAAAACAAGGGTCAGCCTCCTGGGTCACTGTAGCCTCCAGGAAAGGGTGAATGTACAAAGCTGCTGCTGCAGTTTATATTTAAAAAGTTCTGTCCAAAGAGCCTGTTAGACTGCAGTGTTTGCTTTCGCTTGCTTTTGTAGAAATAAAGCGCTCCTTTAACATATAATTAGGTGAATTACTAACACTGCTTTAAATAAGACAAGCCAAATGACCACGACAGCATCAGTCCAGATGTTTTACAGCTGGGCATGGGTTGTTTGCCTCAGAGCTGGGGGTTGGACTCCCGATACCAGTCGGATTTCACTGTCCTCCACCCCAGCAGCTCCCCCACAGCCAGCCCAGGTGCTGCCACAACAGGCTGCAAACCTCCCTCTGGTTTGTCAGGGCGTGTAGGATCAGACCCATACCACAGACTATATGCTTTCTTACTTTTAATTAAAGTACGTTTTAGCTCAGTAGATCTGTAGCCCCCTAAATCCAAAGACTCCCCAGGGAGCGTAACCACACTCGAAATAACCCGTGACCAAAGAAACGCGAGTTTTGCCCTATGCACAAGAGTGTTTTAAAGCTGGAGGGGAGGAGTTGTGCTGGAGAAGTGGATGTGTCTTTTGGCAGCTGGGCCCTCTCATTAAAGGAGCAGAGAAGACGGAAGAAGGCAACTCCCAGTATCGCTCCCCCTTCCCAGACCTCTCCTCCCATCCCACTGCTGTAGGATCTCCTACGTGGCACTGTGGGGGCAGGGAGAGCTGGCCAGAACGCCTCTAAAGTCCAATTGCACTTGGAAATCACTTGATGGGCAACAGAAATCTCCCCCCTGCGATGCAGATCAAGCCCAATTCCTAGCACTTTTGCCCTGGAAAAAAAATGTTCCTGGTCAAAATTAAGCCTTTTGGTGGGATTTACTCATTTTTCGCACATTCTAAAGCCCTGCAGATTTATTATGGCTGGCTTAGAAAGCAATGCACTCAGGATTGTGTTGTCTGAGGGGATGAATTAACACCGTGGGGAAGTTAGCAACGGGAGGAATAGGTTGGAATACACCCACAAAAATCAGGCAAAAATTTGAGATGTCTTCATGCCAGGCTGCCTGTGCTCAAACACAAAGAACTACTTTTATTCAACTCCAAATTCCCATTATTGAGGCAAAGCCATTTAAAAGGACTGAAGCACAGAACCCTGCGCTTGTATCAAAGGAGTTTGGTGCTAGGAGGCATTGAAAGAGATCATGATTAAAAGTTTTAGAGTTTAAATTTCACTAGGAAGAAAAAAAAAACCTTACATGGGAAGTAATTACACGGAAGGGTTTGAAGGTGGAGCAATTCAGAGCTTGGCAGAGAAAAACAGCTGACACTGGAAGTTTAAAGGAACTTTTCTCATTTCTCAGCTGGTACATGCTGCTGGTACAGACCAGTAACATCTCGCATGTGTATTCATTGTTTGCTAAGAGCAAATTCATATTTTACTATGGCAACGTATTAATAAATCAAAGATTGTGCTAGAAAAACAATGAGGCTACATTCTGATCATTTATGCAGACACAAAGCCCAGAAATTTGCTCCAGATATACGCTAGGGTACACGAAAATATGATGCTCAAGGTATTTCAAACCTCTCTCTCCCACTGAAACCCTCCCAGAAGGAAGCTGATCTCTGAACATCAGGTTGTGAAGCCATTAGGACTATTTAGGCACATTATCATTAGAGACTGAAGTGTAAAGTACCTTCCAGGATGCAAAATGTCCAGTGAAGATGGCAGCTGGCAACATTTTGTTCAGGTCTTTCTTTCTCCACACACACCACTGAAAAAAAAAAAAAAAAAAAAAAACTTCATGCGTGGCACCCAAAAGGTCATCCAGTGAGTGAGACCCCTTGGCACTTTTCCCCTGTAACAGCTTTTGTGCAAATAACACGGCGTGGATCAATTCAGCCATAATAAAGGCTACTGGGAATAACTGAAGGGGACAATCTTTCTCACAGATAGAAGTAAACACCTAGTGACCAGAACAAACCTCCCGTTATCTGCTATCGCTGATATCAAGGTCTTGTTGCAGCAAAACATGCTGTGAGCAAAATCATCGTAGAAACACGCATTTTGTTTTGCTATTAGAGTTCTGGGGAGCTGGTTTGTTGCAGCTGGTGGAAAATTTTGTGCAGAGAGGGCTCAAAGACCTCCCCTCATCTGAGGTGTGGAGTATCTACTCACATGGCATCATCTGAATGGTTTAGACAGAAGAAAAACGTCACTTTTTGATGCCATCTCCTAGAATCACTGAATTGATGTTGTGCAGGGGAACGGACAGTGGGAAGCTGAGATGAACCCAAAGCAAGATGCTTTGCAAGACAACAACCGAGGTCTGAGGGCAGAATATTCAAAGCCAGAAGACAAAATCAGATGCTGCTTTCTACTGTAGCAACAAGAGGTAGCAACCTGCTGAGACTGTCTTCCAAGGCAAACAGAAAAAGTTGCAGAGCCAAAACCAGAGGGGGAAAAATGAACTTACATGGTGATTAGAAGCAAGGGAAGATATAGACACCATTTAAACAACAGAATGATGCAGCACCCTTCTGCTAATGTGGTAACAGTCAATGAGGACAGTCCTTAATTACCGGGTGGCACCTAACACAGAATCACAGAGAATCATCGAGGCTGGAAAAGGACCTTGAAGCTCCTCCAGCCCAGCCATGACCCTCCCCCTGACCGTTCCCAACTCCCCCAGATCCCTCAGCGCTGGCTCAGCCCGACTCTTCAACCCCTCCAGGGATCCCGGGGACTCCCCCCTGCCCTGGGCAGCCCATTCCAACGCCCAACAGCCCCTTCTGCACAGAAATCCTTCCTCAGAGCCAGCCTGACCCTGCCCTGGGCATCTTGAGGCCATTCCCTCGGGGCCTGGCGCTGGGGCCTTGGCTCCAGAGACTCATCCCCCCTCTCTGCCCCCTCCTGGCAGGGAGTTGCCGAGGGCCAGGAGGTCTCCCCTCAGCCTCCTCTTCTCCAGACTGAACCCCCCAGTTCCCCCAGCCGCTCCCCAGCAGACCTGTGCTCCAGACCCTGCCCCAGCTCCGTTGCCCTTCTCTGGCCACGCTCGAGTCATTCAATGGCCTTTTTGGGGTGAGGGGCCCAGAACTGAACCCAGGAATCGAGGGGCGGCCTCCCCAGTGCCCAGCCCAGGGCTCAGATCCCGTCCCTGCTGGCCACGTTATTGCTGATATATCACTATATCCCAGATATCCATAAAAAAAAAATCTCATTCCAGCTTAAAATGTGACGGGGTTGAAACAGTGGTGTTCCATACTTCTGACTCAGCGCAGAAACTTCTTTATGGCACATACTTTGCTGCAAGCGCTCTCGGCCAGGCAGTCTGGCACTGGGCAGCATGAGCATTTAACTCCTTCAACATTACTTTGGGGCTGCGAATATTTGCTGCTATAATGCCTTTGTAAACGGCCTGAGTTTGCCAGACAGAAGGATTTTGCCACAGTGTTATGCTAGAATGAAGAACAGACCCCGACCGACCTGCTCATTCCACGCCCGCGGTGCAGGGGAAGATTTGGAAGTATGGAAGGTGTGATGGGTAAGAAGTTCACCCCTCCAGCAGTGGGGGAGGAAGAGGGGCTGTTAGTACAGGTGGGGAGATGGATGGAAAACCAGTCTCTGGGGGATAAAGCAATCTCTCAACCTGTCCTGCCCTGTGAGGACAGGCTGGGAGAGTTGGGGGGTTCAGCTGGAGAAGAGAAGGCTCCGGGGAGACCTTAGAGCGGCCCCCCAGGGCTGAAAGGGGCTGCAGGAACAGGGGGAGGGAATCGTTATCAGGGGGTGTAGGGATAGGATAGTGGTAAAAGTTTTAAACTGTCAGAGGGGAGATCTAGATGAGATCTAAGGCAGAAATTGTTCCCTGTGAGGGGGTGAGGCCCTGGCACAGGCTGCCCAGAGAAGCTGTGGCTGCCCCCTCCCTGGAAGGGTTCAAGGCCAGGTTGGACGGGGCTTTGGGCAACCTGGGCTGGTGGAAGGTGGCCCTGCCCGGGGCAGGGGGTTGGAACTGGATGATCTTTAGGTTCCCTTCCAACCCAAACCAGTCCGTGATTCTGTGGTAACACGAGGAAACCGTCCAGCCTCCTGTGACTCGGCCATCAGGTCCCTGAAAGCGAATGAAGGTCCTCTTGGGTCTCAGCGAACAGGGGGGCATTTCAGATGGCAAATGTGGCTTGGGCCAGGCGCTGATGTCAAACACTGGCTGCCTGTGACTGCTCCGGCCGTGGCTGAAGCCCTTTGCAACAGCCCTGACCTCACGGCGGATGACCCCCCGGGGAAAAAAAAAAACAATCACCCGCCTCACCTACCAACAACCACCCAGCCTCAAGACAGGGGCGGGGAAAGATAGGCCAGAGCCCCATCAAAAATACAAAAGCACCGTTCTGGCTTAGGAGAGGCTCCCATCCCCCTGCTGCCGGCAGAAGGAGGGACCACGCGTCCCCCCAGCCCCGCCGGACCCCCCCTCGCTGCAGCAGCGGGGCCGGGCGCTCCCTGCCATTGGCGGGAGGCCGGGAGAGCTTTAGCGGATCCTCCCCTTCCTCTCCCTCCCTAAGCGTTTTTGAGAGGTTTTTTCCCAACTTTCCAGAAGTTTCTCCCCGGCCCCTTATATACCCCCTCCGCGGGACCGCGAGGTGCATAGGGGAGCCG
>NW_020799091.1:1135644-1145019 GCF_003259725.1 Athene cunicularia | reverse complement strand
GTGCATGGGGGGGGGGAGTGGATGGTTGCTTTGGGGTGTTGAAGCGGGGGATATGGGTAGGGTACAGGCTGCCCCACAAGCCGGCTGTGTTTTTTTGAGAAAAGACATTGAAAGATCCACCACCCCACCCCCCTCCACTCCAGTTTGCTAGAGATGGTTGCGGTGAAGCTGCACCCTGGTTTTGCACTTTCAGGGGGTAAAGAAAGAGAAGAAAGGGTTAAGGGAAGCACCGACTTGTTCAAAATGGTCCTGGAGCAGCTCTGGCTGGGAGAAAACCTCCAGCCCCTGCTCCTGCTCAGCCTGGGAGCCTCCGGGACCCTGGGCACCAGCCCAGCACAGGAGGGCGAGCTCTGGTTCCAGCCTCCCTGCGTCCAGACGGACTAACCCTAAGCCTTCCGCCTGCCCTAACAAAGCCTCGCATCCCTCTGCTGCCGTGGAAGTGGCCTTTTGCTTGTGGCCTTTTGCTTGCGTGCCTCTGTCCCGTGGCTTTGCCCTGGGTCAGGGGAGAAATACGGTCCACAAAGGCGTGCGTGGGCCGTCGGGGGTGGTGGCACCTCCAAATCCCACCGGGGGTCCCCGACAGCCCCGAGGAGGTCTGCAAAATGCCACGTTGGCGTGGGGCGTCCCCTTGCAGGGCTGAGCCATACAAACGCAAGAGAGGATGATGACGGGCTGCGCATCCCCCCCAGATTCCCTCTATTTCCCACCCCGGGTTGTGAATTCACCGATAATCTCAGTCGTAATCCAAGGATGGGCAAAATTTCTCTCGTCTCGCCACCGCGGGCTGCGTCACTCATCACAGACCCAGCACACCCGGGCAAATTTCTCGCCAGTCTCTGAAGTAATGAACTTCTTTTAAGCTGAGGATGTAAGCGGCGTGGGCCCGCCCGTTGCTCACAAGAGAACTACTCCATGTATCTCTTTTCTTTCAGAATGAAAAAGGCAAACGTTGACCTCACTATGAAACAGTTTCAAGGTATCTTTAGAAATAAAAGGGAAGAAAAAAAGAAGAAAAAAAAAAAAAAAAAGAAAAAAATCCCTCAGATTGTAAATGCTTGCTGCACCCGATGCTGTCTGCACCTTCAAAAGTGCGTCAAGGGCGGTTTTTGAGCCTGTTTGCACGAATCTTTGCTCTTAGGTAGCCAGGATGGCTCTTCCCTCCAAAAGGGAGGTTTGTTCCCAAAAGGATTTTAGGATACTGATTCCCCCCCTCTCCGAGGCTACGTAATTCCCACTCTGGCAAAGGGTCCTTGGTGCAGCTGCGCACTCTCTTTGCTTCATGGCTAGTGCGTGTTTCCTTCCATATGTAATCCCAGCGGGCCCTTCGCTTCCAGCCCTGTTTGCTTTAACCCTGAAGCTGCCCCGTCGCAGCCCTTTCTTGTCTCCGCATGCAAGGAGCAGCCCTCTGAGGCTGGCCAGGAGCAGGGTGGGAGGAGAGGACCAAGGAATGAAAACTTCAGTGTAGCCTTGGGCATGATGCAGCCTGTCGAGGAAAAAACTTTGGGCGTGAAGGTGGAATTTAAGCCCTGAGGATCTGCCGTCAGGAAGGCTTGCTGGGAGCAGCGTGAAGCCGGGAGGGAGGGAAGGTCTGGGGACAGGTTACAGCCTCACAGACAGGTAGGATGAGCTCCACAGAGCTTTCGGACACGGCATTTAGGACTGGTCAGTCTGCAGATTTTTTGAAGCTCAGAGCCCTCACCGGGGATGGGTGCACCTACGTTGTGGTGAGATGCACCTACCTAATGCATGAATGGATTGGGAAGGGGCTCTGCTGGGGGGGAAGGAGGGGTCCACCACCTTCCTCTGCCCTAGCACCTCCTTGGCAGGGCTGTACAGGCAAAACTAAGTCAGACAGAGCTGACCAGTGTTGGATCTTCTCGAGGGACCCCCCCCGGCTTAGCTTGGTGGAAGCTCATGTGCTCCATCTAGTGTCTAGAAAGCTGAGCCTTGGGGTACGGAGCTGGGGTCCCCAGAGGACAATCCCTTGCTGTACCCTGACCACGATAGCTCCTGGATGGATGGGCAGCACAAACATCCCACTTCTAGCTTATCCTGGCCAGGGCAGGGGTTTGACCTGCTACACTGGAGACAGAAATATCTGTTGCTTCCATTCCCTGGCCTTTCCTTAAATCATTTACTGTACATGAACATATGGTAAATTTGCTTAAAAATGAAGCTTTCATCCAAAATACATAGGCTCTGCATGCCAGAGTCCAGCCTGGACTTTTGAAGGTTAATTCTTGCTCAGGGGAAAGCCCAGTGTGGGCTTGGGATCATTGCACCCAAAGTGAAGCATTGATGCAGATGCTCTGGCTATCACTCGAGCCTAGGAGTGGGTTTCACTGGAAGAGCCCCCGGGGTCTCAGAATCTTCCAGGAAGGGCTTGAATCATGCTGATGGTGAGCTTTTCTTGTCCAGCAGGTCCTCGGAGTTGTTGGGTGCTGCTGAAGCCATGTGGATTACTGTGGTGCTTGCTCTCTGTGGCCTCGCTGCGGCCGTGCCCTCGGAGGACAGGAAGCTGAGCGACAAGGCAACGACGCTGGCTGACCGCAGCACGACGCTGGCCTTCAACCTCTACCATGCCATGGCGAAAGACAAGAACATGGAGAACATCCTGCTGTCCCCCGTGGTCGTGGCATCCTCCCTCGGCCTCGTGTCCCTCGGAGGCAAGGCCACAACTGCCTCCCAAGCCAAGGCAGTGCTCAGCGCAGACAAACTGAACGACGACTACATGCACAGTGGGTTGTCCGAGCTCCTGAACGAGGTCAGCAACAGCACAGCCCGCAATGTCACCTGGAAGATCGGCAACCGCTTGTATGGCCCTGCCTCCATCAACTTCGCCGATGACTTTGTGAAGAACAGCAAGAAACACTACAACTACGAGCACTCCAAGATCAACTTCCGAGACAAGAGGAGCGCCCTGAAATCCATTAACGAGTGGGCAGCCCAGACCACGGATGGGAAACTTCCAGAGGTCACGAAAGATGTTGAGAAAACCGATGGGGCCCTCATTGTCAATGCCATGTTCTTCAAGCGTAAGTTCCATCTTCAGTTCTTGATAGGAGTGACCCAAAACCTAGCCTGAGCCCATACACGGCAGCCCAAATGCAAACAAGTCCTAGGTCTGCTGAAGGCATGTTTTTTTTCAGAACTGTGCATGAAATTACCAACCCATTCCCTTTTCTTACAAGCTGAATTTCTCCCTCCTGCAGCTCACTGGGATGAGAAGTTCCATCATAAGATGGTGGACAACCGTGGCTTCATGGTGACCCGTTCCTACACTGTGGGTGTTCCCATGATGCATCGCACAGGTAAGTTGCAAACTGCCTGCCCCATGTCAAGACCAACTGCAGTTATGTTCACTGCTGCTCTGTCACCCAGTTTTCCACCAGCTGCTTCCAAGATTGTTTTGCCTCACAGTCATGAGTGCAAGAGGACAAAGCAGGGTGCGCTTGTTCTGCTGATTCAGTCTCTCTGTGAGCAGAGGGAATCCATGTTTACTGTTGGGTGCTTAGCTGTCAGGAATAAATCCAAGCTCATCATGCATGGGAGAGCCACAGATTTGAGTTGTTGCCAACTCCAATAATGCTGGGCCAGTTCCCAAAACTGTTCAGCTAGTCAGGGAAAGTCCAGGGTGAATTCATAACAAGGTTGTGGGTAGCTTTGCCTCTGTTCTACATCTCACCGTTTCCTGCTTCTGATTCCTAGGTCTCTACAATTACTATGATGATGAGACAGAGAAGCTCCAGGTGGTAGAGATGCCACTTGCTCACAAGCTCTCCAGCATGATCTTTATCATGCCAAACCACGTGGAGCCTCTGGAGAGGATTGAGAAACTGCTGAACAGGGAGCAGCTAAAGGCCTGGGCTGGCAAGATGAAGAAGAGATCCGTGGCCATCTCGCTGCCTAAAGTCGTCCTGGAAGTCAGCCACGACCTTCAGGTAAAAGAGATCCTTAAAGAAAACAGTTGGGCCTTACAGTTCTTTGGAGTGGGAGAGAAGATAGTGGGTTGATGGGTTACATGTGCCTGTCATCCTTTTTCCAGTGGCTAGTCTGGAAAGGATCCCACTGTGTCATCTCTGGGAGGGTTGCTGACCTCTTTTCTCCTCCTAGAAACACTTGGCTGATCTGGGCCTGACAGAAGCCATTGACAAAACCAAGGCTGATTTGTCAAAGATCTCTGGCAAGAAAGACCTTTACCTGTCCAACGTCTTCCACGCTGCTGCTCTTGAATGGGACACGGAAGGGAACCCCTACGATGCTGACATCTACGGCCGAGAGGAGATGAGGAACCCCAAGCTCTTCTATGCTGACCACCCCTTCATCTTCATGATCAAGGACACTAAAACCAACTCCATTCTCTTCATTGGCAGGCTCGTGAGGCCCAAAGGCGACAAGATGCGTGATGAGTTGTAGTTAGGTTGGTTTTTTGTTGTTGTTTTGTTTTTTTTTTTTTCCCAGAGCTTTGGTTTGTGTGTGTTTTTAGTGGGGGATTTCAAAAAAGGGGAAACACTATTTTGTATCCTTCTCGAACTATGGGTGCTATTCAGACCAGGGTGCATTGTGATGAGAAACCAGCGTACACTTTACCTCACCCCAAAATACTTATTGCACAAACCCACCTCCAGAGAGGAACAGGGGAGCCTGGCACAAAAGAGGGTCACCGGGAGTGGAAGGGAACTGGCATGCACTGCCTCAGCTATCAGCATCCTCAGCTCATATGTTCAGGCTGATGCCTCACTCTTCCCTGCACTAGTTAAGCCTCCTGCTAAGTAAGTGCCTTGCTGCTACCATCAGCCCTGCAAAGAAAAGCACAAGCTCTCCACCCTTCCATCTCAAATGCTTCTGCACGTTTAGCTTGGCCACTTTTCTCCCACTTTGATGCTCTGTGGCATCACACCTGAGCTGCTCTGGTTGCTTTGCAGTTGTTTCTTGCTTCTCTCTTCTCTCTCCAGTGGTATCTAACAGAGCACAAAGGGCCAGTTCTGCAGTCCAGCCCCCTCTGTGGCTCTGGGAGCAGAGTAGGACTGTGACAGCACGTAAGAACAAAGATTGTATGGAGTTGTGCCCTCCTGTCCCACCTAACCCTGCTCTGGATAACTGTTAGATGCTTCAACCACAGCAGGTCACCAGCTCCTCAGCTACAACACTCACTAGAAAGCCAAGCGCAGCTTTGCTCAACACTTCAAAGAAAAGTAAGTGCCTTAGGGGTGTCGGCAGAGAGGCCAAAGAGCAGATGGGCTTCTAGGAAGATAAACCTGAGGTCCCTTAACACTCTGGTGTGACAGAAATGGCTGTGCTCTACCCCTCTGGGGAGCATGAAGGGGGCTCTCAGGCCAACATCTGGAATTACAACACCCTGTACCAGGCAAACAGAGGAATTCCACTTCTCTCCGTGCTTCTGCATCAGCACACAGGGCTGGGAAAGAGCTCCCACTGTGAAGGTTCTCCCAGTTAGGACCAGGGCTGGTCCCTATCAGCTCCTGGAGCCACCCAAGGGACCCTTCCTGGTTTCAGACAGGGATCAAATTCACTTCTACTTTCTTTAAATAAAAAGCTTTAAAGCTGCCATTACCTGACTTCCTAATGACCCTCTTCTGAAGCTCCTCTCCTCCATGATACTCTAGCTCCCCGTTGGCTGACCTGGATAAGGGCACGCTGAAAACCAAATGTATTTATAGTTATACTCGTATTTATGTCTGATAATTAGCAAGTTTCACAGCCTGCTCCAGCCTACACTTGGAGGCTATTCCTATCTTCTCTTGAAGGGATACCATCAGGTTAATACTGTTTAAAGAAGTAACCGATATGATCCCATGAGCATTGAAGCATGTGTCAGGTAAGCCTTGCTACGCACTGAGACACTGCAAAGCAAGTAGGGATAACTGAAATAGCCGAAATCTCTGCACCGCAATCTAAGCACCAGTTATTTGAAAGCAGCGAGGGCAGTTGGCTGCATTCTTTTTGGGTTTTATTTCCCTGCCAATGCGCTTCACTGTCAGGTTGCTACGCAGAAGCCCAATGCTGCATTTTCTCAGACCACACACAGGACTATTTTCCACTTATTTATTAAGTTAGTACAGAGTCACTTATTGGGGGTTTCCTACAGGCAAAACTACAGCAGTTTGTGCCCCCAAGTTTGACCTTACTGTGCCTTCTCCAGGTTTATCAAGGCTACACAACTGCAGAGAAGCTCATCTGCCCTAATTCCTATCCAAGCCAGCCGGAATGGGAGATTCTTGCCCTTCAGCCTCTTCCCAGATCATATTCCCAGGTGCTTTCCCCATTGTGTTGGGAGGTAGGAGGCAATCCGCAAGGATGTACCCAAAAAGCCTAAAGCCCAGGCTTAGCTAGGCACTACCCAGTGATCAGCGCACTGAAACCCACACGCTGTAGCACACGATGGAGGAGAGGGGGGTGGGTAAAAGGGGTGGGCAAGGCAAGAACACACTGTGGGATCTTGTGAATAATTTGCATCATCTGGATGCAGGCGTCTGATGGCTTTTATTGTCTGTTCTCGTACCACACAATGACAGTTGTATAATTTTGCAATAAAACTTTTTTCAGTGAACTTCTGGCAGCCACAGTCACTTGGAGGGTTTGGGAGTTTAAAGACATTCCTTGCCATCCTTAAATCCGTAACATCCTTAAAACATCTTTCTTAATCTGGCATCTATGCACCAAAATTACACTTAATACACAACAATACATGAATTCTCATGACATCACATCATGGGAAAGGAACGCTATTAGCATGTTGGCTTTTCATTTTAACATTTTGCTCCTGAAACTGGAAGTATCCAGCAAGTAAGAGGACCTACTGCCCTGCCATTTAACGGAGCAGCAGATGGCTCAGTTAAAAAGAAAATATGGCAGCGTAGGAATAAAACTGAGCTGTTAGCCACAGGGACCAACCTTCCTGACCCTACAATCCAAAGCTTCTCTAGCTGGCATCCAATCGAAGGAAATAAGAGGAAAAAGAACTGTGAGAACCTGTACCGTGTCTGTGGGCATAGCTACATCTTGGAAATTGCAGCAGCATCAGACCTTCCTGTCCTTCCAGTGCTGGAAGGGGACTGACCTGTTGTCCATTCAAGCAGGCAGCCTTCTGCCACTCAGTCACGAGCAAAACTAATGCCACAGACATGTCCCCTTTTCCCAGTGCTAAAATCGCACAGGTCTGGGATGGGCAGGCTCACACATTGGTGTGGAGCTCTTCAATGACTGAGAAAGCACCGGGTGCTTGGTGGGAGCAGCTTTTCACCGCACAGAATTACAGGAGCCATTTCCAGCGCCAACCACAACAGCCCAGGAACCACCAACCTGAAACGTCAATATTGCAAGGAACTCAAAAGCTTTCTAGAGCTCCTGAGCTCATCCTACACCCGCAGCTTGTCCTGCAAACAGCTTTAAATACTCGTGGTTTTCATCCTAGGGAAGGCAGCACCCTCAAGATGCAGGGAACTGAACAGGCTCCCTGCCCCTCCTTTAGCAGCATCCTCAAACAGCTCACAGGGGTGATACACGCCAGCCAATGCATGCTAGAAAGGTAACACACCAGCCTCGACCCTTGTGGGATAATCACAGACTGGTTTCGGTTGGAAGGGAACCTAAAGATCATCCAGTGCCACCCCTCTGCCATGGGCAGGGCCACCTTCCACCAGCCCAGGTTGCCCAAAGCCCCGTCCAACCTGGCCTTGAACCCTTCCAGGGAGGAGGCAGCCACAGCTTCTCTGGGCAACCTGTGCCAGGGCCTCACCCCCCTCACAGGGAACAATTTCTGCCTTAGATCTCATCTAAATCTGCCCTCTGTCAGTTTAGAACTTTCACCACTCATGCTATCCCTACACCCCCTGATGACAAGTCCCTCCCCCTGTTCCTGCAGCCCCTTCGAGCCCTGGGAGGCCGCTCTAAGGTCTCCCCAGAGCCTTCTCTTCTCCAGCTGAACCCCCCAACTCTCTCAGCCTGTCCTCACAGGGGGTGCTCCAGCCCCCCAAGCATCTCCGTGGCCTCCTCTGGCCCCGCTGGAGCAGGTCCGTGTCCTTTCAGTGCTGAGCACCGTGTGTGGGGTCTCACCAGGGTGGTAATCCTTGATGTTGTCAACTTTTCACAGGATGGATCTAGCAAGCAGAGAGGTACAGCAGTACCACTCTCACACTACTTGCACATCACTTCATTTTACACACGAGCAACTAAACATCTCCAATCAGTGCTGCGAGATTAACAGGCTGATGGACCAGGCTGGAGGGCTTTAAACCAGAAATAAACTGGGCGATCTCCAGGAAAGCCAGCCCTCACTGAAGGACTGCAGGAGAAACGTCTAGCTGACCACCATCGAGCACATTTAAGAATTCAGACACAACATCCTTGCACTATGTGTCACTCTTCTGTTGCTTCAGGCCTTCCAGCTTTCACACATTTCCTTCTCTTATAAAGTGACAAGGCTGGTCTGTCACTTTTTTTTTGAATTTTTTTCCAAATTCAAATTCATATTTTGAAAAATAAAAACAGTTACTACTTACTCTACCACTTAACACATAGTTAACTTTCTTTAAAGCTTTCCACTGTACAATGTGCACAGAAACCTGCGATCAGACTCCTCCTCTGACACCCTGAGAAGACACATCTGTTTCTTACAGACTTAACTGGGTTCCCAGCCCTGCCAGAGAAACTGGGAACAGAAAGGCTGAGGCTCACACATCCACACACGCTGCCAGACAGACCAGTTCCTGACACCACCAGTTTGAAATTCCAGTTCCTAAGTTGCCTGCCCAAGCTCCTGCGGAGAAGCCTCACGAGAACCAAAATCAGGATATAAAAGCTATTCCTAAGCAGCAAATTTTACAGCTATGTACAATTTTTGTTAATGTAACAAACAGGTTCTGAATTTCTCAAAATCTGAACAGAACAAAGCCTTGTTCCTGTGCACAACATGGTGTGCCTAACAGCCTCTTCCCACTACTGCACCAGACACTGAAAACCACACTGGGAAGGGAGCTGACAGAACTAGAATCTCTGCCTGAAACTTAACCAAATGCTCAATCTCACTGCTTCAGGTACAGGGCTTTAGCTAGACCACAGCAGGCAAGAACAGCAGCAAAAGTAACTCATACAGCAACAGAATGCAAGTGAAAACACATCCCTGCCTACAGACAAGTATTTCAGTAGCATAAATAGCCCTGCCAACTATTAACAACTTTCAGGATCTACTTATGTTATCCTACAGCTCATTAAAGCCAGTTATTAATACAGTGACAAATTAATGGTCTCAAGCCTCAAAGGAAGACAAGTTTTTTTTTCACCAATTGCTTAAATATTTCCATCTCAAAACTCAGGTGGTTTGAAATCCAGAGTGTACTCCCCCCCCCCCCCCCC
>NW_020799091.1:1012650-1135594 GCF_003259725.1 Athene cunicularia | reverse complement strand
CCCCCCCCAATGTGTAAATACCTACCCAGAAGTTTCATATCCACATCACTAAGGTGACCTGACCCTAACAGGATCTATAATGTCCCTACATGGTCTATAGCCCTGGAAGTCACACAGTGAGTGTCTTTTCAGTGAAAAGGGAATTGGATGTACAGAGGTGAAAAAAAGCATTTAGGAACACTTTAGTTAGCGCCAGAAAGTATAAAACACTACAAGCTCCCCCTTCTGGAAACCTCGGAGGAAGGGACTGGTAAGTAACTGAAGAATTACCATTACTACTGCAGTTCCTGGGGTGTTAATTATGACCCTCTAAACACCAGGTTGCTGCTCCAGCTCTACTAGAAATCAGCATTTTGTCCCCACTTTGTTTAAAACTGGTAAATTCACTTCAAAAGGATAATGCAAACTGGAAGAAACGCAGCAGAATTCCTTCCAAATCAACGGTGGGAGCAAGGCTTTCCTGGAATACATCTGGTAAAAAAAAGCACCTCCACAAACACTGTCTTTTTTGTGATTTTATTAAGAGATGTTTTCAGGACAGTCAAACTTCTGGTTGCAGATGTTACAAACCCTACAACAAAAAACAAAATACCGAGTGAGATGGTGGCAAACCAATTTCTGTAACCATTCTACCCAAAACACAGAACAAACAGGCTACAAGTTCTCAAACTAAAGAGCATCTCTCACTTCTTGCATTTTAGCCAATGATCCTCCTTTTCCCCACAGGAGCAGATCTTGCGATCAGATTCCCTTGTTTTACTGCAGCCCTGTAAACTCCCTGAACTCTCCTTGTTTGCACAAGGCCAGCTTCAGTCCGAGAACACCACAGCCTGGCTCTCACTAGCAGCCGAGGAAGACTTTCTTCTGGAAGAGGCCTTCAGCCCCAAGCCTCCCGCTGCTCTCCGAGACAAGCGAGCAAAACTTTTCAAAGCAGCAAGGTGCACATTTTCACTGGTAACAACCCAGTGCAATTCTCAGACCATTTCAAGCTATCAGTTTCTCTTAGCTACTCATTCAGGGAGACAGGATTTGAAACCTTGATTCTTTACTTGCCTACACATTGTGCTCAAGATTACTGGCTCCCAAGTCTATCCCAAACTGGATGCCATGAGAAAGGGGGGTACACGAGGAACATATACCCTGTGCTGTCAAGTGCACGCTGGTGGGAGACGGTACGACATGACAACACCCAAAGCACTGAACCCTTCTCAGACAAATGCCTCTATGTCACTCAAACTGTGACCCAAGGTCCCCAAATCCATGTTGTAGAACACAACACAGAACAGGGCACTTGGACAAGGATATTCCCTTTCAGACTCGTCATCTCATCTTCACAGAAGGGTGTGCTTAGCTGGTGTGCAGCGTGCGTTAAATCATGCCTGTTTCATCAGGGGAACACTCTAAACCCAGCCCAGCTGCTCCCTGCACCTGCTGTTACAACACAGCAGCTTTTCTTTCCAGCACCCTATCTGACAGCTTTTTTTGGTGGCGTGACACCTTTTCCACGTGGATCTTCCCCAAAACTACCTCCCGCCGCTCGCAGGCACTTACCCCTCAGGCAGTGGGAACGGGCTGAGGCATGGCTGGCTGTTCTGGTTTGCCACCTTTCTGCTCTGAAATGGGAGTGGTGGGCAAGATCTCTTCTTTGGGTTCCACAATGCTGACATGGTCTGGCAGAGGCTTTTTGGGGCCAATCTTTCCACTTGGGTCCCAGGGTAACATAATCTTTACTTTGATCCCCAGTACTCCTGCAAAGAGTGCCAGGACAACAGAGCCATGCTCATTCAGCACAAAATATCAAGCACATATTCAGTAGGAACAAGCCCCAAGGTTAAAAAAATACACTATTTGTATCAAAAACATCTCCTGACAACACTGAAATTGCAAGCTGATTAACACAGATGTGCTATAGCTTAAAAACCTCATTACTGTGAATTCACATCAGCATGGTTACCTTTGTCCAGTTCACTGCCTTTGCTAACTGCAGCCTGGGGCTAGGACAAAAACGTGCTGTATCCTTAAGTCATGCTAACCCTGGTTTTAAACCCTGTCCTTCCTGGCTGGGATAACTCAGCTCACTTTCCTGGGAAATTACACTGGGCTGTTTTTGCATCCCTTCTCAGACAAATGCCTCTAAATCATCCAATGAGTAGGACATCCTGCCCATGGCAGTCTTAGCACAGCACCACAGAACATGGCACTGAGCAGGCTGCAATGGCACAAGGAATCCCTTCTGACTCGTCATCTTATCATCACCGAAGGGAAAGTGGACATTAGCTTTGTCTATGCTAGTATTCCTACATCAGGCATTCTGCAATTAAGTAACCCAAAGCGAACTAAGATGCAGAAGTCATTTGTGTTTTACCAGAGGGAAGGACAAGTTTAAGCAGGGTTGGCTGGTTTAGCTGGGAAGACTTGCCTAGGCACAGCTACAGGGGAAAACTGACACTGGCTTTTTTGTGGGTCTTGTAGCACCTGTGGTCTGTCTGCCCATACAGACAGAATCCAAACAGCTCTTCAACTCAGTCCATATGCATTTCACTTATAAGTTGTTCTGCTACCAACCTCAGAGGGCACAGGACACAAGTGAGAATATCTGGAAAACTCTAAAGCCACATTCTGAATTGGAAATATTCAATCCCCACCACTAGAAAAGTGGATGACCTGGGATGACTACATAAAATTCTGTTGTTTGGGAAATTCACATATATAAATTCAAATAAAGCTCTACTTCAGATTTAATATGCAAACTCCATATTGAGAGCTTAGATGCAAAAGCCCAAGAAAACAACAGATTTTCAGAGTCAGAATAACTAGTGGTAGCACAACTGAACCACTCTGCAAGATCCATCACGCATCAAAGCCAGTGAGTTCACCCCACAGGCGACAGAGGGAAGCTTCCAACAGGCACGGGACGCCAGGAGTTGAGATCTTCTGGCTCTGAAGCACTGACATAAGGAACCAAGAGAGCTGCAAAGGGATCTGCACCCCAGCCACTCACCCTGCCGGAGAAGGACGTGACGCACGGCTGTGTCGACGTAATAATTCACCGGGTCTCCGCTGTGAATCATCAAGCCATCCACAAACTTCATGGATTTGGCACGCTGACCTCGGAGTTTTCCGGACACAACCACCTCGCAACCCTTGGCACCGCTCTCCATGATGAAGCGGAGGACACCATAGCAGGCTCTGCAGGGAGAGAGCAGCAACAGCCACAAGTTACTCCTGTTCTGCCAAATCCACGTGGCTCCGTGGAGGTGTTTTACACCAATTTCAAGCACAGAAAATCACCAGTTCAACCGTTTGTTTGTAAAAAGCTTTTTGAACACACATCCGTGGCAACCAAAGCTCTGTCAATGCTACACAAAGCAGCGAAAATCTTCATGCTGTTTTAGTACTGTTATACCCAATCTAAGAAAACTCTTGTGACTTTTGGTCCTTGTAAGGTTGTGGAAAAGTGACAAGCACACATTCTTAGTGAGACAAAAGCAGCTTCACAGCTAAAGTGGACAACACACACACGTCAGAAGTGCAGCACCCCATCCCTTCTCAGACAAATGCCTCTAAATCATTCAATGATGACAGGATGCTCCTGCTGAAGAACCACAAGCAGCATCACAGAAAATGACACTGCAGAGGTACCTCAGCAAGAGCCACCCACTTCTGACTCGTCATCTTATCATCACCGAAGGGATCTGAGAAGCAAGGCCACTGTCACCTGAACTACAATTCAGCCAGAAGGCTTGAAATTGTGTTTCGCTCCTCCACTCATTTATTCACAAAGAAATAAACACAAGCTTTAGACAACTCGTAACCTGATCTACTCTAACACTTCAACTTTTATGTCTGAAACACATTATCTAGCGATCATTACCAAAAGTAACCATGTACTGAACACAAAGTTGTATGTACACCATGTACTGAACAAAACATTGTATGTACACCATACAATTATCAAAAATACCAACCTCCCTCACCAAGTGCAGCATCACCAGGTTAAATTTTCAAACTACAGACAAGTTGGCAAGGAGTTTTTTTGAAATGGTATTTCAATCCATTGCTTCCCCACTGTGCTCTACTCACAACTTGCTCTACTCACCGACGCACTGCTAAACCTCCCAGAAGCTTGTACCGCAGGGACTCTGCCTGAGCAATTGCACACAGACCTCTCGTGGCCACCTTCTCGGCATAGAGCTACAAAGGAAAAGAATTAAGCTCAGAAACAGGGCTGTATTTCAAGATACTTTAAATTTAATAGAACACAGGAGCTTCAAGTTACTTTATGCCCCATCCTCTACACCCAGTTCAGTTAATCCTTCCATGTTTACATGCAGAAGCTTTACCCTCAGACATTACTCTCCCTGAACTCCTTTGGCACCTGTCTTCTACCCATGGCACACACAGACACAATGATGACACTCCACTCAGTCACTGGACTATTAAAACTCATGGTGCAGTCTCTAAGAGCTGCTGCTTCAAACAGCCCCAAAACATTAGGTATTCACTGGAGAAAGGCGTCCAGACAATCACAAGAGCTTCGCTTGAGACAGTTTTTATAACACATCAGTTAATATTAAGTCTGCTTAAGTATTAAAAAAAAAATCAAACCTAAGGTTTGATTTTTTGAAAGCTGGGAGAGCGAAGTGTATTAAACTAACATCTCCAAGCGACCAAAGTCTGACACTTCAGAAGAAGCAGACAATTCAAAAGCATGCACAAGATATTCCTAGAGCTGACAAATCGGGATGTGCTCGGTGTTTGTGCCATTTAGTATGTTTAAACATTCACTGGATATCATCAGCAATCTTTGCTGTATAACATGGTCTGGTAACACTGGCCAAGCAGGAATAAATGTGAGCACCACCCCAAACCACACATTCCCCCCTGCCCCTGATTTGTTTGAGAGGAAAGCATTAGTAAAGGCACCAGATTTCAAATACCAAAAGACCAGAAATTACTGGCGCATCATTTTACTATTTCATTACAGTATCATACTCAAAAATCTCAAAGATCCTTCTGCACGAAAACAGTTTCTTTACAACAACAGAAACATTGTAAATTCAGTAAGGTTAACGGTAACAGACAAATACCAAACATTATGCTGTCAGACTAGCTTCCCACCTCAGTACTGGGACAGCAACATTGTCTATAAAATATTTACAGGTAAGTTTAAAAAGTTTTATCTGCATCTTTCTTGTTGGGAAGTCTAGCGAAAACCAGTCAAAGTAACAGCAGTCAAAATACCACAAACAGCAAAGCATTTTGTATTTCTGTGTGTCAGTCAGAGTTTTGTGAGAAAAGGTAAAACAGATCCTAAGTTATCTCCAAGTCAAACCACCTTTCAGCTGACACCATCCAGACATCACACAAAGCTAACTGCACAACCCACTTACTACTGGTTTAACAGAGACAGTTTTACCTCAACGCTTCCCTCGGGGAATCCAAACCTCTTCTGCACGACAGCTGTCAGCTCCCGGATGCGGCGTCCCTTCTCACCCAGGACATTCTGAGTTCTGGGAAAAAAAAAATACAGTACAACTGAGAGAATTCTCTCCAGGTCTGAGGCTGTAAGCATCCCAAAGTGCTTCCAGACTGAGCATCTAACTTAGTCCAGAGCTGTAACACCAAAGATCACTTCAGAATCTCCTCCCCAAGTAGCTTCCTGCAACAATATTTACCACTTTAAGCTTCAGCCTGCAGCACCCCCTCACAGTTTTTTCACACCCCTCACAGCCTCGCACAGCACCTGTGAGTCAACAGCAGCATCTCAGTTACCTGGTGGCAAGTATGATAATCTCAGTCCTGGTTGGAGTGACCCGGACTTCTACTCCAGAGTACCCATCTTCAGCCAATTCACGAGTCAGAAACTCGTTCAGCTCAGCTTTGAAGATACCGTCAGCGACAAACTAAAAAAAAAACAAAAACAAACAAATGGACCAAGTTAAGCTCTGTTCAAGTGCTCAGCCTTGAACATGAGATTTTCACGTTCTGACTCTGGGGGCAAGGCATCCCTGGGACCACCCTGCAGACTGTAGTCTCTCACCCCACGTAGAGAAAGCAGCAGTAGGGAGAAATAAAAGCATCTACCCTCGAGTTCCGAGAGACAATTCACTTCTAGCAGGACACTACAGCACTGCCTGATCCACACCTCGCTACAGCCACACGTCATGCTGCAAACCAAACTCATCGCTCGCTGCTATGTCTTGCAGCGGTCCTTTGATTCGGTATGAATTTACGTAAAATAATTAGAGTGCTCCGATCCCTTTACCAGCCCAACAGAGGCCTGCTGCTAAGGATCCCGACTGGTTGATCTTCAGGGTCTTTTCCAGCCTAGACAATTCTGTGATTCCCTCACCGCGACAGGCTGAGCCTTGCACCCTCCCGGCCTCTCTGACTCACAGAGGCGGGCAGTCACTACACCCAAACTCTTTCCACTAAAAAAAAAAAAAAAAGAAAAAAAGAAAACCCAAGCAAATTCATCAGCTTCCAGCACGGCTCCGCGCCCCTCAGCACAACCCCAGCATGCCTCCCCTGTGCACGCAAGCCCAGAGCCCTGTGCAAGCCCCACGCAGGGCTGTGGGGAGGACTCAAGGCCCGCGCAGGACCCCCCCGCGCCCTCTCCCTCACCTCAGCCTCCCGCCGCCATGTTCCCCGCCGGGCCGCCCAGCCCTATCCGCAGCCATCCTCCCGCATCCGCCGCCATCCCCTCGCCGCCGCCCCGCCCTAACGAGGCCCAGGGCCGGCCCCGGCGCGACTCCACCGATATGGAGCTGCCCCTCGCGGTCGCGGCCAGCCGGGCCGCCGCTCTCACCTTGCGCTTCTTGGAGATCTGCACCGCCATCTTGAGCCGCGCCGCCCGGCGGAAAGGAGGGAGCGGGCCCTGGGGGCGGGCTATATCTGCCTTCCGCCGCTCCCCATTGGCCCGGCGCGATCACGTGTGTCGGCGCGCGGGGGCCGATGGGAAACGTAGTCTTCCGGGTGCGCCGGCGCGCCGCCATGTTGGGGAGGTTTAACCCTACAGCTGTCAGTGGGGTTTTTCCCGTGCTGCCTGGTTGCTGTGAACGCTCACAGCCGCTATCAAACCGGCATAAAAGCGGTATAAACGGGCACAGGAGTTAGCAGCGTGATAATTCACTCTGATTGTCTACCTGGAGGCCCGCTCCGGTGGTAAAGACTCCCCTCACAGCCCTGCGCTGGCCGCCCCAGGCGGGAGGGGAGCGCAGCTTGAGGGGAGGGGAGCAGCGGAGCCCCTCTCTGAAAGCGCTGCTTCTGGCCTTTTAACCTTTTTTTTTTTTTTATGAAGGAAACGCCCATCAGGAAAAAAAAAGTGTGAAAATCACAGACAGGCTGTTTGGTTATTTTCAGGGAAACATCAGGCGGCTTTGCTGCCGGAGGATGCTGTGCTGTTATCCAGTAATTTGCTGCTTTATGTAAATTTTAACAATAGCGATTAACTATTTATATGGATGATAGCTAACTGGAAACTTAAAGCTAATGCAGGTCTTCCCTAGTGTGTGCAGCATCTCGAGCAACAGGGCTGTGGTCCTTCTGCCTCGCTGCAAGACAAATGATTCAGTAAACAGCACAGTTGTGGCTCCAGGGCAGATCTGCTGTGGAAAAAAATCCCGCAGAAGGACTCCTATGATGGTATCATCACCTCTGCAGTCTGGGTGAAAATTAGTAACAGCACGATGGGCTTTCTTGCTTGAAATTTCTCTGGTAGCCGAAGGGGGAAAGTGCCATTTTTTTCTTTTTGAAAAGGTTTAGGGATTGTAGGGTATTACAGGGGTTTGGTTGTGCCATTTCAATTAGAAATAATGGTAATTGTTAGAATTCATACACAAAAATACCCACACATTAGTGGGTAAATATGGTCTGTTTAGGAAGAGTTGGCAAAGGGAAGTCTTGCCTTGCACACCTCTCAGAAGGAAGCCAGGAAATAGGGGAATAAGGGTAAAAAGGTTGAAATGAGCTTCTTGGCTTTTTGTAAGGCTTCTTTTGGATAGCCTTGCCAGAGACTTTACAGAAAGGGAGCTGCCATGGGTGAAGGCAGAGACATTGCACAGCTCTGCTTCTTACATGGATGCTGCAGGAGTCTGTGCAACAAAAGAAGAAATTAAACGTTAGAATTATCAAAAAGGAAAGAAGAAATGGGAGACCATTATTTCATGGCTCTGTAAATAATTCTGTGGTGTGCTGACTGGGTATGGCTGATCCTGTGTCTCCAAAAGATCCTCTGACCTGGGAGAGGGTCAGAGCAGGACAGCAGGGATGCTTACAGGTCTGGGAGCACCTCTGCATGAAGCAAGCTGTGCAGGCTGGGACTCAAACTGAGAAAATAAAATGTGGTGAAGATCTACACAAGCTCTGACAAGATGGGCAGGGTCTGACTTATTTGTGGTCCTCCCATGAAGAGCAGATGAAGGCAGTGGGAGCTGGGTGTTTGCTGTGAACAAGTTTGTTGTATTTTCAGTTTTCTTTGGGTTTTTGGCTACAGGAATAAATTCTGGCCTAGATTTCTTCTGAGCCAGCATGGCTGGTCTATTGTTTGTAGGTAGCGGACAGCAGCGGGTTGTGGGTTAGGGCCAGCGGTGGTTTGATTAGTGATAGAACAAGAGGGAACGGCTTTAAACTTCAACAGGAGACGTTCAGACTGGATATTAGGAAAAAAAATTTCCCAGAAGGAGTGGTCAGAGAGTGGAACAGGCTGCTCAGGGAGGGGGTGGACTCCCCATCCCTGCAGGTGTCGTTTGGATGAACTGTGGGGGATGTGGGGTAGGGGAGAACTTTGTAGAGTCGGGCTGAGGGTTGGACTCGATGATCCCGAGGGGCTTTTCCAACCTGAATGATTCTGGGATTCTGTGAAATTAGTTGATGGCCCCCGTGTCCCCACCAAGAGGCATTGCTACAGGCTGGTCTGCCTGGCAACCACCTCCCACACTGCCTCTGCTTTTGGGCTGGACTGCTCGGGTCTTGCAAAGTTGATGAGCAAAGAGCGGGTCCCCATAAACATGCCGGGCAGCAATCAGCAGCACTCTGGGAACAGCAAGGTGGAGAAGGCACCTCTGCTCTGGAGCTGGTACCAACCCTTGAAGGGAGGACAAAGAGCGGAGTGGGACCTCTGCCACCCACTCTGAATCCACCCGGGAGTGTGGGAGAAGGTGTCTGACACAGCTCAGCCCTTGTCCAGCTCTTTAAACCCTCTTCCAAACAGGGTGGCCACCTCCAGACCCCTGTTGAGGTTTACCCCATGCTAACTCCTGGGCCAAACCCCACCAGGGCCCCGTGTCACTGCCCCAGTGATGGATGCCTGCATTTTTCGGCACCGCTTTTCTGCCTCATTGAGATGTAGCCAGGCAAACCGCGCAGGGAATACCAGTACGACTAGTACAGCGCTGGTAAAACACCTCTCCTTCAAACACCCACCCCAGCATCACCCGTGGGGAGCAGCAGGGAGGCAGCAGCACCTGGAGGAGCCAGCTCTCCTGTTTACCAGGAAAAGGACTATTTTGCCACTAGAGGTCAGTGGAGACGGTTTTCAGGGTGGGAAAAGCTGCTTTTCTCTCCTCCCTCTTCCCCAGGGATTCATTTGTCCAGGATTTGAGGGACAACGGTGACATTGGAGAGAGCCTGTCCGCAGCAGCCAACGATCCACTTTGCAAAGATAGCTACTGGTGAGGGACTTGTACCCCCTCTTGTTGTCACTGAACACCTTTCTCTCGCTCCTGGGGTGTCCAACCATCACACCCTGCCCTCAGCCAACTCCTTCCCCTCTTTCTAGGCCTGTCCAAGCTTTGGTTGTCCCTCACCCTCCACCCTATGATCTCTCCAGGGAGAAGGGATACAGAAGGACACACTGTCCCTCACCCCCATCCCTGTTTCCTGCTCTGGTTGTGCCCGCTGTCCTCTGCTCCCACTCTCTTCCCTCGCTCTCAGGCTACCAAAGCACATTTACCTTGGTGATCTCTCCTTTCATCTCTGTGCTCCTCAAGTGCCAGTTACTGTCTATGGACTCCAGCAGTGCTGTTTTCAACGGGGACTTCCTCTTGGCCAAAAGTAGGAGCCACAGCTCCATCAATCCCTTCCTGATCTCTCCCTCGGGGACTGAGGCTGGGGCCAGGCTGGAGCCAGGTTGACCACAGATGCATTTGAGGGGCACTGAGGGGCACCCAGAGCTCAGACTGGGTGACACAGTGTGGACAGAAAGACCTGCTTAGGCACTCTGTGAGCTCCAGATGCTCTTCTCCATCGGCATCCCTGGACACAATGAGACCAAACCAGCTCATGTCCAGATGGCAGAAGAGGTGCTGGTCCTTTCCTAGTGCTGTATAAATCACCACTGACCTTTCATCCAAGCCTATCTCTGCAACAAATTGACCTCAGTGTAAGCCACGCTAATTTCTGTCCCCCCATCTAAGCCTGCAGGTTGCTCCTCATGGTTCTTTACGAACTGACCCCTCAGAGGGACCCACTGAACCTCATCCTCCGGAGGAGCCGGGGCCATTGGGCTGCATGGAGCTGTGGCAGAGCTGCAGGGCTGTTCAGGATGGTCCCCAGGATTAAAAGCAGGTAGGAAAAGAACACAGGTAACCACCTCATGAGGAGACACTAAAGCCAACAGGCCAGGGCTGTACCTTGACCATCCCTAATCCATCTGGATGGAGCATCGGCCTGGCCAAAGAAGTGTGAGTGTGCATGTCACCTTTCCCCAGCCCATTGCTGAAACACGAGATGAGCAGAAGAAATTGCAGCTCCGAGGAAAGCTTTCCTTTTTTCTTCCAGCATGGTGCAGTATCGCATTTTCCCTGGCAGCAAAGAGGCTTAGAGGAGCTCCCCGCTTTCCTCCCTTACCCCTGCCCTTCCTCCCCCTCTCCCTGGCCCATCTCGCTGTTTCTGGAGCCCGGCTGTCAACCAGCTCCCAGAAACGATCCAACACAAACACACATATATTTTGGAGGAGGTTATTTAAAGCCCAGCTCCACAGCAGCCTCTAAGCACCAAGGAGAGGGCAGAAAGTTGTGGCAGGGGGATGGGGCCAGGCAGGTACATCTTGCTCAAAAGACCACGAAGGAGGTCAGGTTCGGGATGGTACTTGGGGTCCCACGGTCCCAGCACCATGCTGAGTTGAGGGGACATTGTGTTTGACATCCTCACCCCAATGTTACACCAGACCATCAGATACTGGCTTTGGAGAAGTGGCCAAGAGCTGAGGATGCCTCTTTGCAGTGATCCGAGCCCAAAACCAGGGTCTCAAACAATTTTTAAGGAAAGACTCTCCTAACCTGCACAAAACCCACTCTGTTTGCTGGCTTCCAGCTTGGGACCACAATACTTCCAGAGCAGGAAGCATCTGCTGAAGATCATCTTTTTTTTAGGCTGAGTTTACCCAGGAGGGGCTCAACCAATGTATTTCTGGATTGTATAAAGACAGGGAAAGGCACAACATTAGCAAAAAGCCTGGCCCTGACGTGCATCGCCTTTTCCATGCCCTATTAAGGAAAAACTATGTGTTGTGTCAGCATTTCAGGGTCAGCATCGACAACCAGAGCCGGGGTCAAGCTGCACCCTGGTATAAAGCAGGGGCCTCGGTGGCATTTGGCAGCAAGGGAATGTCCCCTCTCCCCCCAGACGTGGCCTGGCTAAGCCAGCGGGCTCCGAGCTGTGGCCTTCGCAGCCGGGAACATTTCAGTCCCTTCCACAAATAGCAACGTGGGATTCCTCCCCCAGCTCCAGCCATCCCCCTCTGCGGCCCAAGCCAGCCAGAGCGGCTCCCAGAGATACGTGGTGATGCTCTGAGATGGTGTTTGCAGCCAGACGGGGTTCGATTCAGCTCTGCTCTGACCCCTGCTAAAATGGAGGCTGGCAGCATCCTGAAAAAGCTGTGATGTACCCGCACCCATCACCCCAGAGAGCTCAAATCTGGTCCAGTGAAGGGCCCTGGTGGGTTCCCAGCCCCAGGGAGGCTGGTCAGTGGCTTGGATCTGCAGTGGGCCCACGACTGTCCGTAAGCCCCACGACGGGAGCGGCCGTTGCTCAGGTTTCTGGGGCTGGAGGGAATAGGGGAAGGCATGGCCCTGCTGTCCCCCATGTCCCCACCACTGTTGCGAGGAGCCAGTCACGAGCCTTGCCCCGGAGAAAGGAGCTCGCTTTGTCCCCAAGGCCCTGGGGTGGATGGAAAAACCTTCAGCCTCCCATCTGCCCCCAGTTGGCATTAAAAACCCTTCTGCAGCCCCACTCTGGTGCGCAGCGCTTGGATCTCCTCATGCTCTTGCAAAACACATTCCCTCTCACAGCCGTGGGCAGGAGCAAAAGCAGGGGATGCCCAGGAGGGGTGTTACCCCCAGACATGGCATTTGGCAGCACCACGGACGCCCCCTGTGCCCCCACCGAGGGCCCTTGCAGGTGCCAGGGGGTGAGTGAGTTTCCTCGCTGTCGGGGGTGCTGACTAGGAGCAGGTTGGGGAATCGGGAGCTGTCCTGGCTACCCCCAGCTCCTTTCATTGCCCAGACAGCAACATGGTTTATGGCAGCTGACGGCCATTGAACAAACTCAATTAAGCCGGCATCCCCGCGTTTTCTCCCCGGGAACCTGGCTCAAGTTCAGAGCATCCAGGAGGGGCTGGCAGCCCTTCACAGCAAAGGGTCCAGGACAGCCAGCGGCTTTCCCAGCTTGCAGGCACACTGGATTTTGGGATACCCCGTGCTTTCCCTAAGCGACGGTGAAAGGTGGCACTGGGAGCAAATATCCTGCCTGGAAAGGTCCCCAACTGCCATTACTGCTGCTTTTGATGTGGTAAAATAATGCCTCAGGGAAGAGCCTCAGGGTCATCAAAACTGCAGCGGGACAAATTCATCCAGGCAGAAGCACAGGGCCTGCCCCTTCCCGCCGCGCCGTTCCCCAGCAACACAGGGCATCTGTGGCCCAATCCGGCCTCTTCCACCTGCGCTCGCAGAGCAAGATGCAAACTGAATTTCGTGAGAGGGAGGGAGGGAGGTGAGGTAAAACCTTGGCCCCGTGGTCCCTCGAGCTCAGATACCTGCAGGATTTTGGGTTACAAACTGGGTTCCTGCTGAGGACAGGCCAGGCCCTGTCTCCTCTCCAGATACAACGCCTGAGGAGTTCAGAAACCTCCTTTGCAGGAGCCCGTTTCCTCTGATTTCTCTCCCTGAAAAAACAAGCCGTGGCACAATCCTTGGGGCCATGCTACAGGGGGATTTCAACAGCCTCAGCAGAGACCTTGTCTCCACCCACAACAAACCCCAAAAGAGCCCCTCGAGAGCGAGTCCTCACTGTGGACTCTCTTCTGAGCTCTGGCTCTGAGGATGCACCTCATAAAGCTTTTTGGGGTGTTGGAAGGATGTCACTCCTGCCTCTAAAATCATCCCTTTCACAGCTTTTCTCCTTGCAGCTGTGGGCAGCAGGAGATGGAGCTGGTGCTAAAGGAAAGGGGTGGCTGCTTGGAGGGATCTGTCTGGATATAAATCTACTGGCTGAGGCTAAGAGATGGTCTCTAACAGATGGACCCCCCCGGGGCCAGCTGTTCTCCAGCAGGATGGTGTACTACAGCCCCGTGCTGTCCAGGCAGAGACTACTGGACCTGTGACACTGTATCGAGGGCCAGCACGGGGCTCAGCCAGTCACCGGCAGGCCTGGGGAATGGCAAGGAGGAGGCGTGGAGGACCGAGATGGCCTCTGCAAGGAAAGAGCTGCCCCCAGCAGCAAGAAATCTGATGATCACTATTACAGGAATAGTCCAGTCATATAAAAAAAAAAAAAAAAAAAAAAAAGCACTTACGCCAGTCCGCTCCCAACCATGTTTCTCAGCAACGAGGAAGCCCTCCTGTAACGGGGTGGTTCCCACGGGAAATGGGGTACGGAGCAGAAACCTGAGCCCAAGCCGAGGCCCTGCTGCAGGCTGGGAGCTGCATCACGGCAACCCAGTGCTGCCAGGACTAGAGGAGGGGACCAGGATCACACGTACAAGAAGCCAAGGGCAGAAACTCTCTTCACATCCCTAATGGAGGGTGCTGAGCAACTTCCTTGTCTCCCTGAAAATAGGGCTGTTCCCCTGAAGCAGAGCATGAACAATCCAAAATACCTACATGGATGAGTATCTATTCAGACCCATCGTTCAGACTTGTTTCCATCAGTTTTGCCCAGCTGGGATGAGGGCCGGGTGACAGGATGGGGCATAAGGCCCAACAGTTTGACGTGCTGACCGAACCTTGTGTCCACATGGCCTGTGAGAGGCCCCAAAACTGGGCCATCAGCATCCTCAGAGGGACAGGCTGTCTGCCCTGCTCTCCCGAGGGCCTAACCCCCCATCCAAAGCTCCCAGGCCCTGCTGTGACATCAAGAAACAAGACCAAGGTCAATATTCCAAGTTAAGCCTATGTCCCACCACCCTTTTGTACAGGAGCCGGAGGCCTAGAAAGGAAAAACATCCAAATCACCATCCCTACAACCAGCAATTTCATCAGACATGCCACAATTTTCCCAGCAAGTAGCTGTGGAAAATGAAACCCAGGGTAGAGATGGACAAGATGAGATAGTTTGCATTAAATGAATGGAGACCAGTCCTGGAAAGTAATTCAAGTAGAGATATGATGAATTGCAAGCACCAGTTGTAAAGCATTTGTAAAGTCTGACTCAGATGGGAGTTTTATTGCAAGAGTTGGAGTATTATAGTTTATTGCTGCAGTTGGAGCAGCTGCTACCATTTGAGTTGAATTGCCATGTCTGTTATAAATCCCCTCGCCGAGTTCCTTGTGACTCTCTGGCAGCTCTGGAAAAGTTCCTGGAAAACGTGTCCTGCCCCTGTGGAACCAGTTGCCTTACAGGGAACCCGAGCCCTGCTCCAGCGAGACCCTTCCCACACGAAGCAGCCCAAGGAAGCTGTTGGAGCAGGGTGAGATGGAGTGGAAACACATCCGGGAGGAGCCGGGACTCAGTGCCACATTTACAGGCTTTTTAAAAACATTTTACACACAGGAGGATTTACTGTTTCATGGCTTGGCAAGGACATGGGGGACTAAGTCCAGCAAACCTTCCGGCAGCACAAGGTGGCACAATCCTCCAGGACAGGGAGAGGAAAGGGCCCCGTGTTTCCAGGCAGAGATGGCATTCAGCTGCCCCCATCCCATCTCCCTCCCTGCGGCTGGATTCAAACCAGGGCA
Source organism: Athene cunicularia (assembly GCF_003259725.1). Taxonomy (NCBI): domain Eukaryota; kingdom Metazoa; phylum Chordata; class Aves; order Strigiformes; family Strigidae; genus Athene; species Athene cunicularia. The sequence goes on along the minus strand of NW_020799091.1, from coordinate 1,120,418 downwards.
CAAACAGCTCAGGTCTACGCTGAGGACAAAAACCTGTGGGCTAGCGAAATGCAGCTCTGGAAACGTGTGTGTGTGAAGCTCCAGGAGGAGACTTCACACGTGTGAGAACGTGGTTAAAGCTTTTGAGTGACAAGGCTTGAAAATCAACACCCTTAAACTTACAAATGGGCAAACTGAGAAGTTCTGCACCAGAAATTCTCTGGGCTTAATCCCCAAATTGCAGCAATTGCCAAGCCCAGAAGGCCACCCCTGCCCCCAGCCTGACTCCGTCGTAATCCTGGCCCATTACCTCCATTAAATCTGATAAATTGTTGGCAGCGTTTTAGTGGTTGTTCACAAATGGGTCCATCACTCTGACACTTTCCTTTGGGCATCTGCCTTGGTAAACAAGATTTTGCTTCAGTGCCTGGATTCACTTAAAGAACTTTAAGCGCGTTAGTAAATAATTTATACTTCCTTTAAAAACAGGAAATGAAATAAGGATGCTCAGTGTGCTATTTAGCTGGAAATTGTTCGGCTCTTTATTATTTAATGAACCGACTGGCTGCTAACAGAGGTCATTCCAGCAGCTCACACCCTGGCCCTATGGCTCTGCGCGAGCCACGTAAATTGAAACTTTAATGGGCATTTCAAAGAGAGCAGTTTGCCCTGGTAGTATCACTTGAAACCCATCAGCTTAAGTAAGTGATTCTTAATCAGCTTTCAAGCTCCGGAAAATAAGCAGAGGGCAGGAGGTGGCTGTTTTCCCCTGCGTCCCCCATTTTACGATGATTTATGGGTGCATCTGGAGCAGCCCTGCCGAGATAAGGCCGGTCACAAGGGCCATTACCTGCTCTTCCACTGCACTCCCCGAAATGGCGCCGTGGTTCTTTGAGACAGGAGGATGCGGAGAGCTCAAGCTTCTGTTGAGATGGACCTGGGTGTGCATGCACTGGGGAGAGAGAAGGGGAAAAAGGGTTTTTTTGCTTCTCTGGCCGGTAAGTGAGGACCTGTGTGGTTTCTCTGCCCCCCAGCCCAGCACGGATCCCTCAGGAGGCATTTTTGCTGCCTAATATTGAAGAAAAAATGGAGAGTGGGAAAGTGACATGGTGCCAAGTTTCAGTCTCCTCGGTTCCTGCTGCTGCTTCTCGCCCGAACCCTCGGCAGCACGTGGTGCCTGCTCTCAGCAGCGTCTCTGGAGCTCTCGGGCTGCTGTAACGATGATTGTGCCTCGTTAGCTTGCCTGGACGAAGCCTCCCGAGCTGATGGTGACCAGCGTGGAGCCAGTTGAGGGCTCTGCTGTGTTTCTCCCGCTGCCTCTTCATGCCGCTTTTCATTTTCTGCTGGGAAGCTGGTCCTTGAGGGAAGTAATACTAATGCCCCAAAGCACAGAGGGAAGAAACACAGCATGAAACCTCGATGTGCCTTCTCCCTGCTGTGCTGCAACCTACAGCCTTATGCTCCTTTCTCCGCTAGGTAATGAGGTGATTAAAAGCCATAATTACAGCAGGAGAAATACAACGCCAGAAAATTAAACCCTTTTTCTATTCTTCACAAAGACATCATGCAGCATCGGAGACTATCTGCAGAAGAGCTTTTCCTCCTGCCAGCAAACATTTTCCTAAAATGGTCCAGAGGCCCAAACATTGTGGTGGGACCTTGGCCTTGCACACAAGTGCTTTCCCTCTTGCACGTGGCTGGAGGAGGATGGCTGGCTGCAACGCGGGCACAGAGGTCTCCCCCCTCTGGGCTCAGAGTGGTGGTGTGTGTTTTCCACACCTTCCCGGTGCACGTGTACCCCACTGCGATGGAAATGTCACTTGTTTCACTGTTGTGAAAGGAGACAGGCAGAAGAGCAGCAGTTCAGTGGAGAGGACGCAAGGTGTCTTATTCACCTTATCTACCTCACTGGTGTCTCATTCCCCACGTCCTCCACACGCACCCCATGACCTCTGCAATCAGCTCAGCCAGCGTGGCTCCCTTTTCCTCCCAAACAGGAGTCGTGCTCCTGTTGTTCCTAACCACCAGCAGCTGTATGGCCTAACACAAATCTCCATCTCTGCTGTTCTTCACCCAAAGTTTAGGCAACAGTGTGGCCACACCTTGAGTATTGTGTCCAGTTTTGGGCATCTCAATATGAGAGAGATCTGGAGGGGCTGGAGCAAGGGCAGAGGAGGGCAGCGAGGCTGGGGAAGGGCTGGAGAATCAATCCTGTGAGGAGCCAGGGAAGGAGCTGGGGGTGTTCAGGGTGAGGAGGAGGAGGCTGAGGGGAGCCCTCATCCCTCTCTGCAGCTCCTGACAGGACATTGCAGAGAGGCTGGGGCTGGGCTCTGCTCCCAGGGGATCAGGGACAGGACAAGAGGGAACGGCTGGAAACTGCCCCAGGGGAGGGTCAGGCTGGGCAGGAGGAGAAAATGTTTCCCAGACAGAGTGGTCCGAGAGTGGAACAGGCTGCCCGGGGAGGGGGGAGTCCCCATCCCTGGGGGGGTTTCAGGGCATTGGGATGAGCTGTGGGGGATGTGGGTCAGGGGAGAGCTTTGTAGAGTCGGGCTGAGGGTTGGACTCAGTGATCCCGAGGGGCTTTTCCAGCCTGAATGATTCTGGGATTCTGTGAAAACCACGGGTTTAGAAATACACTTTTCAAATGCCTTCCCCTGCCCATGCTTCTGGTCATGGAAAATGTCAGCACTAGCCCCAGCCCCAACGGGACAATCGCAGGCCGCTCGCTGACATCCCGCGCTGTCGCTGGGGGATGATCAGAGCCCGCCCTGGTGCTGGGCTCAGCCTGTGGCACCGGCCAGCAGAGCCTTGGTGGGCAGCTCCGGGCCTGGACCAACACAAACACCAAGCCCTGAACCCCATCGCTACCGCGGGCAGCAGGCGGGAGCGCGAGTATCAGGGTTTGAGTGGTTTCACTGGCCTCTTTTTTTTCCTCTTCTTAGTGCCGTAGGCACGGCTCTGCAGAGCTGCCTCCCCGAGAAGCGCAGGATCCACAGGGTTTCTCCACCTGTGATGTTCACACAACCCCGCCTGTGGCCACGACCCGTCGCTGTGGGCCCAGCAGCGTGGCTATAGGTGCTATAGGGCCTGTTCTCACCAGTCCCTCCTTTTTCTGCCGCGGTGCAGCCTGCAGCCCTCCACGGGCAGCCAAACGCAGCTTCTACAGCAGCCGCTGGGTCAGGGCTGCAGCTGAGCACCACACTGCGCTCACATCTGCGCCGTCCAAGACTCAAAAACATTCCTTATTTTCACTCTATTATGGCCAAGTGACAAAGCCCCAAATAAAACTCCAGCCGTTCTCATCAATGAGGCCATCGAACACCAGACACCGAGGTTGGGTGACGTGATGGTGGCCATACTCAAACAATTAACTGCCAGTTTGGGGACTCTGTAAACAGGCAACACCTACACTCAGTGCTGCCCTCACCTCCGGAGCAGAGGCTGTGCTGCTTTAGAATGTGAAATCTGTTATGCTGCAGAGTGAGAGAGATTTGGGGTTTTTTTTTGGGGGGGGGATTTGGAGAATGTAGGATTTTTCCCCACTTGGGGGAACGGGAGAGGAGTGGTGCTCGTCCCCGTCTGATGCAACTGAAAGCAAAACTGATGGTGAAAGATTCCCGGTGGGGAGCAGTCAGATGCAAGGCCTGAAAGGGCCAAAAATCAGCAACGTTTGCTCTGTCTCCGAGACACTGAACTTCTCCATCTGCGAGGATGACTCCTGCAAAATATTTTAAAAGACCCAGTGGCAAGTACCGGTGAAGCGACTTGGTAAGGCTGCAGCAGGAGTCTCGAGGCCCAGAGCTGTTGCCTCCGAAGATTTCAGCTGTGTCACCTCCCTGTTGGGGCTAGGGGAAGCAAAACTGCTTTGCGACGCAGAGAAAGAAGACGAAGGCATGAAAGAAGCAGCAAGCACCTTTACTTGTAATCCCACACCAGGGCTCCTCGGGGCGGTTTTCTGATCCAGCGCTGGCTTGGTGACAACCCGGGGCAGCCAGCTGTGGTGAGCAGGGACGCTTCAGGCTGGGGAGCGGCAGCAGAGCCGGGGCTGTTCACGAGCAGCCTGGCAATAACCTGGCTCTTGCTTTGCCTGGCTCCTGCAGGCAGTTCTCCACCCCCAAGAAACAGCAAGAGAGCAGCAGAGATAAAATGCCTCTTAGTCTAAGCACAAGGTCATTTTCTAGGACATGAAGCGGAATCCTCAGAAGCCAGCTTGCAAGAGACCCATGAAGAACAGAGAGACACCTGACCAGAATGCAAAAGCAGGGCCACAAACTTAACACCTTTTTTTTTTTTTGGTCAATCTTTTAAAAATAGCTTTAAAGGAAGGGTGAGCTGAAACCACTTAGCGCTTTGAATGGCTATTTGCTTTTGAAAACAAGCAGTTTCATCAAAAATATCAAATGCCTGCTATCCAGAAAGCCTCTTATTTTCAGTTTCTCAGCTATTCACATCTCTAAATAATAAACATTCAAGCTGCAATACAACACAACTGTTTTGCAGGGGCTAATAAATAAATAAAAAAGTATTTACCAAGCCTGCTTTTCTGTAGGAATAATACCCCTACCATCCTAGAATTATCTCCATCTATGTCTGGCTAGGACTTCAAATCAATAAATCGTCTCCTCATCCTCAGATTAGCTCAGTCAGATAATTTCGAAAGCGGCGGCAGCAGTTCCCCCGCTATTAGTTGTAAGAGCTCTGTCAGCTGAATTAACACGAGTTCCCCCCTTGTTATCTGAGAACAATCACACTTTGCCAGTGTCCTCGGGTAATAATTTGCACTGACCTCAACAACAATTTGTGGTCGTCTGAGAACGGGCTGCGACGTGGGTTTCCTTTCCAGGAACATTAACTGCCTGGCATTTAGTCTTCTCGCTCCTGGCGTGGCTCTTTGCTGCAGGAGCCGGGATGCGGCGATGTCGGTGGAGGGAAGCAGCTCTGATTTACAGACCGGGGAGACCTGGCCCTGAGAAGCCAACGGCAATCAAAAGCCAACTAGTACGAGCCCATTCAAGAGACAGGAGCTGGGTTAAAGGAGATCACAACGGTAGATTTACCGATGCACCGCTGGGTCCAGCCACCTCTCTCCTCTGCTGCAATCCCTCTGATGACGCTCTGAGCCAAGTCTTCAACACTCTCTCTTTCAATCTTACCACCACGCAGCTCCTGGGGCTGCGTCCTGCATTGCAGCAGGCTTCCACTTCACATCTGTGCAAGCTCCTTGACAGGGGGATGCTCAAAATGTGGCATTTCTGTTCTGCTCAGAAGTCTTAATGTGTTGAAAATAGGTATTTATGGAGTTTAATACTTAGAAAGAAACTTTTGTTCAAGCTCTGGCAAAAACCCCCCACCCCGTTCTGGAAAAACTGAAGGCAGGTGCCAGGAATCCCACATGCCATGACTAAGAGAGGCCTTTGGTACTGGGAGCGAGGAAGAAGTCCCCGTTACAGGGAAGCCCAACGAGGCATCAGGGGCTTCTTGGCTCTGCACACAGCTGGTCCACATCTCCACGTGCCACTCGTGGGCTTCCAGCTCCACACCTGCAGTCTGCAGCTGCGATGCTCCCTGTCCCTGGGAGGAAACCCAGGAGCCCCCAAGGGCACAGCAGCATGTGCGGGAACTCAGGGGGTCACTAGCCTCACCTCTGTGGGGAGACAAAACTTTCCAGCAACGCTCATTAGGATTTGGGACAGTCCTCTCCCAAGTTCCCACACAACTTACTGAAGCAGTGAAGGGTTCTGGTTGACCTACTGCTAAAATCTTTAACAGGTTTTGCCAAACCAGCATTTCCTAATGAAATCTGCTTCATGAGAAAAATATTCTAATGGTTTTCACCGTTTGCTTTTTCGTTTCAGAAACAAGACGCAGCCCAGTGTCCCCCAAGGCCTGTCACCGGTTTGTCTCTGCTGCACCGTTACAGCCTCCAGCACAGAACTCACACCAGCTTTCCCTCACCGCACTGCCTGCCAGTCAGAGAGGGACCTGGGAGTGTTGATTGACATCCAGCTGAACAGGAGCCAGCAGTGTGCCCAGGGGGCCAAGAAGGCCAACGGCATCCTGGCTGGTGTCAGCACTGGCGTGGCCAGCAGGGCCAGGGAAGGGATCTGAGCCCTGGGCTGGGCACTGGGGAGGCCGCCCCTCGATTCCTGGGTTCAGTGTTGGGCCCCTCACCCCAAAAAGGCCATTGAATGACTCGAGCGTGGGCAGAGAAGGGCAACGGAGCTGGGGCAGGGTCTGGAGCACAGGTCTGCTGGGGAGCGGCTGGGGGAACTGGGGGGGTTCAGTCTGGAGAAGAGGAGGCTGAGGGGAGACCTCCTGGCCCTCGGCAACTCCCTGCCAGGAGGGGGCAGAGAGGGGGGATGAGTCTCTGGAGCCAAGGCCCCAGCGCCAGGCCCCGAGGGAATGGCCTCAAGCTGCCCAGGGCAGCGTCAGGCTGGCTCTGAGGAAGGATTTCTGTGCAGAAGGGGCTGTTGGGCGTTGGAATGGGCTGCCCAGGGCAGGGGGGAGTCCCCGGGATCCCTGGAGGGGTTGAAGAGTCGGGCTGAGCCAGCGCTGAGGGGTCTGGGGGAGTTGGGAACGGTCAGTGCCAGGTTAATGGTTGGACTGGATGATCTTCAAGGTCTTTTCCAACCTAGACGATTCTGGGATTCCATGGGAAATACAAAATCTGATTTGATGTATTTTTGCAACCTAGACAGATAAAACCCAGCCTGCTGGTACAGGACTTAACCCATCGAAGCGTTTTGGTCACATCTGAGCTGGCAGAGGGAGTTTATCCAGACCAGCGCTCCGTCCTACGGGGCCTTGACATTCCTGGATTAGCACAAGGTGCCCCGAAGCTGGATGGACTCTATCACCAACCCACGGCCTCAGGAAGCCTCCTGCCGCTTTCATGCCTTAACGAGCGATTAATATCTTGCTTAGTCTCAGCTCTGCTGGCTCAAGCACCTCATGAGGAGAGCTCAGATCCTTCCAATGAAATTCCCAGGAGGTCCAAGCACTCGCTGCTTCCCTGTCATCCACAGCTCTGCCCAAAGGACCTTCCCTCTGCAGAGTCTTTCTCTGCTGGTGCCCGAACACGCTGGCTGGGCGAGCGCTGCCGAGCAGCCGCACGGTTCCTCGTGTCCCACCATTACCGATGTTCTCAGGAACCACAGGCGCTCCTCAGTCCCAGTCCCCTCTTCATCTCTTCTCCTGCTGCCACACGCAACAGCCCTTTCTCCTTTTTAAGGAGCAGCAATAATTTGCCATCTCATTCCCAAGAAAAATGCCAGTTCTTAAGGTTTAAAATCAACTCGGGTCATTCCACATCAACGCCTGCAGCAATAAACTGAGGGAGCATAAACAGAAAACCACACAACGCAATGGATCAAACCTCCCTTCTCAGAAACCAAGATATTCTTACGAAGGAGAACGTGAAATTAATAATGCAGTATATATTTTAAAAATCATTTAACAGTACTTTTAAATGATTGGCCTCTCATGCAAGTTTACTCAGCAAGCTAATCGGAGGTTGCTGCTGTTTTCTGTCCACACTGGATGCCTGCAGAGTGCTCTCACTTCATCCTTCCCCTGTGTTAAGCAGGAAGGAGACCCCAGTCTTAGAGAAATTAATTAGTGCGGTAATTTGCCCGAGACACAGAGGTGAAGCCGAATTTGGCCCACTCTGCAGGATTCAGCTGAGTAAAAACGACAAATAGCTGTGCTATGGGATTTTAAAAAGCTGCTGTCAGCATTCCCAATGCAACTAGACCTGGAAATTCATTCGTCTTTCAATAAACAATGGAAAAAGGAGAAGCAATTACAGTAGACAAAACTAATTACACCAGAGCAGAAGCATACCTCACAGCAAATGCTCTTGAAACTACATGAAAAAAAGTCTAAACCAAAACCCACTACATCAAAAAAAGGTAAAAATTTGTGAGTGAAATAAAAACAATTTCAAAATAGAAGGGTGCTTTCGCATGCAGGTCGGTAATGCCCAGATTTATCTTGGTAAAGAGCAACACAGGCAGATAAAACCTGGCCTGCTGGTACAGAATTTAACCTGCTGAAGCATTTTGGTCACATCCCGAGCTGGCAGAGGGAGTTTATGCGGACCAGTGCTCCATCTTACGGGGCCTTTGCAAAGATGAATCTTCAGGTGACGCTGGCACTGCTCTGCAAACAGGGCGCAGGGGCACAGAGGATTTGTCCAGGGAGGGTAACGCCGGGGCAGGGAGCGAAAACGAGCTCCCAGCTCCTCAATCCAATGTTTTCATGTAACCGTTTCTGCCCCAATTGGGCCCATTTCACATTCATCTCGCTAATGGCACAGCCACGAGCCGGTTCACGGGTAACGCAGATCGCTCAGCCCGACCTTTGCCTTCAAAGCATCTGCTTAATTTTGTTTCTGTCCTCACTGCGAATCCAGAATGCAACATAAAACAGTACATTCTCAGTCAGGTCCAAGTGTAACTGTGTTTCCTGAGCCGTTCTCAGCCGTGTGACGACACGCGGGTGGATCAGCGGCCCAGGCCTGAGCACCAGCCTCAGCCCTGCGCTCCCTCCCACCGAGCGCTTGGAAGAGGCCCCAGATCTTCTCCATCTGGGGGTGTCTGCGCTGCCTGCTCTGCATCCGAGCACAGTTTTGGCTGAAATGATCTATTTAGGTGCAAGAAGAACTGGAGTAGCTGGGGAAACCATCTGTGGAGCTCAAGCTTGCAGATTCGAGGTTGAGTAGCTTCTACTTTTGTAGCGAAGCTGAATCGCGTCTCTTTCACGGAAATACTGGATGACTCAGGAGAGTATTTAAGAAATATTCACGTGGTTACCTGTTTTTTTGGTGGGTGAAATGATGTAAGAGGATTCACAGCCTTCTCCAAAGTCCATCTAATCCTTGGCCACTGCCCAGGCTGTCAAGCAGCCGGGACAGGAGCGGTGACAGCCCTTGTGAGAGGCGATGCCTGTTGAGCTGGACGGAGGGCGCCAGGCCTGTTCCCTCCACCGTGCCCCCTTCAGCTACCAGGTGTGAAATTCAGAAGACAGCAAAAGAAGGTTTTAAACAAAGTGGAGGAAGAACTGCTGCTTAACGCATTCGAGAGAGGCCAAGAGGCTGGAAAATCGATTGCAGGGAGCAAACTTGAAATGGGAAGAGGAGGAAGAGGAAGGAGATGGGGCTGCAAACTGATCTGGCAGACACCGCAGCGTGCCTCATTCACCGGTGACGTGCTCTGGGCTCAGGGTTCAAAAGCTTCCACAAGCCATTTCCAACGTACAAAGCAGCCAGTCTCTATAGTAGGTGTTTTCTTCCAAAGCATTTTGGGGAACAGAAACAAGGCCACTCCAAAACAGCTTTTTGTGGACCGTTGAGGAGGTACAATTTGAAGCCTCGATGCTCTAACCTCGATCTCTTGAGTCTCTGTGGTGGTTGCGCAGAGCCCAGCCTAACGCACTGTCCAACACCGAGCTGCTGTGTCAGACCCGAAGCAGCAATCTGGGACCCACAGACAACACAAAGTCCACAGCCCTCGCTTTCTGAGAGGTTTTTGGCTGATACAAAAGCTCTTCTTTGCAGAGAGAGGACACAGAGACGTACAGAGAGAGAAGTTTGCAGCCTGGAGAAGGCTCAGGGGATCTCACCAATGTGTATCAATACCCGAAGGGAGGGTGCCAAGAGGATGGAGTCAGGCTCTTCTCAGCCGTGCCCAGGGACAGGCCCAGAAGCAACGGACACAAACAGACATACGGGAGGGTCCCTCTGAGCATCAGGAAACACTTTTCACTGTGAGGGTGACCGAGCACTGGCACAGGTTGCCCAGGGAGGTGGCAGAGTCTCCATCCTCGGGGACATTCAAAAGCCACCTGGGCAAGGTCCTGGGCAACCAGCTCTGGACCAGGTGACCTCCAGAGGTCCCTGCCCCACCTCCACCCGTCTGTGATTCTGTGAGCCCTGGCCAGCTGACAATCTCCTCAGCTTTCAAACAAAGCAGCGCCATGTACTGAGAAAACTCGGTGATGGCTGTATGCAAGAAATAGTTTTAATAATTTACTAGGAGATACCTTTTTTTTTTTTTTTTTTTTTCCACGCAGCCCATCTCAATTTTATCCCCCACTGGGTCTGTTGCACGTGATATAAACTAAACCGTGGTCTGCTACAGATAAAATCCAATTCCAGAGTGTATTTTTGAGGGCTGAGTCTTCCCTCGGGACGTCGAGCACATTCCAGCACGGTAACCAACCGCCTGGCTGCCTGCTGCCCCCGCTGCCTGCAGTTTTCCTTCCGCCTGTGCAGGAGAGCAGGGCTGTAGTACGACTGTACACCCAGACTCCACACACACACACACACACACATGAATGCTGCCACACTGATACAACGAGCGGCTGCACTTGGGCTTCAGCAAAGCCGTTACCATCCTCCCCCTCCTCGCTGCCAGCAGGTTATTCACCGCACGTCTGGTGTTCGACTCCACTAACCACAGAGATTTTCTTACCTTCTCCAGCCTGGCACCGGTATCGCTGCAGTGCTTTTATTTTCGGGATGGAATGACCTGCAATGCAGAGGCTCGCTCACTACTGTGATCCTTCTACCAGATCTCTAATCCTCAGTCCCCCCTGGGTAATGCCTGGAGTAGGAAAACTACTTGGTATAGTAAGCACGTCAGCATTTTCCTAGCTGTGGTGGTTTTTTTTTTATTGGCTCATTTGCTGCATCCCTGACTTAAGTTTTGTTTCCTTTTAGCCCTCACTTTCTCCAACCTCCTGCTGTGCCTTGAACTCGGTATCCCCCCGCTCACCTCTCGCTGGCCAGAAGTGGGCTAGAAGGGGGCAGCACGCTCCCTCCTCTCATCTGTATGAAGGGCCAACGGAGGAAACGGGGGGAAACAGGACTCAGCAAGGCAGCAGCATCTCCCCCCACCCTGAACTTCCTGGGAGGCTGAGGAAGGCTGATGAAGGTAGATCCTCCCGCCTCTGCCGTGCTGAGATTTGCAGGTTATTCATTACAGGGACCTTGCTGGAAGAGCAAGCAGGAAAAAAGCGCAAGTGGCAGAGCAGCCGGTCGCCAAGTTATACGCAGGGAAGCAAAAAATCCTTTGTTTGGAGAAGAGGGTGGGGGTTTTGTTTTCTTTTTTAATCACTATTAACCGTGAGAGAGATCTGTGCTGTATGGGAAAGAGAACTCACCCCTCTGCCTGGGTTTCTTTTAATATTTCTGTGAAACAAAAAGCAGCCCTGGCACAATTAATTTGTAGTAAGGCACATTCCTACATCATTTACCCCCATCACTTCTGTCAAATCTCACTTTTATTATCCTTTTTGAAAATCTGGGAACCAGAGGCATCAGAGGAAACCACAGCTGCAACAGAGACAGCGGCAGTCCCTCTGCTGCCTTCCAGAGACCAACATTTCAACCGCTGCGCTGGGCAAGTTCCCCATCCAGCTTCTCTAAATATCCCAAGTGGAATATTTAACCATGAAGCCTTTTGTTTTGCCTCAGCACCTTTTTTTTTTTTTTTTTTTTTTTTTTGCCACCAAACAGCCGCTGTTGTTAAAACCACAGCCATCTCCCACTCGAAGGCAGCAAGGGGGGGCTTTCCGCTCACGTGGGAAAGCACTTCAGGGAAAAGAGATTTTCATGGAAATAAGTTATGCTCATGTTAATGGCAAGAATGATGCAATCGCAGCACACCTGCTGAACGGGCATTATCTGCTGGGTTTGTTTTGTCACCGCCTGGCTTTTAAGGAAGTGGGGGGAAGGAGAAAAAGTAGAGACATGAAGGGGGCCTGTTAAAGAAAAAATGGAAGAAATGAAAAGTGGCATCATTGGGGGATTTGAGGATTAACATCATTTATAAGCGATACTGACGGTGAAAAGCAAAGAGGTTTGTGTGTGATGCGGCAAGAAAAGATGCAACGAGCAAGAAGCTAAAAGGACAAAGCGGTCAAAGCAGCAAGCCAGGACAATAATTTCTGGAGGAGCACCGTGAATGCTTATAAAAACCAGGGGAAGATGGGATTTCTCAAATGAAGAGGCTGCAGGACTCAGGGGAAAAAAATAAAAAAATTAAAAAAAAAGATGAAAGCCTGTGTAACAGTTCTGTGCAGAGTCAAAATGAAAGATTAAAGCTCTAACCCAACACCACGGCAATGCCCAGCGGCCGGCGGTGCAGCGAGCTGTGTTCAAACACCCCAAACAACCTCGACTCCAAACAGCTGAAAGCAAAAATCAGGAGGAAATGAACACGTGGAGCTCACGTCTCACCCGGCACCTCCCGCAAAAGGTGAGAAACCTCTGAGGAACTGCCAAGAACCGAGCGAGGAGCCGGGCGGCTTCTGAGAGCCGGTGAGAAATTGGAACGTGGGAACTCAGAGCAAAAGGGGATCCTAAAGCTGGAGAGGTTTGGGATGCGCCTGAAATCCTCCTCACGCGAGCAGGGAAATCACCCCTATTAAAGGATGATCCCCTGAAGAGTTATTATCGATCGCTCTCCCTCGCTTGCTTTTACGCAGTTATCCTAATTATATCAAAATTAATTTTATTTAATCCAAATATCCATAACTGCACAAAGGCTATTAAGTGATTCTTTTGGTACCTGGAGTTTTGTTACTGGCTCTCCATTTTTGGCGTAATTTTGCTCCTCATACGAATACCACCTTAAAGCGATATTTCACGACCTCTTTAAGTACGTGCACAAGTGTTTGACTAAGCAGGAGATTCAACTTCCTGTGTAAAAACATAAACCACAAAAAAGATACCCAAGAAAACGTACGTTTTTATTCTCCCTCAGTCCCAGACCTACACCCGACTCTTCAAAGGACATTCTGCCACAGGCATCGCGGCGTCTGTATCGAGACAACGTCATGGATTTAGTTCCACTTTTTTATTATTCAACTTTTTATACATAATAAATACAAACTTTTTACAGCCAATATAAAGAAAGCATTTGCACCTATGCTTTCAGTGTACTGACGCTGTACATGATGATACGTCGAATACATGCCCTGTATGAAGAAATCATAGTTAAAAAGGAGGCATATTTTTACAACTTTTCTTTTTTTTTCTTTTTTTTTTTAAATAAAATTAGCAGCTCTTACAGAAAATATTTTAAAATACAACTAAAGAGACTTTAAATAACACTTTCTGAATTTTGAAAGTCCAGGTATGAAGGACACAGAAAAACTGGCCAAAGAAATTGAACATGAACATTATGGCAATACTTGCTTTTCTTCTGCATTGTGAAGCTTTCAAAATTTTTGCAAACAGTTAAATCTTTTTCTAAAAACTTTTTTTTTTTTTTTAAACTTAAGAATAAGTTTGATAAACACATAAAAAGACCTCAAACAGATCAACAGGACGAGAGGTGCAAAAGAATGAAAAATATGGAAAAGACTTCATTGGACAGTCACCGATTTCATAACTGACCCATGAATTGTTTTCTTCAAACAGCCCCACTCTTGGTTAAAGATCCCACTGGGAAAGGAGATTGGCAAACACAAATGTCTCAGAGACCCAGCTTGGGTTGGGATTTACAAGTATGTGCAAAGTTTATGATAAAATCTTGTTAGATGATTTTTTGTGTGTGTGTGTGTGTGTGTATGTAAATGCAGCTTCAAAAAATAGCCCTTGTTAGTAAACTAAAGGTAGAAAACTTACTGGCTTAGAAAAAAAAAAAAAAGACATAAGAGCGCATTCAATAGAACCCATATAACAGCTCAAAAAAACCCAACATTGTGATGCCTTTTAACCGAAGCTTTGATCTGATGGAGATTGCTGAAAATAATTTATTAAGTACACAAAGAAAAACCCTGTTTTCATCCAGTTTTTCCTTCTCCTCTGACCATTTCTCTCCACGTTAAACCTCCGAATACCCCCTGTCCTTCCCTTTCAAACAACGACGACAAGCTTCCTTTCCAGAGATCTCCGATTGAAAATCAGTTTTGAAAGCCTTTTAATTTCTTGCCTAAGAGTAATTTGAGACCATAGTCTTGGCCACAAAGGCGTCGCAGAGACCAGAGCTCTCCCTGGCTTCTGGCTTTGGCTAGTTAACGGGCGTCGCATGGGAAAATGCTACAGGACCATCCAATGCAAAAACTAAATAACGCATGTAAATACTCTAAATGTAACTTCTAATTCTAGCCAGATGTTTTGATGACAAAGATATACTGCTAATGTTGGATAATAAAGTACACGGCAATAACTGGGATAAGAGTGACCCAAATACTTTAAAAAAAAAAAACAAACCAAAAAAACAACCGAAACCAAAACCCCCAAAATCTGCTAAGAAAAAAAAATGAAGCTCAATTTCCAGATCTAGACAAAATCTCACTTACTTTTCTACCAGTTGGTTTATGCTATGGAACAAGATGTTGCTACTAATTCAGCACCTCCATATTAGATACTCTATTACTAAATGTACTGCATAAATATTAATACAAAGAACATAACAGTTTAACTGTTAATTATTGAAGAGGTGTGCATTAATGTAATTAACGCCATATGATCTGCATCAGTTTTCCTTATCTATAAGATTATTTTCCTGTTTCTTCCTTTCTGCAAGGGGGATTTAAAGAGGAGCCAGCCTCTCCTTATACTTATTTTTCAGTTCCCTTTTTCATTCCGCAAGATCTGATTAATACCTAATCAGACAAGTAATGCTACTTGAAGAATTGACAATCTTTAACACGTTTCTATGGCAACAGTAATATACTGTACTAATGCATGTGATCGAAGTATGCTATGACTAAGTTGCATGAATGAGGCTCTTTCCTCAGCCTCTGTATAAAAATTGACCATCTTCAGCCAAGAGAGAAACCTGCTCCAAGGCAATCCTCTGCTCGCTGTTTGGCCCGTCTTGGTTTGTGCTAAGAGAGGAAGAATGATGTATATAAATCAAAACAAAAAAAAAAAAAAAAAGGCACAAAATAGTCATGACTGTGGGAAGGAATCCACCATGTCGCTGCCACATAAAATCCTCCCTATCTCTTGCTCTATTAAAAGTCTTCATCATGCAAAGGTGCCTAAAAATGAGATTGACCAAATACCGCGTTTGGTCTTGATTGTAGCACTACTACTTAACTAGTCCAATCGTTACACCAGAGTGATTTCCACGTCCTCTATCTTCTCTGTTGTCCGGCGGTGATGCTGTGTAGGGGGTGGTGGAGCTGCTCGCACCTGAAACAGCCAAGAACCAGCCTGTAACTATCAGAAAACTGACATTTCAGAACTTGCACAGACTAAAACCACAACTTCGGGCTTGTACCTCAAGATGACACAAACATACAGATTGTATATTAAGACTGACAGAACTACAGTGAGTATCTACCTGAATTCAGGCCCAGTAGTCTCAAATTAAGCCATCAAAGGCTTTTTATTATAACCTGTCATCACGCCCGGGTGATTTTTCATAAAATACAGGACCTCAAGGATCACCTGGTCCAACCTTTCTGGCATCTTTCTCCAGGATGACTAGTAGACATGACGGGGCAAACACACCGGGTGAGAATACCCATCTATTCTGGGTGTGCGGTACCACACATAAGCTGGTACATAAACCTGGGACGGACTCTGGACTTTACACCAAACGCTGAAATCTGATGACGCCCTTGCCTGGAATTTCTGGAAAGTACAAAAATGTCTTGTTGCATCTAAGTGGTTTACTCATATTTAATCAATCACTGACCTGAACGATACACACCTGAAATTTGTTTCTATTTTTATACTCTGAAACATCAATAAAGTTGTTATTGCTCCTGATGGAGATTACCTTAAGCACTTAACAGCATTTCATGCAGGATTTTTATCACAGGATTTCAGAATACACCAGAGTGACTTGTTATGGAAAACATGAATTGTGGAGCAATACCATAACAATATTTTCAAACCAGGGGTATTTCAAATGCAATACTAACAGAAATCCTTTCAATTAAGGCACGACACTCTAATAACATCTTGAAAAGACAATAAATTGTAAGAAACTCATGAAAAAAAATATAAATCTACAAAATGGAAAAGCTGATTCGTTGTCTTTTTACAAGGGAATAAGACAAAGTGAAACTCTGTTCATTACTGAACGATGCAGTTCTACCTCTGCCTCGTGTATCTCAGTGAACAAAACTAACTCATGGGCTACTGGGACAGTCAGGATGTAATTTTTGAATATCCCAAAGTGCTCTTTTTCTGCATCCTCACTCACTGAGAATGCCAGGAAAATACAGATGTTCCATCTTAATGTGGTTTGATTTAGGACACTGAGCTGCCCCAAAACTTGATCTCAAAGTTAATCCTAGGAGATGGATTTTGCAAGTTTTAAGTGATCAAATTCTTCCTTTTCTTTTTCTGGCAAACTCTCTCTTTCTAAAGGCCACAAAGACATCACCAAATATATAAATCTCACGGTTTGGAATTTTTAATCCAAAACCTTCAAATCAAGGGGTTTGGAAATAAATAGAACCCTAAATGCAATGGAGCGCCAAGGGCCACGTGTTACATCAAACTGCTGGCAAGCAGATTTGCCTGCCAGCACACTGGAGAAGAAGCAATTGTACAAATGATATGATTAAACTGTTCCGGCCTTTACTCACCACCTCTTTTTTTAGTTCTGTTCATGTTATTACATGTGGCAAGAACAGAAATAACCTCCCAAGGCCTGACAAGGCAGTATAAGTTTATCGACTAACATCTATTTTGCTATCGTTAGAGGTGTAATTTCCTCCCAGGTTCGATTTCATGAGTCATCTGCTTCACACAGGTATTCCAACTATAAAAGAAGGGCAGGTCAGTTGAAGGACAGGGGAGAAATAGGATTCAAGGTCATCTTCAAACAGTGGCTTACTGTTTAAACAAGCGCAGCTTTGTTTTGTTCCAGCGTTCACTTAAGCTCCAATAGCTCTGATGTTCTACACCTTTTGAACACATCTATGGTATTACCAAAGGGGACAGAACAGACCTTTCCTCACAGTATTCATCTGAGATACTGCACTTTTATACACACTAATTGGATTTGCAGAACACAGAGAGCCAAATCATCAGGTGCTGGATCACCACCCTCCTTTGAACGTCCCTACCCTGATTTACCTAGACTTGGCCTTAGAGCTTCATAGCATCAATAAAAACAACAGCATTTGTTTTTAACTTACAGGTCGCAGTTTGCCATATGAAGTTTCGGGAGGAATTCGTGGAGGCTGTGAGAATCCAGGGGACTCTGAACTGAAGTTGTTTTCTGAAATAGTAAGCAGCAACTCATCACAGAATCATCTAGGTTGGAAAAGACCTTGAAGATCATCCAGTCCAACCATTAACCTGGCACTGACCGTTCCCAACTCCCCCAGATCCCTCAGCGCTGGCTCAGCCCGACTCTTCAACCCCTCCAGGGATCCCGGGGACTCCCCCCCTGCCCTGGGCAGCCCATTCCAACGCCCAACAGCCCCTTCTGCACAGAAATCCTTCCTCAGAGCCAGCCTGACCCTGCCCTGGGCAGCTTGAGGCCATTCCCTCGGGGCCTGGCGCTGGGGCCTTGGCTCCAGAGACTCATCCCCCCTCTCTGCCCCCTCCTGGCAGGGAGTTGCCGAGGGCCAGGAGGTCTCCCCTCAGCCTCCTCTTCTCCAGACTGAACCCCCCCAGTTCCCCCAGCCGCTCCCCAGCAGACCTGTGCTCCAGACCCTGCCCCAGCTCCGTTGCCCTTCTCTGGCCACGCTCGAGTCATTCAATGGCCTTTTTGGGGTGAGGGGCCCAAAACTGAACCCAGGAATCGAGGGGCGGCCTCCCCAGTGCCCAGCCCAGGGCTCAGATCCCTTCCCTGTCCCTGCTGGCCACGCCAGTGCTGACACAAGCCAGGATGCCATTGGCCTTCTTGGCCCCCTGGGCACACTGCTGGCTCCTGTTCAGCCGGCTGTCAATCAACACCCCCAGGTCCCTCTCTGACTGGCAGCTCTCCAGCCACTCCTCCCCAAGCCTGTAGCCCTGCTGGGGGTTGTTGTGGCCCAAGGGCAGCCCCCGGCATTTGCCCTCAGTGAAACTCCCCCAGTTGGGCTCAGCCCGTGGCTCCAGCCTGGCCAGGTCTCTCTGCAGCCTCCCCACCCTCGAGCAGACCAACACTCCCACCCAACCGGGGGTCACCTGCAAACTGCCCATCACAAACACGCCACTCAGTAAGTATTACTGAATTAACTTCATGTTGCAAAGCAAGCTTTTTTTTTTTTTTCTGCCTTCTGGATTGTGACCATTCTAAATTAAGCATTTAGCTGAAATATTCCTTCTACTATCACAAAATTCCTTACCGTTAGTTGATGGTGATCTGGGGAAGTACTGAGAACCTCTTTTATCCGGACTGTGGTAGGGACTAGTGGGCGGCTGGTCATACAGTGGCAGCGGCGGAAGGGCACTGTTAGGCTTTGGAGTCGGGGATACCTGTGTTAAAAAAGAGAGGGGGGGCTGCAGAAAGCCTCATTCCTCCACAGGTTTTTACATACACACTGAGGTGCAGCAAGTTCTCTGACACATCATTTTGCTAGGAACTTTCACCTGGAAAAAAAATATCTGTCAAAAGTGCTGTCAGGTACATTTGGGAAGGAAAGCCAAGATAGCCCACAGCGATTATATATATATTTTTTTAAAAAAAATCACGGGTTGCCACTGCGCAGAAACGTTCATCCTCTCCCAGACATTTTCGACTTCTTGAATGTTATTTGGAAAAAGTCTTCTGGCCAAGTGTGCCTCTCCACACCTATTCCCACAAAAGCATTAAGATCACGAATTTTATCCCAACTCATCTACATGTATATAAATTAAATGTTAAGTTTTCATGGTCTTCTCAAATCAAAGAATAAAATTACTGGAGAAAATACTTTGTAGGGAACATGGAAGTGTACTTTCTAGCACCGCAGTTACGCATGAGAATGCATCTGTTTTTCTAGTACGCTATAAGCAGTACATACCTATATTGAAATGAGGGCATTTTTGCAAAGATTACTGTAATAAAGTATTTGGTAGTCAAAAATTTAGAGGATACAGAACAGGTTTAAGTATGAAAACATGAAATTAGGGCTGAGAAAGCCCATAATTCTCTTTTTGCCAGGTTCTCTTTGATGTCTCAGTCTATGCCATAAATTAATTACAGGAGGTAGACTGTGAATTTTTCTCCTTTGGTTCATTTCCTTTCTACCCCAACACTTGCCTTTATTCACAGATTTGTTACATTTACCAAAATATATCAGTTGATAATTATTAGGCTGGGTAAGAAACTAAAAGGTAAGAGGTTTTTTGGTTTTTTTTTCTTAAATTGATTCTGATTTTTTTTTTTTTCCTAAAGAAACAGCCTTGCAAATTCACCCTAACGAACTCATATCATCTGTGCAAGGTATCATCTCCACTCTTTACCTACCTGAATATCTCCAATCCACTGAGTCTCTCCATTTTCTGAGGCCGTAAGCTCTTCAACTAATACTGATGGGAACACCCCAACGCGCCCGTTGAATTCTCCTTCCCAAAAGCCATCATCGTCTTGATTTTCCTTGTTCAAGATGCGGATGATTGCTCCTTCCGGGAAGGAGAGCTCATCATCTGTCTGGCCCTCGTAATCATAAAGTGCTTTTACAAAACAGACTGAAGAAAGGAAAAGGGGGGGAGGGGGAAAAAAAAGTGTAATTGGCAAGAGTTTTTTTTAAAAAAACGTATTATACATACTCATGGCTGGACTCGATGACCTTAAAGATCTTTTCCAACCTAAATGATTCTATGATATGAGTCAAAGTATTTTAGTTTCCGTTCATTTTAGTTAATCTCAACTCTATGACATAGCCAGGTTAATTATGCAGATATGATAGGAGACAGGTAATTCTTGAGAACAGCTGTACTCAGATACAAGTCAAAGAGGAGAAATTCTCAGGTGCGACACCCAAACTCGATATGTAGAATGCTTCCGAGAACAAGCTTAACATACTATTTATTTTTTTAACTGGTATTTACCACTGGAGTCTCCGTTCAGGCTGCCTGAGACCAAGTCGGCCTCAGTGGAGTTATTTGAGGTGTGTGATCGACTGTCCAGTGCTGCGAGGGACTGCAGCATACTCAGCAGGCTGCTGGATGTTGGGAACTGCAGATACTTCTCCGGCACGTAACCCACTTGACCCGCTTTATTCCGTGCCTGGAAATAAAATGACAGCAGAGATGCTCTGCTTTTGCATAATATGCTGAAAAGAATCCAAATACTTTCTCCCGGCCCAAGTTCTATTTTTCTAATAGTGAAAACAATCTCAGAAAAATGATACCTTTACCCAGTCTTCCATATCTCCATCTTCAATAACCTCCAAAACCTCATGTTCCTCTATGGTCAGTTCATCTGGCTGAGAAGCCTGAAGTACGTAACAGAAGATTAGAAGATAAAAATGTTTTCAGATGCATGAGACAGGCAGTGTAAAGCACATTCTCATCCAGAGTTTTATTAAAACTTAGAAAATAAAAGCGTTCTCAGGTGCACGGGACAGGCAGTGTAAAGCACATTCTCATCCAGACTTCTATTAATACTTACAGGTTTTAAAAAATTCAAAATGTTAGGATTGTAACATACTTTAAAACCTATTAATAAGGGGGGTGCTGTATACTTCCTGACATTCACAAAACCTTTTTCCACTCTAGAGACAGATGGAAGCCCCCTGAATGCCACCCAGCACGTCAAACCCTATTTACTTTTGAAACTCTAATTACTCCTTGCTCTAAGACTAAGCCTAAGCCTCGGCTGCCGCAGCGGTGTGATTTACAGCTGACCCAGCAGTGCTGGCCGAGGTAAATAGCACGAATGCAGTTTGTGAGCAAAGCTTTAACTCACCAATGGTGGTGTCACTATTCCAGCACAAAGAGGAGCTTTGTGGTGCAGCGTACAAGCGTGCCTGACACCGGGAAGGCATTTCTGATCTGGCCACACCAGCTCAGCAACAAAAATTAAACCATCTTCGAATGGCAGGCACACAACTGGTCTCCTTGAAGCCAGACAGGGACATCTCCACACACACGCAGAAGCTCCAGTGCTCTGCCAAAGTGTAGTTTAAGTGTGTTTCATGACGGGATGGATTTTACACCGCTGCAGTTTTTCACTAGATGCTCCATATATTTAATGTGCACCATTACCAAGTCAAGTGCTGGCATCCTACCTCCAACTCCCACAGGCACAGTCACATCTATTATCTGTTTGTTGTAGAATTCACTTTTCTAATCCATTAAAAAAAAATTAAAAATCACAAACCTTATATGAATAAACAACTTTGCAGGTGAGAGGATAATTTCTTAGAGTACCAGAAGGGCTAGAACTACTGTCATCAAAAACATCCATGCTGTCTTCAAACTCTTCACCTTCTTCCTTTTCTGCATCAGCATTAATCTGTTAAAACAAATTCATCTATTAAAACAAATTAAATTCAATCTATTGAAACAAGTTAAATACCATCAAATAAAAATAAGTGAAGAAATAACAACAAAAAATTATCGACTGATATTTTCCAGCAGGTTTTTTTTATTGCTTATGATTATTAAAACTGGACCAAAAAAAAAAACCCGACTAAATAATATTCAACGTACAGTTCTCGGGTAACAACAGGAAAAGGGCCATCAAACCAACCAAATACAGGGAAACAAAAGAATAAGAGCTGTCACCAAATCCCATCTTTGTTGAACTCAGCTCTATTTCTTCATTCAAGCACAGGCCCATGGCTCTTAAAAAGAACTGTGGAAGATTTTAGAAGCTCCAGCTCAACTGCTGGACAGTTACTTGCATCAGCTGTGAAACAGTGACTAATGTACTTTGGAGATGCTGTTTCGGAGGCATAGCAAATAGTTTAATGGAAAAGAAGAGTCACTTACTGAGAATTTATGCTATTAAAAGATTAATGTACCTGTGACCGCAAGTTATAAGATGAAACTGCAGTGGAAATAAACTTGAAAAAATAAAAATAAAAAAAAATCAGCCTTCTAGCTGGTGTATTCTGCACAACAGATTTGCTGCAGTTTATTAAAAAAAAAAAATCTTAGAGAAAGCGTGATGATTAAAAACTAGCTATAAAAGTTTAAATAAAAACTGAAGTCAATACACTGGAAAAATACAAGTTTCTATAAATGTAGTTTGGGCAACATCGACATGAGCTGTGCTTTGGCCTTGTGCCTGGATTAAATTTTGAATAAACACTTGATCTCATGTGAAAATGGGCAAGTCCTTCAAATCAAAGCCACGCTGTTATCTGCCATCTTCCCCTTATTTATTCCTTTTTTATTTGGGAGTGAATTTGGTATTCCTCCTGAAAACGGAAAGGCTGGTAAATCAACAAAAAGTTAGGCTGAGACTAAAAAGCCACAGTGTGGGCTCCCTAAACCAGCTGCCTCCATACCTCTGCTCCATAACATCTTTGCTCTCCTATGCCTGGAGCAGAAGATCACCAAGCTTCATGATTTTGTGATTTGGATTAGTTTTATGTTACAACTTTTACAATACATCCTTGTAATTAATGTTAATTTTCCCCTGCTTGTTGTCATTCAATTGGGGTTTGCGTCCACTGCTACTTAAATGCATTAATGGATGTTGCAGTAACAAAAAAAATTGCTGTCCTGCCTAGCTAATGCTTTGATATATTACCAACCAACTATAAATTACAGCAAATTTAAGGTTTTCCCTCTCCAGTTTCTAACTGCCTTTTGCTGTGCCTGGTCTATGTCCCAGCAGCCAAAGCTGACATCCAGCTGACAGCCCTACAAAACATCATGGAAATTAGTGTATCACGTCTAGAAAGACTCGTTTGTAAAATATCTGGTGCCGGTTTTCTAACGCGAGGAGGAAAATTGCGTTTGAATTTTCAATGCGTGGGTTGCTCAAACTCCTGGAATAGAATCGTTTGCAAAGTAAGCGCACGGAGGGAAAACAGCGCTGATGGTATAGAGAACTTAGGAGGTTTGTTTCGTAAAGCTCCTCTTTCTGTGGAGTCTGGTAAAGAAAGACAGCGCAAGCAAAGAATAAATACATCAGCTACAATTACACCAAAGGTATGTAACGGGGAACAAACCTAAGAGTAAAGGTGGGTAAGGTGACGTGATAGCTTGGTTATACATACGAAAAAAATGGTATAATAGATTTATCGATCTGGTTTTGCTGCCCATCCTACACAAAAGGGATTCAATACCGAAAAGAACACCAAACCCACTTTTCTTCTCTCCTCAGAAAGGCACAGACCCTGGCTACAACAGAGAACACGTTTATACTGAACCGCCTCAGGTTTGATTTGGATCTGTGACCCGTAGGAGCTAAAAAAGGGCTGAAATTTCCTGCCAGTTCACTCACGGAGCAGCCACCGGAGCACGGGGAGGTGTCGCCCAGCCAGAGGCAGGTTGCAATAGCCTGTATTTAGGGACTGAAATCACAATTGGTTTCGCACAGGTTGCTGGTACCTGATGACCACCAGGCCTGAATACGAACCAGTAACCTAAGAGTTGAAAGAAACTCTAAGCTTTTTACAGTTAAAAGACGCTCTATCCCTTTACTAAAAGCATCATTTTCACATTCACAGTAAATGTACCAACTGCAAACGTTATTTCTAACCCTACAATACTGTACTACTGTACAAATTTCTTATAACCGTACTGCTTCAAGTCCCAGCAAATACAGAACAAAACACAAACCCTGTAAAGACATTATTCTCTCCTCCTTTTTGAATAAATTACATAGCATTTCCAATACATTTGTTGTAGGCACGTAAAGGTTTCCCAAAGATGTTAATATGTAAGAATAGCATTGCGTACATTTTCCAGATGACGTTAAAATTAACATTTTTTGGGCATGTACACTGGGAATAAAAAAGTCTTATCTCCTGAGATTATGCATTTCATCATTATGGCAGAAAGTCAGCCAGCTGGATAGGTGATGGGATATTAACTCCTTCAGCTTGTTACCCTACTGGAGCAGGTTGAATAAATACAGTGATACCAAGCCATCGATGCTGCTTTCTTCTTTTTAGCTCTTTGGAAAGAAAATTTACCAACAGCTTTGCTGATCAAATTGCATCATGACAAATACAGACACGAAGCAAAGCAGTGCACAGCCTAAGGACGGCAGAAAGCTGGTTTCTGAACATTAAACACTGCCTGCTCGTCAAGGATGAAGTGAGAGCACTGCTTGTTATATGCTGCAGTAATTCTAATCGTTGCAAGCAGCATAATCTCAGTAACAGTGTAAATAATTCCATCTATGGGCTGTCCCCATCTGGCCTGCCAAGGTCAACAGCATCTTTTTTTAAATTTTTTTTTTTTTTTAAATACGGGAGCATATGTAAGTGTAAAAGAGGAAAATAAGAATCAGAGTTTAACCTCCCACGCTGTGGCATCTGCTGGCTCGCCAGGGACTAGCACAGGGTTTGGCTCCAGGGCTGGCTGTTGGCACAGCTGAGACAGAGAACAAGGTATTGGGCGCGGTCCAAACGTGCACAACGGGAAGTTAAAGGAGGTGGGAGTACAAGAAGAAAGGGGAAAACCACTGTTAAACACAGCTACGTAACATATCCTCATCTACCCTGGCTAGAAAGGATCTGAAACGAAAGTCGGCACAAGAACTCTTTTGGGATTGGGAAGGTTGGAGCTCGGATCTGGATACTACAGCTTTAATCTCTAATTATACTCCTAAACAGGGGAGTAAGGCCTGCAGGGACAGGCTACGCAGAGCAGTGGCTGTAACAACCTCTACTGCAAATCACCGTCACCGTGTTGGAGCTCTGTGTGTAACATCCCAACACCCTGAAGAGAGCAGAGAGTGGGTTTTGCCAGGATTTGCTGAGGTTCCGCTCAGCGCGCCCTCAATTGTTTTTGGACTAAAGTTGACCTAGATGAAAATAACTGTACATCCAAAAAAACCTTTCCCTCTAAGGGTTCGCCACCCTTACCAAGAAAACAATAAAGAAGCAGAAAAACATGAAGAAACATGGGAACGAGTGGGGTTTTTTTTTTGTGCGTAGATGGCACATACTTGCTGAAATGGAGATTTTGTTTCTCTTAGGTGGTCAGTGAGAGCAAACCATTCTTCAAATCGTTTGCAAAGCAATGAAAAACCACATCCCCATTCCCCCTGAAAGCTTTGTTAAGATATATTCTGTCTGTCCAAAGCACTTAAGATTAAAAAGTGTGAATTAAGTCATTTTAATAGCGTATGAAGACTGTAGTTAGGAAAGTATCCATGTGCAAAGTGAGACTTTATAAAAGCCTCTGAATTTTGTTAAATATGTAAACACACACATAGAAAATTTAAAATTTGTTCGAGGCAAACTGACCAAATCTTCAGGAATTTTATTTTAGTTGGTTACCAGTAAAGAGTAATAGATTGGTTAGTTTTAACTAACCCAAGGTGACAGCTCAGCATCACATGCCATGTAGGGGAATTAAAAAAAATAATTAAGAAAAAAAATAAAAGCAAGCTTTTATGAGTTCTTTTAGCAGTTCCTCTTTTCCGAACAGGGTTCAGGCAGCTGTTCCATTCAACCATCACTATTTATTTTGAAATATATCATTCTTGGGGGGCTAATGGGGAGGAAACTGGTTGGACTGGACGATCTTCAAGGTCTTTTCCAACCTAGATGATTCTGTGATTCGGTGAAAACGAGAGTTTGCTTTTTGTTTTTTCTCGAATTACATCAAAATGTGCTTTCTTCCAAGCTAAACAGATGGGAGATGTCTCTGACCTATTTTGCAAACCAGCCACAGACGTTACAAACACAATTAGTTTCACGTAAAACTGAATTAAAAAATCATTACCAATCTTCCACTGATCAAAGTTGCTTTTCAGTTCAATTTTGGGTATATTGGATAAAATTTTCAAAAGAGTTAGCTTGACTTTGAACGCAGCAAGACACACTCGTCCAATTGAATGTAACAGTTTAAGAAGTTACCAGCTCCTTGGATGAAATGCAGTAGTGATCAGGTTTGTGGTCTGCTCCAATTTAACTTCTTTACTGCTTTAAGTGAAACTAGTGATTCACATAGAAAATGTCAAATATTTACTATATCTCAAATAACAGGGCAGTAACTGGCAGGTGAATAATGGTAACATCAAAACCCGTGACAAATCTTGGAGGGAAACATCTAACCCTGCTCACAGGAATGGACAGCCTGTTTTCCAAGGCCTTACACTGATTTTTTTTTAATGAATTAAATTTTCATCTCAAATATCTTAATCCGTTTGGGAAACAGGCTTTGCTCTGCCGATGCCTTTCACTATGATCTCTACCTAAATGACTCTTTAAGGGATGATGTAGAGCCTACGGTTTTCTAAACATTTGGAAGAATAAAGCCTTTCATCCAAGTATCTCGGATAACATCGTAAACTATTAATGAAACTTCAAAAAAAACCCCACGCAGACGTTTTTCTTTTCAGGAGATGGCAAATAAATGTTATGGCACTTATCCAAGGTCAGAAAAATCGATCTAAAGTAAACTCAGCAACAGAAAACCTTTTTTTTTTTCTTTTTTTTTTTTTTCTTTTTTTTGGTTTCTTTTGCATTAGCTTCAGCCACACAGCTACGAGATTTTTCCAGTTAGCTAACAACCAACCAAGTATTATCAATTTGGGTTTATATTCAATATTAAGTTGAGAGTTACTACTAGGGAAGAGCCACATGGAGACGAGGTGAGGTTTACTGGTTGGAAACCATACCAGGTGTGAAGAGCCGTTGTTGGTCACCGAGGGCAGGCTGGCCCAGCGTTCGTTTTCCAGTTCTTCCATCACTTGGTTCATGGCACTTTTTAGCCACGTATCCACGGACACACCGATCTGCTTCAGCAGATCGAGACGGGCTTCTGCTTTCAGCTTAATTATCTGAGGAAATAAACACACACACACACGGGTCAGAATTCTTTCAAGATTACGTTTCGCTCTTTGCCACCACTCAAATGAGTTATTTCCTGATCTGCAAATTATTCAGGTGGCTCCAAAAGCTGCTCCATGTGGAAACGAGTCCGGCTCTTCATTTCCTTGCCTGCAGGAACGTGGTGTGAGCCAAGAGACAGGGAATGGTTTTCTAGAGATGCAAAACTACAGGCATAGCCAATTTCACAAGTTGGTGTTTTTAAAATAACATCTGTTAGTTTATGCTAACTTTCTATTCATATATGCTAGTGGTTGGTTAGTTTAGATTATTTTCGAAGTGCAAAAACTCAGACAAAACCCAGTGCTTCACAGTATTTTTAACATTAGGAATACTCCCGGGCTACAGACCCTGGATGCCCTCACAGCTGGTTGACTAAACAAATA
Organism: Athene cunicularia; assembly: GCF_003259725.1. Classification (NCBI taxonomy): domain Eukaryota; kingdom Metazoa; phylum Chordata; class Aves; order Strigiformes; family Strigidae; genus Athene; species Athene cunicularia. Next base: position 1,093,194 of record NW_020799091.1, on the reverse strand, counting down.
AATCTGATGTGATACACGCACACAAACCCACCACCCCTCCCCAAAACGAGGCCATTTTCCATCAGCGCTTGCTAGAGATCACAGTAAGTTTATTTTTGATGGAAACAGAGTATCTTAATAATTCCAAAATTAAATAAATATCACACTTCAGTGAACAGATTCATGATTTTTGTCTTTAGAACAGAATGAGAAGTGAGGTTTTCTGACAGCTGGGTTCAGCTCAGCATCCTGGCATGCTTTGCGGCTTACGGAGCCAAGGCTTTAACAAATTCATGGTAAACCACCACCCTGATCCAAATTATTTAACAATCTAAACAGGAAAAGAAAGAGTAGCATGAAGAAATTCAGAACTTCAAGATAAGCAGAATTTCAAAGAGTGTATCAAGAAATGGGGGGCAAACCTAGTAATAAAACTGAGGATATTTATGTCCAGTTCAGCCCTATCATAGTCAGCCTGTTGCACTTGCTCATCAGAGGAACAAAAATCAAGTGATTTACCAAAGGTCCTTGAAGTGAGTCACTGATGGAGGCAGTAACAGAAACTCACTGAACCGCCCTGGAGTTTTTCCTGCATTTCCTTTCACAGCATTGTTCATTCTTAGCACGTTACTGGACAAGTAGGAAAGTTCCACCTCCTTTCTCGCCCTTCCATCCCCCCTCCATGGGCATCAGAAGCCCCTTCCTTCAGCATCACCGCCTGTATTGACACGTCAAGTTGTCAGCGGTGCTGGGGGACCAAGCAGATCCAGCAAAAATAGATGGGTCTAAGCCAAAATTAGAGGGAAATTACTTTTTTTTTGTAGTGACTGAAGCACAGTAGACTGTGTAAGAATCGACGTACAGTGAATTAAAATGCCAGTTGGTGCCACACACTTTTATCTCTTACACATATCCTGACTACATACAAAATTCTGTGTTGAGCTGAAATGATACTGGTATTTGTCTTGTTTTTGACACGCTGCTGCACTCTACTATTATCTTTCTATTAAGAAGATAAATCAGAAAATAAATGGCTGTAACTCTCATTCAGCTGAACACTCAAACGTGGATCCATTTTAATTGTAAAATTATTTGCAAAGGTGACTTTAAACCCGTTTCAAACAATGAGAGCTATAATTTTTAATTCCATTTAGAAGAAATGTAATTTTTACAAAGTAGATAAGTTATTAGAGTAAAATTTATTCTGTGATATGTATCTTGGTATGGGTACAGCTGCAGGCACATGCTCACAGGGAGACTGAAGGATTGGACAGGGTGGAGAAATATTTCCCACGGGAAAAGCCAAAGCCACTTAGACAAGTGAAGTGTCCACTTCTCCATGCAAGTGGTCTTCAGGTGAATAATTAACATGTACTGTAAATACTGTTCATATAGCCGAGAAAATGAGGAAAAAACTAAAATACATCAATGTACATCACACTACTTGAGTCAAGATTCAGAAAATACTGATTTAAAATGAATAAACATCAACATTCACACTGAAAGGCAGATCCTTTCAATTGCGGCATCAAGCATCTTCTGAAAACCTTGTAAGTCGGTGTGGCCCATGCCCCAACCTGAAATCTGTAAATATTTACAAAAGCAATACCTATGAGAAGGTCTGAAATCAGAAGGGCTGGAAGAGTTTTGAGTTCCAGGGGTGAAGGGAGTAGGAATTTTATCCCTTTCCTGGTCTTAGAAAGGCAATACCTCTCGCTTAGATTGTTTCATTTTGCCCCTACTTATATTAGTTTGCATATTTTAAAGCTGTAAGAACATGGAAATAAAATAATTTTAATCAATCACTAACCTTTTATTTGGAAAAATATTGTTTTAGGAGCACTTATTAAATTGAGAAGTGGATTTCTCACTGTATCAAGCTAAACAGAGAACATGCTTTAAATCAAAGCTGTTAGCACAGATGGGTTGCACCAAAAAACCTGAATCCAAGGGCGCCAATTTCTGCACGTGAACACACCTCTCTCCTGTTAATAAACATTCAAGATTTTGAACAAAACCACTTTCGAACTACATCTGCTTTGAAAGAAGGGGTGATGAGTGGCTCTCAGGGAAGATGAGCATCGCTCCTGCCTCTTATCTGGATGCTCCTACACCCAAGGTGAAGTGTTGGAGCACGGGCAGCTCCAACCCCGGCAGCTGCAGGTCAACGTGCAGGTCAGACATCTGTTGTGAGAGCACAACCTAGTCCAAGGCTACTCGTCCACATGGGGTTGATCTGTGACTCTGGTAGGGCGCGGGTGGGTTAGTGGCTTCGGTGGACACATCATCCTTTTATTGGGTTCTGTTTGAAACTGTGATAGATTGACTTAATGCAGTCATTTGCTTTAGCTTGTTAATGAGAAGCTCCCCATTTCATCACGTTACCAAGCTGAGGTGCCTCCGTGTATCTATGTACTTGTGGAGTAAGGTAGCTATCCCCTAACTTTGTCTTTATACTCAAGACACCGTATTACGAGAACTTTCCATATTCCTTCAATAAAAGTTGCCTGGGAAAGGATCGGCCTAGTTGTGCTGCTGTTTTACCTTGTTATGCAATTTCCAATTAGCTTGAGTTATGCAACAGCAATAAACATTAGTCTAGGCATGCTATAAACATTTGTAGTCCATATTAGCACTCAGTCTGCTGTAAACCATGTTGTTTGTACAAACTTGTTAGTTAAAATAAACAAGCTGCTCCAAGATCCTTGACTGTTCTTGCTAAGGGTCAGACAAGAGTTTTTAATTCAAGGTACCCAGCGAATCCAATCGAGTTACCCCACTCTATTTACACACAGTAGTCTTAATATTCAACAAATGTTTGTTCCAAACCACAAATGTTTTGAGTTTCATTCCACTGCAGACAAGCCATGAAAGTACTTAAAGTATTAGGTCAGGCCTGCACTTGAAAGATGGATAACGTTATTTACAAGCGTACGTATATTTTAACCTAAATAATTATACTGGTAGACCAGAGTTAACAGCTTCCTACCTATACGAAAATAAAACCAAAACCCAAAACCAGAGAGTAGTGTAACTTTATTCTGCTTGTCACACAGGAACAGCTACATGTTTAAAAACACAAGCACCTCATTCAAATATCACTACGTCTAAATGAGCTTGGGTTTGATGCTTTCATTGGGCCAGAGTAAAATGTTAAGTAAGAGGGAAACAAGGGATCGTCCTGCAGAAATACTGGTGTTTTCACCTGCATTGAGTCATGCACCAAGCTTTTTCTGTGTGTGTACCCGAGCACAAGGGAGGCTCTTCCCTTTGGAAGGGGAGGGTTCTGCAAAGCTGGAGCCCTGCCTTCAACCAGGAGGGAAGCTGCAGCTCCAGCCTGCCCTACTTCTCTCTGTTTGACGCGGGAAGGTAGTCAGAAAGTGATGCACTGAAAAGAGACACGGTGTGTTTCCTGACAAACAATGCCCTTAAAAAAAGATGCACTAGTCCTCAAAGCCTTGTTCGCTCAAAAAGATCAGATATTTCAAATGAAGAACTAAACAAGGCTTTAATCATTGATTTTTCCCTCTCGACCAAACGGACTCCAGCTGACACACATGCCGTACTTCCCGACGGAGTGACCTCCACTGACAGAAGCTCACAGACTTGAAAATATTTTAAACCAAGTAACCGCTTCTATTCCCACTTATATACTAAGTGTCTCCAGGAAGGCTGCTGAGGTTTAAAAGCACGGGAATGCTGGGGTCCAACACGCGCTCTGAAACCTGGGCGCTGCTCAATTTTCATTATTAGGTCTCATTGTAGGACAAATGTTTTCCTATTTAACAGTGAAATTTGCTGTTTACAATTACTATTTACCAATTACTGTTAATAGCTAAGGACTGGGATATCTTTACGCTGATTTAAGAACTGTCAGCCACCCACAAAGTTTACAAACAGTGTTCTGGGTGGTTCCTGCTTCTCGGAGCTGTTCCTTTGCCTTAGTTGACGGTAGGTTATAAGAAGATGAAAGGAAAAAAAACTCCAAAGTTTTTAAAAATATAAATATTGTTATCTAGTTCTCACATACCTATCCTTGCTCTACATGGGAGAAGGCAGAGTTTTGTTTGTTTACTGTTCCAGTCTTAATTAAGCAAAGGCTTTAGACCTACAGCTTGCACAAGATGAAGATAAACAACTGCTTTGGAAGTCATGAAAATTAAAACCAGCAAGAATAACGTTACATAGCTGTTCTCTGTTCCCAGAAAGAAAAGAGCCTGGAAGAAACCAAATGTTCATTTACATCCCACAAACACCTCGGTTACAAGTCTTTTAAAGTCGTTTATAAGTGTTGGGGTAAAAAGCAAACACAGAAACCCAGCAAAGCTGATCTAACGCAGCCCCTTAAATATTTCAGTTTATGACTGTGAGATCACTTTTAAATGGAGTTTCTTGAAAGCAGAGTTGCTTTGGTTTACACGATTTTTCAGGGCGCAGAACAAGACCGTGACCCTTGTCCATCAGAGCGCTGCCCTCCCTGCTGGACTTTCCCCGTGCTTTTTTCATCTGCGCTAAAACCACTTCAACCCCACTGCCCAGCCTAATTATTTCTCTTAAAGAATTCAGAATTATTTATTTTAGATGAAGGTTATACTTATGAGCATGTTCAGATATTAAAATCAGATTAAATCAGGATTGCAAATAGACCTAAAGTGTCATTTGTGAGAAATATTTTACTCCAGTCTTTTTCCAGTGGCAGGAACAAAATCATTAGTGGGTTGGATAGTCTCATTTGGCAAATTGTTTTAGCTAATAAGCAAACAACATGGAAAGGCTGGAAAGATACTATCTTTATTTTTCTCATTTAGAGTAATTTTTGTTTAAATTCTAGGCTTTTTTAATTAAAAAAGTATGAAAACAAAACAATTTTTTTTTTTTTTTTTAATGAGAAATACCCTATCACTTAAATTTTGGGTCACCAGAATTAATTTGCCCACTGACAGGTAGAAGTAACTGTGAGTACAGTAAAAACAAGTCTTGGAATGCCACAAATTTCTCAAAACCCAGCGTAAGCCCTCCCCTGAAAATCAGTTTTAAATCACAGTCCAGCATTATTAAGTAAGGATGCATGAACAAATAATCCAGGTAGCTCAACTTGATTGATGTTTTGGGCGTAAAGTTAGATATGCTGAAAACGCCCCAATCAAATAAAAAATCCTATCCGACCCAATTCATCTAAAATATTGATCCTTGAGGCACAGACTTGAACTCTGCCTTGAAAGAGGTGTCTACCAGTAATTTTAGCTGTACAGTGTTCACCTGCAAGACTGTATGATGCCTGAGATTTATCAGAAACAGGTAGGAAAGATATACTTTCTGCTCTAACCTGTGCTTCCCTTTGTCTTCTCTGCACCAAAAAAATACACTTGCTACCTGGCTCTAGGTGAAGCTCAGCCTGTGCCTGCAACAGAGCAAGAGCAGCGACTTCTGTCACAGCCTGGAACCACCCACCACTATGAATTCACCTGGCCAGGACTAAAAACCCCAAACTCAGTGTTTTTTCTGCACCAGCTAGGGAACGAGCTAATAAATGACATTTTTTCAGCACAACACTGAGTGGGTTGTTTTAAGTGGGAGGATGGGTGTGAAGTTTCTACAGATATTACAGCAGAGTTTGTTAATTTATATGCTAAATATTCTGCATGGAGTTAAATCAAATGAGACTCTTAAGGTGAAGCAAACAGGAAATGAAACACTGACACAGATAACATGTCTCAAGAGTGAATGCCAAGGTTAAGAAAACAGAGGTGAAGCTATTAATGGAGAAGAGCCCACCTGCGTAGCTCTTTGGAAGGCTGATTTTTTTTTTTTTCCCCAAGCTCGAGAATATAAAACCACTGGAGATTTCTAAACAGAGAAAGCAGTTGGTGGGGAAGGAGATGGAGAGTAAATGAGAGCAGTAGCAAAGCATTTTGTAGGGTTTAAGAAGCTGTTCCCAGGCTACTGGTAATGGGACTGAATGGAAATTACCCAAATTCTGTAAGTAGAAAATGAAATGGATATAAAATGTATGTATGCAAACCTTTATTAACACATTTCTCTGCAGTCCTGGTAATGAATACTGGTTCTTAATATACTGAAAGATGTTGCATACATTTCATAGTCAAAAGAGGCAGGAAGATTTAAGCGGAGGCTGGACTAGATTCACCCCCAACGCTCCTAACCTGAAACGACATCACTTTCAAACCACAGGTTTAAGGAACTGAGTTGGATTTGCAGTTTGATCCACCTTTCAAAAGAACTGAGTAATAATAATAATAATAATAACAATAATAATAAAAGACAAAAAGAAAATCTACAACACAGGCAACATTAATATTCTTGAGGCCCAGCCTAATCCCTGAGCCCTTTACCAGAAAGACTGAGAGATCAGATACAGCAATCACTCTTCATCTCAGCAACTTTTAAAGTCATGATGACTGTTATTTGTAGGATGTTTTCAAAATAACTTATCCATTTGTTTTGATATATAAGGATATCTAACCTTTATAGAACAGAGGGATCTATATAGAGAGCACACATGGCTCTTCAGTTGACTATATCCTTCCAGGAATCTTTACGACTGTACTTCATCTTTAGTTTCAAAATATCTCTGTGTTTGTTCTTGCCCCTTCATCCCACAAAATAGTTTGCTCTGTTAAACGTCCACTAATGAAAAAATATTTCTCATTATTATTGTGAATTCATATACCCCAGTCTTCCAAAGACTTCCCTTCTCATTGTTCACACCAGAAAAAGCAGCTTTGTCAAAAAAATATACCGTGAAATACTTAAGCATATTGCGTGCTCTCCAAATTTCTCACAGCAAGTCCTTGAAAAATAATTATGAGAAAGTATGAATTCAAGATTAAAAAAAATCCCAAATCCGATAGCGTAATTTTGGCAGCACTGCAGCGGGAATGATTAAATGTTGCAATACGGCTGAAGAACTAAGACTTGTACATCTTCCTAATACCGTAATACAGCTTCAGGGCTCTGATGATGTTCTCAACGACATTCTCATGTCTGCACATGGCCCTCACTAAACTGTTTTACACCAAAAGAGTTCAAAATTCCTGATCTGTGGATGTCGGTGGCATTTTTCCAGGCTAGTCCTCAATCTGCCTAGCCGGAAAGACTGAGAGCTCCTACAGATCTCCTGCTGAGAAGGCAACCTGTTTACCTAGCACAGCCCTCCCAAGCATATGTTTCCTGAGCAAAGCCATAGATGGTAGCAAGTGACATTTCACAAATTCAACTTTTTTTGGGGTTGGTAGCCTCATTCCACGTCATTTATTTTAGTGAAGCATATGGAATTAGCTTTCCTCACAGTTCTTAGGGGCAGAGAATGACACCGCTCTTGCAGTTGAAAGGTTCCACTGCAAGAACACACAAATAAAAACAGGCTGAAACGTAGCTACGTCTACTTGAGACGCAGTAGGACCACATGCAGCATACGATTAATAGATTAGATCCTAAGATAGAACAGGAGCCCAGCCAGCAAACACAACTGTTACCACAGCACAATAATAAATATTCATAGCCAAATATAAGGCGAGGGAGAAAACAGCCCTCCATTTACAATGGAAAATGGACCTCAGCTTCTGAACTAATCAAATGAAGTAAACAGCTAAATAATAAGTCTTAATCAAATCCTATCTGGTACAAATACTCTCTCGAGAGTTGTAGATATCCTAATGATGATACAAAACGCAGCCCCTTACAATGAAGTGGAAATAGGACTAATTGCTGTGGAGGCCCCAAGACCTTCATTGAGACCTGAGCACAAATGGGAAATCTCCCATCATCGTTGAGAAAAATTATGTCAGCCCTGAGACCAACTATACTGCTTGGTGAGACTCACACCGGGCTCTCAAAGAGCCTTTAGTCTGATAGAGACAAAATAAGACGAGAGGAAGAATTTGAGTAACCCAGCCTCAGGGTCCAGGATGCAGGCTGAAAGGAGGATGATAAAACCCAAGGAAATAGCTTCAACTTTTGTATTCCCTTATTTCTGCAATACAAATCAGTGGAGACAGTAAATTTTTGTCTCCAGTAGTTTAAAGGGACATGGACAGTGGGGAAATGGAAAGCTATTTTAAAGCAAACCAGATCTATCCCATTGGCTGAGCTATGATAACAGCTGCAAAACAGCCTGCAACCTTCCGTACTGGTGTGACAAAAATGAAAGCTTCAAATACAGAACTTCTAGTTCAGTTACCTGAGTCGGTTGAGTAAGTGCAAAGGAGCTACAAGATTAGTTTATTTTCTCAAATTCCTGAATTTCAAAGGCGTTGACCTCCTTCCTTTAGAGATGATGCTTGAATTGTGCCACCTTCAATTTAAATGAGCACCCTCTGCTTTCAGCGCTTGTCTTTATCGAAACCCAGCCCTGATGCAGCAGTGGTTAAATGCTGTTTTGACAAAGATGGAATTCCTCTGCAATCTAAACTCTACGGTGTAGCATTAACCACAGTCAATTTTAGTGCTCTGCCAGTGCCAGAGGTATCATCAGACCTACTCTAACATTTCCTTTAAAAACAAGTGAGTAAAACAAACAAAAAACCTTTAACAAAACAGAGATTTTTCCATTTTTAAGAAGAAATATGTGTTCTAGTTATCAGTTACAGTCGTTGTACATCATCCACCGTGTATCAATTGTAAGAGAAGCACTCCGCCATAAGCTGTAATTTTCCCTAAACTTTAATCAAGGATGTTTCTGCTCCCTGAAACATCACAAGGAAAAATACCTTCTATCCCGGGGAGAAAAAGATCAAAAATAACCCACCGAGCAGTTAATGTGCCAATCTAAGGTTTCATGTTCAGGCACTGCATCTTGCAGAAGACAAAAAACTTTAGTTTCTCCAATGTGTCTTGATCCTATGCACACTTTTTCTATATTTCTTTCCTATACCTTCAAATTACGCCTGCTTCCACACCCATTGTGCTTGTCAGAAAATACTTAAGTTATATGTATGGTACAGTTCTTCAGCTCCTCTCAGTTGTTAAGGTTTCAAAAGATTTGGTGTCTCTGAGGAAGAGGGCAACAAGATGAATATATCTATGCACAATACACCCTTGAGAAATCACATTACCAATATTTATTGTCTCTAAAAGGTTCTGACTCAGCTCATGTTCTATTAGGTGGCACATAGAGACCTGTTTGTCTTCTGATAGTTTAGCAGGCTGGCACTGGAGCAGTGTGTCAAGAATGTAAAATTCCCCAGGGAGAAACACACAAGTGGAAGCATCTAGCAACGACCAAAATAGCTTTGCCAGAAGAAAGGCAAAATTTAATCCCAATCTGTGAAGTTATCCTCCCCTTCTGAAAGGGTGAAGAAAGAAAAAGGAGGAAGAGAGTAAATTTGCAAAGGAGAAAGCACCAAAGAGTGGGTGAAGAAGCCAGAATCAACAGGCATCACTAGTCCAGAAAGGAAATAGAAATAAAAAGCATTTCAAGAGAAAAATATTAAAAAAAAAAAAAGGTAAGAAAGCAGAACACCTCTGGAATGAGGATACATATTATCTAACACACCACAAGAGGAGAGAAAGCTTGTGTACAGACACATGCACATGCATGTGACCTACAAATAACATTCAGCAAAATGTCTTCAAAGTGCTGGCAGTGCACACACACACCATCACCGAAACACCGAGTCCTACGCGTGCTGCTCTGCAGGTATTGCAGGTTGATGCAGCCACTGACTCGAGGAAATTTTCTCAAGGTTATGAAATTCATCCCCTGCAAGCGCTGCCATCTTCTAGATGTGCTACCTTCTAGCTTGATTCGATTAGAAGAGATGGGAGCTTTCCACATGAAGTCTGACCATCATGGCAAGAAACAACAGCACATGAACCAATACTTGTTGCAGCCGCAGGTAAAGTGTGTTGATACATTCCCAATAAAACTGTTATATTAAAAAAAAAATAAAAATCTACATGCTATCATCAAACGCTTTCAGACACGGCCCCAGAATATATTACTCTTCCAGTTACAATCACAGCAGTATCCACAAAGTTTTGCAGATGGAAAGACTTAATGTGACAAGGTGATAATGAACTAACTAGTGTCAGAGGGCAAATTACTTTGGGCTGTTCACACAGTGAAACCGTGTACGGTGTCAGGCAACCATAAAAAGCCTTCAGTAACAGCCACAAAGCTAAATCCAACAACCAGTTCTTTGTATGTTTTGGGGACTTCTTTCTTTTTGTTGTTGTTGTTTTACTTTATAAATTGCATACATCAAATTGACAAAGCCTGTGCAATCTTTCTTTTCCCACCTTCCAAATCCTCTTTTTCTGAATAACGTGGAGGTGTTGAAAAAAATCTTTCTCCTTCCTAAGCCAGGTCCTTCCACTGATTGACCACTGATTCCTGCCAACTCTCCAGACACTCTTCTTTCCCCACCTGCTGCCCTGAGAGGGATCTCTTTGAAGCAGAGAGATAAATCAGGGGTGGCTTTGCTTTCCTTACCAGCTGCAGCTCCTTGACCCAAACTCAGGGCAGCGGGACAGGGAGAAGGCAGCTCCTCAGCTCCCCTACAGCCTAAATACCTCACTCATAACTTTTTGCACAAATACCATTCCCCAACCCAACCATCAGTAATTCCAACTTAACCAGTTGCACTTATATATGCAGGAATGCTGCAAATGTTTGGTTTTCACATACTGAAAAGAATTATAATTGTATTACAAAAGAAAATGGTTTTACCCAAAGCTTACATAGTTTATTCTTCTACTGATCATATGTGTGCAAAAATCTCTTGTCTAATTAAAAGGTCCTGAAATTACTTATTGGGCTGCTTAGAGGAGTGGGGACTAATAAGGGCTCATTCCTAAGTAAAAAAAGCTTACTGAATTAATTTACTAGTCTCTCTTTAAAAAAAACCCTGTACTATAAGTAACTTACGTCGCAATATGTAAAAGTCACGAAGTGGTTTCCACATTCAAAAACTCAGAGACAACTTCATGTCTTTGAAATCCACACTAGAAAACTTGTACCAAAAGACAAGGAAGAAAATAAGTGAAAATCACCCAGCTACTGAGTCTTCCTGGACTCAAGTACTTGGCACTTTCCCCCTTTTCTGTTGGAAAACAGAACACGTGTTACATATTAGAAAGGTAAGGGACACTGTAACTACGACTCACTGGCTAGCACTGGAAATCCATGGAAACACAGTAATGGGTAAAAAGCATTTAATATAGACAATAATGTAAAACACATCTCGGGGAAAAATATTCACGCTCTCTCCCTCTTTGGAGTACTGTTCGGTGTTTGTAAGGATGTGTATGTATGACTCCACTTTTGTGCCTCATTAGATCTGAGAATTACACGCTATTTTTGTCGCCCTCCACTGCTCCATGAATCACCTTCCTGGCCGTGCACTCCTCGCCCAGTACGTTTCCCAGAGGAGCTCTATCCCTCCCTCTGCTTTTGGAAAAGACTGCTGCCTTCTACAGCACACTACCGGGCTTATTTCAGACCTCACATCTCTTTTTTTATACAGAAACCTTGCACTTCTTGGCACTTGCCTTCTATCCTCAGTTATACTCTGGGGCTGTGGCCAAGGCAACTGCAATTTTGTCTCAAGCTCTTTTAGCTAATTCTCTCCGAAAAGCCAACCTTCTGCTGGGCAAGAGTCCTCACGTGCTCTTAAATTTCTTCTTTGCTAAATCTGCATAGGCAATAACTGGCATGTTATCCCCACCTTTGTGCTCTCTCTAACATTCAAACAGGACCGTGGCCTGATTTCTACTGTGGAGATCCTTCTTAGCCATCACTATAGCAGCACTTACCTTCAAAGTTCTAACTTTCCAGAATTTTACAAATTAAAAATATTCCTGTCAATTTTTCTGTCCCCCAAGGAGACATGTTATCTCTTTGCTCAGTTTCCACCGATTTATTGGGTTCTATTAATTATGCATTCTTCAGACTTGCAAACACTTTCAGTTCCAGACTGATTTCATTTGTAGCTTTCGTAATATTTTTGTGAGAACCTTCTCCTCTGCAACTTCTTATCCTGATTTTATTTCTTTCTGCTGCTGCTTTTATCTTTCGTTCTCAAGCTCTCTGTCCTTGCATATTTAATCATTAACTTTATATACACTAAAGTAGTTTGGAGTGTAGTCTGTTTGAAATAATTTACTCAAAATAAAAGGCTATTGCATTTTATGGCACTTTCTGTTAAGAGAGCATATTCTGGATTTGTTTTAAAACGAGAGCCTAACACCACAACAGTAGGAGGAATATTTTTACTCTGTATTTTCTAACCTCTTGAACTGTAAATCACATTTTTAATTACATCAGGTACTCTGAATATCTAGCGGTATGAGAAGCACTTAACTGAAACAATTACATTTGCTCTACAGTTTTAATTAAGCAACCCACTCGGCTGAAAACTAATAGATTAGTTCCTGTGGCTTGCAATAGGTTTTCCAAATCACTGGCCATGAAAACGGTTAACTTTTACCAGCCCAACACTGGCAGTCAAGTATGAAACTAGTTTATCTTTTCACGAGCCTTTCTTAACCCAGAACACGCCTCACAAGGCTCCGTAACTGCTACAAAAGTACCTCAGAGTAAAAGTAGTAAGAGGCACAAAAACTATTTCAAATATTTTCCCATCAACATTATAAATTAATATGTATATTAAAAAATACTAGAACAGAAGGCACACCAGTGTGTGGCAGTTCCTCCTAGAAGCCAAAAAGCGTGAAGATAGAGATACATGATCACCATTTTCTGGTATTCATTCCTCCAAGCAGAAGGCAACTAGTAAATGTGAGATTGTTTTTTCTCTGTCTAAGACAAAGCCCCTAAATATAGAGATTCTCGACCTTTGCACAATAGCAGAAAACGCGGCAAGTTTAATCATTCTTCATCAGGAGGGTTTTTTTAATTTTACTCTTCTAATCTTGAGGTCTTCATTAAGTTGGTTCAGTGATTTGAGAAGTATGAAATCAAGGAAAAAAACAGGACATCTTACAATTGCCTGATTTTTGATGCCAAAATTTCCACATTTCCACAGATAAAATTAAATAGCTGTAACATAAATCCTTTTGTGGCAAGAAGCTGGACATGCCAAAATAATTTCCTTCTTACCTCAGCTTTGCGAATACTCTCTCTGGCTTCATCTATTTTCTGCTCCAGTTCTGCTCGGGTTTGCTCGGACATCACAGGCCCATGGCACTCTAGCTCTTCAAGTGTCTGTCAGAAATAAGAAAATACATCCCCAGATGTAGTAAGTGCTAGCAAGTCATTTACATGATAAATATTTATGACAAGTCAGGGAAATTATTGTTTGATTAGATGCTGGGTTGACCAACAATAGTCCATTCCAGGCAAAAAAAGATGATGACCAAGGCAAAACACCATTTAAAAGCACAGTATTTCTCATGGAAATTCCACTTGGGGGAATGCTTCAACATCTTCATGAAAACGTGATACTGTGGTAGGAATCAGCTCATCTACATGTTGATAATTATGTCTTTAAAATGGGTATGTTGCTCCACATTTATGTCAGGGTGAAAAAGAGCATCTTAAACATGGAGAGAGAAGTTGCTAATGGCAGCCCTGCTGTAGGGGAAGCCAAGACAAGTTTCCTTCATTTGCAGGAATGTTGTGTCCAGAGAATTTGCTGAATCACGGAAGATTTTTTGGAGCTTCTTAGGTGCACATACATGTACGTTGACCGTACAGATCCAAATGAAAAATTTAAAAACTGTGTGAATGTACAAATTGTCACCGGTTATCTGCAAATCTGTGCCTGTTTTTTTGTGTTAAATAGTCTGGAAAAAAATAGAAGGAGCATCAGGTGCTAGGACCAGAATCCAACAGTCCCTCCTTCCTCTGAGGAGAGTTTTTGCTATCACATTTTGGTTACAGACTCTGTTAATACCCTCTGCCTGGTGCTACAACTTCTGTTTTTTTGCTCTAGAGTGACCCAGGTTCAGCAGAAGACAGACGGTGAACGCCTACTTGGGCCTTGCTTCCTGCTTGGTGTATTCACAGAATCAACTAGGTTGGAAAGGACCTTGAAGATCATCTAGTCCAACCATTAACCTAGCACTAACAATTCTCCTGGGTAGTCTGAGGAACGGCTCAAATCTCTAAAGCAGAACTAGAAGCCAGGTCCTCCACATCCTGGGCAGCACTCCTCAACACTATGTATTATAGATATTGTAGTACAGACACGTCCTCTTTAACTGAACTGAGTCTATGCAAGTTAGGCTTGACTTGAGCATGTGAAACATGTTTTTTTAGGCAGAATCTTGCCTGGGTCCCAATGCTCTCTCTAAACAAAAGCATGAGAGCTTTGCTATAGATGTTTAAGGAACTTGGTGACCCAAGGGATGCATTTCTACCGGCTGTCTTAATTCTCACTCCTAGACAGCTGCATACAGCTACCAGAAGCCCCAGTTAGGACATCCCAGAACAGCTCTAGGTTCTTCTATGTTGAGCTGCATACGTAGAAATAAATTTATCAGTACACACTTAATTTTGCATCTTTTCATTAGATTTAAATGTGCATTACTCTTGGATTTTCCTAGTGTTGAACAGACTTTTGATATCCAAAATGAATGTGGTTTTTTCTACAGGTAATATCTACATGATGTAGCGGAGATAAGAGAATCCCTGAAACTTCAGTTGGAACAGAAAGATGCTGTGTAGAACAGAAGTAGGTCTCTAAGTTATCTGCAGCAAAGCAGAAGCTGCAACTTCAGATTTATATGGGAATAGCAAAATGCATTGATGAACCAAAACGTTTGAGGAGGTGCTAACCTGGCAGTTTGAGTGTATCATATCAAGAAAGGCTAAGATGAAAATGGCAGGTTGCCTGGAGAGATAACAGGACAAAAGTAATTCCTTAGCGCTCAGAACAGCTCCTCTTTCATGCAGCGGGGAGCTGCAACAAATCAAACCTGTAAATGAATGCTTTCCTAACCTACCCGCTGACTGTGGACGATGGTTTTGTGCTCACGGGCTACCCGGGTAGCCCATTTCCGAGCCTCCTTGTTGAGGCTGTGCTCTTCAGTTGTTCCAGTTTCTGATTCCAGTTGTCGACTCTGGAACAGAAAACAACAAGAGAAGGAGTTACGACACACACCCAGGGCTACCTCTGTAGATACGACGATATTTAGTTATAGGATAACTTTATATTATATTTATCAGCCTGGGATCTGGTTTCATACAAACCAAGAAATTTGATTACACAAAGCCAACTCTGTTCCTTATGAACTTTGTGATGGTACCATGTTGTGGAAAGCCACCTATGAAACCAAAGCAAAGTTCACAAGAACTCACAACACAACTGTCTCGGGAAAAATCAGTGTGACAGTGAATAGCAAACAGAGTTCTACTGCGGTGAAAGATATTCGTGAGGAATAAAACTGAAATACTGTTTCACCCATCCACTGTATCAAAGACATGAAGAATAATTAGTCAAGAAACTCACCTAAATTCTAAAGTAAAACATGCATTATAGGAAGTGAAGATGAAAGATTGTGATCCAATGGGCTATTAAGGCTCATTCTTTGTTATTTGTGATAAGGTCATCAAATATTTTAGAAGAGAACAGCAATTTCTATCCAAACAAAAATTTGTCTGCAAACCAACTCAAATTTCAACTCACATTTTTGATAGTTTCATCTTACACCTGTTTTTATTGTGTCAATAACAAAAAAATTCTCCCCTCAAGAAATGCCAACTCAAGCAAGATGAAGCCGTTCTCTACTGTCTACAGATTGAACAGAACCCATCTGAAATTCTGAAGACAGAGACTTCCCAACATTTAATTACTGCAATCAGTCTCAATCTTTCTGTAATTTCTATTATTGCACCACCCGGTGCATTTACATACACATCTCAGTGTTTAGCATGTAAATCGGTCTCCATCTCTCCACTAAAGTAGGTTTCCTGATATTCATTCTATATTTGTGGATATTTTGTACACATTTACCACACCTACACTACATAAGGACAATTATTAATAGTCATTTTGGAGAGAGTCCAACCAAGGGCCATGCAGACTGGAGAATCTCTCCTATGAGCAGAGGCTGAGAGAGCTGGAACAGCTCAGCTTGGAGAAGAGAAGGCTCAGGGGATCTCACCAATGTGTATCAATACCCGAAGGGAGGGTGCCAAGAGGATGGAGTCAGGCTCTTCTCAGCCGTGCCCAGGGACAGGCCCAGAAGCAACGGACACAAACAGACACACGGGAGGGTCCCTCTGAGCATCAGGAAACACTTTTCACTGTGAGGGTGACCGAGCACTGGCACAGGTTGCCCAGGGAGGTGGCAGAGTCTCCATCCTCGGGGACATTCAAAAGCCACCTGGGCAAGGTCCTGGGCAACCAGCTCTGGAACAGGTGACCTCCAGAGGTCTCTTCCAACCTCAATCATTATGTGATTCTGTGATTTTTTTATTTTATTTTTTTTTTCCCCTGAGCCAGTCTCATACTTTTCCCATCAGTAAAGTCAGCTGTGAGAAGATATTATATTCAGCTCACCCTCCCGGGGTGTGCTCCTGGCGCAATAGAACGGATTCTTACAACATACATTTCAGTGGTTTCTCTAATTTCAGTTAATCAATACTCCGAAAGGGATACCCAAGAACAAAGCCTTTTCCTGGAGGACTTGCTGACTCATGCACATCTCCCTACCGAGAGAGTCACTGCAGCCCAGAGCCACCCTGCATTCCTTTTTATCACAAGTCCTCTTCAGGTTGATATAATCTTGCCCAACCTTTGAGATTGACCAAAAAAAAAAAAATCCCCTTATAAATTAACACTCAAGAAGAGTATGTTTAGTGCGTTCAAAACAAACAGAGGTGGTGTATGCACGTGTGAAAGAAATGACCGTTTCATTAATTTTTCACTCTCACTCTCTATGGTTCGAAATAAAGGATTTCTCTTCATCAGGTGTAGTGTGAAACCAGGGAAGATCCCACAAGTATGAAGAAGTTGTTTAGGAAGGAGAAATTCAAGGTTAATCAGCAGGAAAAGGGTAAGAGCAGAAAGACAAGGAATTATTTTCAGGCTAGCTAAGAAGCCTGCAGCTGAGGCAGAAGAAGAGATGGTGTTATCACGTATTTTAGCAGGCAAAGTGGTAGGAGTCGTGTCAAGGAAGGAAAACAATTTTAATACCAGCATTTGGTATAGAGTGGAGTAAAATCAAGAGATACCAGGAGCAAATAAAAGTGATATTGAAGGCAAGATTTTTATGCCTTTAGATTAAACTGCCCTTATGGGAGAGGCAATAATACTAACTTATGCTAACATCCTATCAGAGGATTTAATTGAAAATGAGGCAAAAATTGGTTCCGTTTGTTATTTTGTTCAGCTAAGCTCCTTTTCATCAAAATTGAAATCTGGCCTTTATTCTTATTCATCCTCTTATTATAAGAGAGTTGGGGGTCGTGGATACAAGGGGTTGTGAAAGAGATGATTTCCAGTGGTAGAGGCAAGCGAGGGGAATGAAGACAACCCCTACACACACACACACTCCCACCACAGGGCTCTGAAATATATCCAATGCATACATTAATAGACATTAAAAGAGGGGTGGAGGGGAGGTAGCATCTGTGTGTTGCTCACAGCGAGCAAAAAAAACCCCACAAGCCAAGAGGATTTTACAGTCTGGTAAAAATTGTCAAGTTATTTTAGCTCAAAGCCAGAAACAAATATTTCCATGGAGTTCACCCACTGGAGTGGGACAGAGCCACAAAGCCCACGTCAATCGTATTTTCAAAGTAAAAGGAACTGTGAGACAAGATGTAGAGCGGCCTGCTGGAGGAGGAGGAAAGTTATAAGCACGTGGTTGGCTCTGGGACGAAGAGGTAGGAAGGCAAAGCTGCCTACCAAGCAAAGAACAAACAGGTGAAGCTCTCTTCATCCATCCCCTCAGTTTAAATACTGAGTTGGCTTTTGCTCACTTATATATGATCGTGTTTCTTCATTGCTGTTTGACCTCTTTAATTACCTACGTTAAGCTACTGCACTAAGTCATTGCAAAATGTAAAGAGGACAAACACATGGATTTCTTTAGGTGCAACCAATCGTTAAAATAACATTTGACCTCAGTTTGTTGTTTTTTGTTGGTTTTTTTTTTCAGCTTCTTCCAGCTGAGTCTTAACAGCTGCAAATCTGAGTAGAATCGTTTGACATTGCCTCTCCCCTATAAAACATCTCACAATGAATTTTCAGTGTTCCCATTGGTCTTGCTCCTACTCAGCATCTCATTTTCATTAAGAAAGAATACTGACTTCTATTTAGTCTCTTGATAACCTTCTGCATTACCCCAAGTGTGCTTTTGGGTTTTAATCTATTTATCAAAAGCACTTGACCGAAAAATGAAGGCAAACTTTGTGGCTGCTCCTAAGGGCATACTAAAAGAGAAAAGATTTGTTATTGGATCAGAGTGGTTGTATTAGTTATTCATAAAGCAGTATTGTATTGAAGCAGATCTCCCCCTTGCTTAAAGGTCTAAAAATAAACAACATAAAAAGGGGTAATAAAAAGAGTTGGGGAGAAACTTAGTGCTGTGATCTCTGTTGATAAAAAAAAAAAAAATAATCAAAAGCAGGAGACAAGATCTAGAGGCAAAATTTAGTCTCCTGGGGAAGAAGCTGGAAAGAGGGACTCCTGTGCTGGACAAGACCAGAGACAACAGTGGAAACACACAGTCTGAATACTCAGCCGAGAAGACAGCACCAGGAGAAAGGTTTCAAACCCATCAGGACCTGGAATGCTTCTGGAACAAACGGAGCTGGTATGGCATGGAGGGACTTCACCTAGTCCCTAGAAGACCAAGCTGCTGGCACTTAAGAAGACCATGAAGAAACTCATAAGAGCAGTAGTAAGCTGGCATGGAAGAGTACGTGCTTCAGGAGGACTTCAAGGATGACCTGAGAAGTCTGTATCCTCAGGTAAAGTTAAACAGGCTAGAGGGGTACATCAGGTAGGAAACAAAAACCCAACTGCCTCTTAGGTAGGTATGAAGAAAGGAGCTAAACCAGAGATTTATCTGCTATAGACATCAAAATCGTAAGGAAGAAGGTGGGGGAACTGAAGTGTCCGGTCTTAACCTGATTTACTAAATTAAGCACTCGCTTAAATGTTTTTAGGACTGGAACTTGGTGGTGGTAAGATGTCCAGTGACTCAATTTAACCTCTTCCAAAAAAGAGAGAAACCAAAACCACTCACCATGGCCAAGGAATGAAGGAAGAGCCAAAAAACCTGAGCTAAACATAGATGGACATTCTGCTGTTCTCTCAGGGTTTAGATTACAGCGAAAGCAGTGTTTAGTGCTAAAAATTCAATCGCACAACCAACAGAAAGTACGAGACGACTCCAACCAGCTAAAGAGCTTACAGGCTAGCAATGCCGTTTCTTAAATTAACAAATGCATTTGGTCGGTAGACACATGTCGCTTCTCCATTTTTGTCTGAAATGTTGTTGCAGGTGCAGAAGTTCCCTTATGACAGGGACAAACACACAGCTTGCATTCTCTTATGTATGCAGTTATATCCGGATGCAGATGGCACACACACACAGTTTTTAGAGAAAAAAAAAAAAAAAAAGTTGGCTCTTGAGCCTAAAAACTCCTTATTTTTTGTAGCTGCAGACTAAAAAAGTTCACTTCAAAGGAAAAAAAAAGTAGTAAACATTTATTGCATGCAAATCACCAACATAGAACACACCTCAAAATCACAGCCATTTCTTTTAAAGAGGTGAAAATAAGATGTTCCCATGCCAAGGTTGAAAAGCAAAAGCTCAACATTATGACCAACACTTCTCACGAGGAGGGAGGAATATGCATGACATTTTTCACACAACTCGGAGCTGAACACAGCAGTTACAAGAAAACCGTGAGTCAAGTCTGGTGCTTGATTAAACGGAGCTAATTTAATTTTAGTTTCACCAAGAGTGAGCTAGGACTGACTTGCATTTAAGTAAATTTTCAACATTACAAACAGGACACCCCACCCCACCCACCCCACCTCCCCCCGATCTTTAAAAAGAAAGTTATTTGCATAGAGGGTTTTTTTTTTCTACTCAAAAGAATTTAAAAAGTTACCTACATCCACTATTAATAAGTTACATAAACCTCTGTACATGTGTTACGATAAAACTAAAACCAAACCAACCTACTACCGCTGCTTTATATAACCACATTCTGCTTTTTAATCTAATAAATTAACATCTCACAGCGGTGAGTGCTGGGAGCTGCAGAAGGGTAAGGAACGTCCTATCAGGGGACAGAGAAAATAATTACATTTAAACTCATCACAGGAAAGATGGTTCTGGGATATCTGAAGAGAGAAAGGGGATCCTGGGATTTTTGGACATCATCTGGGCTGAAAAATAGTCCCACCATGATTGCATGTTTTTTACCAAAGATTTTTTCTCTAGCAAAATATTTAAATCCCACCAAATACTGAAGCTATTGTCTGACATCTGGTGTAACTGAAACTCTCCTTACTAATAAAGTACCCATGAAAGGGACAGTTGTACAGCCATATGTAGGAAATAATTTATCCGTTGGTTTTTAGGGGGCTGTTTATTTTTAATTCCAGTTAAATAATTATTTTGGGGGGGGGTGGTGTCATTAACCATTAGCTAGAAATCTCCTCTGAAGCACACTATGCATACAGACTGCTGCAGCAGCTGATGCCACACATTTTAGGACTGGGTTATTGTAAAGGCTGTAGATCTGGTTTGGGTTTTTTTGTTTTGGGTTTTTTTGTTTGGTTTTTTTTTGAAAGACTAGAATCTTAAAAATACTGTTTTTTGTTATATGTCAGTGATTAATACAGCTCTGTTGTTCCTAGTGCCTGATGGTTTTGTATTAAGCACTTTTGTATAGAGCAGAGATTAAAAGCCACAAATAATTGTTTTAAATTTTAATCTTGTTTATTTTTAAAAGTTTTAAATCTACTCACTGAAATTAACTTTGAAATTAGTGCAGTGTATTTTCATTAGTGAGCCTCCAATTCTCACCCTCATAACTATTCTCATTCGCCACAGCTCTCACAGCAGCTGCAGTCACATCCAACTTTTCCAAAAATCTATAGTGCATTCTATTAGAACTAGAAATACAGAAAAATTGCTCTCATTAGGTAACCAAAGGAAAAAAAGAGTAACTTTTGAATCAATTCTGACACAGAGAAATTGATTTCAAATGCAATATAAACAAAGATCTATTTCTTAAGTGGCCACTTCAAGTATTACTTCTGCTCTCTGTTGTAACAGTCTCACTGTTAGAAATTATTCAGAGCTTTGCTTAAACAGTGTTTCCCAATTGTAAAAAGAAGAATACTAACAGCGTGCTCTCTAAATTAAAATAAAAATCAATTAGGTAGTGAGCCAATTTCAGCTTATACTTCAAGTAAATCCAAAACGATGTTAACATGCAACCCAAGATGAGAGAGACAGTAACTCTAAGGTGTTGGACTTTCCCTTTTCTTTAAATTAAACTTTCAGTATCAACCTCAAATATGAGGATTATATCTCAGACCTTATTTTAACCATGACTGGGGTGGGAGGAATTAAGTAAAACGGGTTTTAGTCACGTCAGCCATGCAGATATAGGGGATGTACAGCTTTGCCAGGCTCCCACTTGCATCTCCTGAACGTTTCTTTACCCGAATGGCTGTATTTCTCCTCAGCAATAGTTCCTAGTATTTTATACATTGATAACATTAAATCACAACTTTTCTTCTTATATTTAGCTTCAAAAAAGTTATAGTTAAAACCAGTCACTTTGTTCTGGTATCAAGAGCACAGACTAAATACAGAAAAAGTAGTGCATTCTCTGAACTTGGTAGGTTGGGCTTACTTAGGTGAGGGATTATTTTTTACTAGCAGTTTATATTTCATGAGCTTTTTTTGGATTTGGATATTTCTATCAAGGAAAAATATTTACTTTCAATAACTACAAAAAATAATATGTTATTTGGAAAACAAAGGTATTTAAAGATATTTAAACATATTTAATGCTAAACAAGTCTTAAATACATTTTAAATATTTAAATAAATTCGGTAGTAAACGCTGAAATGTGTAAATACCTCTGCGTGCATGCAGAAACCTGATAAAAGAAAGTCTCACAAAGTGGAGCCCTCGACTGAGTCCCGATTCCCATTTATAATTTCTGTTTACTTTCAAACCCCTGAGCACTTGCAGAACTGAGAACACATGCCTTGCCACAAGCAAGAGTGATGTCCTTTGTGTAAGTACAGCTTCTATAACTTATGTATTATAGCTTAATAGAAGCTGCTCAGAAATTCAAGATATTCTTCTGCGACAGTGAAGGGAAATTCATCCTTATTTCCACAATCTATCCACAAAACTTGTGAAACTGCCAAACTTTCCGCTGCTCCGAGATGATGTTTTTCTGCGAATTACACTGAGAAAAATACTTTTTTTTTCCCATGTCGATAAGCTGTCACACAAATCAGATTTGGCTGTATTTTTTACTTGCGTGCTCAAAGAAAATGACAGCATCAGTAATATAAGGGGAAGCTATAGTCACAGGCGACATGGAGATAAAAAAAAAAACAGGAAAAAGACCTCAAAAGTTTAGTGTCAGCTTTTTGTTGCCGTTTTCCTCTCGCGTTATGGACATGCTTTTTGTCGGCTGGCTCATTTTCTCACATGATAACATGCGGTTCAAGGAAAAAGAATCTTTTCCAAACAGGAAACAAGAGAAAAGCTGGCTAATTTCCTTTATATTTTGTCCTGTACTTATGGCTAGGGCTTATCTGTGAAGCATGGGGACAGTAAGTTTTCAACGCGATAAGATTTCTGCGGACTTAATAAATATCACTTGCCTCGTGGGAGGATGTTTGATGATTAAACTGTCACTACACTGAATACAGCAACAGCCTCTGTAAGGCCACTGTGCTCACTGGTTTTTCTTGTAAGGTTAAAGGTATTTCAAAAGACTCTCATTTTTTTGCCATCTTGCTGTTCGTAAAGGCTCAATCCATTTTGGGGTATTTATTAATGATTTCTTACTCAATACTTTTTAAACAAACCATTTCCTTAAGGGGAAATGGTTGGTTTTAAAAAAATGTTAAAAACTTCCTTTTTTAAATTATGAATTTATGTCAGTCACAATTAATGGAGACAGTGAAACAATCTGTTAAGATCAGAACAATTTTTTAGATAATGGAAGAGAGTGGTGGGCTTCTCTTTGCGGACACTCAAGAGTCTATGTTTCAGCCAAGTGTTAGTGGAATGTTGGGGAAACAAAAAATCCTGAAAGACTGATGGAAAACCATTTCATACCTACCTTTCTTAAGGACAGCCTTTTTTTGGAGGCTCTGACTATGCACATTGAGAGTATTTTGAAAGGAAATTGAGCTGAGGGTTTAGAACCTGACTCAAGGATGGCATGGCAATCCATTCTGCGTTACTCTTTGGCAACAGCTCTCCCCTCAAAACAAAATTTTAAGATGGACCACGTAAAACTAGAATTTACAACAGCATCCACAGCTTCCCATGTAGGTGAGTTCCACATCCAGATTGCTGACAACATTCTTGCCTGCAATACTCAAAATGCCATTCCAGTAATACTTAAATGCTCCAAACTTTGACCTCAGTTACAGTGGATCGGATATTTAGTCTGATTTGGTCTTGGAAAAGGTTAATATTAAACATTTGATTAGATGTATTAATCACTCTACTTAGATTTCTGTCAGTGTAAGTCTTTGGTGTGAAAATTATCATGCATAACCCACAAAAACGAAAAGCCAACGGATTAACTCTGCATTATTATCTACAAAGAGAGTATGTGGCAAAAGAATGCTTGATAACGGTTCTTCAAATAAATGTAATTCGATTAATTAGAAAACATAGTTTCTGACAAACTCAAAAGCCTGAGCAAAAGGCCTCATTCTCTCGTGTTCACTGATGAAAAATGGTGAATGTGTAACCTGCAATTGCCCAGGTAAGGACCCTGTTAGCTGAGCATAATTATATGGATCATAAAGAAGCCTGTATAATTTATTTTGCGAGAACTGGCTACAGCATAAGCAGCTAGAAGCTCAAAAAAAAAAAAAAAAAAAAAAAAAAAAGAAATGCAGTAATTCTACAGCCCATGTGGGTTAGGCAAGTAAAGAAGTCACTGCATCTGAGGTCCCGAGACAGCTTTAGACACGAACAACCCATTCGTTGCCTTCTGAAAAGCTCCTGAAGTTGAGCAGTACAGGCAGAGCACACGTACAGTGTCAGACCACACAAGTGCCATGTCAAAGAATCATGTAATTTTTAATGTTGAAGAGTTTAATAAGAGTGAATTACAGTTCCATTTTACATGGGGATAGCCCTCTGGAAAAAGAACAAAATTAAATTAGTAATAGGACTGCATTTCATCAGTGCATACTAATAGCCTCCAGTTGTTACACAAGCTTCCCCATCCACATTAGAGAAGTAACCAATTATACACATCACTATCTTGAGCTGTGAAATTTTAATTCATGCCCCCAAAAGATTAGAATATCAATTACAAACGCTGTGCAAGTGCAAAAGATAAGTGTGAAGCTGATCCCCACAAATAACACAGTTAAATTGCTTTTTCCTTAAGTCTTACTGCAGAAAAAGCTGCTCTTTTTTTTTTTTCTTTTTTTTTTTTTTTTTCATTCTAGATATATATTATGCATTCTGTTGCCACCTCTCCAAGAGTGTAAATTCAGCATCCCAAGTTCACATGCATAGCGATAAGGACACAAATGCCAAAGGCTGATTGTAAATACAACAATATACCTCTGCTATAGTCATTCTCATAGCACTGACAGGTGAGGGCTCAATATCCACCAGCTGAACTGCATTAAAACTCTAGACGCAGAGATTGCACAAGGATGGAAACACACAGCAGCAAAGGTTAGAAAGGCAGGGCAAAGACAGTTAGAAAGATTCTGCTCAAAGTATTAAGATCAACCTAAAATTTTAAGGAAATAACTGACTCTACAGAAAGTGAGCTGGAAGAAAAATCAAAATCACAGTTTGTTAAAATGGAAAGACAAAGGAAACTGTGTTACAGATGTTAGCACGTCTGGAAAAATCACTCTTGCGTATCTATTAACACGGTTCTTGAATTTAATCACCTGAACTGGAAATCAAGACATTTCTGTCCAAGTCAGTTTACTTATGAATTCAAGCAATAAAAAAAACTGCACAAGGTTAACTTTTTTAAAGATCTAGACTTATTTTAAACTGTTATTTCTTAAAATAACGTCGGTAGGACATCAACAATTCCTATTGAAGTGCTAGTTGGAAATGTATTTACATACCATGATTTACTCAATTTTAATATCATCAAAGATTGCTTTGGAAGCAACACACACCAAAAGAATATTTTCTGGGATTAGTTCGAAATGCAGTGTTTTAACAGTACTCTTTTTAAATCAAACAACTTCTTATAGGTATCTATAGGTATTCCTCAAGTAGTTTAGAGGCATACAGATACTTTATTTGGCATAGCATCACACAACCCAGCATTAGTGAGTATTACCAGAACCTCACTGGCATGATGAAAAGCTAACAAAATGTAGTAAGAATTATGCTGAAAGCAGAGAAACACAGGACTGCTTTAGTCACAATCTGGGAAGAAAGGAAAAAAAAAAAAATAAAATTCAGCTCTTCTGTGGATGGCGCTGAGCCTGTTTGATGCTTTTGTTACGATTACCCACCTACTGCAAGCAGAGCTGGTGGAATCAGGCCACTTTCCCTTTCTTTTCCAAAAATATAGCACGAGGTTAAACCAGACTGGGATACCAGTGAATGCTATTCTCTTACCCATTTATAACAACATTCTTAAAAATAGAGCGAGAACAAACGAATCAAGGAATTCAGCAGGGTTCTTACAGTGTCACTGTCACTTGGTTGGAACTGGAAAGGCTGTGGTTTGTGAAACACAGAGTTCTCCTGTAAAAACAGCTGTAGATTGTAATCCCGCACCACCTGAGAAAATAATAATAATAAAAAAGCCATTCAGATTTGCTATTTTGTAAACTTAAAACCATCCTATATCGCAAAACGCGGACACTGTTTCAAAGGGAGATCAAATCTGCAGCAGAATCTTGAATGCAACAAAAGGAAAGAGAGGAGCTGATTCTGGGCAGTACCACCCACGGTTGTTCAGAAGTGACTGGCAGGACACACACTGGATGACAAAGACCTAAAATATGTCTGCCATGAACCTAGGAAAAATATCACTAAGGCAAAATGGGGGAAAAAAAGCCAACTATCGAGTATACAGTATGTGGTGTCGCTACCAGAAATATTTTTCTCTTGGGCACAGTTCTTTCTTAAGCTGAAATGTCTTATTTTTACACAAATTATTACTTGTGGGAGCTGAAAAGACTATTTGGAATAACGCATACAAAATCAGTGGCAAAATTCATCTCTTTTTATTAAATGGCTTTCAGAGAAAACTCTCAAAGCTTGTATTTTGGTACACCAAAACTACTTCAGCTACTAAATGTGTTTAATGATACATTTCAGACAGCATGACATATATCCCTAAACAAATCTCTTATGTCACAATTTACACATATTTATGAAGAAAAACTCAGTGATTGCAATATGAAAAAATGCTACCACTGGTTGAAGAACTCTTAGAGAGTATTCACTGCTTCAATTGATGAAAATGCGTAAATAGCAGCATGGAATTATAAAAATCTACTACAAACTGAGGGTATAAATGTACAGAAGTGTATAATAAAGCTGGTATTTATCCAGAAATAGCAGCAGCATTGTATGTGACCGAGAATTCTGATTACATTGTACGTACAATGGTAAATACAACATGTTCTCTAATGCATCAAAATGTTGATGCTTGTGTTACTGAAATACTGAACTGTAAAAAATTAATCTTCAGTTAAAGAAAGTAAATAGTCCTCCAGGGCCAATAATAACGCACTCATTTAAAACAGTAAAGTACATGATTACTGCACCAATTTGAGCAGTTGAATGTAAACACATTCAAACGCATAGGAAAACATACAGAGAAGGCATACAGGGAGTTTATATTGGGAACTCCCATAAATAGAAATTTGGAAAATAATAAAGGAGGAATCATCTGCAGCTTCAGATGATGCTCAGCACTGATCATGGCACTGAGATAATTTCTGTTAAGCTGCTCCAGTCTTCACACAGTCCTTTAGATATCCGTGAACACTGACCACAGCACCCAACTCTGAGCCATGTCAAATGTACGTAACTATTTCAAACCAACTTCGATTAGAAAAACCCCCAAAGCGGAGTTACTGAGGACATGGAAACCTACACAGTTACTTTAACACAACACACTTTCAACAGTAGACCTCTAACTCAAAAGCGAAAGCAACTCAACTCAAAAGCAACTCAGTTCTTCAGAGAGGAAAAACCATCTTTACAACAGCACTCATAAGAAATTTTCCCCCAAAGCAGCAACACTTAGTTATAAATGAGAACAACTGTTATCATAACATGAAAGTTGAGACAGTGTGTAAGTCCAGCAACCCTGGAGCATTCTGCACAGTATATTTGACAATTGTTAGAAATAAAATAAAAAGATTCCTCAGCCACCGAGTATTCTCAGGATTAAGCAGCAACTTTTCCAAATAGACTTCCTGTTATTCAGAAATTCAGTCAATGTTCTTACACAGTTTCTTTTTGAAGTCAACGTCAACTGACATCTTAAAACAGACTTGAAATCAAATGTTAAATATATACCATATGCAGAAAGAAAGCACAGAGATGTGTAAAAACATAATTATTTGCCCTAGGTTGGTGAAGCTTCTTACCAGAAACATCACAGAAATGTTATTCAAAACAGCAAATGGAATTTCAGAAAATGTTCCAAAGAAAATCAGATTTTTTCCAAAAGAGAAGCGCAAGAAGAACAAGTCTTGAATAAGATCATTCAAGTGAAAAAGAAGTTAAATTGCATTTTCATATGCTGATTGTCAGGGCATTTCCTGGACAGGCCAGAGGAATGCCATACAACCTAGCAGGAATAAAACCTCCAAAGCTGCAACAAATGATGCTACGATAAACTGCGAAAAAAACTTTCATTTTACGCGGAAAACTTGGTTTTGAGATGTTTCCCTCAAACGGTGAACAATCTTAATTTTATATGGAATATTTGTTTTTGAGCTGTTTCCCTCAGTCTGGATGAGCTTTAGATGACTGACAGTCTCCTAAGCAGCTGAGTACAACACTGCCCTGCCCAGCCGAAGCAGCCACCTCTGGCTCTCTGACATTCAAGAGGTAAGCAGGCGCTTCTGGGAAGCAGATGTAATTTAATTCCATCCTGGAAACAGAAATACAGTTCAGATGGAAAACCAAAAGCATTTCTAACAATGATCTAAGGTGTCTTTTCTCAACGTAGCTTGGCAAACTTCTGATCTTGAACATAAAACAAACCAAGAACAGGCAAAGTACCGAAGAAGCCCAACAAATATTTAAAATCTTTGCTTTGATGGCAGGCTGGTGTTTATTCCAAATTACTAAATTGCTAACAAATTTGTTACGTGTTTAAATCTCAAGCTACTTTTGAAACACATGCATGGCTTTTGACATAGACTTTCTACTCCAGCTTCACTTTGCCTTTTTGAGCTGTTTTCTGCAACGTGGACCTGCAGGGAATGCGGAAAGTTTTAAAAAAAAAAAGAGATGAGCAAAGCTTATGTCTGTGGAATAATCCACCGATTAATAAGTTCAGTAATTAAGAGCAAGACGCACACTTTCAGTAGCAATGTAATACAGATTTTTCTTCTCTGCATTCTTGAACTGCAAGGAGAGAAGAAAATTGGTGCCACTGAGCTATAAACCAGTTGTAAAAATCCTGTTCAGACCTGACAGCTGTATTTACAGTTCTGTTGGCTCTCCAGGCATCGGACTAACTTAGTAAAGCCGAAACACAACTATTTTCCTCAAACATACAGCATGACGTTGTTACCATGTAAAATAAGCCAGAACCTGCAGGCTTCTGGCCACACAGAGGCTTGCTAACACAAGCTATCACAAGCTCAGCGCACACAAATACACGACCAAGGCAGTCCTACACAAATGAGCTGTTTGGAAATGACAGTTTAATTAGTTGAAGTCCCAGCCAGGCAGGTCTCCGAGTATTCTGAACACAAAGAATTTAATATAGTACCAAGAAATTAATTATGAATATGTAAACATTATATATAACCATTATATATAAATATATATAAATTTAGTTAAAAGATTCAAAAAAAAAGCATTTGGAGGGAAGATATTTTAAGCCGACCTGCATGATATACACCAAGGTAAATGACTGAAAGTTCTTTTCCAACGGAAGATAAAATGGTATTTTCATTATCTTTACAGTTGCTGCCAAGGAAATTCAAAGACAAGCTAGTGTGAAGCCACTTTTTAATCCACTCACTTTATATCTAATAAGGTTTGAGTTAGCATGCTTGCAAGTGAATAAGGAACGTGTTAAATATGTTTTTTCTACATGAGTTCCTGCATAAATGAGCTCTGTTTCGGTGCGGGTGGTTAAGGTAAATGTATAAAGGAATATTGTGACTGCACCAAAGCAGCTTGTTTGAGCTCAATGGCAATTTTTTTTTTTTTTTTTTTTTTTTTAGCCCAGCAGATGAATTATTTAAGTATCAAAATTATCCTGGAAGAGATCAAGTATTTCTGATTCTGGCGGCTCGACAAAGCAAACAAGCCACGTCTATGACAAGATTCTAATCTGGTTTCTGTATTTGCCATTCTGAATTTAAGGGAGAAAACATCGTAATATTTGGGTTTTAAGCTGACAGTCAATTATTAAGAAATGATCCAAATAGTTTCACAGGGCTCTGCTGTGATGGATGACTAATGTGGTTCCAGACTACACAGTGCAGAACTCTCGGCTGCAATTTCGCTTCCAAACATGCAGAGTGAGTACAACTGAACATCTCTTGATCGTTGTTCTCTAAAGATCTTGTACTGTGTAAATGCACTCCTGAGAACGCAATCTGGGTGGCAATAGGAAAAAGTCTCCCCAAGAAAACTGTCTAGTTTCTTTTAACTTAATACCACTCAGGGGTAACCAAAAATAATAACCCTTCGGTTTTGTCACTATTTTGGAAGCAAATCTTAAGCCTGGGAACTTATATATGCTGTAAGTATACAGTTACAAAGGATCATTCAGTAAAAACTTACCCTGCTGGAAGTCTCCAGTAAAAACTGGAATGTGTTTTGTACAGCTTGGCATGACTCTAGTTCAGTCCTGCTGAATGCCATTAAATAATCCTTAAGGTGATCATATACATTTCCATCAAGAGCCTGTATGAGGGAAAGAATTTAAGAAAATTAAGAAAAACAGCATGTATTTTCTGTATGATTTATTTGTACTCGTGTTTATATTTGGAAGATGCTCATGCTTTTTTTTTTTTTTTTAAATATATTTACTTGTAATGATTCGCCTGGATAGTGACAGGTGGATGTCTTTCATTTCTGACAAGGAGGGATGACAGTGCTTTATTTCCATTAGATGGCACCACAGAGCACCGTAACAACATCACGTTCTGTGACATGATTCCATCCAGTTGTGTAATACGGCCATAGCAGAACAGTGAGGTCAGGTTTGGATAAGGGAATACGCTCAGGGAGATGTCATTTATGTCAAGAAAGGGACTTCTAGAGCCTTAACTGAAAGGATATGGGGCTTCTACCAGGCAGAGCACTCCTCAAGTTACTGCACCACGCTCCAAATGACATTATCAAGACACTCAACATACACACGCTTCAGATACCCAGCTATTTGCTTCTTAAAAACTGCTGATCAACAGCTGTCACTTCATTTAAGCACAACATATCTCTTCTGTGCACAGAAATACCAAATGCGTTAGAAAAATGATCATGAACTTAGTAGTTACTGGAGGATGACATCAAAGTTCAAAGTCAAAAGCCCTGTTGTCACCAGAACTGTAAAATCACATCGCATGGCCCAGGTTACACGTGTTTAATGCAAGTTCTGTATTAATGTACAACTTGGCTGTTTCACTTAAAAATTCAACTCTGGGTATATTTGAATATATATATATATATATATATATATATATAAATACACCAAATTTCACAGATAGCCGTTTAAACAGCACCTTCATTGAAACAGCGTATACTGGATTTCAACAGATTCAAAAATGCATTTCTATATAAAATCACATTTGATTATTGAAATAATTTTGAAAAGTCAGTGGGGAAAAAAGGGGTGGAACTGTGGAAGCCTTAAGTAGTAGTTTCTGCCCCAGTCAAATCAAGCCTAACATTTAAGACGAGGCTAAGAGACACCCCTAAATCAGACACAAATCATTCAGAACTTAGGACTAACAGAAGAGATTTTCCTCCTGCAAAAGAAAGTTTCATCCACCATCGGCACACAGCTACAGCAACCACCAGATGAAATTAAAACTTAACATAAAGACATCCTCAGTGAAAGATGCCGTGAGAAAAAGAATACAATTGTGCAACCGGAATTCTTGTCTCCAAGATTTTATAACCAAAATCCACTTTAGACTACGCTATTTTCTTCATCCTCCACCTAGCAAGTGTAAACCACTCCCTAGCACAGGCTCTTTTTTTTTTTTTTTTTTTTTTTTTTTTTTTTTTTTTTTTTTTTTTTTTTTTTTTTTCAAACTTAAGACATTAAACCTGCCTCAAACTCGCTAGTGCAAAAACTCCAGCCACCAGAAAACAAACAGATAGGCCGCCATGCCAAACCAGCAGCAAACACGGGAATTTCTTTCACGCCACCACAATGCAGCAGCTCACTCAGCCATGCTGCCAGCTCCCCGGATCAAAGGCTGGTCTCACGGGGTCAGCAGCCAGGGCAGCTACTTGAGGCCCCCAGCCACGGGAAGGCTCTGTTAAGGGAAGGAAGACTCACTGTATGGCTGGGAAAGAGCTATAGGTTAACTTCAGGCTCTCACAAGTGATGTCAGCTCTATCAAATACTCTGTTAAGCATCGTTTAAAAAAAAAAAATAAAAAAAAAATCTTATGAAGAGCGTTGTGTAATAGAGCTTACAGCTAGGATGTTCAATTGATAAAAACGTCAGGAAATCCCCAACCACAAATCCATAAAAAAACCCCTACAGCAATACACACACGCAGCTTCAGTCCTTGCCTGTCTCGATATAGGCACAGCTTTACTGGAATTCATCTTGCAACGCACCTTTAGTTCATAAGGCACAGTCCTAGGCTACCCCCAGGATTTTAACACTTTCTGTGATTTTACAACACTAAAGGGATAAACCTTCAGTATCAGAGTTATAGGAGTGCCAAAGTTACCATCCAATTTCAAGGGCATTTATTTTCACATCAAATACACACAGTCCCAATAGCAGGTCTGTCTTGCA
This sequence comes from Athene cunicularia, assembly GCF_003259725.1. Taxonomy (NCBI): domain Eukaryota; kingdom Metazoa; phylum Chordata; class Aves; order Strigiformes; family Strigidae; genus Athene; species Athene cunicularia. The sequence goes on along the minus strand of NW_020799091.1, from coordinate 1,060,867 downwards.
CTTTCAGAGAATACAAATGATGTATAAAATTGCCAGGGCTGGCTGTGCTCTCAGGAGAATTGCTGCACGACTATGGCAATCCTAAAACTCCCCTAAAACAGAACTTGTAGGCATTTATGATCGAGCGTATCTGTTCCTAAAGCTTTGCAGATCAAACACCGGGCTTGGAGTGCAACTCTGCTAATAAATGTAAATAAATAGTTTAAACTTGGCAAAGCAATTACAAATACTCAGTTTGCAAAGCAGCTGTGATTTTTTTTCATTCCAGTGTGCTATAAATGAGTATTTCAGAGCTCCCCCTGCCTTCATATCAAGCCCATATGTTCTTTTTATGTTAAACCCAGCAGGAGGGGTTTATGTCATTTAACTCAAGACTTCGACAGCGCAGACATGTACGTTGGAGTTTGTCACTCTGCGTCCTCTTTAGAGTCAGTGTTGGTAGTTTTGAGGTGTGATTCATCTCCCTCTAAGATAGATGGCTAAAATAGGTCAGATGAAACACAGCATGCTAAGTGCCTATTCCTCTTCACTGACCGTAAATAGCGCCCAGACAATTAGCTTAGACATACACGTCTACACGGTGGTCGTATAAAGCTGGGTGAGATGAAGCCCATCTCAACACGTGTTTATTCTCTGCACCTATTATCTACTCAGCATTAGGACTTCATTCATCTGCAGCTGCGTTCTGTAGTTCTAGGAATATAAGAAGATGTATAAATATTAACTTCCATTTTCCCCAGTCCTCTTGCAACGACCACAGCTCTGAAGGTTTTGAGCCAGAACACCCCTGCAGTGCGATATAGAGATACAGAAGAAAGAACATCAAAGAAAAGTGTAGCAAAACATTACGAAGCATACAAATCTGTCAGCATGTGAAAAGTCCTTTACAGCCTTTCTCCTTTCATTAATTAAAAGCGGTTTCAATATGATGAAGTTCTTAAATACCGATGAGAGCTGCCAGGATTGAAGTTATTAAAGTCAGCGCAATATAACACAGGCATATTTGTCAGCCAAGTAAACCCACGGTTAGTGTGCAGCTCCAACACATGCTAAAAACCTCAGCGTTGCACAGAAAACGTGACATGCCATCAGGTACAGAATCAGAGAACTGGTTGGTTACAAATTGCTTTAAATGATAATGTTATCTATTCATTCTATAAAATGGTAATTATTATATCAAGCTGGATATGCTACTATCAAAACAAAAGATTTAACTTGATGAACTATACGATATAAATTAACGTTCATGTGAGATTTTATAATCGGTATCTCATTTACTTAGAAACGCTCTGACCCAAACACTGAACATCACAATTTAGGTTTGAAATAAAAAGGTTTTGTTTTGGTTTTTTTTTTTTTTTCGATTTCTGATCACACCACTTGAAGGAGAAACTTAAAAAAAAGAGGAAAAATTTCAAAAAACCCAACACACATTATTCCACTACAATGGCTTTTGTTCTCTTTCTGAATCTCAAAAGACTGCTAAATCACTTACTGTATTACAATCAGACTGAAAAACCTGTCTTTTCTTCAACCTCAAAAGAAAATCAAGATTTTTTTAAAAAAAACATATCTGACATCAGAACTAAGATAATATGAAGGTAAGTACCACAGAATTACAATTTCCAAGGATAGAAAAAAGTCAACATTTTTAAAGAATTAATTTCTTTACAGTGGAATTGTCATATTAAAGGTACAAAACTACTTTCCCACCTGAGTACAAGCTTTAGCCAACAACAGCTGAAATCAGGGCTGAGAAGAACTGAAACTGTTAACAAGGGAAATGGATACACTATTAAATTAAAGTGTATTTTTCTAAGAAATCCTTTACATTAATTGAAACCAATAAAATGACATATTGAGGGGAGGACGGGACACGGGATGAGAACATTTTTCTGATTTCAACATGAAGTTTCAAGCATAACATAATTTTCCTAGGAACAAAATTTCAGTCCAAGTTCAGATCATCATTTTGAGGAGGTTTTTCTTTTTCATTCAAGAGATTCTATTAAACATTTTAGGGACTTGGATGGCTGTAATCCTTCTACATTCTATAAAGATTTTCTCAAAAGCAAAGATGTAAATAAAACTCTTTTAGATCTTGTTAGTATATTTGGTTGCCTTCGAGATGTTCTTACTCTAAGATGATAGTGCGTGATGTAGAAAAGATTCGGTGTTGAACGTTCTGTGTTCATTCATGCAACTTACTTCAAGGTCTCTTCAACTAGAACATTTCCAAGTCTCAGCCACTCCATTTAAAAATTACCATTTCAATTTCTGGGAGAAGGTGGAGAACAAGCTAAACTACTATGTATTTTTTATTTTAAAAGATTCACACCTTCTCAAATCCCCAAGAAAAAATGGAAACTATCTGACCCATGCATAACACAGACCAGAGTCATGCAAAACCACTGAGGTGAGTCTTCACTTTTATGTCATTTATTTCTGAAATATTCCTGTTCTTCTACTCACGTTCATCTTGCACAGAAACTGCTAAGCCGTGCTGAAGCTCTGCATGCTATTTTTACAGTTTAAACTCAGGTGTTCAAATTAAACCTCTCATTTAGTGATCTGAAACCACCAGGCACCAAAAACTGGACCTTACAGTACTAAGCTAAAAACCCCACGATTAGAACCACACTTGTAAAGCCACGTGGGTTTTCGCCAACTAATTTACACTAGTCTCACGTGAATCATCACTCCCTAGAAATAATTTTATATTTTCAAACATGGGTGTTTATATTTTTATTCATTTTTGAACTTCCTAAGCCTCACTGGAATCCTGCTCTTTCAACAAGACAATCATTGTGGATCAAATTAAGTTTTCATTTGTAAACTTCCATCCTTTCGTGAGCTGATGCAACTCAACACTTTACCTGTGCTAATTTCGCCTATGCTGAGCATTTAAAACCTTGACAAATGCTTCGTAAGCTGCCACCACTTTGCCGGAAACAATATAGCTGATGCTGAAGGCAAAGAATTTCCTTAAATGGGTGGAGGTAACATAACAAAATTAGACCTGACTCTACCACGCCCGGACTACAGTCTGAAAATGAAAAGATAAGGAAAAGATTTAAATGAACTAAACAAAAATCATTGTGTTTGTGCAGTGATAACTTCTCTATGAAGTCAATGGTATTGCACGACGGTAACATGACATATTTTCCTGTTTAGTAATCAAAGCAAACCCCACAAATAAAAAGGGAGATCAGTATCAGAGATGCTGCCTTCTATCTATTTCAGGTAGCCTATTAAAAATGAAAATTAAATTCTCATATTGCCCTATTCTCATTTGCATTAGAAACCCTGTTTTATCTATCCCTGATCTGTTCTGTTTTGAAAACAACCCACAACCCATTAAGAACAGGGACTCTATTTTTCATCCCATATTTTCTGTAACACTGCTCTAAACTTTTTCTTATTTAACATTTAAAAACCACACAATATAAGTTATATAACAAGCACGCTACGTGATGCTTTAAAACATGCCTATAATCCATTAAATAAACAGTGCAATCTCACGGATGATACGGTCTGGGAATTTTCCGTTGAATGATTTTGGTAAATGAGATTCCAAGCGGTTTAATTTTTATATGCAAATACCTCAGAATATAAAAAGGAATATAAAAAAGAAAGGGTGGGGTACGTACAATAATAGCTAAATTGTTAACAGGAATTACTACTGTTAAGACATTGGCTTAAGCATCCTTCTGGGTCTATGAGAGGTTAAGAACAGAAGTAGTTTGTATGTATTTTATTCCAAGCATAGCAACAGATCTCATATTATTTGACAGTGAAGGATAGAGTGTTTTAAAAACTCATCTAAACCTCAGAAGTAATAAAGTCAACAACTTGAATCAGCTGGCTTTGCCGGACTCAGCAGTACTTGGATCAGTGATACGTAACAGCATTTCCCAAGGACACTGGGAGAGAAAGGAAGGACAGGAAAACCCATCCTTTTCAGTTAACATTGCACAGTGACTTTCCTTTAAAAATGCTGATTCCTGGTAGTAATTTATTCTAGGCATTGATTTCTCCTAATCCCAAAACAGAGTCTTGCTTTAAGTCGTTTTAAATTCTCCCATCAGTGCAGTGTTTGTCACTGCTGAAATACCCTTCTTTTCCATCAAGAAAACCTACCATAGCAGTACATCAGGTCTGTGTTTGTCAACAAAACGTGACTTCTACATATAAAATACCAACAAAGCCAAGATCAAAGCAACGGAAGCGTCCCTGAACAGCATGCCTGCAGCGACCGTGTATCAGCTGACAGAAAACCAGTGTGAGCTCCTGCACTTCCCAGTCATTGCGATCCTGCAGGAACAACTGTGCAGCGTCCGCACCAATCACGACACTCAAGTCTGAAGTCTGACTTCAAAACAACGGGAAGCCTGCTGCCTAGACTGCCCTTTACAGGCTCGGCATTTGGTAAAAATCCTATTTTTCTGCTAAACCATACGTGCGAGAAGAGAAAGCTGCAAAGAAACGCTCACGAGAGAAACCCACCCTCTTTGCTGGATTTAAAAGTTAGTACTGAATTTCCTCAGCCATCAAGGAGAAAGTACCATCTGAAGTTAGCTCTGTAAAATCCAAATTTCAAGTCACACAGCAGTACAGCCCCCCAGTTTCCATCCCATGCAAACCAGCTCTAAGCTAAGTCCATAAAATTCTCTGTATCCCAGGATAATCTTGCACATCCAGAGCTGCTGTAGTGAGAAACTACCTTCCTACTGAGGTCCAGGTCCAACTCACTCTCAGTGAAGAAACACTTCAGTGGGGTCCCACAAAGGGGAAACACAACTCTAAAGAAGATACATCTGGACAGAGGCAAGGAAGGCCACTATTTAATTTGGAGCAGGCAGCTGCTACCCAAAATGCAGAGCTATGAGAGCTGGGACCAGTCCCAAAGAGGCAGGTGTAAAAAGGAGGATGGGACTGAAACTTGTTTTTTCTTAGACAACGGCTGCTAACCTGGGATGTGAAGAGGGAAAAAGGTTTTCTAAATCGTGACTGAGTTACATCAGCATTTGTTCCTTACCCAGCGTGTGCACTCCTGTGCAGAATACTGTTCATCTGCTCATGCTGGTCCCTTCAACACTTGGTAAAAATTAAATACTGTGCAAGCCCACTCTACTTTTACTTTAATTTCCCAATTAAAGCTGCTTTAGATAGCTTCTTCTGTAACATGGCATCTTCAGCTCTACTCTGGAAGTATTTCAGCAGATACTAACCCTGACGTACTGGTGGACAGCCAAGTGTCCTGGGCACCTCAGTTGTCCTCAACTCCAATTTAGTTCTCTGAAAGTCAAACACTGTCAGACACAAAGTATCAGCCAAAACAAACAAAAAAAAAGGTAGTAACTTGCAGACGTTTTTATTTTGCTAGCCCTTACTGCACTTAAGTAAACTCTTCCACCTCCCCAGCCACCAACCTGCTCGTATCTCCTTGAAACAAAGAAGATTTTTGACCCAATAACTCAAGAATCCCTACAGAAAGATCCTCTGCCATCTCTCCAGATTCTCTCTTGCAGTTTCATAGAAAGTCATTTGAAGGAATTTTTGTAATTGTCTTGCTGTACTGCTGCTATCAAGGTAATCAGCTTCTCCTGTTTCTTTTTCTTTTCTTTTCTTAAATCAACATCCTGCATGACTGCATGTGCTTCAGAAGTATATTCTTAAACAGCCAGCTGTGAACAAGGAAGTAAAAGCTATTCCAGGGACATACCCATACTGCTCAGGAGCACAGAATTGATAAAAAAAAAAATAATATCTGGGAATGAGTAGAAAAAGGAAAAGAGAAGAGAATATGATGAAAAAGACTGAAAAACGTATACAGTGTCTATTTAAATGAAAGGTTGCAGAAGCTATCTTAGTTTCCTCCTCTCTTCCCCCCCAACCTAGAGAAGGAGCTTTCATCATGGCAAACATGGGAACAATAAACACTAGGAGACAACAAGTGCCCTGACTTCTGTTTGCTTGGCTTTCAGCTCTGTGCTCATAAACACACTTTGCACCTTCCCTTACCTCAGAGCTTTGTATTTTCTAGTGTCAATAGCTTTGGGCTTGTTTGCAAGTTCTTTGGTCTCATTAGTAACTTGATGATGGTTCTGCACATCATTATGTTCCTTTACGATTTAGGCAGGGTCATTGTTTTTAATCACAAAACTTTTGTGGCTGGTCCGCTGAAGTCTACTCTGAGCACAGAAAAACATGGAATGGCCACCAATAGATGCCCATCACCTTCCCCCAATCCAAAGACAAGGTCCCTTTAAAACAAGTATAAGCAGAATTAATGATAATATTAAGTACTCCTTCTAGATTTGCCTCCACAGATCTCATGGTAGAGCCCTGTAATTGTCACACTTAATGATGAGGGTCTGGTAGGTGAACACAGGCATGTAAGGGAATCTCCTTTAGAATTCTTTGGCCCACGAGGCAGACAGCCACGACAGTCACCTGATGAAGACAGCATTAAATTAACACTTCAGGGTTCAAGAATAATTCCGCTTAAATCAGTGGGAATACCCTGATGTGAAAAATCAGATCTTCAACTGCATAAGGCTTAAAAAAACCTGGAGGATGAAAACAGGGTCTTTATAGTCTAGAAATACTTCTCCCAAAAGTTTTTAAGTATCATCTCTGAAGACTTCTTGGACGTGTTTTGCTTTATCTTTCATAGTACTGGAATAAATCCCAAGGTGATCCTTCTTCTGACATGATTAATTTATTAATGTTTAATAAATTGCACTGATGCAAGCGTCTTTGCTTTTCTATTTCCTCATTCTTGGAAAAAAAAAAAAAATTGTCTCAACTCCAACTCAGAAGAGACTCAGTGGCAGACTGTCATGGTCACGTTACCTTCATATCTGAAGAGTACTCTGTACAGTTCCTGCCAAGAATATTTGGCTTCATTCACGTGGAAAAATGTACATTTAAATCGTTCAGTAATTTGCCACCGATTTCTGCTATTCAAGGATTTTTATGCTGACCACATCATCACGATCATGACTGAACAGCAGTGGAGTATGTGGTATGTCTAAAAATTGCAGCTGTTTTTCTTTTTTTTTTTCTTCAGCAAGAAAATGCACCCAACAATGAACTATTCTGTTGCTCAGTTTAAAAAAAATATATTTATATATTTACATCATTTGGAATGTATGTTAAAGAAACCATGACAATATTTAACTCCTACATTAATCACACACAAACACAGATCTATCTCCAAGAAAGCTCTTGAAATTTTCCCTTACTACAGATTTTCACTATGGCAAAGGTGTGAATGTACCAGCAAGTCCCCATATAAGCTTTCGTACCACAGATGAAACACCCTTGACTCAGACACACTAGCTCTTTTGGATAAATCTCAAAACCTTCTGTGTTCTACAAAAGTACAGACTAAGGAAAAGAAACCTTAAATTGGTACAAATGTGCGTGTAAAATGCATTTCATACCGAATCCCATGGTTGTGAGAGTTAAAAATGCTCCCTTGGCAGATAAAATGCGTTAAAAAAATACGAAAAAAAAAAAATCAGATACTGATCATATGCATTACTCATGAGCTTTTATTTTCTCTTTTGCATCCTTCTATTTCTTTAACCATCTCTTTTGTCACTGCTGTCTTTAGGTTTTGTTCAGTTGATTCAATCTCTGTATCATCATTTTAACAGCAGTTAATTTTTTTTTCCCAGTGTGCTTTTCGTTTACTTCTTCAAATAAATCTGTTGAACAAAACCTTTTCTACTCCAACACAGGCTGTTGGTCCCAACTGCTATTAGGATTTATCACTTCCATATGTGGTTTTTTTTTCTGTACATGGGTTTAAAGCTACCTGTCATTTCTAGCAAACTATTCAGTGAACAGGGTTTTCTGAAGATGCTCACAGAGTAAGTTTAGTGATGGCAACATTGCAATACTACAAACTTCAATAAATTTAATCCATTACTGAATATTTCAGATCCTTATCACGCCAAAGAGACATAACCTGCAGTTTGATGTGGTCCTATATAACATTGCACTGTCTAACCCACAACACAAAGGGTCTTTTCAGGATAATATTTTCCAACTCAAATGAAAATGCATTTTTAAAATTTTATATTAAAATGTCAACTAATTAAACAATATGAAAAGGGTAGAGCGTATTTCCTATAGCAAACTTCATGTTCCTGAAAGGCACTTTACTGAAGGATTTTACCAGTATTAAAATTTAAGATCCAAAGCAAGTGAATCTATTTTTAGGAATTTTTGTAATCTACACAAATGAGCAACATGTTCTTAAAAGGAAAATGGCTGAGAGTCACAGTGCTGTGATTATTGTAATAATTATAGAATCACAGAACAATGAAAGACATTATCTTGAACAATAAAGGAAAAAACATCGTAAGGGTATGCCAAAGGTATAGCAGCTGCACTGCAGCATAGAAGATTAATTCGTGTTTCCCAAATATCACTCGGGAATTCCACGTGCCAATTATGCTTTATTACTTTTAGTAGTCCATTCTCCTTTATTCCCGAGGGAATCACGCTAACAATTTATGCATGCACTCCCTTATAAGCACCAGTGGGTGAGGAGAAAGATAATTTTAGTCTGAAGCCTGTATTAAAAATATTGTGAAAGGTTTCTCCCTTCTAAAGAGATTCCCCACATCCTCAACACAAAGCCTGGCACAGGCAAAGCCATTACAGCAGTATTCCTAAACAAATACTGATGGTTTTATTGGTTGCACCATTGTCTCCAGAAGCTGACAGTGTTTTATAAGCTTTTACTATTTGATACATGATAGAGATGGGTAACAGAAATCAGCAGAAAAGCGAACAAAATAGGATCCGGTGATGTTAAACTATCTCTTAATTAAATCGCTTCTTAAGCGTGGCCTGATTGGAAACACCTAAATAGATTTTACTCTCATAACATCGTTTGATGAAAATAATTGCATCCGAGTAAGCTTCTTTTCAAACTTATTTCAACAGTGCTGCACACTCTCTGATTAATGCTCAAACCTTTTCAAAACCTGCTTAATTTCACAATAATACTGCTCAGATGTCCTAATGACATTATATGGTCAGAACAGAGCAATGTATAAATCACACAGGAAGAGAGGTCCCAAGAATCTGGCAGGCTTGGGATTTCTTTGATAAAAGGTTATTTTTAATACCTAGTCTTTGCTACTAAATAAATTGAGACTTTCACCAAAGTTAATTCAATGAACACCGTCTCTGATACCCCCTTTTAAATTTGAAATGAAGCTTCTAGACCCAACTAGATAGCAGAGGCTGTGCTAAATGTGAATGTCAATACACAGAATTTAAATAGAGACCTTGTACCTGAAATGACATAGGCGTATCGTAAAAATACACTATCATAATCCAACTGAATGGATGCCCGTTGAGAAGAACAACAGAAGCGGGTTAACTATTAAAACTTGTGAAATTATTTGGGTATACAACACAAATCCAAACACTTGTGATGATTTTACTTAGAAAAAAAGATGCTTCTCACTCAGATTTGCCATCTTTTTGTCAATCTTTTTCTTAGGACCCTGTATCTTTTTAAAATTTCTCTTTCATTAAGTTGAACTCTCATTTATTAAATTAAATCATTATATCTAAGGTCTAATATAAAACACTGAACAATTTGATTAATAGGAGTAGTCTAAAAATTGTATTTCTAATATTCTTTAGCTTGAACTAGAAACCTGATTTCTCCACATACCTGGTTTTATACTTCCATCAAAAGCAGCTTCTCCAAATAAATTTAGGCACCCAAAGAATCAGGATATTCTCATGATTCTTTCCAATAAATTTTCTTCCAATATCTTCAGATCATTTTCAGCTCTCATAACTTTATGAGATGAAAGCACAAGAACCTAAGCATTTCAACTTCCCTGAAGTTTTTGAAATCCATTAAGATTTTTAAAAAGTACTAACTGAAGGGTGTCGCTCGATGCTTCTGGACGATGCTGCTGCCAAGGGGGAAGCGAGTGCACACACAGCAGACGGGGTTCTGACGAACCAGCTGCCCCAAACAGGTTCTTCCCATTAACCGTGAGCATCACTGCGCATACCAGAGACACATTACTTCCTTTAATTAGCATTCAAATTCTATGAGCAGTTACCTTAGTGCTTCCATAATTTGTAAAACATCACAAAATAATATCCTTGTTCAGCTGGACTACACTGTTCCAGCTAGTCAGTCATCCAGCATTATTGATGTAATGAATCTCCTGGTAGGGAATATTTCCTTCCCTTCCACGACAAGGGGGTTTATCCTAGCTGTAAAGCCTTTTTAGCAGAGATGACAACTTGAACAGATGGGATTTTTTTTTTTTTTCCTGTCTGAAAATTAGCAGGTAGACAGATAAATCATATTGCAGGATTCCCCCTCTTCCTCCGCCCTTGACGAAGCTTTTTGGCCAGATTTCCAATCAATTATCTCCCTAGCAATTTGTAAATGCTAAATAGGAATTTCTTGCCTCCTAATGCCCTTCTGTGGCCTAATTCAATGGCACATGGATCAGCTCCATTCATCTCCTTTCAGAGCAGCTCACAGTGAAGGAACAGTTTGCTCTTTCGATACCAGTTGCACACCCCATTCAGTGCTGGCGGAGCCCTGAGCTATTTACCGACCTCTCAAAAGGAGCTGAAACTCGATGCTGTGTGTTGCCTTTTGAGCGTGCACTGCAAGTCACAGCACCCGTAAAGGCTCACAAACACAAGCCCAAAATTCAGCTGCAGGAAGGAATCCCAAGGCAAGAAAGTTTTCTAAAGATTGTGCCAAAAATACAGCTTAAAAGCACTGTTCAGGCTACGACAACTGATGACCAACTCTTCACATCCATCCATCCATCCATCCATCCATCCATCCATCCATCCATCCATCCATCCATCCACACTAGTAAACACCTCCCCTGTCACCAAATGGACTTATGTTGAAACAGCAAAGCAAAACTTTTGAAGCTGAAACGATAAAAAGCATCTCAGTTTGACAGCTGTACCCTATGGAAACCTTCTCAGTTCTGTAAAAATTCTTACCGGGTTTGCCTCCCTGCAGGGTGACATCAAGACGCAAAAAAATAATAGATTAGAAGCCATTTTTCCAATAACTCCTTTAAGGATTTAATTATGCTTCAAATTCAGTGTGGCATTTTCCATCTTACACTTACTTGGCTTGTGCTACTTTGAGTCTTATTCTCCTTATAATTCCTCGACCTCTTTCATAAGTCACTCAGAAATGTTTTGTCCTGCTGGTGATGTACAAGACACTACATCAGACCCCACAGTCTCCATCAAAAGATGGTCATTCCAACATGTTTTGCCTTCTTCTAAACCACTCTGTGTTTCTTGAAGACAACAAAATCTGTAGCATGACTGTGCTTCAAACACTTCAAAAACATTTCCTACCATTCCTAGAGACTTTGCTAGAGGATTAAAACCAGCTCATCTTTGCCACTAGCTCCAATATGTCCAGATGACCACTTTCAATTTGCAGCCTACACTGCCTAAGTTTCATTAAAATTAAGTATCTAGCAAAGACAACTAGATATTTCATTTTTGATAGAGGACCAGTTACTCACAGAAACCTTTAGTTTTCACTTCAAATCATCCAACAGAGCATCGGAATGTTTTCAATACCTCCATTATCACTTTGGTCCTAAATAACCACTCTGGGGGGGCCACAACTGCTCGTTTCCCATGTCGTTATGCACATTATTAGCCCATTGTTTCACTAATGTTAATTATAATAAGTTAGTTTTCCATTTAACAGGAGAAAACTTGTGCACAGGCACTCAATTTTAAAAACAGTACATGAGTTTTTCACACAGTTTCAATGTAAATGTATGTAAACTCCAGGTAAGTCAATGAAACACTGTGTGGCTATAAGTAATAGCAGATAAAACCACTAGAATAATAATGAAAACAAAAATAATTATTTCTTCCCTTGCGTCTTCAATTCTCCAAGTGAATACGGAGTTGCTAAAAACAAAAACCCCAACCAAACAAAACCCCGTGAATGATCTGTTTGGGATGTCTGACTCTAAGACTTCTAAAATAGGAATATGGCATGCTTCTAGTTAAAACTTTTCGCTGTAGCCCCACCTGCCTCTCAACCAGAGCCTGCCAGGTGCTTCCTGAGTTTGGTTATTTCTCTGCACTAGCTACAGAGTGATTCGAAGGCACACAGGCTGCTTTCTGGCAGAGCAAAGTATTTTGGGAACTGTTCTTATTGTATTACAGCGTGGCTTTGAAACAAGATGGCAAAGTTTCATTTCCTGTTCAAAATGGGTAGTTTTATGACATTTGACAGAAAAATCTTGAAGCCTGATCCAAATCCTAAACAGTTTCTACATAAAATCTTTAAAAGCCAAAAAAAAAAAAAAAAAGTTTTAAAGTTTTCTGTTACCTCCTCAAATTAGATTTCTCAACAAGACCGCCCAGATTCCTGTTAAGTACCTCCTTCCCCATCTTAACCCTTACGCTGCTTTTCTTGTGCCCTCTTCCTAACAGTGCTTTTGAATTTTTTTGGCTTCCCAGTCATTTTCCTTGTTCTACTCCACTGCATTCAACCTTCAGCACTGATTATTTCTCTTTATTCCTTGCCAAGTCTCACTGCACCAACAATACCAGCCTCCTGTTAACTTTCTCATAGAAATACATCCCTGACTTCTCCTGCGTAACCTCCTATACAGGAAATACCTTTCACGAGCATCTGTAAAATCACACTACATTTTTTCGCAATCAACCTTTTTCTAAAGTTATTTCTGTCAAAATGCCAAAGGAAAACTCGCTGACAAGCCAGAAGTATTATCGAGAAATAGTTTTACTACCCCATGAAAAATTATTATTGTTTTAAGATAATGAAGTTGCTTTCATTTATATATTAGGCTTTGCTATGCTCTGTCTTTACACTATACACTTCCCACTCATGAAGGAATAAATACCTAGCCCCTTGGATATAAACAGACTTTTTGGACCAAATGCTTAAAGAAGGAATTGATTTGTGGTTAAAACACGAGGTGAGACCGAGCCTAGTTATCATCAGGCAAATGTGACCATCGCTCAGTCTGTCATCTGAACAACAAAAATAGATGTGATTCAGACCCACTCTTTTGCCTCGAGTTAGCTTGGGAAGGCTGTGTGACGAGCAACGTGATCTTGCAGGATATGATCTGAAACCAAGAGTGTTAGATGCTGCCACAGCCAGTGCTGGCAGTACCACTTACTGTAAGGCCATCTGAACATCCCTTGCTTGTGATTTTGCCAAAATTACCACCAGAAGTGGCTGTATGTCTGGTGGGAAGCCTCTTTTCACTTCTCTGTAAGTGTTTACTCACAGTCAGCTGGAATATAAATGCTCAGAACTGTTAGCATGTATTCAATAGACTATGAAGGAGCTAGAGCTCTCCACAGCAGCGCTTGGGTATCAACTGGGAAGAGTGCTACATGAGCATTTAAGAAAAAGCCTAAACAAGAGAGCACAATTCTGTATTAATTATTCAACAATTAACGTGGATGCATAATCACACTCCAAACAGGGCCTTACTAAAGGCATTCATTTCCCCAAGGTTTTCCGTGCACGTATGCACAAAGACTGATGCCCCTGGAAGGGCAAACAGCGTGGTGTCAGCTATTGTGAAGCCTACAATGAGAATCTTCTGGAACATTCGTATCATGTGTTGGGCAACTGCCTCCCTTCACTCGTCCTCCATTCACAGGAATGAACACAGGAAAGCAACACACACTCATCGACCGTTTATGAAGCAAAGTTACTGTGCCCATCTGATACTGTAGATAAAGCAATCTATGCCTGGCTTAATTGTAATTACAGAATATTTGTGGCTTGCAGCTGACAAGAACAGAAAGTAAAACAATAGTTCTTTCACTTGCATAAATTCCCTCTACATTTTAAAGGGAGTATTCCAAGATCTTAAAAGAATAGCTAGTACTGACTTAATAAAAGAGATTTATAGAAGAACACGGAAACCTCTAGTGACTTCTAAATTATTTTATCTTAATGCTATTTTTTCTTTTAGGACAGAATCTCCATTTTAGAAAAGTAATTCCCTAGGTGCTTCTAAATCATTCCACAAAGCATAAAACAATAATGCATAAGTAAAATGATTTCTTACAGTGATAATATTGGTTCTGCTTGTTCTGGAGTCTACAGAAGTACACACTCACGCTAATGTTAACCTTTTATTTATACAGAACACACATTGGCCAACCACTGCTAGGATAACATTCCTGAGACAATTTAAGACCTTCAGCTAACATGTCAACCCTCTTTTCAAGTCAAATAGAGTCACCAGAGGAAAGAACCATTTGCCATAAACATCCTATTAATTTCTGGGCATAAATCAAATTATTAACTGAAAACCACCAAGTCCTCCATCTTGGGTCATTTTTATAAACACTGCCAGGTTCATCTGAGTCTCATTTGTGCAAGTAATGTTTGGAACATTGTAATGTTTAAAGCAAATTTACATTTGTTTTAAATGATCATTAAAAGTGCTCAGTGAAAGTGGTGCATGACTATGCTGAAAACACAGATGTCAACTCCGCTCCAAAAAAAACTCCCAACAATGCTAATAAAGAAAAATAGGGTTCATCAAAACATCACCTAGTACTGTTGGCTCATGAAGTTACTCCAATTAATGGCAGAAAAAAGTCCAGAAACTAGAAGTTAGGGCTTCCCAAGCAGAATCTTCTTAACAGAAAATGTTATTTCATGGAATTATAGAATAATTTAGGTCGAAAGGGACAGGTCAGTCCAACCTCTGCTCAGAGCAGGGCCAAATAGATCAGGTTGCTCAAGGCTGTGTCCAGTCAAGTTCTAAATGTCTCCAATGTATGACATTCCTCCCCTTCCCGAGCCCCTGCTTCTGTTTGACCACCTTCATGGCAAAGCATTTTCCTATTTAATCAGAATTTCCCGGGTTTCAATTTGTCTGCCTCCCACCATGACATCACTTTCAAAAAAAAAATCCTGGCTCAGCCTTCTCCATACATTCCCCACTAGGCAGCTGTAGATCACTAAGGCTCTTAACATCTCCCTTTCTCCCCTTAGGCTCAGCAAACTCAGTTTTCTCAGCATCTCCTTCGTTAACATGTGCTCCAGGTACTACACTCACTCTCGCTGTTCCCTTGCAACAGCTCAACCATTACTCACGTTAATCCTCATGACTGCCAGCTCATTCCTCAGAAGGCAGACAGAATCTCTTCCTCTGTCAGAACCCTTTAAGACAGTGCTTAACAACAGGCAAGGCCGTGAAAACAGTACACATCAGCTGTAATTTTCAAAACTCATCTCTCGAATTGAAAAAGCAAGGCTGTAACACGTCTCAGTATTGTCACCCACGCAGAAGTAAAGCTCTGTTCCAGGGAAATTACATAACATGAAGTTCCTATTTAAACCTGCCATATCACCACAAGAACTCTGATCAAGAACAAGAGCCAAATTATACAACTGCACTTCCTCATGTCAACCAAACTGGAAAGTACAGAAGAAACAGGAAAGATGACTGATACTTACAACAATACAAAAAAACCTTACTGAAACCACATAGACAAAAAAAAAATAGCAAAGCGCAGCTTTTGACACTATTCCTCTGACACAATCCTCAAGACACCAAAGACCACATTAGGTATGAGATGAAATTGTTTTTTAAAAAAAATGCAGAGTGCTTCATTTAGAAATACCTGCTACCTTATTGAGAATTTTTCATTGCTTGTAAGAAAGGCATCACTATCTCTGAACAGCTCCCCAACATTAAGATCATACCTGATTGCCAATGGCTTGGTGGGGTTTCTTTTTTTTTAATTTTTATTTTTAATTATACCCTATGATACCATTTAAAGTATTTAGCTGCAAAGGTGACCACATCTTTGGCATCGACCATGAAGCTCCACTGATGACCTAGCTCTATAAAATAACTTTGAAATCTTAAGGCAGATTTTCCTTCAAGATTTCCACTTTGAAATACAAGCATTAGAAGGGAAACCCTGGAGAGCAACAGATTTTGAAAACATACCACAGAAACAAAATTAAACACTTTAATAAAAGATTTTATGTTGTGTCAGAAACCTTGGTTTGTGTGAAGCTCAAACAAGAGAGTCCTGAGCCCTATGATTTGCACGCACACACGTGCACCACCTGCCACAGGCTGTAATGGAATAAACCGCTGAGCTGATGCTCATGTCATTTATAAATGTCTAGACTTTGAAACCAATTTGAGTTTTAGTTCTCTCTTTCTACTAAAAATAATCCAAGAATTATTTAAAATGTTCATGACGCCTTTTTTTTTTTTTTTTTTTTTTTCTCTTTATAAGTTGCTTTATAAAGTCATAGAGGTGGTTCATGAGAGGAATTTCCAGAGGAGTTCGGTAGAGCAGTAAAAAATGAAATCATAATAAATGACAGGTATCAAAACAGCCCTGAATTTACTTCAGCCATCATCTTACACTTCCTTCTGACCTCAGTTTAAACTTCTGCGGAAACCTGAGCACCAGGCAGACAACTTACACTTAAAAGGGTTTGCAGACTGTATCTCAACAATCAGGTGATGGCAACTGCTCCTAAGCAGCTTGTCAGGAAACTAGCAAAGAATAAAACATTATGATGCTTTAGTCTATGCTTTTTTTTTTTTTTTAATTAATTTGACTGCAGAGATTGAAATGGAGAGCTCCGGTCTGTGGCACAACTTTGCTATATCCAGATGTAAATTCTGGACAAAAAGGACAGATACAGAAAAACACAATGGGATTCCTATTTTTTTCTAAAGGGAGACCTAGAATGGGTTTGCTTCTCATTTACTGGTGTAACTCAAACTACGATGGCACCATAGAAGTAATTCTCAATTCTTTTAAAAATGCTGGAAGCTTTCTGCATTTTCTTTCTAAGCATCTCCTTTTGTTTGTGATGGCTTTCACAGTTACAAACACTGAATTATTTGTTCTTCTTTGCATAAAAAATGTTGCAAACTAAAGTAACATATTCAAAACTACTGAGAATTATCAGAAGCTGTTATGTTACCACGAATCCTGCCAATGAAAATGTCCATTTGTTGCCTGCTACAGAATACGAAATAAAGCCATGATATATATTTGTGATTCATTTGTCACAGGCCAGTGCAACAGCAGAATTTCTGAGTCAGAGACAAGGAACATGACCAACGCTGACTTCTTCTGAACACGGAGCAACCCAAGGAGTCTCCAGCCCAACATATGTTACGCTTTACCAACAATTCACAAATACCTTGTGCCAGCATAAACCAACAGCTTGTAAGAAATGCGTCACTATCTCTGAACAGTTCCCCAACATTACGATCACACCTGATTGCCAACGGCTTGGTGGAGTTTCTTTTTTTAATTATACCCTATGATACCATTCAGGATCCTTAAAGTATTTAGCTGTAAAGGTGACCGTATCTTTGGCATCGACCACGCAGCTCCACTGACGACCTAGCTCTATAAAATAACTTTGAAATCTTAAGGTAGATTTTCCTTAAAGATTTCCACTTTGAAATACAAGTATTAGAAAGGAAAAATATCACCACTCCTCTTTTTCCTTAACAACAGTATGAACCATTATTGGATTTTATTGCTTATAAACCCCTGATGAACATGCTATTGTCTAGGCTGTCAGCAAGCCAAGGTATGCATTAACGTTACCCATCCGCATTCAGTTCATCTCGCACAGGACGCAACGACCAACTGTTGACGTACACATCCTATAACAAACACCAGTGTTTTGCCCTCTTCACTAAGTAGAAGTCAAGGGACGTGTGTAGCAAGAGTTCTTGACAGCTGGGTACTATAAAACTGAAGGCATAATTATGAAATTACAACTCTGTTACATGTGCACAAAAGCTTTTAAGAAAAAGTCACACAAATTGCCACCTTCGGATCAAATGTCACGAAGTAAGACCTAGGTTTTAGCAAATTAAAATCAAAGGTAATTTAATACATGAAAGGAGATAGCAACAGACAGCAAAATCAGCTTATTTTCACAGAATCCCAGAATCATCGAGGTTGGAAAAGCCCTTGGAGCTCCTCCAGCCCAACCATGACCCTTACCCTGACCCTTCCCAACTCCCCCAGATCCCTCAGCGCTGGGTCAACCTGAATTTTAATCCACTATTTATCAAAGCCAGTAAAGTTCCAAGTTTTCTAGGAAAGTGAGTTGCTGTCTGCACACATAGCTAGTCCAGCGTGATGGTTTCAGAGTGTGCTATGCTACATCTCAATCCCAAAGCCAGCAGTGAGCAGCATTTCATGGCCAGTTCCCACCAAGCCAAGCCCAGCTTCAAACCAGCCAGAAGCTGACAACTCTCTCACCAACAAAACCCACACGGTACAATTCTCATTCTGGAAACAATCACCCAATTAAAACTAAAACCCATGAAGAAATTGTTTCTGATGGATGCAAACAGAAACAGTCTCCGAAGCTTTTGCAAATAAGCATGTGTTTTTCTTTCTTACACAGTAATATAGCCAAGTATCAGCTGAAATTTCTTCACGTTTTTTTCTGTTTCTGAAGTTTTTATCATCTTTGGGTAACCTAACCAGAAAAACATGGAAAGCTTCAACTCTTCAGTGAAATCCATACTCGTGGACTCCAAAGGAACTGTACCAAGCAGCCATCATTTTATACCTAAATGCCATTTAAAACAACTGTTCTAGACAGAGGATATACAAGATCTGTCTTTAAAAATGCAACAAAATTACCTTTTTTCTGCTTTCCACATGATTTCCAATGGCTCTATTTTAAAGCTGAGGAGTAGGGAGATTCTGAAGGCAGGGAAGGTGGGTAGTTTGTTTTTCAAGTCTGAAGGTTAAGTGACATTCTGAAGTATTATTTAGATAAAGGATTTATCTACAGGTTACTGAATAACTCTGAAAAACAGCCTGAAAATAATTTCAGATGTATGTGTCTGATAAAAGGGTGACATAATGTATCTGATTTCAAGCAAACTAATGGAAGTGGTACCAGGGTTGTATCTTACTACATAGATGGTGTGGGGTCACAGGAATCTCACCTGGTCTACAGGGTGGAGATAATCACCAACTTGCAGAACTCATCCTGAAAGAGTAGACACTAAATAAATAAGTCTGATGTTTGAGGTGCTATTGATTTCACTCAAGAATGCCAACTTGCTCCTTACAGGAGTCAGTCTTCCAGTTTGCTTTCAAATGGGGCAGCTGGTATGAGAAGTGAAGTTTTCAAGAATGCCTAGTTTGGTCTTTGAGAGTCTTGGTCAAGAAGAAGACCAAGAAAAGAAGCTGAGTATTTGCAAGAAGGCAATAAATCCAAAGGTGCTGCAAGACAGAGAAAATCTGAACAGTTTAAGGAGAAGCTTGATGTGATTTAGAAACGTGGACAGCCCTGAAGAGTTCAAAGAGAAGAAGTTGCATCAGCTCAACGGCACCTAAATGGAGGATTACTGTCAGCACGGCGACCACTGCTACAGGAATACCTAAGGATTTGCTTATATTAAAAGGCGCATTTTTAGTATGTTAATCTCAACACACAAACATCTTTAGTTTAGACACTACAACTGTATTAGAGCATGTAACATATATTGGGTCACGCTGCCACTCAGCCTATTAAAACAAGGACCGTGCTGCCTAGGAAGGGCTTTAATATCTTTCCAAAACACCTCCCCCTTCTTAGTGATGTTACCTAGAGGAAGGATTAAAAACATTTAGTAGACAAAGTCTCCATTTCTTTATTCTTCATTCATTTTTCCAGTTCTAGTATCTCTTTCACAAATGGTAATTGCTATTCAGAGTTCTTGATTCTGTAGGCAGCAGTTTTCTCCCCAACTGACTGCTTTTCTTTTTTTAACATTAATTTCATGTGCTATTTTCTTGCCCAGTCAACCAAAATTGCCAAGATCTTACTACATCTCTTGGTCATAAACTTTACATTTGCTTATACTGAATGATTCATCACCTTCAAATCATCACCTCTCTCTCCAGTTTCCTTCTCCATACTGTTGATGTTAAATCATTATGCTAAATAAAATAATCATTTGCTCAGTATTTTAAACAGCATGGTTCCCACATGCATTTCAGAAGGAGATCGGTAAGAGAAAATCCAGGACCTTGCCAGCACAGCTCCTTCCCTTATAAACCCCAAGTATTTACTTTAATCCCACATCTTCTGTATCTCTTCATCAGTTATTAATCTATGAGAAAACCCTCACCACCCTACCCGTAACAACGTTGTTTTTTTACGTAAGCAGAGACTGAGTGGGAAGTTTGTTGAGAGCTCCCAGCAAATTTGAGACATTAAATCAGATGAATCACCCTTATCCCCAGGCTTACTGACTCCTTCAAGATCTCTGTTTGAAGGACGCTTTCCCTCTTCATAAAGGCTTGCTCCCACTGCATCATATCTATCCGCGTGTGAACTGACTCCATCCATCACTGGGCTTCTTTTATCAGCCTGCCTGGTAAGAAAGTTGGATTTCTTCTTCTATAATTCACAGGGCCCCTCCTGGAGCCCTTTTTCAAAGGTTGGGACACACTTGTTGCTTTCTGTTGGCACTGATGTGGGTTTTAGCTACACATTACACATTGTTGTTCATATTTCAGCAGTTTCATGTTTGAATTTACATTTGACAAGCTCTTGGATGAACACAGCTGGAGCCCAGTGATAATTCTTATTCAAAAATGCATTCAGTAGCCACTTCAGTTTGAGACCTTGCCTTTGACTTACTCCCTCCCTTGCTCCAAAGAATGACCCTGTTGCAAAGAGATGTGGGTGTGCTCCCACTTATTTTTTCCTCATAAACAACAGTGAAAAAACCCAAATTTTTTACACTTCTTCATTAAGAACACAGTTGTTTACCAGACAAAGAGATTCAACTGCTATAAATATCTGAGACAGGCAGAAAAAGAGCCCTCAATGTTGTCCCTTTCCTTCCAAAGTAATCTGGCTCGGTGAAAGTACTTACAATTTAGGATTTCAGTAAACCACAATTATTTAGATAGAAGAATAGGTTGCACGGAGAGGTTTCCACATGAGAAAAAGGTTCACTTTGAAAAAAGATTCAAAACAAGTTCTACAAAAGAAAGGAGTAGATAAAAGGGAGCCCAGTAACTGAGTAATGAAACACCATAGATCAGCAGTGACTTTAGCAAGTGGACCCTGTGCATGTAGAACATCTATGGAAGGCAGCACACATGCAGAGAAACGGCACCAGCATGACTCGGTTTTCCATTATTGTATTTTTCCGTCTTTCAAAAACAATTCAGTGGGGTTTAGCTTGATGTTTTATTGCAACTTCTAAAAAAATAAAAAATTTTAAAATCCCACATTCCTGGGGTACCCACAGGTTTCCAATGTCACAGTACAGAAAGCCCACACCATCCAAAAGGCATAAATGTTTATGGAAACTCAAAAGAAATGACGATCTTGCTTAGTTCACTGTGTGCTTAGTTTGCGATGCACACAAAATGCAGCCAGACATACAGAGGAAACGAAAATCCCTTCGCAGGGTTTATGTTACAATGCCCTGAGATGAGAGCAGCCATAACCCACCAGAGCCGGTCGTAATTTTACATGGGATATCTGCTCATTTTTTTGACTATTTCAAATGCCCTTTTTGTTTGTTTTGTTGTGAATATATTAAATTCACTTCTGGCATTGCTTCCATGTTAAGAGCATTAAGTGATGACAGCCAATCATGCATGTAAGTATGGAATTATCTTATGTAAGCATCGACTCATAATTTTATCTCCAGTACTAGAAGGAAATACTTTATAACTATTTCCATGTACTCAACATTTAGCCAGCACCGATATTCATGTTCCACTAACAGAAAAGCACCATCACAGACACACACGGAGCAAAGACAGGATTGCTGCCTCAAGGACTATCAACCCTGCGTTGCCTCTGAGATACCCAGATCTGATTTAGCCTTCTAGGAAGTCAGATATCAGGCAGAGCAATGAATTTATAACACAGGCTGTGATTTACTCTAAGAGGCACGCAGGTATTGCCAGAAGAGTGGTTAACTTAGTCAGGATATAATGGAATTACATATAAGAATCCCTTGGAGGCCTCGTTTGGTGCTCTCATTTTCTACTTCAGTTATCTGCTTTTCATATCAATATTTTTTTCCCCAGTATGCAAAAGCCTGCTGATAATACAGTGATTTGTTATAATACAGTGATAGTTCTTCAGTAAGGCAATTTTAAATGCAAATTACACACTTCTAGGTTGCCATGCCTGATTGCATCACCTGGAAATAGTTTGCAGATAGCAAATTTAAATAAACCTTGGAAATGTCAATATATGAAACGCAACTACATAAAGCGGGAATGAGCTTTAAATAGCTGATTTTACAGACTTTACAATTTTATCTGTAACTACCTAATTCTAAGGTGCAGGAATAGTGAACATTTAAGTAATTCTAGGATGATATTTTTAAAAAAACGTATGAGCAATCATATCTGAACTTTTTAAGTATGTCACTTCCTATGAGTTCAAGTACCTACTCTTGGCTTGGCAAGCTGCCACGGGTGGGAACAGCAGTGCTGCTTTGCTATTCTCTAAAATTCATAGTTTGAAACCAAGATATTTAATGATTATATTTTCAATAATCATACCATAAAGAAATGTTCAGAGCATATAACTGGATTAAAACAAAAAAAAAATTATGGGATATGTTAATGAAGAATTAAAAAAATTTCCAGCTTACTTAAGGTTCACTGCAGTAGGAAAACACAGGTCTTAAGTTTTACAAACTTGATTCCTTTATCTCCAAGTGAGTTTTTCAGAAAAAAGTGAATTAAAAAATAAAGGTGACTGCTTAGCCTTGGTAATAGGTACCGAGTATCCTGCACATCCATCTACTGCACTGCACTCTCATCTATTGCAGCATATCAGAAAAGTCAACGCTGGTGTCATAAATCAACCCAAGATTTTATACTTCACTCACTTCGCTTTCCAGATTTTCACACTTCCCAACTGTCATACATAAATTAATTTCCTTACCTTCATAATGTTTACTAAATCTGTTTGATAATAGCGATCTTGGTGTGCATTAGCAGCTGCTAAAGTGAGAAGATAATCATTCCTTGCATGGATAGCCTTGGAATTACACTCGGATCGTCGTGCTTTTAACTACAACAAGAAATGGAAGTTAAAAGATAGGTACTAATGAGAATTTAAATGATCAGACGTGTATTAAGAGTAAATTAACATGCATATCTATGTATTAATACAGAACAAACTTTAAGGGATTAATAGCTTAATGGCTTTGTTAATGGTAAGGGGATTTCTAATGCATTTTTTTCTCTCATACAGTTGTAATTTCACACATGGTCTTCAAAAACCAGTTATAACTCCCACTGGAAAAAAATTTCCTTGTAAATCTGGTCATATGTAACCCTGCACTCTGGCTGCTGAGAGTGCTCTTATCTCATCACTTGTTCTAACAAAAAAACCTTTCAAGATGACTGACATCTCTAGATTCCAAACAACTCTGGTCATATGCTTCATAAAATTAGTAGCAAAACGTTAAGTTTTGCTTATACTCACCTTTACGCTTGCCTTCTGCAAGCTTATTCTTGACTGGAAAAGACTAAGTTTGGACCTGAAAGAGAAATTAAGAGATGACATTACTGTCATATATAATTTCTACAACAGCATTGTATGATCAGGCTGCTGCAATTTGCTTCTGCAAAATTTTAATTTAATTAACTTTTTATGCCTGATTTTTATTTGTAGTTTTAAGTAAAGCTTAAGGATCAAGGAAAATATTACAAAGTATGCTGAAGTACATCAATAGTACTTTGACTGCATGTTCTGCACAGCTTACTTAAATTTTAGAACAAAATTTAAATACATCGTGACAGGGAAATGGGATGGCAGCTGCAATCTAAGTTATTTTGGTGTTTGATGGATTTTTGAGTTAGCCCTCCAGACACAAAGTGCTATGAATCTGAACTACTGGTCGTCTGAAGGAATACTAATGCAAAATCATCAGTGACAATATTACAGGAAGCTGGAGGAGTACCCGTGTATGCACACATGTTTTTGAAAGCAGAACTGGTCTGAATTTCTTGTTTGGATTCAGAAAAGAGAAATTAGAGAAGTACTTTATTAACTATTTGAAAGACAGTGGTTTAAAAAGTAAAGAAGAAAACAAAATCAAGTAAATAGCTGTTTTAATCTGGACAAGATGGCAGTATGAATCTGTCCCAAAATTCACAAGCTCAAATTTTTGGTTGTTTGGTGTTTGGTTGGTTGGGGCTTTTTTACTTTCTTCAGGTGTTGTAGGTAATCTTATGAAAGTTCTTCTTTTCATCATTCAGCCCTCAAAGGGAAAGACAGAAAAACTTTCTAATGAAACCATAATTTCTTTTCAGTCCCTGAGAACAATTCTGAGTAATTTCTCAAAATAATAATAAAAAAAAAAAAATTGCAAAAACGGTGAGGCAAACACCAATAAAACAGGCTGCACTCCAAACTGAAAACATGTGGGTTTCTTGCTTTCCTGAAAGGAAGGAAATCAACCTCTTTAGCATGTCAAAGAGCATAAAAATCCGAAGCCCCAAAAATATATCTTCAAAAATGGAAAACAGTGTCCCATCCCCTCTCCCACTCCAAATGGACTGATATCACATTTGAGATCTGTGGAGAGAAAATGAAGTGAGCAGCCTTTAATATCAAAAAGGGTGTCAGGGTCTTTTGAAAATGTCAAATTAAAGCAGTTAGTTTAACTTCCTTCCTTAAGAAACCACCCTAAAGTTCTACTGCACTATCAAGGTAGTAGCGTGCTTGAAATGGTTACAAAAACGTATATAAACAAAAAGAAAAAAATAAATTGGCATAAGCTCATTGAAAGCAATTATCTTTCTTCCAGAATAATATCAAGCGTAAAAACTAATACAAGTACAAATCTGCTTTATACGCAATTATTTATCCATATGCTATTATAAAAACATACTTGGCCTCAATATCAGCTTTCTCCCGCACTGCTTGAGCCATCTGTTCAGTCTCAAAATATTTCTTTTTGCCTTTAGCTAAATCTTTTACTGTCTCTTGTAATTCTGCTTGGATCCTTGTCAACTGGTCCACGCACTGGGGGAAAAAAAAAAAAAAAGCATTCAGGAAACAAAGCATTAATGGTTTTTTGCATCCAAATAATACTATCATCACCATTTTATGGCTCTTTATTACATTTTACATGGAACAACACAATCTCCAAGTCACTCCTGGTCAATTATTCATGCCTTTCTTTTAAAGCTGATCAGAACATAAAATGTACTTCTTTCTTCTGTTTAACGATTCAAATTCAAAGATAACTCGCAAATTGAACATAAAAGTTCTGAAAGCTTTGGATGAGGTAATTAGTTGAAATAATTGGAATACAATTGGGAAAAATCCAGAGGCAATCTGCTGGAGGTGATGGAGAAAATGATTAGTCTCTCCTTCTCTAAAATTTAAAACACAAGACAAAAGCTACCATGTAAAACACAACAGCAATAAGAACATTTTGATAAACATTATTTTAAGAGCTTATTTTTCTTAGACTTATTTCGAGAGCTTTCCGACAAATAGGGTTGTATCAGAAATCTGTGTCATTCACAAAGAAAACTTAGAGGCTTAAAATGCACAGCGTGAGTGAAAATAATTCCATCCGTTCTCCATACGACCCAATCAGCATTATGACATACATTTCAATGTCAAAAATTAATACCAAAAGGAACAGCAGAAAAGTTACTGCACTGGTTTGGGCTGGGAGAGCGTTCGTTTTCTGTGCAGTAGCTGGGATGGTGCTGTGGTTTGGATTTGTGATTGACGGTTAGACTGGATGATCTTCAAGGTCTTTTCCAACCTAGATGAGTCTGGGATTCTGTGACCAAGCCTGTGTTACTGACTCAGGGATGTTTTAGCTGTCGCTGAGCAGTGCTGACACAGTGGCAAGGCCTTTTGGCTGGGACCCTTGGCTGGGTGTGCACGAGAGGTTGGGAGGGGACCAAGGGGACAGCTGACCCCAACGGACCCAAGGGGTAGCCCAGACCATACAGTGTCGTGCTCAGCAATACAAGCTGGGGGAAGGAGGAGGAAAGGGGGACGTTGGGGGTTACGGTGCCTGTCCTCCCACTGATAACGTGTGATGGAGCCCTGCCTTCCTGGCGATGGGGAAACACCCGCCTGCCAGTGGGAAGGAGTGAATGAATTCCTTGTTTTGCTTTACCTAATAAAGTGTCTCTATCTTAAACCCCAAATTTTCACACTTTTACCCTTCCAACTCTCTCCCCCATCCCAACAGAGGGGAGTGAGCGAGCAGCTGTGTGGGGCTGAGCTGCTGACCGTGGTTAACCCACAACAATTACTAAAATGTTCAGCAATTCTCCAAACATCCTATCAGCTTAAAAAAAAAAAATTGTGGGAAAGAATGTCTGTTAAACAGAAAGGATCTACTTAACATAACAAATGTGAATTATCGATGTCTAGAATTACACTATCTTTCAAAGAGATCTATAAAGATTTTCTTTTACCCAAACTTAAGTACATACAAGAGTGATTGTTCAATGCTTTTATATTTAATTATAGATATTACAGACTAGATGTGGTCAATGAAGGCTCCAGGCAAGACTTAGAGGCAGAGCCTCAAGCTAGCTTAAGGAAACCAATTTGCCTTTCAATTTGCCTTTCTGTTCTTCAAAGACCAGACCCAAGGTCCCAGCTCTTTTCATATCATTATCACATACCCGACTTCTCCCATTCAAGGTGCCACACGTTGTCCTCTAACTGAACACCCCTCTCAAACACCTGAGGCTTTTCATTACACTAATTATTAATGCATGTAACCTCCTTTACAAGCACTGCAAGACTAATAGGTGATGTAATCCAACAATGCAACATTAATGTCACAGTATTCAACAAATGATAAAAATAATAGCCAGCCACCAGTAAAAAAGAGGCTTTTTGTTTCAATCAATAGAAATTGCTCGTCTTCTCACCACACAATTCTGCTGTCAGTGAAAATGGCAAATTCCTTTCTGGCTATAAAGTTTATAAAAACTCACATAAATTCACACTGAAACCAGTATTTGATGTGTGCAGACCAGTAACACCACGGGCTTCACAAGGTAAGCTTCATGGTGGGTGGTTTGGGGAGTGGCAGAGGGCAGGACTGGCTTTTTTGAAGACCTCTGAGTGTACGATAGAAAAATGAAAGGTAGAAAAATCTGTATATATTGGACAGCTGACAGAGACCTAAAATCATTTCAAATGGACCAGGGTTTTGCTGCATCAATTGGTATTTTGATCCCTGAAGTCTCCTGTCGGCATCAAAAAATTTAAATATCAAATAACCTCAGTTGTTAACACGATCATTTTAAAAGCCTAAAATAATCTTGCGTTTGCATCTCTGAAGAATATAAAATTGTCAGGAGACTGGATGCCATTTAGGGGTTTGGGGTTGGGCAGCCACTGGTTCCATGTAAAAAGCTGTTTCAGAGAGCTGACAGAGATGGTTTCTTGTTGCAGAGCGATTTTATTCTATTTTCCCTTTCAGCCTTCTGATACAGATCCCTGCCAACGGCGGCAGCGGTGGCCACATCATCTTTCCTGGAGATACCTGATGAACGTACACCACAGCTCTCTGCCTTGTCTTCCAAGGCCAGTATAGGAAACCACACATCACTTATGGGATAAGCTTACAAGGTCTCTGGGGAAAGATAATGGCAGGGGGTGGGCTGCTGCCCTCAGAACAGCCTTCTTGTCTGCATCCAGGAGCCGCTGAGCGAGGGCAGGGGATCAGTTTTCTTAAGAGGTCAGACATGGTCTACAAGAGACTCATTTATTACCCCTGCTCCAGAGTCACCTTGGCACTTAGCAATATTTTTCAGCAAATTATAAGGAGGTTTTCTGAAATTGTTCCGGTTGAGTATTAAAACGGGTCATAAAAATGAAGGTTCTATACGCTACCGAGTCCGGGAAGTAAAGGTTTAAAAAAACATCAGGAAAATAAAAGATGACATTTCATCGGGAGCAACTCAACACCTACTGCAATCTTGAAGGAGACGCTGCTTCTAACAGAAACTTGATTTTAGATTGACATTCCAGTGTAACATTACAAGGACTCTGCTGACTCCGAATCCCAATTTTGATAAGCTTTTGTCTGGATGGATGTCAGTATAATACATTATTTATCTGCTTGGAAATCCAAGGGAAAGCGTGAGAGACTGCACTGAATAAAACACCACATTTGTCGTGGAGGAAAATTAATACCACCAAGTGGATGGTTATTCCATCTTGTAGAAAACCCATATCGCTGTCAGAATTCTCTGAACCAGAAGTACTGCCCTGACACTTGTAATAACCTGTTCCACTAATTCAAAAGTGCAGGGAAAAAGGAACCTCTATCATTTATATAAATTTAAAGAAGTCGTCTCCACTTCTACTGCTGACTCATAAACACTGAACTATTGGCGCTTGCAGAAGAATAAAACTGGAGGTGATTTACCCAGTAAGGATACTAGAAAATTGCTACAGCATTGTTTGGAAAGCTTCACAGAAAAATAAAATTTCATGGGACAATAAAACAACATTAATAAAGATTTTTTTTCCCCCCCCAGAAAAACTGATACTGAACATCCTTTTAAGAGCTGTGTAATAATTTGTTCAGAAACTGAGAACTCATGTTACATTAACATGTCTTTAAAAGTTTGTAGCCAAATCTTTTACAAAATAACTATTTTAGAAAATAACTGTTCTAGAAGAGATAACTCAGTAAGTTACAGTTAGTTGTCACTTTTCAGCAAACGAAACTGAAATGGCGTGTTGTTTGGGGGAAGGATTTTGTCTTTTACTTTGAATGGATCCTTCAGACTACCTTAAATTAAACCCAGAGGCGATGTTAATAAATGCTCAGTGAGAACGTACAGGACTTTCCTAGGACTACCAACTAATCCCTGAGAAAGTGTGTTCCACCAGCATTTCTGTTTCTCTCCTTAAGTTGTGTTTTGTCCAAATCACACAGAGAGCACTTCAAAAGGTCGCTCTTGAAAACGTAAAAAAAATTTACGTTTGGTCCAGCGAAATCCGCAGAACACAAACACAAAATAATTAAAATATGAAGGGCACTTAGCTTTACATAAATACACATCACTGTAATTTTAAAAACGTGTCTTACTGACATGGAAACAGATGGAACATTGCCTTTTATTTGAAACACACCCTGTGTAAAGAGACGTCTTAAGACATAAATGACTTTTCAAATGCAACAACCAATTAAATGAAAGTCAAGCTTACTTTTGCCCTTGAACTACACTATTTTCTTTGCATGGATTAATGTATCCATTATAGCAGCTTTTGGAGTACTTGCGATACCTTCACAGGAGGTGGCTGCATAACCTTTATTCTACATCTTGAAGACTGCACAAGTCATTCCTTCAGGTTTAAGATACATCTTTTTCTTAAAATCAGAACCTATTCTAAGAAAATCCACTTGCAATTGTCACTGCAAAACCAATTCAACATAACTGCTGCACCGTTTATCACATATACAGTCAGCAATTGCTGCAGATTTGCAAAGACCAACAGTGTATCCCATTTTGAAAGACTCATTTCCAAGCAATTTTAATTCGGATAACACAGCTCAGAATTTTGATCCCCCTTCAGCTGGCTATTTATTTCTATAACAACATCCATAGGAAGAGACTAAAAAGTATATATGTATTTTCAAAACGCCATACTAAACCATTTCTAAATAACTTTTTTTTTTTTCTAAATAAAAATGACAGAAGTTTAAAGAACTTATAAAAGAGCAAATACCTTTTTCAACTGCTGTTCCTTAAAGCACCGTACAGTCCTGGCTGGTTCAGAAATTAAGTTTTTATAGTTCTCACAGATATTGAGTCGGGACTGGGCCACTTGCATTGTGCCTTCTAAAAGTGATTTCCAAACTGAGTACATGCTCCTAAAATAATGAAACACAGAAAGGTTGTGGGTAGGAAGGAAGGGAGGCACTACACTGAAAATACAGGTTGGTTTACACAACAGTAGCACAATCCTTCAAATAATTGCTTTTAAAAATAAAGCTAAATAAAGTACAATCCTTCATGTTGATCTAACAAATACGTGCACTTTGAACAAAAAATTAACTGAAGTTTTACCAAAAGGAAAAATTTTCCCTCCTGCTCCTGTTTTGTGATTCAATTTTTTGTCAAACAGTTTTGGTTGAACCTGTTGCTCCAATAGAAGAGACCCTACAGAACCCAGCGGCCAAAGCCCCATCAGATGTTGATGATTTTTTCTAAGATGATGGATTTTGTGATTTGGGCATCTTGCAATCAAGCAAATAGTTACAGACTGTTCATAAATTTTGCCTTGGCTACCTGTAGTTTCTTCACCACGTGTAAGGGCCAAAACCAACTGTAGCTGTGTAGTGAGCTTTGCAGGGCCCAAATAATTCACCAAAAAAGCTCAGACGGAGAAAGTGGAGCAGGGAGAGCAGGGGAAGAAGGTGACAAGATCCCTGCTACAGCTGGCAGAAAGGAAAGACTGCTGGAGCTTGCAGAGCCCAGGCACTTGGTGAGAGGGAGGGAGGGGGTGGCGGGTGTTTGGAGAAGACATCTGGGCACTGTGGGTGTATCCGATGGCACGAAAAGCTTGATATACACCCAAGACTGATATTATAGTTTATTTCTTCTTAGACACACCAGTGGTGTGAAGGTACTGAAAGGCCAAACCACAAATTTATCAATAATTTCTTCCTGTTTGAAATAAGACTTGTCGGAATACAAAGAACACATTAAAATAAAATATCTCGAAACTTTTTCAAAATATTTAAGAGGTACTATTCAAAGGTAGGAGGCTTTCAGCATCCGAGTATTTTCATGTTTATGATCCACCTTTAACATTAATGAAACTAAGTTTCGTAAACAACTGTTTCTTGCTTTGCCTCCTCCTTGCTGTCAGATGCGATCTTCATGAAGAATGACCTCCTAAAAAGAAATTTGTTGCTGTCGTTTCTTATGAAGAAATCCACATAGCCCATTACTCTAACCTTTAAACTATTTACTAAAATATATATTCAGACACAAGCATTAATATCCAAACAGGGTGCACAGTTATAGATGCTGTCCTGTCTTGCCATTTTGGTTTCCAATCTTCCCAAATTATTAAAGAAATAAACATCTATTTAAGACTAATCGCAGAATTTCAGGGGAAGCAAAGCTTCATTTTTAACTGGCAATGTTCTCCAAAGGAAAAAATGATGTTAACTAGAGAATAGCAGTGTTTCATTGTTGAGTAAAATAATTATACAAATTGAAATGATAAAGACAGCTATTTCGAGATATCCAACTGTGAAATTACCTATAATCACTTCGTTCATCAGCTTTCATTCCAAGCCAGTCCTTCTTTAAGTATTGGCTAGCCAGCTTCTGAATGCTCTGTTAAAAGAAGGGGGGAAAAAAAAAAAGTTAAGAAGAGATACCTAAAATAACATTTTTGCTCCTGCATCAGACAAATAACCCGATATATATAGAAGCAATCAATCTGTAGTATTAGCAAACTACTACAATGCAAGACTGCTATTTTTACCCCTTTTTATATTTTTGTTTGAATTTAGCTTCTGTGGAAAACAACGAGCTTCATGTTAATATTTTACATCAGAGGGACTCCAGCCGAGATCTACACATGCACACCTCAGCTCTGAAAATATTTCTGCATGGGACTTACTCCAGCAAGACCAATAATACAGGAGATGTTTGAGCAGTGTGTGGCACTCAGAGGCAGGAATATTGCAAGTAAAATGTCTCAATTGCTCACAGCTGTAAGAAACAACATTTTTATTTAACTGAATAAGCACAGCTTTGACCATTCAAGGTTGCGTGGTTATCAGTGAACCCAAGAAGTTCTGTTGCTCACAGGATCAGGCCTTTACTCAGAGGATTACAATAGACTAGAGATTGAAAAACTCAGTTCATTTTTAATTATTAATGTTAATTATGCTCTTTAGTCTCTGCAGTTCACTTTGCACGGTCTCAGAAAATCAATAACGTTTTCACATGCGAGTTTAGGGAGCAGCAAAATTTCATTGGTAAACAATGCAAGGGAGGGGGGAGTTGCTGTGGCAGTGGCCCCTCCTTTGGCTTTTAATCTCATTTAACAGTATATATTGCTTATGAATTGAGTACCGCCAAATGGAAAAGAGGATGCATATTATCCAACTCATGGAGCTGGATAACGGGTTTATGAACACTGAGCAGCATTCCTGCTTCTTCAAACGACCCATTACTGGAGAAGCACTCTCCAGCTTTTGTATAAAAGTCTATTTAGCAAAGAAGTGGGAGATCTGGGTTGAAACTCCCTTTCCAGCAAGCAAAATCAAACCCACAGATGCTTTCCAGAAGACTGTATCCTGAGGAAAAGCCTGGCGTGAGACATCTTCGCCTCAACGAGAGGCACAGCACAGTATCATCTGTTTATGTTTTCCATCCTGTATTTAAGATGTTATCACCTGCTAGGACAGCCTTTAAGTTCTCTTAGAGAAAAAGACCAGAAGTATCTCAAAAAGCACAACCAGATTTCATTCTTGTCTTACCAGCCCATTTCAAGCTAAAATTTATTACTGAGCTTACAGGTTGACTGACACTTTCACACAGAAAAACGTTAATCGTTGCTAACGTGTCATTAGTGGCAAACATGCTCCCTCATGTTAAATAGATCTGTGTCACCTTAGAGCCCAACTCCAACTGCTCCGAACTGTTCTGCTGAGCTGGGTACGTTTTTGGTGTTAAGCAATCTTACAGATGGGTTTACGTTAACAGTCCTCGTGAATCCAGTTTCTAAATGTAAAGCTCATTAATATGTCTCCCACTGTGCTGTTATTTCCCATTCTGAGCTTCCACATCGTCTCAAGTTACTGTCCCTGATTCCTATTGCACCTTTTTGGTCAGTTAAGGATCATTTTCAAATTCCACATTCATTATTTCATTCTGACATGTTCACATATACATTCAGCAATACTTCCCATGGGCAAAGTTAAGCCTGTAACTATAAGTTCCTGTGTTTCCATCACAGTTTCTTACTTTTTTTTTTTTTTTAAATCAACAAATTGCATCAGGTAGTTGTTAAACAAATCAAGATAAAAGGAAAAATATCATTTCCTTTAACTCAGAGCAATTTGTGATGACATTTGGAGCTTCATTACATACTCCCACCTGGTGCTATTTTCATGTTTCCATCCCTTCTGCATCAGACTCCACCTACAAGATCTGCCCCAAAATGCTCCACAACCTTTGACAAACACAAAACTAACCATGAGAAAAGGCTCGCTGGCAGCTGAGGACAAGCCGTGCCAAAATTATAGATGCAAAAAAAAGTCACAACAGGGATAAATAAAGCCATTTTTGCAGATAGAAACCCAATTACCGATGTCAGCAAATCAACTATAAAACTAGCATGATTAAATGAGCTTAACCATTTATTTCCAGACTGAACAAGCCGGCCACCAAAATCAATGAAACATTGAAGAGAGGGCTCCAGCTGCCTGTCGAGGGTGTCTAATCATTTAGTATTTATTCATGAAAATGGATAAACCAAGTGTTGGCATTTCATACCAAACTGCTCTAGGCAAACATATAGATTTTAATTAGACCAGCATGGTAGGTTTGCTTTCTTAAAATTTATTCTGAGTGTAATTTTTTTTTTTTTTTTAATGAGATCCTCCTTATTCTGTTCTCAGTAACTTCTTGTTTTGCTGCATTGGAACAAAGAATACCACTGTTGGGCTCAAGCGGGGAAGTCAACTGATTGTTTAACCTTTGGCATCACCCGAGTTCACCCGCAGCCTAGGAGTGTGCTCGCTTCTTCCTCCAAGGTGCACATCGATCATGTTTAACAGGCTTGAGATAATGACATTTAAATGCAAATTTGTAGAGAATTTTGTACAGAATGCTCTCTGATTGCAAACATTGTTTGATGACACACTTCCTTATTCTTTATTTCAAAGTAACTTCAAGAATGGGACAGAGCTTCTCGAGTGAAGGCACTATCAAAAATTACACTGTAAATCCCCATCCAAAGTTAAGTGAAATCTATAAAACCTCCCTTTCCTCTCAGTTTTGTCAGGCTACAGACAGTTGGAGTGTCATGACTTCAAATCTTGCTCAGGAGAGGGAATACTGCGAGGTTGGTGTATCTCCAGCTACCCGTGAGCCCTGGGTCCCACTGTGCTGGGCACCTCCATGTACGCTGCAAAAGCATGGGCCTGCCTTCAAAACCTTCACTATCTGAAGAACCACAAAGATTATTTTTTGTATAAATATGTAAAACCATAGTTCAAAGTAACAATAACGGTCTGCTCTCTGATGGCTGTGAAACAAGAAGGTTTTTTGATTTAATTTTTCCACTTTGTTCTAAGGTTTATATAGTTGAATTGGGAAAAAAAAAAAAAAAAGTTCAGTTAATTATTTTTGAATGGTAGAAACAATTGAAAGTAGACTATTTTTAATCAATAATTACTGAACGGTCAAAAATGTCTGAAATCCCTTTGCAAGTACTGTGCAACTGCTGCTCACCCTTTGTCAAAAGAAACATTCTTGGTGACCCCGTTCGTGTGTGTTATTAACACATTAAGCAGGATTTAGAAAGAACAAACATAAAATAGCATAAACAGACCGGCTGTCCCATAACCCCAATTTTAAATCATCTGAAGATGACTCATATTCTTCTCCCATGTCTTGGTTTTCCCCTCCCTCCCCCCGTCAAAACGCACACTGTATTGCTGTGCTACAATGACATTAATATTACACATTCATGGGTACTTCAACTGTTTGCAAATCTGCCTCACAGATGGATGGATGGGACATAAAATTGTGTCAATCAATCATCCAAGGAATCAACACCTAGAAATGAAATTCTGCTGAACAGAAAGACCATCAAAAAGTCAGCAGTTTCATATATACTCAAATTCATATTTCCCAGTGCCGCAGCTTCTACTTGATGTTCCCTAATACCAGATCTTACCTCGAGTCTATTTATTGGTATTTTCCAATAAGGACAGTTGTGACAGATATTGAGGGAGGAGAAAAAGAATAAATTTGCTATAATACTAACAGAAAGTAATTACCGACAGTAAAGAGAAAGATGTCCCAAATTAAAAGATCATTGATAGAAAAGTATGTGGCTTTTTAAAAGACATATTAACAGTGCTTTTCAAAGCAGTCCTAAGATCTTTATCTCTAATAATTGAGAGGTGCTGATGACAGCCAGCAGAAAGCACGGGCAGGTACTAGCTGATGTAACACTGAGTTTTGAAAAATCTATCAACCAGACAAATTTAGTGCTCGTTTTCATTTAGGTGGTTTCAGTATCTTGCATCATTTTGATCACTTCTCTTTATCAGAGCAGAATCCATCAACCAACCAGTTATAATTTTCATTTCTACAAATAAATCTACACTCTGCTATTACTGTTGCATTAAAAAGGAACCTTGAATTGTGAAGGCCAGAGAAATACCATCCTCTGAGTACTCTCTAGTATTCAGTGATCCAAGCAAGTCCACTATAGGCTGTAAGCAAATGGCCCCAAGAATCCCTCCAAGTGGGAAAAAGAAAATGGATGGTAGAAAAATCCCAGGCAGACGGGAGGGCCTTAGGCAACACGCTGAACTTGAGGCTGGCAGACGAGACGGGCGTATGGACAGCAGCTGCTAGAACAAGACTGTAAGTGAAAAACCTTCCTCTGGCCACACGCTTTGCAGAGGCGCTGGGACCCTGAAACAGCCAGTGACGGAGACAACGCGAAGAATTAAAGCAGGAGAAAAGGGGAGAGTTCCTACCTGAAGCCAAGTCCGAGTTAGGAAGATGATGCCCTGTATGTATATTTAGTATCTGTTAGCTACTACATGATGTTAATAGACCGTTTTTCTAGTTTGAAGAGCAACTTTTCCAAGCACTGATCACTGACAAGTGACAAAAAATAATGCTTTTTTTTCCCCCGTGTATGCATGTATGGCAATTTGCTTCACTGATCCTCCAGATCACTGCCTATGTATTATGTGCCACAGCAGCAGCTTTCTGACATTATTTTGTTTACTAAGTGGCATTATTTTGTTTGCTAAGTACTCTTCTGACAGGCAAATACTCCACAAGGGAGAGGTTTTTAGCATCTCTTTTATTTGACGACTTCTCCGGGAGGAGAGAGGTTACTCCCAATTCAACCGACTTCACAGCAGTTTGGAAGCCAATTGTACTGTTCAACACTTGCAAATTAAGGCTCTCCAATAGCAGCAAGAAAAAGTAATAGTTTTAATATGTATAAAGTCTTATTATCAGCCCCATCCATTGTTTATGAGCAAGACAAATTTGTTTTGTTTTATCCTTAAATGAAAAAAAAAAAAAGTTCATTGATGTCGGACCATTATTATTATTGTGAGTTGCATGTAAGATGGCAAATTCTATTTTATTTCAGTACTGCTGGTTCTTCAAAAATAAAATTGAGAGTTACATTAAGTCTTTCTTGCCGTTGTAAAAACAGCAGTGTGACCGATACCAGATATTTTTAAAATCACATTTTCAGCCGTAGGAGAGTAAGACTGGCTGAAAATGAAAAGTCTCCCAAAAAGAGAAGAAAAAACCCCCGCACAACTGAGCTCTGTGAAATTTCTTCTACTACAAAAATGAAAAAAAAATAGATGCATCCAAAAAAGACATTTCAGATGCTCGCGCTTCCCCGATGCTCTCAGATTTTTCTTAAATCAGTAAGATTTTACATGACTTAAGCCAGCTCAATGAGTCTGACTCACCGAGACAGCGAGATTCTTAGTGCCAAAAATTTCGTAGACAGCTTTATCAGTCATACAGATGTTTTTTTTTCACAAGCCTGAAGAGAAACTTGAAACATATTTTACACTGTTGCCAATCTCTTCAAAACAGTTGGAAGAAGGGAATGCGTGGGAGCAGCAAACGCAATGCAGTCTGCGTGGTGAGGACTCCAGCTCCTGAATACTGAACAATTTAGTCTCGATATTAAATTCCAAGATAGTTATTAAGTGTTCACAGCGATTATTTAAAGCGGTATTTTATTTACTAGAGCTCGATTCAATAAAACCTTTAATGATTTAATGAGAACGAACTCCATTCAGCACGGACTCAATTCAGGGATTCCACGCAGGATATGACTTGGTCCAATTTACATTATAAGATGACGACAAAACCACTGTCAGACAATTATTTTGCTCCGAGCTTACACGGGGCCTTAGGCAACGAGACCGTGACTAAAGTGCTGCTCCAGCACAAATAAAAATGAAAACAAACGACATAACAGGCAGCACATACACTTCCACAGCACATCCTAACACTTTTTAAAAGGCGCAGATCAAAACTATGCTGGGACTATTTATCTGTATTGCCTTTAACACAGTTAAACCACCGATAAAAGAGGTTTCCATGTGCCAGCAGCATCAGTTGAAAAACTCCCCAGAAACATTATGAAAGGCTGGTTATCTAATGTAAAGCTGCATCTGTAATCATGTTGCTTCTCTTTCCTGGAGATGGGGTATCCCTTCCTGCCATTAGATGATTCCAGTTCCAGAAAATATGGAGTTACATTCTTTCATTCGCAATTTCTTTCCAAGTTGATTCATTTCTCTTTTTATTTTTTTTATAATATATTTGAGGTATGACAAAGAGGCAAAAGAAAACAAAGGGGAAAGCTGAAAAATTAATTTATAGGAGCTAAATATCACCTAGGGCACTCTTGCAATCAGGTTTAGCCAAGGAAACATCAAATTTCTTATCCTTCACGGGTTTTGTTCATTTCTTAAGTTAAAAGTTAAGAGTGAAAACCTTCACTGGAAGCAAGTTAATTATTTCCAAAACATCTTGCTCCTGGAGTTTAGCATTATTTTCTATACATAATCCTTAAAAGGGATAAAAAAAGTAATAAAACAAACCCCCAAGAATGGTGTATTCCACCGTAGGAAGAGTATCTGTGAGATCCTACAGAAAAGAAAGGCAAAAGGCCAGCTACACATCAGTCCCCCAGGTTCAAGGAGGAATTATCCTAAACCAGTGAAGACCATTCAGGAAAGATCATGGGATCTTATCCCAGTGCCTAAGTCTTTTTCCTCTAACGTGCCTAGTATCACTCACTGCAATTTGCAGCATGTTACATAGCAGATAAACCAAAAAATTACAACAGTCTTTTGAGTGTTTCAAGACTTTCTTAAACATGTGCCTCTTCATTCAAAGTCAAATTTTCCAGTCTTAATTTCTAACATGCTTATTTTCTTTGCCCTTGATTTTCACTGGTCTCTCTCCAGTTGGTCCAAATCTTCCTTAAAACGAAGCAGCCAACACTTGAAGGACAATATACTGAATTCACTGAATTTGCAAGCTGATTTTGAACTTCAGTACTGCTGTCAGACTCACCTGCCGCCCATCCTGACTCAGCATCAATCAATTTAATACAAAATCCCAGAATGATCTGGGTTGGAAAAGCCCTTGGAGCTCCTCCAGCCCAACCATGACCCTCCCCCTGACCCTTCCCAACTCCCCCAGATCCCTCAGCGCTGGCTCAGCCCGACTCTTCAACCCCTCCAGGGATCCCGGGGACTCCCCCCTGCCCTGGGCAGCCCATTCCAACGCCCAACAGCCCCTTCTGCACAGAAATCCTTCCTCAGAGCCAGCCTGACCCTGCCCTGGGCAGCTTGAGGCCATTCCCTCGGGGCCTGGCGCTGGGGCCTTGGCTCCAGAGACTCATCCCCCCTCTCTGCCCCCTCCTGGCAGGGAGTTGCCGAGGGCCAGGAGGTCTCCCCTCAGCCTCCTCTGCTCCAGACTGAACCCCCCAGTTCCCCCAGCCGCTCCCCAGCAGACCTGTGCTCCAGACCCTGCCCCAGCTCCGTTGCCCTTCTCTGGCCACGCTCGAGTCTTTCAATGGCCTTTTTGGGGTGAGGGGCCCAAAACTGAACACCGAACACATGTACATCCTAGATCCTCCTCCAGGCTGCTTTATGATAATATAATGCTGACTACTACCAGATTAAGGACAGATCCTAAGACAACTCATTCATTTTAACAAAGAAATATTTAATATCTACATGATTTTCCACACATTTTTGAGTGGTTTTGTCATTCTACCCAGGTCACATTTTCTAGCATGCATTTTAGGACCACCACATAAAAGAATCAATAACCTCCCTAAAGTCAAGACATCCAGCACCTTCTCTCTTTACAGACCTGTTACCCTGTAACAGCAAAGTAAAAAAAAATTACACCAAACCGGTGTTAAGTGTTTTTTAACACTTCTATGTGTTGCTGCAATGATCTTCTAGGAACTTAAATTAATGTGAATGATTAACTCTTCATCCCCCAGCACTCCTTTAAAAAAAACTGTGGCACTACATTTGCCACTTTTTTCAAAGACAATGCTTAGAGCTTTAAGGTGGGAAACTACCAGAGACTAAATCCTCTGCAGCCAAGCTGACTGGACCCAGAGCCAATTCAGATTTATTCATCAAAATATCCTCTAACCTATTAAATTCTTTATCTTTCATCAGGTCAAGACACATATAACCTAGGGATTAATATGAGCCAATCTACCCACAGTGCTCTACTTCACTTGGCAAAAAATAAACATTGGAAGTTTCTTTATTTACCTATCTCCATTATTAAGATAATCCTGACAGATTAATTCAACAAATTTTAAGGAACAAACCCACACTTTACTAAGCTTCAAAGAGTTTACTTTTTCTCCAAGTTCTCCTGTCTTCGGCTTCCAAATTTTAGGATTTTAGGCACTCAGAAAAATAACTGTCATCTTCATGATGTGGCACCACGTCCGTAACAAAATTGAAGATCCTTCCAATTCTCAGCAGGTTACAAACTAGACTAAAAGCAGTTACTACCAAGCTAAGTATTCATCTGCATAAATCACTTTCACTTTCTAAATTATATATTTTTAATTGGTAAACTAGAGGTATGTTGCCATTTAGAAACATTCCCGGTTATTTTTAAAGCCTTTTGCTAAATGACTCCTAAAAAATCGTCTGTGTTGATGCAAAACTGTCTTATTCTGTGGCCCAGTGAGTATTTCAACATGTTATCTCTTCTGAATCCACCGTAGGGTTGCCTGAGTGGTACTGAGAGCCAGCTTACAGTTTAGGGACTCTCTTCTTGCAATTTTTAGCCCCACAACCTACGAGGAGGTACAATATGCCAAGCAAACAGACATCCCCCATCTGTCTGAGACACCAACAGAAACAGAAGCAAGCTGAGCAAAACTGACCTCCAGTCTTTGAGTTTGAAATGTGGGAAACTCCTGAAAATCTTCTTTTTTTTTTTTTTTTGTCTCCAACATATAAGTAGCTTGTGTTTAGACCATATACAATTACTCTTCCTTATACTTGCAACAACTTTTTCTAGATGGTAAAGCTGTTCTTCATAAACCTAAATACAGAATCCTTTGCCATAGCTTTCTTAATGCCTAGAAACAGAAAACCTTAGGAAAGGGCAGAGCCTTAGATTATATTAAGAGAATTCCGAAGGTTCCCACCACACTCTTTTCTGTGTAGCTGAAGGCAGATTAGCAGCTCTGGAGAAGAAATGTGTTTACCTCTTGGTTCAAAAGTCTGCTTCTGGAGCAAATCCCCACTCCTAACAAATAAACTAAAGCCCTGCACCGTATCACTGAACGGGGTACCACTGCTTTACGCAGTTTCTTATAAAGTAGATCTCTTTTCCCTCGTACTGCACTAGACAACACCATTTTTGGCTGAGTTTATTTTAAACTTTCAGGTAAGCTTTTAGCAACGCTGGACTTTGACTAGCACATCTAGACATTAAGGACGAAGCCTCTGAAATCTGTTTAATATTCCATGAACATTCAGCACAGAGAATGACCGATGAGTTTTTGTTGAGATGAATGTGCTTTCTATGAGCAAGTGTTAGAAAGTCAGGTGCCACACTGCAACAGAAAGGTCTGCAGGACCATCTGTAAATGGAAGATATTTTATCTTCAGACCCCACAAAGCAGAGGAAAGAAGTGCC
This sequence comes from Athene cunicularia, assembly GCF_003259725.1. Classification (NCBI taxonomy): domain Eukaryota; kingdom Metazoa; phylum Chordata; class Aves; order Strigiformes; family Strigidae; genus Athene; species Athene cunicularia. Next base: position 1,019,845 of record NW_020799091.1, on the reverse strand, counting down.
CACACCATAATTTAACTAACTCCCATTGGAGAGGAAGAGTGCAGTTTCTTCCAAACCCCCCTTTTTCAACCAGGGTTTGGGAGGAAGCTGCTAAGATGCCAGCAGAGAAGTGCTACCAGCTCTGCTGCTCACAGCCAGCCTTGGCAAACTGCTGCAACTCCTGCAGCCACTCCAAACTGTTTAAATCATTCAGGATCTTCTCAAGGCTCCATAATAGTTGGGAATCAAGAGGGCACAAAATACCATTTGTAAAGATTCCCTTGCTCTAAGTTTTGAGGTGCAGATCATATATAACTGGTATTCAAAGACTGAATAAACATCTGGTTTTCTCCATTTACAGATCTGGTTGCTGGTAGTTATTCAAAGTAATGTTTCGCAGGGCATCACATCTTCACCTATGCAAAATATAATCCAAATACTGTGTAAAAGTGATAGTAAAAAAGCAATTACATCATTCCCTCAGAAAAGGACCTACTTTCACACTTACTGGACCCACCAGTCTCCCCTGTTCTCTGTGAAACAAACACCACATCCTTCCTCTGTCTCAAACAAGCTGTTTTCACAAACCTTATCTGAGCAAGCACCGCCTGTGAAGAAGGGGATGGGAGAGTTCTGTATCATTTCCGCATCATCATTTTCTGCTGGTTTAAGGGATACAAGCCCAAAGCACCTCTTTAACTTGACTATGAAAGCACCATTTTTCTTCTCTGCACAACTTTCTGTTTGAACTGCTGAGAAATATCACTTGCAACAAGTACAAAACTGACTTTACAGACTCCTGAAATGCTGATCTCCTTTCCCCCACCCATGTAGGAGCTCTGTGTTGGTGGAGAGAAAGGCAGACAAGGATGCTGGTGCTGTGGGACAAACCAAAGCACTAAATACACGCGCACACACACACACACACACAAAAAAAAAAAAAACCAAACAAACAAACCAAAGCAACAGCTTCTCAAATTCTCACCTTCCCCATAATTATCTCCACAAGTTCTGCTTTGGTGAGAGAGACCATACCCTGGCACTTCCCAGTTTTGCAATGTGAGAGAATTTAATGTAGTGTTAAATTCCAAATTCCCTGTAATTCAGATCTTGGGTGGCTGATGGAGTATAGCAACAATTTAATCTTCTGAAGTATTTTTGTGGAGAGAATAACATGGCAAGCACTCCTCTACAAAACAGAATAATCAGGACAGGGGCTTGTAGGCAAAGACTGAACTAGGAATTACAAGCTGACGTTAACTAGTTCACCTGCTAGATGGAAGAATTTGAGAAAGAAAAACTTTATCATCCTTTCAGTGAAAACAGCTCTAACAGCATCGATCTGCACCAGTGAACAGCCCCGCCTGAGCGCTTTCACCACCACCACTGGAACCAGTTTTTGATTCAAAACATTTGTTAAAGAAAGTAGCAAAAATGGTTAACGCAGCTTTGCACACTCCCAAGTTTGGTAACCCCATTCATGCAGCAATCCTACCCTCAGTAACTTCAATCTGTCATGGTCAACACTTGTAATTTTTTCCTTCTGAAGAGGGAACTGCTTTCCCCATCCCACTGCACTCCATCCCTCCCTTGCAAGAAAAAGAAAAAAAAGAAAAAAAAAATCCCCATATTTACAATCTAATCAAATCCTTTTTGGAGAAGACTGGTCAAGCAATGTTGCCAGCTGATGCTGGCTCTAAGGCTGGTTTATAGAGGAACTTGAAAATCAAAACTTTTGCTTTCAAAATAGTGCTTAGTGCTTGATGGCAGAGAAATGGTTGAAAACAGGACAAGCACATTCTCCGACTGCAAGTTCAAATGCGTTTTTTGATGTGACTTAATGGGTGAGTCAATTCTGTTATGATTTGCTGGGAGATGAAAGGATGCCCAATTCATGCAGATGTGCAGAAAAATGAAGCAAAAGAAGAGAACTGGACAAGAATAAAAAAACCTGGGACACTGGATGGGACACAAAAACCAGCAAGTAAGTGATAGTAGGATATAACATTACAGAATGTATATATTTTCTTACATAATTGTGTTAAAGCAGAGAAAGACATGAAAAGGAAGTATAAATTGAAAACACAGGCTGGAAATTATGTGAAAATATGATGATAAAATTACATGCTAGATCAGTCATCCACCAAAGACAGATTAAGCAATAATAAAAACAGACTTCTCAAAATTAAGAGGTTTACAGAGACGGTAGGAAAGGGGATTTTTAAGAAAACTTGAAAAACACATGTAACATCAAATTAGTATGTTCATTGAGGAAGTTCAGTTAAGGAAAATTCCACAGTCCTATTTTACTTCCACTTGATCACAAGGTTATAAAACACACGTAGCTGGATTTTGACGTGGTGAAATAGAGAGCTTCAGGAAAGAATTAAATAAGTGGGAAGTTTAAATTAAAGCCAGCTTTTAAAGCTTGCAAGCGCATATCACAGATGAAAATATTCTAATAACAGCAGTCACTGTTCGGGACTACTAATAAAATGTAGAATTATGAACTAAGCAGCATAAGAACCTTACCTAAATTAAACGCGTTAATCTTCAGTTTATTTAAAGAAAACAGATGTATATGGAAAGAGCATATGATTAAGAACAAGAGTTTAAGAGACTCAGGACAGAAGACAGAGAGGGTGATAATATCTGTTACAACTAAGTATTTATCTTACCAAATACAGCTGAAACCCACCAAAGAATCAGGAACTACAAATTAAAGAAAGGAAATACATAGCAATAGGCAAATTATCTGATATACCTATTACAAAAAAAGCCCTCACAGATATTAACATGTAAGAGCATGGTAGACACAGGTTAAGCATGACAGTGTCTGCCAGTGTAAGCCAAAACATATTAAGAATTGTTCTTGAAAACGTGTCAAATTCAGTAGCTTCCACTGACGTAAGCTAATATTAAAGGGCAGCTAGAAAGCATTTAGTACAATGCCAGAAGGTGCTGCAAAAATGTACATTGGGATAAAGACAAAATGGATTTATTACGACAACAAAAAGGATAAAAAAAAACAAACGTGGATAACCTGTGAGGATCATCTACAACTACAGGAGTGTTAACAACATCAAGAGGAGTCCTCTGGCTCTACCAATAGCAATGGCATATCCAAACTGCCATGTAAAGCTACAGAATTAATCTCGTGAACCTGAAAAGTTATTATATTTTCTAAAAAAAAATGCAGACAAATAAACCCATACCAGCCCAACAGATTCTGTTTCTATGCTGAAGCTCCTTTTTGCCCCCAGGTAAGCCCCACTTGCTACTGATCTTGCATAACTGTCCCTCAATACCAGGCGGTACAGCTGAATTTCAGGTGCTTTGGCAAAAGGTGACATTTTGAAGAAACTGGGAGGACAGACGAATACACAAGTTGGAGTTGTGTAGTCATTGGGATGCAGGAATTTAGGCTTGACATCTCTTAACCAACCCGAGTTAGTCCAGTTTAAGGTAATAAATTTACTGAATTATCCCGTGTATACACAAGCCAACACGCCCGTGCGACCTTCACATATTTGCTTGCTTAAAGTTACTTTTCCTTACTAGTTAAAGTAGTTCAAAAAGCAGTAAAACATTAGAATGTCTAAGAAAACAGCATACAGAATTGTCGGAATAAAACAAAGACTGCTTAGAGACCTCTCTATCTTGTTTCAGACTGCTACTGCAAATTGTATTTAAGACCAGAAAGTCAGTCACAGAGTCTGGGACTGGAAAATTACGGTTCTCTCATACTCGCTGCATGACTTTGCATTTATAAGTACAAATAAAGTCATAAATGTGTAGGGGTTTTTTTAAATAATGCCACTCATGAGAATTCAATTTTTGAATATCTAATATTTTGAGAGAGCGTACAACTGGAAATACCCGCATTTAATGTCACAGATTTATGAGCATTGTAAGGACTCTCAGAAGGTAAGGAACTGCAAAACATTTCTGGCAGCTATTCCTTCCAATTTATTAGAGCTCTTAATTGGTGAATCTGAATGCTCATCTCTACTAAAGCATTTCTTAAAAAGATTCTGTATTTTATTGCCCTAGAAACCAAGTGCAAAACATTACTTCTTTCCATTCTCCAACTGCAGAAGAATACATCCTACATTCACTTTCTTCCATGTCATAAAAAACATTTCTGAATTCATTTTATTCTCTGAAGTGCTATTACCAGCCATTCTGAAGTTGCTTGGTGTTATTCATTGTAAGTGTCTTCGTAACGGAGCAGGTTGGCATTTTCTGTTCTGTGGGAACTTCTTAATTAAAGGTTCACATGATTACAAAGCATTGACACAGCCCGTGTAGCACAAAGCTTATTTTTTTTTTCCACCCCAAAACAGCTGGCAGATAACTATATAAATCTGGTGTGCTCCATGTAATATTTATTGATCAGTTTATAACAATCGGTTTTAGTATTCTGTCAATACTGCTCTGGGACAGTGCCAAAATTAATTTTGCATTTGGTAATTAGCTTCTGAGCTTGTTCTAGCTTCAGAATATGGAAAACACAATTAGGTAATCTTTTATATTAAAAGTCTGTAAGTCAGTTTTTGGCATTAGTTTAAAAGCGTACATCATATTGTGGGGGAAAAACACAAATCTGCCCGAAAACACAGAACCATATTTTTAAAAAATTGGTATATTTTGGTATTTGGTTTGTCTGACAAACTTTACATGAACAAATTTTGCTCTGGAAACGATTATTCAGACTTCACTCTTTAAAAAACAAACCAACCCTACTATTTCTTATCCATTCTCTTTCTTTTTAAACACTAAACCCTGAAAGTCTTCTTCTGGCACTGCTGAAATCTTACCCCCTCTTATACAGATAATAATAACGATGATGATGAAAAAGATTATGCACAGCCAGTGTGTTTCTACAGCTCTATATGTACTGACTTACGTAGCTTGGGTCTAATTGAGCAAAGCGACTTTTCTTTCCTCAGTTATATCAGAAAACACACACATGGGCAATATTTTACCTAACTCTACATTCATGCATTGCGAGTGTGACCGGTGACCCCATCACAGTCTAGCTGATTAATGCAATCTTCTACAACAAACTTGTATTTTCTCTAAGTGTCCTCGATGCCAGACCTCTTTTAGGTTTGGGGAGGATTTCACATGTTCTCATTGGAAAAAAAATATCCCACTAAGGACAAATTAAAATTTTTATTATGAAATATAGACAACTATAATATATGATTAACTTTGATGATGTGAGGAGGCACAAGGCCAAAACTACCCAGTGCAGCAGTCAAACAGAAATAATGTCCAAGTCTTGCTCAGTACTATCTTCCCTTCCTCCACCCCCTCAGCTGCTTTTCTTCCAACTAACACAACAGCTAAGTAGGAGGAAAGGTTTGCCACTGCTGATCTAGTTATGCACAGATCAGTAAAATAATTAACTGTAGTGTAAACACTACAACAGGCTGCTTCAGCCAGTAAATTTAATCTCTAGACCGAAAGCTCTGCTTTGTTTTGAACAAATAACTATGTATTAAAAGTACTGTTATGAATTTTAAGTGTAGAAGACAAAAAGACGTAAAGATCTGCAAGTTTTTAAAAACAACTAAAGATGATTCACCTCGGTTGGTCATCTCTTTCAGCTGAACAAACAACCCAATTGTTCTCTGGAAATCAGAAAGAAAAGCATGCATGCTTACATCTGCAAATAAGTTTTGGCATCGTGATCTAGTTATGGAAAACAAAGGTTTAGATTTTAAGTAAAACAGCTGGATTAATCAGCCAGCTTGAGGTCCAAGTAAGTACGAGTCCAGTTGTACCTAACACTATTTTCAACATTTAAGACACCGAAGATACTTTACTTCTGTTGCTTAGTGAAGGCTGACAACTGACCCACAAAAAGTGACTGATGAACTATTTCTCAATAATTTCAGCAGAGATGATGAGCTGTGGTGGAGAAAAGGAAGAATAAATATATTCTGGGTAAAGGGAATGCCATGTAAGTGGTTTTTCAAAAGGAATCCACATTCATGCAAGGACACGAAAAACTGTTGGAACTGTGTCCTGCTGGGAAGCACTGAAGAAATTAATAAGTTCAAGAAATACAGTTTCAGGAGGAATGTAGCCAAGGAGAGGTTTTTTTTCCAGTCTCGAACTGGTTTGCTGATCTGCAACTTAATGTGAGATGATAAATGGATTCGCGTGCCTTTAAGAAGGAAAAAAATCTCACCTTCCACTCCCACAGGCAAGAGATTTTGGAAGGTATTTCAAACAAGAGTAAAATACAAGTACTGTTTCCTTCCCATAACTTCAAAGTTTGGCCTTTACTATGCATCAGTCAGAGCAACACACAACTGATGACTTGAGACATCTCAAATTTTTGCAATTTCTGTATGTAATGCCAACAGAAGTTTCTTCGATCTTTCAGCTGAGCTGAGATGAAAAATGACATTCTCAAAAATCTTTAACCCATGGTCTACTGCTCCAGTTAATGCCTGGGCTGCCACCAGTACTTGATGCTGCAGTGCATGAAATGGTAGGTGCCAACGCAGCACTCAAGTTCAGTGATGAGAAATAAACTGTTTGTCTGAAATTGTCAACGTTCGTACCCCAAGATGACAGAGTTGAGCCAAGATTTTCCCAACGCTAAATGCAAAATTGAATTTTGCACTCCTGGGATGAATATAAAATCAACCTTAGAAAAACAAGCTGCCTGCTTCTTGCATGGTGACGGTGATAAGAAAGGACAGCGGCTTCTCTGCACGTCCTGAGTCTTCTTGGCATGGCAGCAGCAGCAGGTCCAGCTGTCCCAGAGAGGCAGCGGGGCTGCCCTTCTCCTTGCCCCGTGCTGTGGGGCAGTCACAGAATGATCGAATCATTTAGGTCGGAAAAGACCCTTAAGTTCATCAAGTCCAACCATTAACCTCACACTGCCAGGTCCAACATTAACCCATGTCCCTGAGCATCACATCTACACGTCTTCCAAATACCTCCTGGGATGGGAGCTCAACCCCTTCCCTGGGCAGCCTGGTCCAGTGCTTGACAACCTTTTCTGGGAAGAAAGTTTTCCTCCTATCCAATCTAAACCTGCCCTGGGGCAACTTGAGGCCTTTTCCTCTAATCCTATTGCTTGTTACTTGGGAGAAGACATCAACCCCCAGCTTTCTGCCCCCTCCTGGCAGGGAGTTGCCGAGGGCCAGGAGGTCTCCCCTCAGCCTCCTCTTCTCCAGACTGAACCCCCCCA
>NW_020799091.1:995950-1012600 GCF_003259725.1 Athene cunicularia | reverse complement strand
TCCCTTCCCTGTCCCTGCTGGCCACGCCAGTGCTGACACCAGCCAGGATGCCGTTGCCCTCCTTGGGCCCCTGGGCACACTCTGACTATCTGCAGTCTCAACTACCTGCAGCTTTAGGCAACTGCTCCTTTTCTCTGCCCTAAAGACACGTTCAACTGTGCAAAGGTCCAAACTCACAGGCTGCACTGTGTTTTGCAACATCTCTCATTCCATCCCTGCAACCAGATTGGCAGAACTGGGGGTTTTTGGGTTTGGTTTTGTTTGTTTTTTTTGTTTGTTTGTTTGTGGGGTTTTTTTGGCTTTTTTTTTTTTTTTTTTTTTTTTAACAAAGCAATCAAAACAAATCCACTTTAGGTCCATGAAAACCATATGCACTGCTTACTAAAAATTTTAGGGGGCTTTTTTCCACAGAGCAGTAAAAGTAAGCAATGCCCATATTACCCGCAAAGCCAGAAAAAGTCTGCTGTGAGAAGATCCCAGGTGAATGTACCATGCCAGCACTACTGGAAATTATTAAACAAGGTCTAAAGGCAACCACTGATACCAGCATTCCTCAACCAAGGTGGCTCCAAAGCTCACATTCAGCTTTTAAAAAGCAGCAGTGGTTTTCAGGGTTCACAGTCTTTGTATTTCCCTTATCAAGGGTCCTCACCACATAAAACTTTCCAAGACTCCACACTAACTCTGAGTGGAAGCATAATAGAATTTAATATAGAATGTAATTTAATATAATATAGAATATAACAACTTAGCACAGACCACTTCCCTAGAATGCCTGCCCTCCTATCTCACAGGTCATGCAAGAAACTTTTTGAGATGACACCCACATTCCTTAATCTGGCTTTTAAAAGTACTAGTATGTATTTCAGGGTTTTCACTGTTTTATTTTCTCATTTTTAATCAAACAGTAGCAGAGACACCTCTTTAAACATGGGTATTCAGACTACGCAAAATGATAAGTAAGCCTTGAGTAATCTTAAACTGTCTTTACTAGCATTTTAAGTTTACCAAGGGTAAATTTGCTATCTCAAGGTATATTGGTACCTTAAATCAAGGCTATCTTTAAAAAAAAAAAAATTAAAAAAAAAAATCTCTATTTTCAACAGGACAGCAGAGCAGGGCTGTTGCAGCCACTGCAGAGATGTTAAAGGTCGTGTTCATGTTCTAACATCTGTAGAAAAAAAAGCTTCCACAGCCTAGGATACAGGTGCCAAAGCACTCACTAAGGGGAAAATCAGTCTATTAGAAAATATTTTTTTTTTGAAGTTACGAGGCAAGCCAACTCTTGTAAGAGCTGCCAAGAGCATCCAAGTCCAACTCAGTTTGACTTCATTCATACCAAAAAAAAAAAAAAATTTCCTTCCTGCTCATTTAAGAAAGAATTTAACAGGAGCAATTCAAAAAAAAATCAAGCTAGTCTCTGCACAGAAAACAGACTGGTGAAAACCAGCCAGAAGAGAAGGAAAGCTTGTCTTCGGTTATTTACAGCACAAATTTATTCAGCCTCAATGTTTGCAAAGTAAAAGTCCACCCACAGGAACTTCATATATATATATATATATATACACACACATATATAAAATGATGGGTTTTTTTCATATATAATTTTTTCTTTTCCCACACGTGAAACTCATGGACTTGGTATTACCAAACAAACAGAACAACTGAGAAAAGCAAGAAAATGCCCGGCGATGGGGGAAGCGGACCATCTGGTCTCTAACACGCTAACACAATAGGGAAGGAGTTGAGTTTGGCAGCTAAGGACTGGAAAGCATATGGTACATTTCCTCTTAACTGGGCATTTTCTGACTTCTCTTCGTTTGTGTCAGAACCTTAACAGACCTCGCGTCGTTTGTATTAAGCTTTCTCATACTGAAAATTAAACTATAGAAAGCCCCAGAGTTCTTAACTTCGTGTAATTCTGAAGCAGGGTAAGTAGGAAAGAAAGTAAAAATCTCTGTCATCTTTTGAGATTGTTGCGTTGGTATTTATTTCTGCTTTCTGAACAGGTTATGTGCTAATTTTTCACCATTGTCCTCCTATACTATTTGCAAAGTTAGATATGGCGAATTCCCTAGTCTACTTCCTGGTCAGGGTCAAAGAAAAAAGAGAAAAAGAAGGCTAGACTGAAATACTGCATTGAAAGCACACTTAGATTATTTGGACCAAACTTATTTGGGCTCAGATTAAGTTTATTCTTAAAAAAGCAAAGTTGATCTTTTTATTTGTGTATTTACTAACAGTTACAGTACAAGCTCTCGAGCACTGAGTTTACTAATGTATCCATAAAACAAATCAGAGAAGTCTGAAATTACCACAAATGGAAGACTGAAAGGTCTATGCTGATAGAAAATATACTATATTTTAATGTAAAATTAGCTGAGAACAGGACTGAAGTGAGTTACTTGGAAACACATTCATATTTCACAGACGCTCACATCAGTATTGGAGACAGTATCTCAGTTCTTTTTGTCCACCCAGTTTATCATAAGGTTTCGCTTCAATGATAAATGGAAATTCAGATCAGATCAGCAATTTAAATGAGATAAATGCCGACTGCTGTAGATTTTTCTACATAGCCTACTGTGGTGTCTGGGAGCACCAATATCCTCTGCATGGGTCAGCACTCTGTAACATCAGGGCAGAAAGACAGAGACCAAAACCTCCAAACATCAAATACAGGAGCAACTGCTCAAGTACAAGACAAAAAATTACATACAAGGATTAATCTAATGTAAATGAATCAAGCACAGGAGACAATGAGACAACATGAGTCACCACAACACTGATATCAGCACATCAGCACCTTAATTTGAGATTACACAGCAGTTACATGAAATTGCACTATTTCGTATTCCGATATGTTCAGCTATTATGTACTCAAAGTGAAATCTTGATGAATATTTAGCATTACTTTTTTCGTACCTAGCAGCAACCTTCACTCTGCAAAGATTACTAGGTGCTATCCTTATCTTTGTATCTAAAAACATAAAAGGATAAAAATCCCCTGCAACTTCCAGGAATAAGCATTAGCAATACTACAAGTTTATTCCAACAAGAACAGCCTTGCACAAGCCTGCTTAGAAAACCACAAATTGTTCCTATCAAAAACGATGCAGATGAGCTGGAGGGAGAGGGAAAACTGCATCTGCAAAGATGAGGCCAACAGATCTGGTCGACCCTTCAGGTGCTGTGCTTTCACTGCTAAAAAAAAATAAATTAAAATATTCAGTAGACTTTCAGGATGTAATCATAATGAAACAGCCCTAAAATTAAGATTACTAAGCATCAGTAAAAAGCAGTCACTGTATGCATGGTCTTACCAGTGACAAATACAAGACTGGATTCATTCAGCGCAGAGTCAAACATTATTGTTGATCCAGCAGATGTGTTGAAAAAGTAATTGCCCGAGGGCAAACGCTGCTATACTGCAGTCGGCAGCTGGAGCTGAGCTCTGCTAAGCAGCACGGTTGAGCATTTTATTCTTCTAATGGCTCGACTGCTTGACGTTAATGGTAACTGCTTCAACCATACCACTTTCTTCAAAATAACAGTGTGCGGAACCCTCACCGCGGCCAACGTGCCTGCCAAGAGCACTCCAAGAGTAACCCAAGCTCAGCTGATGCACAAAACCAGCACAGCACGGTAGCGTGATCATGAGCTCCACTACTTCTTTACCTAGAGTTGACTTTTAAGTTACCTGTACATGCAATGATGAACATCAGCATGACGTCTAGCGAAGTCATTCTATGACCACCAACACATCAAAGGTAGTGTTTCGTATGTGAATATTTGCATTTTGGTACCTTCAGAAAACAAACCGACACAACTGAAATGGAAATATTTCCATCCTTCAAGGAGAAATAATATTATCCAAAGAGTACTATTAAGCACATTGAAAGGGGGAATGGGGAGCTCCAGGAGAATTAAAGTGCAAAAGTTGAAGGCTTTTAGGGAAAAAAAACCCAACAAAATTTAACATTAGTATTGCAAAAGACAGTGTGCAATGAAGACCAGCTCCCCCAAAGCAGACAGTCCTTGGAAAAAAAGAGATGAGTATAATTGCAAAGAGGGAAGAGACAAAATAAAGTAAGGAAAAGTGAATCCACGCTATAATTCTGGAAACTGTGCGGCTGTTCAGAATTAAATTCAAAGCAATACAAAAGAAAACACAGGTTTAGATCTTGAATAATATCCTTGCAACAACTGGAATAAGCCAAAGAAACAACTATTGAATATGGTCACTAAGAATGTCTCCTAATGTCTGTGTAACTTCAGTGTTAGAGTAACGGCAGAACTATAACTGAGCAACGCAGCCGCTCGTCGACTGGAGACGGAACAGCCACATCCAAGAACGTCAGCAGTACATTTTATAAATATTTCTTCTCTAGACAAATGCTTGAGAAACTATCAGTAGAAAATGCTCCTAACTTTTTAATTTTATAACATTTATAGAAATGGAAAAAGCTTACAGCAAAACTCTTTTACTTAGAAAAATGGAGATAGCGTTTACAGACAGTATTTTGTCCAAGGAGCTCTGGACTGTGTATTTCTGGTTCTCTTTGCCTTTGCACATCATCAAGCAACTCGGTCTAACAGCACTTCATTCCCCTGCACCTGAAAACTCGGGTGTGCTTGTCTGTCTTTGATGTAACAAAGGTTGGAAATCTCAGTATTTTGTTAAATATTAAACTGCTATCAATCATTTTGCTATAAGGTGTCCATGTAATTTCTAAGAACAGACACTCATATAAACACCAAGTACCCTGAAATTATAACAGATATGCAATTGCTTTCCTCCCTTCCCCAGCATTACTTTTTTTTTTTTTTTTTTTCAGTTTAATATATTTAAGGTTACAGAGCACGAAAGAAGTCACCAAGTTACAAGCAAATTCAACTGGAAGGAATATAAGAAATGTATCTGACAAGATTTGAAAAAAAAAAATACTGTTCATTTTCTGTTTCACAAGGGTTTTTATGTATTCACAATACACTGTAGCTCTGAGAGATCTGAGCAAACTGCTACATTTAGGTAGCAACACAAAGCATTAATTAATAGATGACAAAGTCATCTGGTTCTGTATTCTCCGCTCTACTTCAAAGCAAAATCATTTCTAACCTAAATACAGGCTTCATAGAAAGCACTGAAAGGTTAAACAAAAACCTCCTCAGTCAAAATGCTTACAACTCTTAAGACAGCAAGCTATAAATTATTAAGTAGCTTGTCTAATTGCTTCATGATGGCATCCAAAGATTCCAGTCCCCCCTACCCCCACATCCCAAGACGCAATTCCAGCTGGATGCACTTTAACCACAGACCATTATTCACAAGAGTCCGCTCTAATGTTAAAATGAGGTACCAGAGGTCAGGCTCCTAATAAGAAAACAAAGAGTAAGATTCCCATACCCACATAACATCCTAAATCTTGATGCTACATCGGCAAGCTGACAACTGGAAAACCTAGGAAATCTCATCAATAAGTAATGGAGAAAGGAATCGGATTACACCGAATAGTCAGATTTTAAATCTTCCAAATTAAGTCATAGATGGACAATAAACACTGCTCTGAACCATGGCTGTAAATCAGAAACTTAAAACTACAAATTAGGGGACTTTCAGGTCTTCAGTCAGAGGACAAGAGTGTAAAAATTCAAACAAATTTCCAGCTATTACGGAAGAGAGATAGGCAAAGCAGTAAAAAAAAAAAAAAAAAAAAAAAAAAAAAAAAAGTCCAATTCAATCAACATGCACAGATTTTTCCAATTCACTAGTTTGTTGGTTTTTAAACAACACATTTCAGGCAGAGAAAACATGTATTTAATGACTCAGGGTTTACAAACTACAGCATGGCTTAAAAAGCAAACAAAATAGCTCTTTTTTTACTGGGTAATAGTAAATAACAGCATTTACAATTTTCTAAAATACACAAATAAATCACCCATTCACACAAAAATCCAAAGTTACATGAAACCGTTAACTGCTGAAGTAGTAAGTCTTGGCTTGAAACGTCTTGTCTTCTTAATTTACAGATGTTAAATATTAATTCTTTCCTGCCTACCGCCTGTAATTATATTATTTTTCATTACAGCAAAACGCAATTGATTGATTTCAGTGTTTTCTTTCTCGGAAAAAGAAGCGTGTCATCTGGCAGACATATTTGCGCTTTTTTAAACCAGCACTACTGACCAACAGCTACTTGAGGGACAGATCAGTCAGTCCTTTCGTGCAGTTTTCATACCAATGTCCACAATAATTCAAATACCTGCACAGCTGATATCACCGATATCACCTGTCAATAAGGAACGTGCAATGTTCATCCGGAGCGTTACCAAACGATTGCTAACTCAGGGAAATACAAGAGCAGGAGCAGCTCTATATCCATTCAACGGTGGTAAACGTGTATCAGGAACAAGATAGAAGCAAAACAAGGTAGTAAAACGTACGTGGTGTATGTCTTGTCTCGAGAACATAATTGCAAGAGCAGTTGATGATTGCAGAAATCTCCCATCCTCTTACCCACTGACCCAAAAGAGCAATCAGAAATGCCATGGGCACTGCAGAGAACTGAGTACGGGCTCAAAAAGAGAGTTAAAATAATCATGTTCTATTGGTTCAATGCATCTCTTACCTTTAACTACTACTGGAAAGAAAAAAAGGCAGAGGACCAAAAAAACTCACGTTCCTCTTACTCATAACTTACTAACGATTACTTAGCCAGACTTTGGCCAATTGTTCTTCAATATGGGCAAAAGAACCCAGCAATAAAAATATGAAAGTAAGAAAGAGCAGTATGGAAGTCCTACTATCCAGGTTAACTTACAAGCCACATACAGATTAAAAAAAAAAAATGTTTGGAAGGGTTTGGTTTGCTTTATCATAATGCAGCAATCGAAACTCAAACTATGTATATTGAGACACTCTCTGTGCAAAGGTTGACGTGCAATAAAACGTGGCACCAAGGGTTTGTCCTTCCTACTCTCTGGCTATCAAAAGCACCAAACCTACACGGAAGAATCCATTTTATATTTTTCCCCTTAAACGCAGAAATCCAAATTAGTTTGTTACTGCATCTGTAGTCACAGGGGTACAAAAGATCAAGAAACAACATTCATAGATGCAAAAGTCAAAAAAAAAAAAATGTGTATAGCTAACAAGCTTAATTCTTGTGATGAAGCACTGGCAGGGTAGTGTCCTCAGCACCCTTTCCTCCCCTCTTCTTCCTTCGCTAAGAATTCAATTGTTTAATTAATTGTTTTACATAGGTGAAATGGACCATTAGAAAACATTAGACAACACTTAATTTATCATTTATACAAGGATGAATGCAAATCATTTTGAGGTTTGGGGTTTTTTTCTTCCCACACCCCTAATTAATATTCATGAGGATAATTTCACAAAGGCAGTTATAAAACTATGTCAGAGGCAGCTTGAAAATATAGTTGTGCTAACGCAGAAAGAGGAAATTCTCTCCCCCCCCCCCCCCCCCCCCCCCCCCCCCCCCCCCCTCGCCCCTGAAAGGGGGGATTTAAACCCAACATAAACATTTACTGAATGATGGGGTTTTATAATATTTTAATCGAGTTATTCATTACACAAAAATAACACTGTGGAAAACCAGATAACGTTATACAAAAGCTAAGTTCATTTGTTCTGGACAGGTGGCCAGTCTGCAACTCCGTGCCGGCATCCAAAGCCCGCCCACAATAGCACTAAAGACGATTATGCAAATGTTCCCTATTCCCTGCTATTTTCCCAGGAATGGGAGAAGGGCTCCATGTGGAAGAAGCAATTGTTTCCCAGTCATGTGGAAAACAAACCAAGAGAAAGAAGGGAGGGAATGTGAACGGGAGATAGCAACACATACCCTTACCAGGCTGGTCTTCTGCTCTCTCTCGCTGAGAAATACTTGAAATGATCATAACGGTAACGTGATTTCCATACCGGAGTGAGGATAGCAGGGGTCAGACACAGAGTTCAGAGCCCAGGAAATGTATTCTTCATACACAGCTATTCTACATTTTCCCTTGTATTCTACCGAGGGACAAAGCAGTTTAAAGACGGTAACTCTCCTTCAGTTGTAACACATCACTTAAACGTGAACGGTGGGGCCATGCGATGCTTTACTAGAACAAGCAAAAAGTTTGTACAAGATGGGCGAGCAGATCATCTAGTCAGCTGGGAGACTGATTTTTTTCCAGATTTCATGCTAACGGAGGATTTTTTTTATTTTCTAATTCCACATCTTGATCCCAGAGCAATTAAAAAAATGTGAACTCTAAGTCCGTGCATTTGTTTCATTTCATTAATTTTAATTTTTTGTTTCATTTCATTAATTTACTTCATCCCATTAATTTTAAAATGTTTTACTAAAATACAGCTCCTTGTCCCACAATGTAGACTAGTTTAAAGGTACGAAAAATTTATTCTTAATAAAGTACTAGAGTATTTTATTTCTTGTATTTCAAACACAGCTTTTCAAAACCCGTGGCTTAAATCACCCATTTCTACAAAAAATGCTTTTCACTTCTCTCAAACATCAATTTTCCACCTAAGTACCCATCTAAATAATTCAGCTGTCCTTCTGCTTATATAATAACTGTATCTTAGAGGATTCAGCAGGAAATAAAAAAAAGGCTGTAGGCAAATGAACCTGATGCACCTAACCAGCAGCCTGCAACTTTATTAACTATTAGGCATAACTAATTGTAAGGGCATCACTGTCCCTTCCCCAAAAGCATCAGGTATTAAATGGCTGCAGAACAGCATTCATGGGGCAGAAGCTCAAAGAGAGAAACACTCTGTCCCATTAGCATTAATTTTTACACAGGTTGAGGATTCAGCTTGGCAGCTGAATCCTTCCAGCCACAAATGGATACAGGAGCAATAGTCAGGGATAAATTCCCCATCCGCCACAACGACCAGGCCCCAGCCAGCTGCCTCCCATTGAGATTTACTCCATTAACTGGTTTCATGCAAACCAAACAGCCAGCACAAGTTGTGATATTTGAAGCAATAATCATTTTGTTTTCCTTCGGTAAGCTATTATTCTTTTTACTCTTACTCTTCTAAACGAACCAGGTTTCTACAGCTGGTATCAGGAGACTAAAATAAGAAATAATCATCCGGCTAACCTTGCTCAAATAAACAATGAAATAAAATAAAAATCTTCCCTGTTCCCCAAAAAAATAGACATGGCAATCAGTTACAGCAAGCCTCAAAGTTTGTTGAATGTAACTTCTAGGAGCAGTGTTAAGGATAATCTGTATGTGGCAATTTGAAGACCAACATCTCTGCTTCAAGTAAAGGAACAGGACAGGCTGGGAGAGTTGGGGGGTTCAGCTGGAGGAGAGAAGGCTCCGGGGAGACCTTAGAGCGGCCCCCCAGGGCTGAAAGGGGCTGCGGGAACAGGGGGAGGGACTCATCATCAGGGGGTGTAGGGATAGGATGAGGTTTTAAACTCACAGGGGAGATCTAGATGAGATCTAAGGCAGAAATTGTTCCCTGTGAGGGGGGTGAGGCCCTGGCACAGGCTGCCCAGAGAAGCTGTGGCTGCCCCCTCCCTGGAAGGGTTCAAGGCCAGGTTGGACGGGGCTTTGGGCAACCTGGGCTGGTGGAAGGTGGCCCTGCCTGGGGCAGAGGGCTTGAAACTAGATGATCTTCAAAGGTCCCTTCCAACCCAAACCATTCAGTGATTCTATGAAACACAAGTTTTTACCCTATTCCAGCTGACTTTTTTTTTTTTTTTTACTTTTAAAAGTATAGCTTTTCAAAACTTAGTTTTCTATCCTTCTTTTTGCTTCACCTCAACACCACCTGATCCTTAAACCAGGTTTCCCAAACTTAGACACTTCGCTTTCCCAGTTGTTGGAAGTTTGTTTCCATTTCCAATCGCTACCTCTTCTCCATTCAGATCCCGACAACTGAAAGCCTTCATGCTGATCTTCAATTCCAAAGAATTTCTTGGCAGTTTCTGCCGTTGCTTTAGAGCAATTAATAAAATCCTCCTTACATCACTGATATTATTGCTACTTTTCCTCATTCAACAGAATTTACAAATAGAAGTGTTGAGTGAAGGCTCTTGCTCATACGTTTGTCGTATGTACACTGCCTTTATCTTGTATCCTGCCTGTCTACAGTTACTCCACGGTTAGTTTGACACTCCTTAGAATTTATGTTCTTCCCTTTTCCCAAGCTATCAAGTGCTTTGCATTTTCATTAACTCCACTGTTCTCTTTCCCTCTTTCTTGTAGGAAACTCCTTCAGGATCTGTCTACCTGTTGGCTTCCGGGCACTTTGTAGATCTTCCAAATACCTTTCAACTATTTCTTTTTGTGTGCTTGCTTGTTCTTTCAATTATTACTTGTCTTTCAGCACTGACATCTTCAATTTGAATGTTCCACTTCAGAGCTCTCTTATCTTGTGACACAGTTCATTTCAGGTTTCTCCCCACACACTCTTCTCACCGTTCTTTCCCTACCCAGGCATTTCTGTATTCCCATTTTCATTACCAACTAGCTGGTCAATCTCTTCAAACGCTTTTTTTCTTCCTCTGCCCGCAACTTCTAACACTTTCCAGCTCAGCAGCTCCTCGTTCTTTACCCACTTCTATTTCTTTATCTTGGCCTGGTAATACAAAACTTGATCAGCCATTCCTATAATCTCATTTTTTATGCTGTTCCACAGCTCCTCACCATTCATTTCTTCTTTCACCAGAGACAAAATTCCACCCCCCAACTCCTTTGTTTTCTTTCCTGTATCTGGCTCTTTCCATCTGTGCTTATCGTAGATCTTCGTTCTTGACACTTTTTTGGTTGCTCTGAGCTTCACTGATGCCAGCACTAACTTTAGCTCTGGAGGTAATTCTGTGAGAGGGGAAGCCTCTGACGGCCTGAGGAACATACCCTGATTTACTGCAAACTCCCTCCGGAGTTATCAATTCTTGTTCACTGCCATGTGCAATTCACTGAATCTTTAGAGGACAGCGATTATTCTGAGACCGAACCATATACTTGCTCATGTAAATAATCAGGAATTTCAGAGAGAGTAAAAAAGGTAAGCATAAGCATGGCTAAAAAAATATACACATTTCCTATTTTAATTAAAGCATGTCTGCAGGTCATGGCAGAATTTGTGTTGCTTTGGGGGTTATTTCTGCATATTAGTAAAAGTTTTCCACATGAGAATACCACCACCAGCTGTAATTATATGACCATACATAACTGGATTTTACTAAAAGTATCTACTCTATTTAGTAGATTTTATATGTCAATTACAGTGGGTCTTTTTTTCTAAGTATACAGAAAATGCGTTGACGGAAGCAGAACAAGCATTTTGAATATCCAAAGAGGTTGACAGAGCCAACACTGTTTACTAAAGGTGGAACAAATCCAGCCTAGTGTAGTAGAGTCCAATCCACAGACTTCTCCCCATCACCTTTTTTCCACCCAAAATTCCCATAACCATGACCAGAAATCATGGCAGATTGAGTTGTTGCAGTGCTGCGTATGCTCTCCCTCTTGAGATTATGTTTATTCCATCACCAACCTGGCACATGACCGGGCACACATTCGTGCTGGGACACACACACACAGATGCTCCCCTCAATCTTCCTTTGCAATTTTTGACTTTAGAGGCACTTGCTGAGCTGCCCAGACAGGGACCTGCAGAGGACGTGGTGGGGGACATGCCCCTGCTCCAGCTGATGTTCACCCAGACCAGTGAGACACAGACTCTTACGCACGTTCTCAACAACTTCACTTTTTTCCCCAAAATTAATAGATGAGTACACTTTAAAAAAATAGAAAAGGTAGCGCTAATAAAAAATTATAACAAATTCTCTTTCGAAAATGAGATTGAAATAGTCAGTTTTCTTATTCACATCATCATTATACACATACCTGAAAGAAACCACATTTTTCCCCTTTTTTGGCATACAAAACCCATATGATTAATTTAACATATAATTAACGTATGTTTGTCAACGCCTTGTTTCCCTGTAGGCCTCTAGCCCAATATTTTCTGTACAGCTGTATAGATAGTGCCACCATTCATTATTCAAAGGTTTCTGCTGCAAACCAAAGATGTCCTGGCAAATAACAGTTCTGGACTCATTACAAGGTGAGTCATGTTCAAGTTTCCAGTTGTTACAGGTAACTCAGCTATTCATTCTTAAAATATTTTGGCTCTTTGTGTATTATCTGGAGTTGTGCAGAAAAAAACATCTTTGCTACAAGCCATAGGGAGAAGAGGAAAAAGAAATTCATTGTAAATAATCAGCTGCTCCTGGGAGACAGAGACATTGCAGTGTGCCAAGTCAAATTAATCCCAGACACAAAGATGTGAATAAAGCTTTAAAACTGAGATAAAGCAGGGAAATTAAATAGATCACTTAGAGAAATAAAACTAACTTCATTCGGTACTGTATTTTATACACTGGCCAATGTGTGCCTAAAATTCAAAGTTTCTACAAAGGAAAAATGCTCTTCACATGAATGCTCGAAGCCAAAAAGAGAGCACTGTATATAGAGACTTGAGGACGCAGATGGGCTTTCTGAAGTCTTGTTTTAAGCAAATACATCAAGAACAAATTTCTGCTAAGAAAAGCCAACAAAATCTGCCTTTAAAAGATCTGAAACAGAATCAGAACCAAAGTGAACTGCATTCATATTGAAATCAGCATTGCCAGATAATAGATTTTAAAAGAACAACTTTTATTTAGCCTAGGGCAAGCTTCAAATTTGCAGTCTGGTCTCATCTCTCCACTCAAACCTTTCTTCAGCACGTTTTTTCATTTTGACTCCTTGAAATAATCAGTGTGTTTCCGAACACAAGATGTCAAACTCGGCTCTGATGTGACTTAATTAACTTCTACAGGGGTAGGTCATTAGAAAACATTTATATATTGTTGCAAATTTGCATAGTGCTGTACAAACACAGAAGGAAACAGATTTCCTACCTGGAAGCACTTACAACACAAATAAAACCACCAATAACCAGGGTAATTGGAGTACGTTGTGACCTGGCAGACGCAGAGATTAGGCGGTGGTTTAGGGACACAGAACACATCACTGAAGGCAAAATAGTCAAGAGAGACTGAGAGGAGTGAACTGAAATCGGAGGCAAGCCAACACACAAGGGCATGATGCTTTAGAGCTTCACCAACAAGGAGTTTAACTGTAATACAGTAAAGCACAGATGAACACTTCTGCGTAGAAGAAAAGCACAGAAATCTATATCAAATATTTCCATGAATATTGAAGAAAAGGTTTTGTTCAAGTCATTCCAGTTGCTATATAAGGGATTTTAGTACTTTGATGACTGAGAAAGACATTCCGGTGATAATAAAAAGGCAAAAGGAATCAAAACGTATGTGAAATATGAAAAAATGATCACTGAGAAAGATGGTATCTGTTTTCCAAATCACAATGTAATTTGTTTGAGAAAGACAGATGAAAATGAAGATTAGGAAAAGAAAAGCAAATATAGTGCTGGTTAAAGGCAGGGAAGATCTACCTAAACCAGGACTGAAATCACAACACTACTCTGGAATATGGCAAAAGAGGATTCACTGAAACCATCTGCTCACTCCCTGAGATAATTCAGTGTGTGGGATCAAACCCAGGGATGCCCAGAAACTGAATCAGCTACAGAAAAGCTTTCATACAAATCAAGAATCAGAAAAACAAAGACTATAACCACCACCACCTAAAGACGTACATAAAGCAACCTTAGCAGCAGCATATGAACCATTTAATGAGTCCATTAAATGTTCTGGTGTCACGTGAGACTGATGTAAGTGAGGGGCAATTAATGGGACTAAATTGCTTCTCACCTTTAAACCACATCCTAAAACCATGTATGATTTTTCTTCATTTGTTTTTGTTTCTCGTTCTTTTGCTAACATGGTCTTCTGTGAAATATGATCACAACCAGTATTGAGATGAGGAAAAACACATACACAAGGTCATCTTGACAGGGCAGGTGCTCTGTGTATTTGTATTTTTATTAGTGTTGGTATTTGGCAGTATATCTGAACCTACAAGGAAATACATCTTCCAGACACTCTGAAAGGCAGCAGTGGCAGTTCTTCATATTGTTTTTCATTCTCCACTCCCACAACATTGAAATTTCTGGGCACCTTGCCAAATGATATTTAATTAAAGGCTATTCTGCTTTTGATTCTTTAGTAACCCGGTTACCAGCTCCATTGACCATTTATGCAGTGAGAGGAATTTAATATAAAACTGGTTTTGTATTGTGTTTACAGAAAGCGGTAACAGTAGAATTTTGAGTGTAGAGGCAGCTGGCAGCGCAGTTTGCTTAAAAAAAAAAAAAAATCTCAGAGAGGTAAAATACAGACAAAGTTGAGATAGAAAAAGCCCCCAAATCAGTGGAAGTTTATGGACACTAACACTGTACAAATGTTATTTATTTTAGTTTACCATTTGGCAAATGAATGAACCCCTTTTCTTCAGCAGAGAGGCAGTTCTCCCAAAGTGCCTCGACAATGCCAAAGCTATCCATTCCTGTGTTACAGCCTGATATCAGAGAGAAGGGGAAAAAAAAATACTCTTTGATTTAAACTGCATCTCCTGCACTCAGAGAAGGCTGATTAAACACCTCTAATACAGAGATACACACCGATTGTGTGTATAAACACTTCTCGGATAATAAAAGGATGAAAGTGGCTGACGGAAGAATACACTAGTTGGTTTTATTTCAAGGTTGGGTTTACTTTTTCTGTTTTAAATGGTAGAAAAATATCTCTGCTCCTATCAGTAGCCTCTGGTCATGGTTTTAAACACCTGAAATCATATCTTAGCCTCAGCAAACCAATTACTGGCCTTTCTGATAACCTGAGTACGGCAGCATTTATAACCCAGTCCACGTAACCACCTACGGAAAAAAACCTCACTCCAGACATTTTTCAGTGCAGCAGCCACACACCTAACTGAAGGAAACTGATGACTTTTCCCGAAACTGGTAAGGCAAAGTAAATTTCAACAGCAGAAGCTGGAGCAAAATAAAGAAAAGCGATAGAGGCAATACCTGCAGAAGAGCTGGCACTGTATTTTCAATCCTAACTCAAATAAAGGAAAATTGGACAATACTTTGTGAGCAGGGCTGGACACACGTGTGTCCTCCCATTTTTGCTGAGAGATACTCTTCTTTTAAAACACGCTGAACACCTAAAACTGCAGATTTAACCAGGAAAAAAAAATCATAAAATATCAGAAAAAACACTGAATACATCTAAACAACGGAATTAACGTAGACCTATTCCTGCATCCCACAGTGCTGAACACACATGCTGATACCATCAACCAGCCAGGCTACACTCGTGCTCACACCAGGTCTAAATTCCAGCAATGCTTCCTCAGCATGTCCTAATCCTGCCATGAATCATCAAGCATTTCACGGTCCTGAACCCGGATAAACTGTAAGAATAATCAGGAAGAAACTTTGTCAAACACGACATTCGAAATTGGTTGAAAGAGTAAAGCTCTATTTATTTCTCTTACATACAACCCAGAGAGGCTTGGAGTTGGTGGAATTTTACAGCTTACTTAGTCTAAATGATTTTAGTGAAGAAAGTATCATCACCATTTAGTGAAAAGAAATTTTTGTAAACCAGAGAGTATTTTATTTTTAGCTATAGCCTATGACTCAAATTTAGCTTCATTTAATATCTTCATTTGGAAGTTAAGCCTCAGTTTGGTTCTGTGGCTTATAAACAAGAGCACACATATTAAGAACTAAAAAATATTTCAGTTTTTTTTTCAACATTTCTGTCTCACAAGCTCTTTGTCTAACTTCCTAATGCCAGACACAGAGGGGAAACGAAACAAATAACTTATCTAAGACACACAAACTTACAAAGCAAGGAGAAAGATACAGCGATATATATATATATATATATATATATATATATATTCATTAACACACAGTAACAACCCTTCTCTCACAGATTTCTCACCAGCAACTTTTAAAGAAACTAAGCAGTCCCAGCAAAAGCGTGTAAAGAGATGCAAAGAAGGGGGAAAAAAAAAAAAAAAAAAGGCATCCTAGTTTCCTGTGTAAAATGTTAGGTGGACCATTTCCATGCAGGGTCAAGATATTGGGGTCATAACAGTGCACAAAAAGCATCAGTGCCTATTAGCAGTCAAAAAAACCCAACAGCGACAGGAGTTAGAATGGGAAGGATGAGCATAACACAGATTATTGCCATCACCACAGAACAGATGGAGCACCGTTTCAGAAGTCTGGGCACTGTTGTGGTCTTTCCCTCTGCCCCACCTCCAAGAAATAAAGAGTCAGAGAAGAAGGAATAAAGGAAGGAATAAAAATGTGCAGAATAGTGGCTGCAGTGCGAATGGCTGAGAGACCTTGGACTCTCCAGTTCTCCCACGAAACCAGACATCCGAAGGGACAGAATTATGTTTGTTTATGAAATCATGACTAATATAGTGACAACAGATAGAAATTAATTCTTCTCTCTTTCTCCAATAAATTGAGGGCATCAGACAAACCCAGAAAAAGTAGGGTTCAAAGTAAAGGACTCGTTAGCCAGGCTGCATCAACAACAGAAGGTGTGGTAACTTCACGAGTTCCAGCCAAACAGCAAAGCTCTTCACGCAGAAGTAATATAG
>NW_020799091.1:969426-995900 GCF_003259725.1 Athene cunicularia | reverse complement strand
CTCTCTGCCCCCTCCTGGCAGGGAGTTGCCGAGGGCCAGGAGGTCTCCCCTCAGCCTCCTCTTCTCCAGACTGAACCCCCCAGTTCCCCCAGCCGCTCCCCAGCAGACCTGTGCTCCAGACCCTGCCCCAGCTCCGTTGCCCTTCTCTGGCCATGCTCGAGTCATTCAATGGCCTTTTTGGGGTGAGGGGCCCAAAACTGAGCCCAGGAATCGAGGGGCGGCCTCCCCAGTGCCCAGCCCAGGGCTCAGATCCCTTCCCTGGCCCTGCTGGCCACGCCAGTGCTGACACCAGCCAGGATGCCGTTGCCCTCCTTGGCCCCCTGGGCACACTCTGGCTCATTCTCACCCCCCAGTCCCTCTCTGACCGGCAGCTCTCCAGCCACCCCTCCCCAGGCCTGTAGCCCCCCTGGGGGTTGTTGTGGCCCAAGGGCAGAACCCGATGCAGTTCTCAAACATCAGCCCCAATGACTCACTTCACCCCACAGAATTACGTGCTCATTTTCACATAGCTCAGTTACGGCGATCATCAGCGACAACCCCAAAATCAAGTTATGAAGACTGAGTGGTCAATGCAGATTGTACGGGGAGGATTTCTGAAAACAGACGTAGCCAAACACGTCAGTACAACTGTAACACAGATGTATTTTCAAGCATGACCTGGAGCAGAGGCATTAATGGAGACAGACTAAATAAAAAGGAGATCAAGCACAGAAGGATAATAGCAACTGATCCAAAGGTTTTTCACCATTTGGAGTATCAGAGAGAACAAGAAGATATAATTTGTGTTTTTACTGAAATTTTAAAAATTTCGCTCATAAAAATCTATGCTTTATCTATCAGGATGGCTGATGCCGTTATTGTCCCTTCCTTCACAGACGTTCAAATGGGCAATCAAAAAAGGTTTTGCTTTGTCAGTTTTTCCACCGCCATCAGTCACAGAAAAAAAAAAAAACAACAAAAAAAAAGACCCACAACAAAACAGCTCAAGTGAAACGAAAGGCT
The DNA here is from genome assembly GCF_003259725.1 of Athene cunicularia. Taxonomy (NCBI): domain Eukaryota; kingdom Metazoa; phylum Chordata; class Aves; order Strigiformes; family Strigidae; genus Athene; species Athene cunicularia. Next base: position 994,898 of record NW_020799091.1, on the reverse strand, counting down.
AGGAGAGAAGGAACTGAAATGCTCATCTTTACTCTTAGGTTTTACAAAGCAGTCTCCACATATCAAAACAGCCGGTTAAGTACCATGATTTCTCCTTGCAATCAAACCTTTTTATTTCTCTCTGAAGCCTACCGTAGGAAGAGAATTGCACGGCACTCCTCTGCGATTGAAGGCTTCACTTAAGAGTACCCTGCATGAATGCAAGGTGATGTAATGAATAGAGACCACGTCAAAAGTGAGAGCACTAATGTCAGAAATTAATTCTGCAGTATTGATGGAGCTCTCAGATTCGCTAGCAGCTGGAAGTTTCACCTTCAAAAAAATAAAGACCTCTGTTGTCCCTCCCGATTTTTACACCTGCAAAAATACCTTTGTTGTTATATGAAGTCTTGCACTGCTGATGCAGAGAAATAATTCTTGTCTAGAGATATTATGGTATCAGAAAAAAATAATTTATTTTAAAAATTAAAGGGGCCAAACTTGTAAACCTCTGCAAGCTACATGAAGACATATTTCATGGTAATATGGTTAAGTTAAACAAGTAGGATCTACCCAATTCAGTATTTTGTATTTTATAATTCCTTTAAAGAATTTCCAGGAAAAATAAAAGGGCAGCTGACTTCCCCAAATCTTCACAATCCTCAATAGATTCATTTAAATCTACTCCTTAATAGAACAACAAAGAATAGAGTCCATGCCAACATTTGTAGCTCTTCTGTGCAATCTCAGCTTATCAGCCTCCTAATTCTAGAAATTAAATTTCAAAACATGAAAAATATATTTCCTCATTTCTTGAAGCTATGCATGTACCAAAATAGCCAGTCAGACACATTTGCACAAACCATATTGGGCAGAATCTTCATTCAAACCTTAAACTATCTTCAGCTATTTGAAAGAGTGACATGAAAATCAGACAACTCATTTCTTTGCTAAATGCCCAATGTTTTAATTGTGTAGAAATAAAAATCACAGAATAACAGAATAGTTGAGGATGGAAAATAGCTCTGGAGATCATTTGGTCCAATTCTGGTCCTAACAGTAATCTATAAGGCACTAGAAATGCACTTTTATATTCCTAGAAATAGCTACTATAAAGTGGTCATCTACACACAACTCTTGAGGATGGACAGCTTGGAGTGAAAGAAGGGGATGGGAAAGGAGGTAGCACAATTCTTCCACCATGAAAGAGACCTATTGTTAAAAAAAAAAAAAAAAAAAAATGGTATGTAATTATTGCTACACAGGAAAGAAAATGAGCTTTAAAGTCAAGCACCCCCATTTCTTTGTTATTTAGAGGAAAAACAGATATACCTCTACTCCATGTAATCAATATGCCATATATTTTTTGTTCTTTTTCTATGGAAAAACCTATCTTTATAGGCGTGAGCTATCAACAGTAGTAAAAAGCATTTTTTACACAGCATGATTCTGTCTGTTTGGTGGAACTGTTACTAGGTAAGGCTGTAAAGTAATTCCTAAATCCATCTTCCCAAGGAAAGCTGGTTGAGCCATCAGCCTACCGTCTTGGATGAGCCCATCTGCATTCTATCAAGAAACACCATTTCAGTTTTGTAAATCGAAAAAGGGAACAGGGCAGATCTCACACAGCGTTGAAATCTCTGCAATAGCTCTGGGGTAAGAGGTACATCTCTTCGCAGAAGGAAAAAAAAAAAAAAAAAAAAAAGCAGGATGTAGTTTCAGCAATGTCTTAGTATTTCTTAAAGGTATTTCTAAGTCATTACAGTGGAGTCCTCATCCAAAAGCCTTCTGCATGAAACTTTCCAGAAGTTGTCTGCACCTAGATTCAAACTTCCTGAGCGTTTCGTTGTTGAAGTTATACAAGAGGGATTTTGCTTTCCATATCTGGATCTATAGGCCACAGGAATGATCGAAAATAAACATTTTGATCTCTTTCAGCTGTTTCTGTCTCCACACTACCCCTTTTAAGAGAGCAAGGCATAAGCAGCTGATGAACAGAGATCTTCATGCTGATGCCATGTCTTTTATTTAAAAGCACACAACATGATGGGATGAAATGGAAAGCTGTGTTTAAAGGAACATTTGATCTTTGATCCTCACATCCCTTTGAGGACCTTCCCTTGGCCATCAATTGGGACAAACCCTTTTTTTTTCCAACCAGAAGGAAGAGATGACAAGTCAGTCAAGGTGACAAGCTTGGTGGCAAAGAAAACTGAAGCAGGGCAGGATCACTTGTAGGGTACCTTCACTTCTCAGACTACAGATATAAGAGTAGAGATGACTGATATCTGTCAAAAAAAAGGGATGTTTATTTATTCTTTTACATATATGAACCTCTCTATGGAAGATTTAGCTTAGTTTTACAGGAGTATACACCGTTCTGGTTTCATTCACGTTCTATCATAGCCTCCATAACCTGGATGAATTTGTTTGGCTTTCTTTTCTTCTATCCATCTGACAGCAGCATGTGTGTATTTACAGCATCTTTTCCAAAGCAAAGGCCTGAAAATGGGCATTATCAACCAAAAAGTTTGCTTCACCCCCCCTCACTTTTCATCATAGTCTTATAGAAGTTAAATAAAAATTTGTATCATCCTTACACCTGATAGTAGTTGTAAACTTGAAAGCTCTTTTTAAAAAGCTGGAGAGTGTATTATCCTTATCCAGAAGGAGCCACCTTTCTGAACACACAGACAAAGTAATCCTACTCACAAACCCACCCCCAACAACCACAGTTCCTGGAGGGCATTCATACAGATGCTCTGCTCTCCCTCAAGTGAACAGAAATTACCAGGAAAAACAAAACCAGAAAATCAACACCAGACAGAAAGTGTCTTTCAAGACACTACTATAAACAGAAGAAAAACTATTTGATAGGAAAAATGCAAATATCTCTCTAGCCTAGTTGGATAGACAATCAAAAAGCAAACACAGATGTACTTGGCATCCTGGCCAGAAATTCATCCAGGAAACCTAGTAGCTCACAATTTCACATCTCAGAAAAATGTGACCAGCCCTTACTTTTTTTTTTTTTTTAATTTTAAATTACTTCTTTATGGTTTGTGAAGGTAAAAAAAAGCTTTGAGCCACATTTGTACACAATCAGAGCTAAGAAAACCAGTGCTAGGACTTTTTTTTTTTTTTTTTTTTTTTTAATAAATCTGCAGGCTTCCTCCTACTCAATTAGTTTCTGTTTGCAACCAGTATGAAATATGCTTTTATTCTTGTTGAAAACATGACACACTGCCCATTAAACTGCAAAAGGCAGTGTATTAAGTATATTGCCAGAGAAATGAACAGCAGTAAGAGTATGTATTAAAAAAATAAAAAAGGCATAGGAATAGTAAGTCTGTACAATCATCAACACAATTTTTGGTGACAAAAGGAACTTTTTATGTATATAAATTAAAATGCAAATCAATGTTAAGGATTTCTTCCTGCACTATACTCACACTGGATTTCCACTTCATGCGGGACATTCATATTGACCGATGAGGATGTCACTAACTTACCAGTCAATCTGTATTTTGAAATGTTTGCTCAGTAGAATTACAGAGTTCATTTATTTTAATATACCAGGAAATCTCCCAATATAAAGCTTATTGCACAGATTAATTTTTATTTTTCATGGAAGATACTGAAAAAACGCTTATCCAGTTTCTCAAGCGCGCACACTGCTCCAGCTACCAGGATACAAACCAATGAACAGGGCTAAACAAATAGAAGTCAGCAACAGGTTCGGAGGTTAAGAAAACAATCACCGTGCCACTTCCATTAAAATTGCAAGACACTACCCCACGGTACGTTCCCACTATTTCATATTTGTAATTAGGAGATTCCTTTGTGCACATGAGTTTTATGCAATTAGATTAGATGCTGTAAAGCAAATTTCCTCCCCATTTTGGCTTCAATTCAGTATCGTCCTTTAGGAACATGCTTACATCAATCCCAATTTTTTACAGCTCAGACATTTTGCTGAATTTCATATTTGCTGAATGTTGAAGTTCAATATCTCATGATTTGGTTAAAACTTTTCACCTAAGTAGCAAACAACTGCTGACTTATACTGAAATTTCATTGAGTGCTCTAGGTAACACTTCAGTGTTTTTTGTTTAATTATTATTATTAGTTCAGTGATAGCATCAATCCAGTAAACAAGTGGAACACATCACCTATACAGACTGTACACCAGGCCACTTATTTTTTCCAGAATCTGGCTGGCCAGCATGTTCCCTCATCAGTGTTGGTTTTGTATTAAAATTAAAAAAAAACAAAAAAACAAAACAAAAAAACCTAACCCACACTATTTTAGTTGTATTAAAAAAACAAACAGACAAACAAACAAAAAAAAACCAACCACAACAAAAAAACCCAGAAAATCCCCCAACAGTTCTAAACTGGCATCTTCAAGATCTTTGGCACTGCATCGACAAAAAACCCTAGAGCACCAAGCTTTTAAGATCCTGTTATTTATTCTTTCTAAAATGATGTGTAAGGGAATGACCCAGATGAGTTGAGCTTCACTGCTGGCCATACAGACCTGAGAATACAACAGTGAAGTTTGAGGCAACAGCCGTTTTTTGGTGATCAGAAAGAATCCCCTAAGATCTAAACTCTGATGTGATACCTACTTTTTGTTCATGTTTTACAGTAGTTCCTTTAAATGCAGGCAAATCACTTTGTTTTTAAGTGAAAGCTTACGTATTACTGGTAAACAATAAGAAGATGCAATAGCCTCTCATCTATATATCACCTTTATCATAAAGCATGTAAGTCAATGAGAGGGCTGCACAGTTGTAGCTCCAGAGTGGACATGAAGAATAAACTTTATTTCCACAGCACGAGAAACATCCTAGCCATTTACTTATGTATTTACCAAAGGAGTAAGCCATACAAAGAGCAGCACGCACTCACTTGCCTAAATCATACAGACAGACTTCTCTGCTGCTAGCACATCTTTGTCAGATTAGCAGCACATCTTTTATTACTTTGCAGCTGCCATTTGGGACTTCTCTCCCGTACTGGCTTGAGTAACCTTACGTTTCCTTTCTCCCTCCTCTTTCTTGGGAGAGTAGGCAGGACTGGCTGATAAAAGGCCTTTTTATCTGTATGAAATTGAACAAGTCAACTACTGTCTATGTAGGGTCTTATACTGAATAATCATTTACGGTAGATTTGACTTAAACATTCTCTCCCTGGATTTGGGGGCTTTTTTTAGCTGTCAACACGTTCTGGTTTGCACAGGTCTGAAAGCGTAACTTCCAAGGTTGCAAAGAGAAAGAAGGGAGTATAGTTTTTAAAAATAGTTAAGAACACATCTACTGTACCCTTTAAAGTAATCCTTGGTCTAAGACAAACAGCTTTAGTAGCCAAGAAGGTCTGCCCAGTTTACTTTACATTCATCTACTAAACTGCTGTCAAGCATAAAATCTGGATCAATGGGGTCAGGGACTGCTCTAGAACTGAAAGGATGACAGGTCGCTCCTCTAAAAGTATGTTCAGGAATTTTAACAGCATACATACAAGTTTATGTATTTTAATTATTGCACAGTGGGTTAAATAAGCTTTTTTTTTAAAAAAAAAAAACCAACAACGGAGACCTTATCCTCAGTAAAATTAAGCTAACATGATCTGAGAAATATGAAAAGTAAGAATAACTTCTCAGAATTATCACTACCTAAAATATATGGAGTCATACATAGTCCAAACCCACTTTAGTTACTGTGCAGAAGGTGCAATCAAACGTTTCTTTAAAGTCTCACAGAAGAAAGGAAACACAAGTCTTATGAATTACCTTTGTCTGCCTAACATTTGAAAACCACCTGAACTAGATGAACTGCAGAAAAATTAATCAGCTGAATTAACTAGCTGAACTTCAGGATCAAATAAAGAATGAAACTCTACGTACCTTTATTTCTGCATGGATTATTTTTTTAAACAAACATTTTCCTTTTAATTACACTTTCCAAAGTACCATTCTCATTCAATTCAGTGATTGTTGTTTTTCCTTAAACTATGGCCTTTTGATCATAACAGAGAACATGCTCATCAGGTAAAGAAGCAATGTTATGTTGGAATACAAAGGACTTTTTAAAAAATTGATTGCTCCAGAACAAATGCAGGGCTCAGAAAGTGCATAAATGCAAACAGAAGACAAAAGGAAGTTAAAAGGCAAATGGCTTTTGACTTGCTTACAGCATGCTAGAAAATATAAGGAAGGGATGATAGGTGATGCTCATCCACCAAATATTTGCCTTCTTACCTAGAAACTTTGGGGATTTAAAAGAAAAAAAAAACAAAAAAACCCACAACACACATCCAAAGCATTCAGAGGTATTGACAGCTTGTAGATCTCTGCACAGAAATCTCCAGCCGTGGTCTGCAAACCAGGATGCATTTTCCACCCCTGAGGAAACGATACCAGCCTAAAAGCCAAGAACAAGGGCAGGAAGAGAACAAAGTGTTTAAAGGAAGGCACAGCCATTACCAGGGGACTGGGAAAAGGCAGGGGGGCTAAATGGCCAGAGGTGGCTTGGGTAGGGCCCGGGCTATCAAACAGCTATAAGAATGAAGGCACGTTTTTCATGAGGGCAGCGGAACAGCACCACAGAGGTTTGGGAATCTCCATGCTTCAAGATCATCAAAATCTAAAGGGCCCCTCACTTACAGAAAGGACATAGAGTTACTCGAACGTGTCCAGAGAAGGGCTACAAAGCTGGTCAAGGGTCTGGAACACATGTCCTCTGAGGAGCGGCTGAGGGAACTGGGATTGCTTGGTCTGGAGAAGAGGAGGCTGAGGGGAGACGTTATCACCCTCTGCAGCTCCCTAAAAGGAAGCTGCAGAGAGCTGGGTTTGAGCCTCTTTAGCCTAGTAGAAAAGCGACAGGACAAAGAGAAATGGCCTCAAGTTGCACCAGGGAAAGTTCAGACTCGATATTAGGAAGCATTTCTTTACAGAACGGGTTGTTGGGCGTTGGAATGGGCTGCCCAGGGCAGGGGGGGAGTCCCCATCCCTGGAGGTGTTCAAGAGTCGGGTCAATTTAGAGCTTAAGGATATCCTGTAGTTGGGAACTGTGCTAGGCGAACAGTTGGACTAGATGATCTCCAGGGTCCTTTCCAACCTAGATGATTCTGTGTGAATTCTGTGTGGATAAGGACTTAAGTGACCTCACTGAACTTTAAAGTTAGGCCAGCTTTGACCAGGAGGTTGACCTCCAGGAACCCCTGCCACCCCAAATTATTCTGATTCTAAAATTAAGAGTAGAAATAGAGCTCCAGTACTCAAAGGTCCCAGGAAGAGGCAGTCATGACTGTGACTGAAAAAGGGACAACTTAACAGCGATGATACCACCTTCATTCCTGACCTAACCCACCACCACCGCCTGCTCTCCATTCCAGTTTTTCTCGAGTGATCTCACTACATACCTGACCCAGACACCTTATTCCAATACATTTTCTGGTCCATTTTTCGTTGTCTTTCTCCACTTCAGCCACCCCCTCTCTTACTGCACCCCAGAAACATTGCAGGGATAATCCTGCCAACTAACCCCTTGGGTGTAGGAACTAGTTTTTGATCAAGGGAAGGAAGGGCATGAGAACTAGGATGAAACAAACAGCCTTAAAATATAGTTAGAATAATCATCCTCTTTTTTTTTTTTTTTCCCCCCCCAACCCCCAGAATTATTAATAAGATGTGGGCTATCTTACTATAAACTGTATGCCTTGTCTTAGTAATAATTTTTTACATGTTCCAAAGTGTAGAGGAAATGTATCCCACTCCCTTCTCCCAAGTCATTCCTAAGGTTTAGAAGAAATAGGTCCATAGTCATTGTACTAGGGAGTGACATAAAAGCCAGACTTAAGTAACTCTGAGATGAGTATGTGATGTGTGTGAAGCACACTCATATGGAAAGCTAGGAAATAAAGAGCAGCCTTCCTCTTGCATACCCAGGCCAAGATATGTGAAGAGACACACATGAAAAACGAAGCCTAACAGAGGTGGAAAAGACTGGGTAGCATATTGCTGTGTATGACTCAGTGCTGGTACTGATACTACTTTGGAGGCCCAAAGTTTCCACGGCGTTTATTTTTAAAGCATTGAGTAGTGACTAGCCTGCCCTCTTAAATGACAGGAAAGAGAAAAGCAGATATTGGGAAGGATGACTGGATTGAATGTGTTAGAAAAAAAGAAATTGCACTTCTTGTGGAATCTGAATAAAGCTGAAATGCTGATGTAGTTTGAAAAAAAAGAACCAAAACAAACGCAACCGAGAGTAGAGAAGGCAGTGATGGACACAGAAACAGCTCACAGATAACTCCACAGACTGAAAGATACACTGTCTGGTTCACTAAAAGTGAAAGACCAAGTAAAAATGAACAGCTTTTAAGAAGAAAGTTTTTCATCTGAAAGTAGAGCACTTACATGTATCAAGATTCCAGGCAGTGGATGCTTATGAGCACAGTAATTGGAAAGAAAAATAACAGCTAAAAGCAGGCTAAGAGAAATCTGCTTGCATCAGTTCAGCAAAAAATGTAGTTTCTTTATGAAGGGCTTTCTTTGTAGAAATAGCATAATTCTAAGCTTAGCAACCCCTTTATAAGGAACTAGATGTTTTCACTGAAAATAGAAGCTGACAGTCCACCTCTGTTCTTAGAGAAATATTATTTTAACCTAAAGAATTCCATAAAAACTGTAGCAGATAGCTTAGCATTTTTAAAAGGCTGCCTTTTAAAATTCTTTTTAAATGGACAAATATTTCAGTAGAAGACATTTTAATTTTTCATCTAACGGAACAGAACAGTCAGTGAGACAAGACCTAAAGCAGATACCTGATTTCCCCCCCCCCGCTTTAAGTGCTGACATGTGTTTCTTGGAGAAGAAAAAGTACACGAATGACTGAATGCAAAATCTACATAAAAAGAGAAGGTCACTGATAATACTGTTTGGAATGTCACATGTAGACCCATAGTCTTTGTTCCATGAAAAGTATATTATATTAAATGTTAAATGGACATTTAATATAGAGAATTCTAAAGAGCTTCTTGTTTTGCAGTAAAAAGGGAAACGTGCACTAAGAGGTTGAACTGTGACAAGTGCAGAATAGTATCAATAATCCCATTATAACACCTGATTTGTCAAACTTGTCTCTACAAGTTATTCTAAAATCCACAATAGTGTTCTTAACCATTTATGAAATGGAGCAGATCACGTCTTTGTAGCGTTCACGGCCACTGATTCTCCATGCTTTGTTGGAAAGAATGGCATGAATAGCTACTAAGTCTTACACTTCATTTTCTTCAACCTCTTATTGATATCCTGGTGTTTTGAATGGTGTTCGACTATAGGAGAATATAATACAAAGGTAGTATCAAGCAGGTGTTTTCTTTCTGGAACCAGTATGTTCTGTTGATGTATTATGCAGCATCGTAGCTTAACGGACCAAACCAGGTCATCAATATGCATGATCTCCACATCAGGCAGTGACCAGGAAGCAGTACAGATCCTTTTCTGAAAAATGGAAAGCCTATCGAGCTGAGATTTAAGACAAACCAACAAAACAATCCAGGCTCCAGGTGTATCCGAAATCGTGTGCATACATGCATTCCACACAAAATATGAGACTTTTCAGGAAAATGGCAAGGAATGAAGACAAACTTGAGAGTGATTACTCATTAATATATATTTCTCACAGTCCAGGTTGAAAAAAAGGTTTCCCTCCTAGTTTTGTACCTTAACTGAATGAAAAGAAAGCTTTTTTAGAGATCACCATGGATTACCCTGAAGAAATATAATAAACTAAATGATGGCACAGAATAAAAAAACCCCAACTTATTTTGCCAAGTCAACACTTGAAAGCTACTTTTTTTTTTTTTTCAGAAAAATTATTTAAGCATTATTACTAACTGCAGGACACCTCTAGAAAGTAAAACCTAAGAAGGTTCTCAACTTATAAGGGTGTTTTTTATACAACAGAAAATGAAAGCACTAACCAAGACAACTATTTAGATCTTCATTTAGACAAACACAGACTATTAAATTCTTGGACTGGAAAGCAGGGATGCCTTGGAGATCACTGATTTTAACATGAGTTATGTTGTGTAAGCAGAGGAAGTATCAAAGATATGCAACAGTTCTCTCTAGCTCTTTAAAAGAAGTTAATTACTCCAAAATTTAAAAAAAAAAAAAAAAAAAAAAAAAGGAAAACTTAACAACGAGCAAAAATGTAGACAGACTGGGACAATTAAATTTGTCAGATAACCAAACATAAGTCATAATTCATGTAGAAGGCTTTAAGAAAAAAATATACACAAAATGGAAAAGAGAAGAACTAAAGGCTACTGAGAAATTCAAACTGGAACAGGGAAAATTCTGCTGGCTGATGGAACAACAGACAAGAAGTGGGAAGAAGCGATCATACACACCCACTGTCAGGTGTGGAGATTAAGTTTATAAATGGACTTTAAAAGAGCAAACATGATCGATATCTACATTCTGTACTTGGAAAGTAGCAGTTTGCTTACATTTTAACACAAGTCATCACATTAGTACCATGGAGAATGTGCGGCATTAATGAGGAAAAAGACTTTATCAACACGCCCATAAAACTCACATCTTAAAGAGAAAACTGTTGATCCACTGATGTTCATTTTTGTAAGTGCTGGAATATCAGAAGACAAGATAAACGTACATGGAAATGCTCTTCCTCTTACGAGACAACACTATTTAATAAATGTTTGGATCAACTGGATTCTGCTTTTTGCAAAAATAAAATGGATAATATTTCCGTAAGAATCATTCTTGAACACTTCCCCCCATTTTTTCCACTTAATTCCTAAGTCAGTGTATCACGGCAAATGGAGCCATAGGTTGGTATGCAGAGACTGCCAATCTGTAATGCGTTCATGAGGTAGATGCAACACATTTTCATGAAGCCCTTGTCTTGTTTTTAATTTAAAACTTCATTAAATACCAACACTAGATACCAGTAACTAAGACTTCAAAATGCAACCATCAGAAGAATCATCAATTTAAGCCACTCTGAGTTGAGTTTTCCTTGCACCTGCCCAAGACTCTTATTATTTTGTGCTTCCATCAACTAAACAGAACAAAATTCACAAAAATAATTTGAGTCATTGGTAAACTAGGAAAGTTGAATCAAAAGGTGTTCTCACACAGTTCTTCAGGTTCACATCAAGCATGCCTGGCACAAAGCACTTCAGGAAGAAGAGATGACCATGGGCAAGGCTGCTGAAGCTCGAAGGAAGAAAGCAAGAACTCTTACAGGTTGGTCTGTGCTTCAAGTGTCAGAGGTGACATGGATGTCAACCAAAGACATCACCTCCCAGAAAGCATCAGGGACTTGTGAAGGCTCTACATCCTCCCTAGCATTAATAAAAGAAAATACCTTTTTTTCCACTTTTTTTTTTCCCCACTTTTATTTCTCTCCCAGAAAAATCTGTTCAGTCTTTTTATCCCTGAAGCAGGAAGAAGTCTACAGAAAGAAGCACAGAATATTTACAAGCCAACCTGCCTGACACGGTTTCCTACGAAAGATAGGATCAACCAGAACAAGATTCCAAAGCGGGAGAAACAGAGGAGCCTCACAGCCCTTAAGTATCGATGAGGGAATATCACTCAGTGCAGGAATAGGCCTGAATGGCTCTGGCATTTTTGCATTTGGATCCAGAGGTTTCTTGGATACAGCTTTTCCCCCTCCCCCAAGTAGCTGTGCCAACAAGGCTTAAGGGAGTAACATCTAAAAGAAAAAGTCACAGATGAAGCTTCAGAGGGTCTGAAGACGTTTCCTATAGAAATTCCTAAAGATAGAAAATTCAATTCAGACCTCAGATTATAAGATTTCAGGAGCTGTTATCTCTGTACAGGTAAGAAATGAACTCTCCTAAGTCAAGGAGGTGCCATATTCACAGAGCCACTGTGGGAAATGACTGAAGCTGGATAAAGGCCAGGCAGAAAGTCTCGCCCCAGCCTCTGATGGGGTGGCCACAGCTCTGGCTTGGGAGGAGAACATTCCCCAGTGATGGAAGACAAAAATGTGATTTTCATATCCAGTTAAAAAAAACCCACAACACTGAAAGATTATTAAAATGCTATGCAATACTACTGATAAAGTAAAATAAAGCTACCTCAAACCTACTGACATGATTTTGGATTATGCACATGGACCACCTCAAGCCTCCAGGATCACTTCACATAGCCAGTATGAGCCAGGCTGGATGTGGCTTTCTAAAGAGATCTAAAACAGTAAAGATACTGAAAATCTCAAGAGAAGGATTATATAGAGAAAACTCAGAAATTTAAAGGGATATTTTTTTTTTAGAATTTTTTGTCTGTCTTTCAAAAGAGTCAGCGATGACAAAGCCAACACCTGCAGACATGCAGTGAGCTCATTTATAGAAAAATATTTCACTGATTTTCTCCTAATATTTCCTACAGAAAGTCTGAAAATACAATATAGATTTCAAAATAATTTGCTGTCTTCAAATGAACTGCTATCAAATACATCCAGATACAGCAACCATTCATCTCACTGCCCAGTAGGGAAATTTCCACATAGTCTACTCATCTACTACAAGCAGAAGTTTCTCTGCAGAGAAACTGCAGAACGGTAGCCAAGTTTCTTCAAAAGATAAGCCTGAGAGGAAAAAAAAAAAAAAAAAAAAAAAAAACGACAAAAAAAACAGTTTCTGTATGTGTGCTAATTACCAACCAAACTTCTCCTCACATGATCTGGAGCACAGAAGTCAAAGCTCTTAATTCCTTAAGAGATAAAGTATGCCTAAATCTTAAAATACATCTTCTCCACCCCCCCAAAAGCTAATTTCACAGGTATTTTTTAAATACAAATGCTTGATTATGAAAGCCATCGATTTCAGCTGTAAAGGTAAACCAGACAAACATCTTATATATTACAGAAATACTCTAGGGGGAGATTTACTGCAGCAGTTGATCTAATATCATCCTCAAAAGAAGAAACAAATAATTGAAGTTCATGGGTTAACCAAAACAGGCTACTGACCAGTCAACCTAGGGCTGCTTCTTGTTTGTCCCCAAGTCAGGGACCCACCCTTAAAGTCTACAATCTCTTCCTGCTCTCTGTAAGGCCACAGCACAGTAACCTTCTGTATCCTTTGGGCTGAAAAAACACCTCATTCTGTCCAGACTGCAGGGAATGAACTCATAGAAAGTTGCTTGTCGGATTTTTCAAGGCAGACACCTCAAGGTTTTTTTGGCTTTTTTTTTTTACTGACGCCCCAGGGGATAGCTAACTGCTGAGTCAGAGGGAAGACTTCATTTCACCCAGAAATTTTTTTTGATTCCAAACCTGTGGTAAGGTTGTGTTTGCCAAGCTGCAGTTGTTTTGCCGCGTGGGATTTCTGAATCAATCCAGGCGACTTGCATTCAATGTTGAAATGGTTTTATTTACAGAGCTCGCTAGCACCTTCCCCAAGCTCCTCTTGTGTAGCGTCTGCCATCCTCCTGCTCTGACATTTAATACTTCCACATTGCAATAAAGCACTGTATTTTCGAAAGAGAAGTACTTTACTTAGCACCTTACTTGCCTTTCTTGAAAGAGTCTACTTTTACTATGAGTGGAGCAATTTGATTTTCAGGAAAGTTGTCTGCTATCTACTAAAGCACACCTTACCTCTTCCTAATAAGCCAGCACAGGTACTTTACAAACACTTGTACAGGCCTCCTCATCTATAAACCTCAAAGCTTTTCACAAGGCAAAGGAAGAAAAAAGATTGGAATGCTATTGCTGAAGTAAAATTTGCATTAATTACTAAAGGCTTCTGTTTAAAAAAAAATTAAAAAAAAAAAAAAAATCAAAAGACCAGGGATCTAGCTCCTATTCTATCAAAAAGACCCATATTATGCTGGCTAAAATTTCCTCAAATTTCTCCAGTTCCTTGTTAAAAAAATAATACCACCTTCCCAGCCTTCACAGTATAAGGATAAATCAGTTAACCTTTGCAAAGCGTTGTACTACATGGTCAAGAACAGCAAAGAAAAAAAAAAAAAAATTAGCCACAGCACAAGTTAGTAAGACATGGCAGGAAATCTCCGATTTTAACCTTTAGAATTTTAATCCACTGAAAAATTATTTAAAAGGCCCTTGTATGTTAATAAAGCAGCCTAGCATCCTTGTCAGAAGATGGTAGAAGAAACAGTCAGCTTCTATCTTCTGATTTTAAACAATGGAAAAGCAATACAGTAAGTTGAAAAAAAAAAAAATAAAGCAACTATTTGGGCACTGCAGCCTATAAATATTATTTCGATATATAAAATATATAATAAGTACAATGTATAATTTGCTTGTTTTATATATAACGTGTAGACACACATTATATATACACAAAAATGGCTGTTGGGATATGGCCATTTTCTAGAAAACAGGTATTCACATAGTCTGATGTCTTGAAATAAGTGTTTTTTCAAGTCTGGCGAGACACTCACGAGGTGAGAAGCTGGCAAAGGCAATCATATTATCTATCTGCTTACAGCCACCTTTCCTCTTGCCTTTCCTGCTCCGCTCCACCTCCTCTTGCTCCTGCTGCTCTGACAGGCTGCTTTTGTCTTTGGCATTCATTTCATCTTATTTTAAGGCTCCTCTCCTGATCACTGTCAGTGATACAACCACCCCCAAAGGATGCCCTTGCACTTCACTCCTAGCTGCCAGTAGGAATGTGTGGATATAAACGATGCTACTTATAATTCCCTCCGTATTTAAAAATGTTTTATTATTCTCTCTGTATTTTAAAATGTTTTAAAGGTATTAAGTTTCTCATTGCAACAGACGCAGCAATCAACACCGAGTGACCTGTCCACTGTCTCCAGATCACAGATAAGATATTTTTACTGAGCGCACACATCTCTTCAATGTTAATTTGACCTCCAGAAAAAACAGACAGGGGAAGAAATTTTTTTTAAAAAAAATTTAAAAATCATAACAATTAGTGCCTTTTTTAAAAAAATCTGAACAGAAATTTCTACTCGCACCTCAGTTCAAATTTAAAGCTCTAGCGTGGCTCACGGAATGGAGTTTCCTACCTTTTTTTCCTACATTATCAATGCCTTCAGTTGAGGCACTACAGTTTGCAAGTAATTAGCATGCACCGAAAGGAGTAGCACGTTTCACAGCTCCAGCTCTTTCAGGTTACTTGCAGACCCAAAGAGATGCGCCCTTGATTGCCCAGAGTCGCATTTTACTCTGAAACAATGACAGCGAAATATCAAACAAAAAACAAAGCATGACAAAACATGACAAGGAAGGTCATCTGTGTGTTCCCAGCACGCGACACAGACTGTGAGGGACTGCTGTCGAGTCGAAAGTGTTGAATAATAATAAAAAGTGCAGCTGAGATGTAATTACAATCTCAAACAAATGGAAACGTTTTACCTATTTAACATGTTACGTAAAACAGTTTTTACTAGGTCTGAAAAAGCAGACATTCACTAGGTTGTTCTTTCACCTAACAGAAGGGTGTTCTTAGCTACTAATTTCCACAAGCTTATTAATCACGAAGAATAGCTAATAATAATAATAATAATAATAGAAAATTGCAATTTAAATGCTATTACTAGGAATACTGTTAATGAGAAATGAGAGCCTTTCTATACTCTCAATTCTGAATAATAAGTAAGCCTTTAAGTATATATTAAATAATATCGTAATGAAAATACAAGTAAAATAGCTTAGTGTGTATTCACAACAGATCTAGAAAGGACTGCAGAATTGCAGTACTAGGGCTGATACGTCAAATAATTCTCCCCTTTATACCATGGCGCAGCCTAGAAAAGCCAATCAAGAACCCACTGGAGACAGACAATAAGCAGAAAAACAGCCTGGAAAACTTCAGTGGCAATAGGTAGAATACAGTGAAAATACTCAGTAAAAAAACCCCCCTCCCTTGATAAAGACAGACACAGGACAATTTACATACAGATCCTGTAACTCATCACATCCATTCAAGCCACTTACCATATAATTAGGGATAAATTATAAACACTGAACCATGGTGTTTCACTCACATTTATACAGGTTCTCCTTCTCCAAACAAAAGTGCTCTGTGTATAGAAACTTGGCACCCAAGTGCAGTGCATCAGCATACAAGTTTTTTAAACCAACAAAGCATTCAGTTCTGGGAAACTTATTTTCACTGTCTACCTTCCTTTCCACCCCCCTCCCCTAGATCACCAAAAAAACAAGTCCTAAATTAGAATACTCTGAATTCCCTAAGGTGACAAAAGGCATTTGGACAAAGTCTGTGAAAAGGTTTAGAAATCTTGCTTCAGAAACCAACTACTGAGAATTTTCAGTTCTCTTTATAAGGTGATTTAAGTGGAATATCCCACTGTTGATGAATAAAACTTCACACTTATTTTGCTAACAATTTCTCTTAGCAAAAGGCTTTATGTGAAATTTTATCACTATCTCAAAAACAGAAATCCTTTTTACAGGCCCAAGGAGAAACATCCAACATTGTTCTTGAACTGTACACTTATCAGCAACCCGAGGAAGCGATTCCACAAGACTTCATTCATATGAGCAGCCATTCAATGAATCTCAAATGATGCAGCTGTATAGCTGGAAAGTTGGGGGTTTTAAATGAAAGTATCTGAAAGCCTCAGTTGTTAAGACTGAGCCTTCCGAATCTGAGAATGTAATTATTTTTCCAACTTATCAGGACTACTCTCTAAACGCAGCGACTGCTGTAAGTGCCTCTGCATAGAAAAACCATTCCCAGTGTAGAATGGATAAATGTATTAAGAATTGATCTTAAATTCTCTACCATGTCATTACAAAAATCACTAAAGAATACACGCTTTGAAGTTTCATGAGGCATATATCGATCCTGTCATTGAAAAATTGCTATATTTAATCAAATTAAGTGCAACTGCCTACGTAATCAGTGTATGCTAATGTAAATTCATGTACAATGAAAGAACTGGAGCACCAATAACTGCAGACCCTTACAGCACTACTGTGAGCGTCTGGATTAAATTCAGTAGAAATTTCATTTGATTTACAAAGTGTTTTCAGCTGAGTTTTGGACTGAGACCACATGCAGGAAATCTAGGACTAGAAAATGTGTACATCGGCAGATACAGAAACCCTCTTTCATAAGCTGACAGTAAAGTCTGGCCCACAGAAAAGGTTTGTTCTCTATATACTTGTGGGTGATGCAGCACTGAAGACTGAAAGGATGCTTAACACAACAGCCTACAAACTCCATTTGGAAACATCCTAGCGACAGCTTGTGTTTTCACATTTCACTTCTGTCACTGCCCCAACATCAACAATTGTAACGTCAGGCACATCTCCAGTTGTATTTACCATATATTGAGCTCCACAAGCTCCCTCACTTATATTTTATTCTACCTTTAATCTTTTTTAAAATAAATGAATGGATTTTTAATCTGTAGTACTTGGATTTCTACTCCAAGGGCCTTTACTGTAAATTAGGAGGCAGCTGCCCCTTATTAGGTGCTTTCTAATTTTGGAACAAGGGAGGGAAAAAAAAAAAAAAAAAAAACCTCCCTCCTTTCTTGCAAACAGATCAAAATTCATTCCACTCCCTATCACAAGCACAAGGCCAAATCTGTCCGCTTTTATTTCACATGAATGGGAAGCTGCTCTTACTGAAGAATGTGAATGTAAATTTATTTTGGACTGAGTATGCCAGAACACATTTCCTCTCCCTCTAATTGACCTGATTTTACTTTTTACTCAGGTTTCGCACTAACTTCTGAGAAAACCTCAAAGAGTTGATTGACTTTATAAAAAATTAAAAAAAAAAAAAAAGTTAAAAGTGTCTGGTGTACCCAAGAACTTCCTGAAGTCAAAATGACCATGAAAACACAGAATGTGCTTAAGTCCTGTATAGGCCAAACTGTTTGATTCAGAACTCCAACAGGGATTTTCATAGTAACTAACTGATGGAAAGGATGAACAAAAAGCCCACACGATGTAGAAAATTTGCTAACGAATAAATTACCTTAAGGGAACAATGCCATAGACATTAAAATTCCAGAACCTACCTGTGCATATTCTTTCTCAATTGCAGCTCTCTTCTGACTGAACGCTCTGGAAGAGGAAAAAAAAAAAATCCATTAATACATACAGCAAAACACTATAAATGCAACAATTTACTTAAAATTATTGACTGCTGGACAGTTTTTACAGTTAAATGAGCAACAAAAAAGCAAAATTGTTTGACAACTGTATATCAGTAGCCTAGCAACTAGCACATGTGGACTTCACATATGTCATGTTCAAATTTCCAAGTTTTATTGGATAAATTCCGTTCCCAGGGCTACCAGGGTAAATATCATTTACTTAATTAAAGGCTCATCAGCTTTCCACTGGTATAGCCTAGGGAAGAACTTGGTAACGCAGGACAGAATTTGACTTTATGCATCTAGATGGACTTCCTAATTATTTGGATTCTTATTTAAGAAAAAATCATGTTTCCTCAACAGCAGCTGAACACATCATATTCAAAGTTGTAGTCGCAAGACTAACAGCCTCTCTTTAAAACCCATGCTCTCCCACAGAAATACCCCCATTTACCTATTAATGGAGCTGTATCCCATTAAACCCACTTCACTCGGCGCCAATCATAACACATCCTTCCACATTAACATCAGAACTGTACTCTCATGCAGGGGCTCATGATGTACCATCTCAACATATTTTAAAATAAAGGGTTTCAACACTGTCACTGTTGTAAAAGGAAGAAGGTTCAAATACCTAGATGTGTCAAGGCTCTTTCTTCTATAGCTTAAGCTACTCCCTCTTTAGCCCTTGAACAGTCATAGCAGAGTAAATTTTCTTCAAGCTATAAACTATTAAGTTTAAGGCAAAATTAGCAAAAAAAAAATAATCTAATTCTATTTAAATTAGTTGCACAATAATTACGGTAACACGTTAATAAAAAAATCCTCAAAACCATCCTATAATAAGGTTAACTCAATAAACACAAACAAAAGGAGCTCTGAACAGGCTCTTTCTACTCCTGTCTACTCCATTTCACCCATGAAGAGCATCCACACGTTGACAGAGCATTATGGGCTCAGTCTCCTCAACGGGATGTAAAACAGAAGTCTAAACACATCGCGACTGCTTAAAATTCTTTCCAGATTAATGACAGCCCCGAAGATCTGGCCATATTCCAACTCCAATAATTACATCCCATCTTCCTAAACCCCCCTCGTGTAGCTCAGGTGGGTACCAAGGGCTGTGCCATAGGAAACACCTCTATATGAATAGGTCAAGTTGTCCGAGATGCTTGTAAATGAGTCGACTTTGTAAAGCATTCGAGGTATTTCATCTAATATTACAAAACAATTTTTTTTAGGCTCTCCTGTTCCCAAGTCCAATATCCCAGTCGGCTTAGCAAACATCTAAAAACCACAATATCCTTCTAAAAGAACTTACTTCCCTTTTAAAAGGGTACATAACTGCAGAAATCACTACTAGGAATAACTGAAATGTGTTATCAATATTGAAAAGGTAAAAGAAAACAAGCAGCTGTCTTTGAAATGTAAATCTGGGAAGGCTTCAGGCGAAGGCAGTTATTTTCCAATTCTCAGCAAACCTTATCTGAAAACATATAATCAGAGCTAAACTTTAAGGATACTCAGTTTACACAAAACTTGGATATGGAGCCATATACTTCATCATGAGTTTCCCCCCCCCTCAACAAATTCCATTTAAACTTAACTGCAAAACAACAATCGTGACAAGCTGGAAGCCTAAGATATCCCCTAAAAACCTTCTACATTAAAAGGTTTACACTAGAGAAGTAAAACAAAAGCATTCAAGTGGCCCTAGTGTAGAATTACAAAATACCATGCAAATCAAATTTACTCGCAAAACCGACAGAAATCTCAGACTTGGAACAACTGCAAGCTCCCGCTTGAAGAAAAGCGTATTGTACAGTAGCACCTCCATAAATTAGAAACATTTTAGAGTAGTTTTAAATTTTGTTCTGTCTTTTAAATGGGGTTTTACGAAAAAGTTGGCAAGGCAGCACGTAATTCGATTTATACCATACTTAAATTTGTGTTTGATCTGCGTTTTGGTGAATGAAGAAAATGGTGAATACTGAAAGATCAGCAGGATCAGCCGTCTGCATTCCTTGAAGCTGGTGTTCTCTGTCACTTTGTGACTGCATTTCTCTCGATTAGTCAAACACAAAGCTGTTTTTAACCTCGGGACAGTTTATAATGGAATCCTTTTATGACAACCATAAATATATTACAAAACATGACGAAATACAAGACTGAAGTAGACAAATTTCCCAGGAGAAAATTATTTTGAGCAGAGGGGAAAAAAAAAAAAAAAGTCTGACTAATAAATGCATCATAGTTTTATAACTTGGGAAACCTGGAAAGTTTCATATGTGGATCCTGATTTTATGTGCAAAGCAGGGATATTCTTAAACTTCCTGTAATTCAAGATGGAATTTCAAGTTCATATAAGGAGACATTTGGTTCTATAAGATAATGAAATGTTCTCTGTTACTGAAAAGTTTTTAAGAAATTAAGTAGTGGGTCTGCAAGAAAGCAGCAACGTTATTTACAGTTTCTTTAAACCAGGATGCATTTATATCTGTTATTACATCTTTTCATCAAATTAACCATTAATTAAATTCACAAAACACCAGAATTGCATGCCCAGAAAATTATCTTAGTTTTTGCTGCTGGACAGTGACTCCTAAATATCATCTGTATCCTACAAACATCCTTCATGCGATATGCTTATTCCCTTTGCCAAACTAAAAATCATTCAAAAGTACTTAAAGTATTTGACAGCTTAAAAAGAGGGTGAAAAAGGATAAATACAAAAAAATTCAACGGTGTTTGGTGCGTATAATCAAGCTATAACCATTTTCCATTTTAACTATACTTGCCACAATCCTTCTACTGCAGGAAAATCCTGACTTAAGCCTCCAGAAAAAGAAAGCCAATAAAAATAAAATTACGCTCACCATCAGGACAAGAAGCCGCCATTTAAAAGAAACACGATTTTATTACACATCCAGAGTGTGACCAGGCGCCTGCCTTTTAAAGAGCCTGCTGCAAGCCTGAAGGAAAAGTCACACTCAGGAAAGTTATTTCAATGGTTTCAACATACATGATTTAACATCGAGAGGCAATGCCAGCCACCCACTGCATTCCCTCACACGCTGCTGCCTACAGCCCCTTCCGTGGCTTACGCTCCCTATGACGAGAATGAGCCTAATCCCAGCGGGATTATGAAGGCATGTTCTTTCTGAAGCACAAACAGCTAGAGACGCTCTGCAGAGAAGGGTTGTCTTCCTTTGAAATGTTAGCAACTGGCCAAGTCTGGTCGAAAACAGAGTAGCGGGGTTAGAGAACAGTCGCTCCTATTGTCGTTAGGACAATACGGACTAAATGCGGGGTTGGAAAGGATTTCTTCTTCAGACTAAAAACTAATATCTGAAGAGGAGGAGGGTGTAGATTTTTCTGTTGCATTGTGGGACTTCACCCACCTACATCTCCTCCTTACACTCCTCACCGGGCTTCTGACCCAGGATAACACCCTCCAAGGTGCGCTGCAAGGCTGAGCGGGTCGCTTTGTTTCCTAAAGAAGGAAATTCTTTGGTCTTAATTCACAGGACTTTATGTGACAAAATATATCTGGATGAAACGCAACGATCTGCAGTATTAAAGAAATTAGATTATGCAATTGGACTTTCCCTTGGACTCTGTGAAACAGTGGAAATGTAATGGAGCAGGGGAAAGAAAACTACACTCACTGTCACCCCAGCTTTGCTAATACTTCTCTTACCGGTGCTGAACCGTCACTGCCAATTCCCAAACACAAATTCCAGCAACTGACGGGTATTTAAATTACTCATACCAATTTAAGGTAACAGATGTGAAGTAAGGAGTCAGGCCAGTAGGGAAGGGTACTTCAAGAAGTCTTCCTCTAAACAGGAGAAACAGACAGGCTCAACCTGGTACATGGATGTCCACTTGGGCTGGGAATGTTTAAAGCTCCCACTTTCACAAGAAATCAGCGTATTAACGTTAAAATATATATTTGAGTTATATAAAACAATGTCATATTTGCCAAGATTATGCAGGCATACAAACCTAAGGATGAAAGTCACAGCTTGCACAGTAAGAACGGTTAAACACAGCAACACTGCAAAAATCAGAATGCGAACTAACTCTCTGTATTAAAAAAGCTAATTTAACTACATCTAGAGAGCTACGCAAAAATGTAAACAGACACTCCGTGTACAAATCTCTTGAATAAAAGAAGGAGCTAAATTTGCATAGGTGAATGTATTTCCATTTGAAGGCTGAGAAATTCAACCATGAGCCAAGCAGGGGTCTGAATCACATTTGGAACGAGTCGCCGTGCAAGATCAAAATAACGGTCAAAAACCAGATGTAATAACTGGCAAACTGGTACAATTCACCTAGAACAAGCAGTTTGTGTTAATATGATTTTTTGGCTGTAGACATTCAGAAAAATTGATTAGAAATTTAAAGGAAAAAAAATCCTTACCATTTATACAGCTGTGCAAAGCACCAGAAAATGTACAAATCAGCATCACGTCCGAAACATCCAAAACTGTTAAAGAATTGCACCTGTTTTAACCGACCTTGACCTAAGAGAGTCCCCAACTGCTACACTAACAAAAGCAAGGAGCAGCAAATGAGAAAATAACATGCTCAGCTCCATGGAGACACTAGATTTCCCAGATCAGCAGAACACAGAGCAACACCATTGACACTCTCAGTGCTGTCTTTCAGAAAGGTGATGAAAGGAGGGGGAGAAAAAAAATTTACACATGCACACACTGCATGGTGATGGTAACTCTCCAAAACCTTTTCTTTAATCCTTTTAATACAGGCTGCTGTATCCCTAACAGATCCAAAACAACAATGTCATTACCATATTCTCTTTGCTTGACCAACTGCAGATCTCCCCAAGTTGACAAAAAGTGAAACCCACATTGAGTGATGCCGATCATTAGAACAGATCTGTAAAGCCCCAACACAATGAGAAAAGGAATGGAAAAAAAGGGGTACGAATAGAAGATTTTCTATTGTTTTGACTTTATGAGGTATTAAGGCAATTTCAAAATTCAGTTTAAAAATTAATTCAGCCCATCAAAAATTCCTGAAGTAAATCTACTTCAGAATCGTAGAGCACATTGCAACTGCTTTTAAACTGACTCAATCCACCAACGCTCAAGGAGGTGAATCAGTGAATTACGAAATACCCCAAAATTTCCAGCTTCCCAAAAAGTAGCTCAAGAATAATTCATGCCATCTAGAACATATTCCAGTGGAAAATGGAAAATTTATGACTTTGCAGCTTCTGCTTATAATGTACACTGGTAGCACACACCCTTGGTGTGCAATGATGTCCAAACTAATATTATACCGGTTTTCTTTTTAAGATGAAAGTATACACTCATTCCAAAACTTTCCGATATCATAATTAAAACAGACAGCTCTAGTTAAAAAAAAAAAAAAAAAAGGAGGGAGCAACCCCAGAAAACCCAAATGTATCAAGTTAGAATTACACAGCTGGCTTTGTTCACTCCTTTTGTCCCATTCAGAGACAAAAATCACTCCTGAACCACCTAAAAATCACCTGACAGTGAACACACCTGCATGAACAGTCTTAGCTCCCCCCCCGCCCCCAAAATCCCAATCTACCTATGCAATATAAACAAAATCCTGCATGCAGCAAGTTAAAATACAGTGTTAAATATCAATTCCCTACCTCCCTTAACTAACAAACAGGTCTAGAATGCCTTTTACAGTGATGAGATGTATTTATTCTAAGCAAAGGAAACAGATCCTAATACATGAGCAACAGGGGAGGAACCCCGATCGTGAACTACACACACTTGAAATATTTATGTACAAGAGGGCATTGAAATTTCCAGCTGGCCGCCCCAGCCTGGCCTGTTGCTCAAGGCCAGCGTGTCCCGGGGGCAGGACTTGGCATTTGCCTTTGTTGACCTTCATGAGGTTCTTGCCAGCCCATGTCACCCATCTGTCAAGGTTGCTCTGAACACAGCCCTGCCTCCAGCCTTATTATCAAGTGTTCTCCCCCAATGTGAAACCCTTCATCAACATGCTGAAAGCATGCTCCATCCCACCATTCAGGTTGTTATTAATTTTATTAAACAGTATTGATCCAGTATTGCCCTCTGGAGGGATTCCCAGGTGCCCACTGGACTTTGCACTGTTCTCCACCACTTACAGCTGGGAAGTCCAGCCAATTTTCCACCCACTTATCAGTCCACACAACCCTGATGTGGCTATAAAGGTATTACAGGAGGCTGTCAAAGGCCTCACCTAAAGCCAACACGTTCCACAGACACTGCTGTCACCATGCCCACATTGCCAGCTTTCCCAGAAGGCAATCAGGCACCATTTGCCCTTGGTAAATCCATGCTGGCTGCTCCCAAACACCTTCCTGTACCTTCAAGAAATGGCTTCTTGAAAAACAAGCCTTGGAAATGGCTTCTAGGAGGTTTTGCTCCATAATGTTCCCAGGACCTAGGGTAAAGCTGACCAGCCTGCTGTTCCCTAGATCCTCCCTCTTTGAAAATGGGTATGGCATCTGCATTTTTCCAGCCAACAGGAACCCCTCCTGATTGCTACAACCTTTCAGAGATGACAGAGGGGACCATCTTACCACACCTCTGTATTTACAATAAGCTCATTCTTCCCACTTGTTTCCTGGCCACACAAGCTCATGTACAGGCACCTGTGACAGATCCCCAGCCATACTGGGGAGAGCCTCTTCCAGGACACTGTCCCCCAGACACCTCTTCATCAGACCATTTGCTTCGTTATGGTAACTCTCCCTTAGCAGACCTCATTTCCAGCCTTCCTCGCTAGGTCTAGCTATTGGTAAAGGTGCTTGTGCCCCACATTGTCAGATGGATCCCATCCCTCCTCAGCATCCTTGTTTCAACCAGGCTGTCATGTTTATAAGATCCAAAGCCCTGTCTGCAACATCAGCTGCACAGCCAGGTGCTAACCTGTTGGATGGGTCCACTCCTGCCCAAGTCCTTCACCTCCACAGGAAGGACTAAGAATACCCCCAAGGCCCCCCTGCCCTTCACACTTGTGCCCAGAGTTCTGCCATCCCCCTTACACACTCAAGGTCACCTCTGGTAGCACCCTAGGTGCCCACATGGGGTGATAATCCCCATATTGTCTGAGCCTTTGTTGTTTTTCTGCAGTATCCCGGATCTAACACCCCAGCAAACATCAAACCTCCCACGATGTCCAGCTCAGCACACGGATGCTTCCTTTTCTTGTAGGAGGGAATCTCCAGCGACCATCACCTGCCTCTGATGGCACGCAGTCTGTTCACTTCCTTCCACCACTCCTTTGCTTGGTGGCAACTTGGCGCTTTCACAGAATCCCAGAATCATGGAGGTTGGAAAAGCCCTTG
>NW_020799091.1:955314-969376 GCF_003259725.1 Athene cunicularia | reverse complement strand
CCCCCCAGTTCCCCCAGCCGCTCCCCAGCAGACCTGTGCTCCAGACCCTGCCCCAGCTCCGTTGCCCTTCTCTGGACACGCTCAAACAATTCAATGTCCTTTATCAGAACCCATCTCCCCTGGGGGAGGCCACTGTTGACCCCAGCCCCAGTAAGAGGCACCACACACATGTTGCACCCAAGGCCCGGACAGCAGCATCCTCTGTCTGGGCCGAGGCCTCTGTTGTGCCAGGTGGTTGCTCCCATTGATGTGCCTAACACCATCGTTGCTCGATTTCAAGCAATTCCACGTCATGAGCAGAGTCTTTGGCCCACCCTGGGTTCTTGTTGTGCCATCTGCTACCTGCTAGCTGTACTCCAGGCTAGCAGCTGTACAGCCACTCTCCAAACATCTGTTGGAAGAGCTGCTTGGCACTCCCTGGTCAGTCTGTGAAGACTAAAGGTTTAAATACGCCCCTGTCAGGAAACAGCCAAGAGAAGCTGTCTGCTAGACCAGCAGCAGCAAGCCAACAGCAGTGACCGAAGGCAATCGCTGAAGCAGCCCAGGACACGCTGCACCAACTGCTACATCAAGTAGCAAACTCTGCGGCACCATCTGACCTCGCTGGAAGCACACGCATGTGTAAGCAAAAGGTAAGAAACTTCTGAATGCTTCGAAGGTACAACAGCTAATGTTTAACAGATGGATAGCTACAGTTGATATGGTCACAGCTGAATTAAAACATTCTTTGTAATTCCAGCTTCCACTACAAAAATCAAAAGGGGAGCAATACTGAAATACTTTGAAGGAGGGAGGGGGTCGAAATATTTTCCTCCCTTGTAGGAAACCAGGATTTCTTTAGGAATGCTGATGTTCTTGTTTGGAGGTTTAATTCACTGCTTTCATCTGGATGCCTCATCTTACTCTCCCCAGTAACATGAAAAATGCACCCTAATGAATCAATATCATACAACTGAGCAAGTGCCTTTACCTGGTTTTTAATTTAAGGACAGGTGTGTCACCAAAGGCATAACTGAATTAAAATGTACTTCAGCTGACATAAATCATCACCATAGCTCAGTTTAGGTTCGTGGTTGGCAATAAATGCTGAGAAAACACAGCACACTAGCACTCACATGCCTAATGAGGTACTTCAGGAACACCTGTACATGCAGAGACAGACTGCATTAATATTCCCATTCCCTTTCCATGTCCAGCAGACACAAAGATGACATACCTGCAGCAATAATTCATCTACAGAAATTATTCATCATGACACTCTCAAACGCTGCCATGTAATAGGCTTCTCTTCGTGTTCTTCTGTTTACACTAAACAGAATAACCACTACCAAAGCATTTTAAAGGATACACATAAAATTCTGAATGTCTGAAGGATAACTTGTTTTGCACAAAAGCACCGATTTCTGAAGTTATCTATATGCAGACTTCAGAAGCCGTAGCAGCAGCCAGAGCCCAACAACCCGGGTTATTAAAATCAGAAACATATTTCTAATGAGAAGGGGTCTCCTGTTGGCTCCTTTCACCAGGTAAGCACACATGTGGTTCTTCAAAGAAAAGAGCAAGCAATGCGCCACTTCAAAGAGGCAGTTTAAAACACTACATACAACGGAGGCAGAACGATCAGAAGCAATTTTCATCACAAAGTACCCACGGCTTCAAATTCAGAGACTTTTGTAGGTTGGGGAGTTCACATAATTATACAAAAGACTGGCTTTCCCTTTTCTAAGTATAACCTCTCCGAACACGGCAAACGTTGTCATCTTAAGGCAACGCAATAGCCTTGCCTGGAATACAGTGACAGAACCATTTCACTCCCTATAGCATCTGAAAATTCACTGTCAGCTTTGTGATTCAACACAAGTACCTGATAGACAACTGGAAAGCTCTCTAGGCTTCTTCAGTCTATATAAAGCTCAAACAGGCATTAACAGGCAAAAAAGGAAGAAGTATCAGAAGATAATGTCCCTTCTGTCCCTTTCACCCTGCTAAAGGTTAAGTTGAAGCAAGTTCACGACATTCAAAGTTACATCTACTGCAAAATAGAAAACCAAAACAAGCACAGTGGGAGTGGGTTAAGTGGCCCTACAGAGTGAATTCTGGACTTTTCACTGAAATTATATCAAGATTCATTTCTGGGTAAGGCTTTGTGCTACCAGTGAAAAGGGTAGGGTAGTCCTCTTTCCTCAACAGCGTATTTCCCTGCCCTTTGAGCCAGCCTTAATAGTTAGGCAGCTGCAAAGTCAACAGGCTGTTTTTCAAATAAAGAATTGTAACTTGAAAATCCACGCAGCACTGGTTGGTTTCTGTAATTTTTCTTCAGTTTTAGGCTGCTCCTTTTATTTATAACTTATATGAAAAAAAAATTAGAGATGACTGACACAGTGGTGAACATCAAAAAAAAGGAGATGTACTCAACACACCTATACACAAAAATTTGAGAAAGTAGCATTAGTGATCATGTACAGTTTATTTCAATCTCTTCTAGCCATAATATTGTTTCCTGGCAGAAATTCTACTTGTCCACCATGCCTACACTGATCATTGAACACCACTAATATTTTACTTGTGCATCAAAAAATTCACCTAGGACAAAGCATGCAAACTTAATTCTACAGCAAAGCTTTTATCACGACAGTCTACTTTTTCAAACTAAGTTTGTGCCAACACATCCATTCCCTACTGCTATCATTCCAGCATCACAAATAAAGTATCTTTTAAAATCTGATAATTCTATCGCAAATTTAACTTCTACGTTGACAGTCTGCTATAAATCCACCACAAAAAACAAGGCAAAAGATGGGTTTGGTGCATTTCCCAAGTGGGCCTGTACACCTGGTACAAATGTAACGGTTCCTCTGTTTGTGGTCCAAGCTGGCTGAACCTCCAACAGCTCTGATCTGGATGCCCCAGATCTAATGGGCCTGCCAGCTCTGAGGATAGGGCAAAGGAGCTTGTCCATCTGCATCCATCAAAACAGCCATGCTCAACTGTCTTGAGAAAGAAAAGATAAACCCGATTTAAGAATTCTCTACAAGTTAGTGGAAAAATTTTCTTATCCAAACAGACTACTGGGACATCGCTCCCTGAATCAACCTTGGAAAGGGCAGAGGTACAGAAATCCCCACGAGGAAGCAGTTCAAAGGCTCTTTAGGCAAAATAAGGCATAAAGTTCCTCTTTCAGCATCCACAGGCAAGGTGAAGTTTCACCTTAATCAGAACATGTAAGAATTATCTCCTTTATTACAACTCTTTCTATAGCCAGACCACCTGAAAGTCACTGGCAACCAAAGATATCCCACCAGGGAGGGCACTGCCTCCAATCGCTTCCGGCTAGCTGGATTCAGTTTAAACATCCCTGCATTTCAGTCAAACCAATGTGGCCTCTCTAAGACTACACCTCACACCCTTGCTCTCGAGGAAAGGCAACTGCAGAAATTAAGAAATTGTAAGCAAGTAGAAACTCACTTCGATTTCAGTTAAGGCCCTACTCTCCACTGCCACTGAGTGCTTTCAGCCACTCCAAGAGAAATTAAAAAAAAAAAATCACCAGATGCTGTTATAGCAAATAATAGCCTTTATGTTTGGTTTTAAAAATAACAAACTTTCTTTTGTTCAGAGATTTTATATAATCTGAAACAGATCTCTTCCTAGAAAGGTGACTATTTTATATGCACACTGTTACCTTCCAGATATATCTGATAAAGAACAAGCAATTCACCATCATTTTTATCAAGGAGCAAAAGTCTGGATCCCTCAGCGCATACACTTCCTATTCCACGTCAGGTTTGAATTACAGCAGCACTACTACAATTGCCATTCCTGCTGAAGACTTTGTACCACCTATTAAATAAACTCTGAAGTAAGTTACTGTACTGTGTTGAGCATTTAATAGCACTATTCAAACACAGCTCTGTTGCTTAGATTTTGGGTTGGCTTTATTTGTCTGGTCCCCAGCTAAACTTGCTGTCTCATACATGAGCACAAGATCATCATCCACGCTCTTCTGCACAGAGATATATACGTGCAATTTTTCCCCCAGGTCTTGTAAAAAGATGTTGATCAACATTTGTATCAGAGCGTTATCTTGGCTCTTCTTTCCAAACGATGTGTTAAGCACGTAAGTCTAGGTAAAGATTTCCCCTGCAAAGACCAAAGGGAAAGAAATTATAAATGTTGTCTACTGCAGCCTTTTCCCTAAAGGCCATCACTAGGCTGTCTCCCCTGTTGCCTCTGAAAATGTCTTGCTGCTACCACTCTCGTAGCACACCTTTTATTACTCTTCATGTCCCCAACCAGCTGTAGATGTAACTGATCTTGTCCTTCAGCAGCCAAGCAAAGTTTTAATACTCCTCCTTTTTCACTCATCATATGCTGTCCTTTAGCTCCTTGCTCAGTCTTGAGGGGTTCCTGCTGAAATTCCTGATCTTCCCACACAACGGGATGGTTTGCTCCTTAGCTTTCTGGAAGTCTTCCTTAGAAAAACTAAGCTAAAACCAGCAATCCAGGCATATTTCCCCTTCCTGGCTGCTTCCCAGGAGATTCTGCCCACCAACTGCATGAACAAGCTGAATTCTGCTCTCATGACAGCGTGGCTCCAGGTCCTGAAGTCAATTTGTGGTCACAGAAGCCCAAGCTGCCACTAGTCTGGACAGGACTCCTAACAGCAAGTTAAGAACACCAGCCTTCCTCCCACGACAAGTATGGACAATTTGCAGTTCTTATACACAAGCATCTCAACGCATCATGAATGTGGCCTTCAGGCCAAGACTTTTAACAAGAGCATGCTAATATGATCATTGCTGGGTAGGTCAAGTTCCCGTCAGCTGTGAAAGCACACAAGCCAGAAGAACAAACTCAAAACCACCCTCATGAGGTCACCCACAGCCTAAACTTTTGCCCACAGCGAAGCTCTATGACCCACCACGAGCCTTCCTGCTTGTGCATCAACTCAAGGTCTGCCTGATCTCAGCAGACGTGTGAAGGACATTTTCAACAAGTCTTAAAGCACAAATATTTCTAATATCAAGAAACTCTTTGCTTGCTGAGTCAAGAACTTCAGCTATCCTCCCTGCAGGGCACTGTTCTTGCAGCTTCTTGGCAAGTCACTCCTCACTCACTCTACTACCTCAGTTCTCTGGCAAGTCTAAAATTAAAAAAAAAAAAAAGTGGGCTTTCTTGAAACTTGATTTTAATATACATCCTCTTTGTACTATCTCCTCTTTAGTCCTAATCCTAACATCATCAGCTCTTCTGAATCCAGCCTCATAAATTCCTGCAAAAAGGTATTAATTGACAATTCAAACATCCCGTAACGTATCAGAGCTCTTCTCTCCTCTACAGATTCCTTACTGTAACACACATCACTCTTTTCAAACAGTAATTTTCCCCAAGTAAATAAAAGCTACAATATCCGCCCCATCCCTTTTATAGCCAAGTACACAGTAATCCCTTGTTGATTCAGCTACTACAGAATATTTTACCACCCTGAGGAGTCCTGCTACATCTTTCTACTCCTATTCTGCTACACAGAGGATTTGCAGTAACTCACCAACTGCGTCCAATTCAGCATTTCGATGCTGCAATTAGAAATATGCTCTTCCTGCCACTAAAACTAATCATCTCAGGCAGCTTTGCTATGATTTGTCTTTTGGAATGTTTATTCTTTAAATATCCACTTATTCTCTACTGAGATAAACTACACTAAAGGAAAATTCTCTTGAATGTAAACAGAGGTATTAAAGCAGAAAACATTTCAACCAATTTGCAGAAAATCTGCTGATAATTTAAATCAGCATATAGCAAACTATATAACAAAGATCCTAGGATTCGAAGTTGTGCACGGTGCCTTTGTGTCAAAAGTCGTCTTTGCCTTTCCTGTTGGCATTCATCTACAATTACTTTACTAGTTTTCACACACAATTCAGTATCTAGATCATCCTCCTACTCTTCCCCCAAGCAACTCCCTGAAATGGAAAAAAAAAAAAAAAATTTATGCATTGATTCCAGAGGAATTAGAAAAGCCTAGAAGAGAGGCAGAGCTAGAAATGATCTGCTTCTGCCTGGTTATCACCGAGCCCCATACCTGACATAAAGTATAGGTGTTTCTAACCACAGCTACAGGTCTTCACTGACATTCTTCTGGACACCGGAGCAGCTTATTCTAATCTGGACCCAGAACTAAACCAGAGAAGGCTTAACTTCCTACACAAGAATCGAGTGCAGCAAGCTTCCAAGACTGAATTTCTCTCAACCTTTTTACTATGAAACAGGTCTTGGTAAATAATGGAGGCTGTTTGCTTTTCTCCGTCTTCTCCAAGTGACCCCAGGCTCTCAGCAGTTGGGCACTGCCACCCACACCATCACAAAATTAAGGACTCCCAGCTCTGGTACTACCCTTCAGTCATTGCACTGGCGCACACTTTTAAAAAATGATCGGCTGTTGTATTTTTGGCAATCTAGGCACCACACTTCTTCTAACCCCACTCAATTCAAAGGAGTAAAAAAGTAATTTGCCTTCCATGCCCACAGAGATCTCATAAACTAGATTGTGCTTTGAAACACAAAATCCAGACAGTCAAACTTTGAATTTCTTGAGTTCAGATGTTTTTACACAATGAATGATTTCCTGCTGTTTAAAAAATATCCCTCCCTAAAAAGCCCATTTAAAGAGTATATTGCTTATTCCCAATAGTTTAACTGATGTACTTAAAATCTACAACTTCCCCATACAAGGTGTTATGAAGTCACCATTTTCACCAGGACATCTGGAAGTCAATCACAACGGGCACAGGCCAGTGGGTGCAAGTGTAGGTGCTCTTTACAACATGCAGAACATACATCTTGGTAACATTTATGTAAAACACACTCAGCAGAAGTTACTTGATTTAAACCAGAATATTAATATATATGCAAAATGTGTGATAGTACAAACCCACAAGCAACCTGGTTTAAACAGGATATATTTGTGATTTTTATCAGCACAAGCTTCCAACTAATCAGAAGATCCTCCTTCATAAACCTATCAAAAATGACAAAGCAATTTTTTCTCCCAAGTTTCAGTTTTAAGTCCGCTTTTGAACTGAGATTTTATTCATCATTTAGAATGTTCTAATCCACACAACCTACGATAAACAACTCTTTTGTGAACCATGAAGTATCTTTACCTCGTGCCTGAACAAGGAGCCTCTAGCAATGCACACTGAAAAAATTTCCAGACAACATTAAACAGCAAGCAATGTACTCACCATAAATCACATTACTGTACAGTTTGGGATTAGGATGAGTTGCCACTAGCAACAGAGCCAAAAAAATCAATTCTGTCACTATATATAGAGAATTCTTGTAGCCTCAAACGTAGTCAATGTTTTCAGCAATTTGTCTCAGAAAAGTATTAGCAGTCCAGCATGTGATCAGAGAAACATGACATCCAGACACAAAACAATACTAAAACAATAGTTTTCCCTTTGGTAGAATAAAAAAATAAAATGACCAACCAGAAAGCTGCTGGTGAGCACGAACATTTCACTCCCCCTCTTCAAAGTAAAAGCGCAGCATCTTTATACCCTTAGCATTTACAACAAATATGAAGATTGGGTTTAGAGCTTGAATGTATTTAAAATGATCACTAATGAGTTTTTGGTTTAAAATGGAAAACTAAGCAACCATTAGGGAGAGATACAATTTAGACAAATGCAAAGGTGCTTTTCTATAGCTTGCCCACAACTGTTTCATCATCTTCAAAATATTTCTTAGAAACCCCCCAGCATATTATAATTCAGACAGTCTCCTGGCAGTTTTTAGGAAACAGGAATATGAGGAGTTTCTTTGATCCCCATTTTCTGAACAGCTCTCTGACGAAGCCAATACACATTTCATCATTCACGCAGCTTATTTCCTCCTGGATCTGCAAAACGTTTTGTAGTAGGCAACAACGACCTTAAGAGTTTTTACTTTATTCATCTGTCACATTTTAGGAATCTCTTGACAGTGACACCCTGGTTTATTACAAAGATTTTTCTGCTTTCTTTACCTGTATCTTTAATACAAGCACTTCATTTTTAAATTGTGCCCTTCACAAGGTTTCATTGTCATTAACATTGACATAAGTCAAATTCTGTATTTTAATGAATTCCATGTGTAATAACAATTACCGTAACTTTTTTTCCTCAAAGGACAATTGCCTTGTCTTATAAAAACATGGTAGATGTACTGTATTCTTTAAATCAATAAAACTTAATAGTTCACTGAAAATATGTGGTCCAATTTTTAAATATACAGCTGTAGGTATATCTCAGAGTATTCCTGATGAAGTTTTAGGGCAAGAAAACAAGCTGCAACTGAAAACATCTCCACTTTTCACACAAAGTGCAGACCTTCAGCACGTTCACCACTAAAACACCGTCCACGAGGTGTCTCCGTGCGAAGGCAATATCCACGCGCTATTTACACCCCAGTCGCACCGCCCTGGTGTGCCAACACATTTGTCCCTTCCCAAAAAGCCGTTGTGTTTAAGAAACAGCTGCTATTTGTTGCACATCTCTCCTAGACACTACCACACGTACAAGAGTCGGCGGGGAATGCGCCCACACCTCCACCACTTGAGTGCAAAGTCTTGTACCTTTGCCAAAGCAAGTGGGTTTAAGATGTTTACGGATGGTTGTCACCCCGCAAGCCAGGTGCACCAACCCAACTCTCTACCCACAGCTGGCTCTGTACACAGATGTCCTATCAAGAAAGCACATTCCTGCTCACCATATAGCTTTCTGTAAACAACACTGATCACAGTTTTCCTTCAAAGGATATTTAAACCTGCCTGTACCTTGGATGCAGGAATCTGATCCGTCAGTCACCGAGAACTGCAAAACGTACATTTCCTCCCACCATCATTTCCTCATTTCCCTGCCAGAATAATTCAATGCTACATCCCTATTACAGGTTGTGGTTCACATACCATGGAAAAACAACTCTCCCTACCCCCGTGAATGCCTGTTCTAAATAAGCAATGCAAGGGTTGCTCAGTTCCCCGCTATTCAGCTCATGTGCGTTATCCCTGGGCCAGATGGGACCCGGAGGAAGCAACAGGAGAGACACTGAAACAGAATTATGCTTTCTGAATTCAGTGCCATTGTTGAAATAATAAGAAAAAAGTGGAGGCTGCTAAGTTTCTGTAGGTAAAGCATCTGCTGAGTAGGGGAAAAAAACCCACAGCAAACCACCATGAACCCTAGTATTTTCTTACTAACACCACTTGCCACCAGGGCACTACCTATCCTTGAACAGTTTCTTTTCAAGTTCAGCTCATCTCCGTTTCTGGAATGGTGGCATTCCTCACCTCTACCCATTCCACCTGGGAAGGTTCTTCTGAGTACAACCAGTCCTTTCCAATCCTGCTTTGATCATTCCCTACCCCAGGGAAAGACAAGCCAGAGTCCCACCCCAACCTTTTCCCAAAAAGCAGAAACTTAACTCCAGCCTACTGCCAACCAGCCTCCTGGAAAAGATATTTGAAAGAGCATGAGAAGTCTTTTCTTCTTGCCACCGGCTTTCCTTGATCTCACTTAGTACCTGAAGTAGCACCAGCTGCTACAAACACCTTGGAACAGGAATCCCAACAGAGGATAATCTTCCCTGAGGGCAAACACAGCTCAGGTGCTTAACTGGGAATTAAGATTTGATAACTAAATTGGAAATTTGTGAAAACAGCACTATTGGGGAGAAGGAGTATCATCGAGACTATTTTTCCTGAATGAAAAGCTGGAGTAAAACTAACCAGTTTGCTAATACAGGTTGCCTCTGCGGTAGCAGTTTGCCAGCATAGCTGGGCGAAGATAAGGCGAAACCCATTTCAAACATCTGGCTAGCTATGCCAACAAAATCAGGCCCTGCCCTCGTCTAGCGTAATATTGAACTAACCTGCCAAATTTAGAAAGAAAAAAAAAAAAAAAAAAAAGCTCAAAATCTCAACAGATAAAACTTCTACAGCAGGGAGATCCATTTGCTCACTTGAGAGTAGAAAAGCGTTTGGCTGTGTCTAGATTCATGTAACATGAACCTCTGGCTGAAAGATCTGGTCTCAGTTATTAACTGGACAGCAGCACGGCTCTGCACCTCCATGGGAAGGGCTCGGCATTAATCAGCCCCAGCAAGCAGTGAACATCAAAGCACCCCTGCTAAGGAAAACAAACTTTTAGGGGGAGACCAAAACTCTACGCGCTGCACAATCTAGGCCTAGGGTGTTTAAAAGACTGCCCCGAACTCCAGAACAAAGACCACTGTCGACAGTCACATTCCTCTGGCACAGCAGAGCTCTGTGGTAACGGTAAGCCTTGGCTGCAGGACACAGAACACGACTGGTCAGAAGTCCAAGTCTCCCCAGGAAATCAGGAATAACAACACCGCCATCGTTGATTTCAACTGAAAGAAAAATACCTTCGTTCCTACTTGCACACTGGAACAGATGAAAGCGAAGACAGTCACCTCTTACCGAAAGAAAAGGGACCACAAACAGGAAGCACATGCAGAAGAAAGAATTAAAGAACATTTTTAACCAGGCTTCAGCAACACACTAGATGATGCTCAAACGCTTTATGTAGATGTTTATACTATTTCTTGGGTACAGAATGCCTCGTAGCTACTACAGAAGCAAGAGAAACACAGAGGATTTCATTCCCCTGGCCTTAGAAACAGTGGGTCACTTCACCCCCAGCGACAGACTGGAATAGCAACTTCAGTTGGTCTTTAGATACTGGCATCAAAATTCTGCAGATTTACAAATGAAAGACTCATGTAATAACAAAGATCACGTTCACCTCCTCAACAGAAAAGCCCAAATTTCAAATGCTTAGAAAAAACAGGGGACATGGCTTGCTTTGTTTTCTACCCAACTGATGAGCTTACAGTAACTAACCAAAATCTGCTTTCACATAGATTAATAGAAATACAGATTAACATATTTTAAAGTTTGGGATTTTTTTTTGTTGGTTGGAGGTTTTTTTAACCTAGTTGAACATAACACACGTCATTTAAGCCCTGCAGATATTTTGCTAGAGCAGAAGTTTTTAGGCAGATGCTACGCTGCAAGCCTACACACCGGTCACCACGTCATGTCAAGTGCTTCTGCACCTTTTACACAGCGAACACAAGGGGAAAATCGGATACCCAAAGAGAACTAGTGCACTGCAAGTCTGTCACTATATAGAAAGGCAGTGATTCAAAAGACTCAGCACCTCCCAGATACTTACACTCTTGAGCTCTTCACTTGTATTTAAAACACACAGAAAATAGCTACAAAGCAGATACAAACTAGCCTTCCTGCAACTGCTCAAAGAAACTGTAGAAATTACTTTTCTTTCATCTCTTTTCTACTGTTGGAAAACGTGGAACACAAGGAACAGCTATACCTCCCGCTAACAGACCCAGAGATACTAGTTATACAAAGTACTTCAGCACCCCAAAAATATTAATGTTTGCTATACAGAGATCTGAGTGTTCTTTTAACTGCAAAAGATTGCTCAAAAATCTAGAAAGAAAATCAAATCATAAGCCTTGAATCTTTTTGCTCACAAACTCACCCATCTTTCTGTTATCCTGCTTAGGCATATCTGAAATAAGAGAACTTCTCGCCCCCCCCAAAAAAAAAAAAAAAAAAAAAAGAAAACAACCAAAAAAGCCACACTACAGGCATTTTCTTCCCTGTCTGGATGATCAAAGTTTCAAGAAGATCAACTTTAGTAGATCTATTGGTTGCTTTTATATAGAGGAAGAAACATCATCTAGTATCAAAAGGTTTTTAAACAACCTAAGGATAGCTTCAGTAAACAGAATTAAATTCTCTGTTGTTCTGAGGTATTGAAATGCACAACATTCAGCTTTTACAGCCCACAGTCCTACACCACACTACCTTGCCACACAGATCTGCTATTTCAACACCGCTACTGCGCCAGACACAGTCTCATTCAACACTCTCGTCATCTCCAGGAGCACTGAAAGGAGGCGAGGAAAAAAAAATAAATTTTGAATTTGGAAGTCTTCTACTTGAAAACACATAAATACTACTGGCTGTGTTACCACTGAGCCTAAACTAGAAGGGTCCAGCTCTACAATTCCTTGTCTAGTATGGTCATACAGCTTCCCTTCCCAAGGAGCCACGTGGAGAAGAGAAGGGGCAACAGTACAAGTTGTACTGGGAGAGGTTTCATCTTGATAAAAGACATAAATTTTTTACAGGGAGAATCATCAATCCCTGGAACAATCTCCCCAGGAACGTGGTAGAGTCCTCATTGCTGGAGCTTTTCAAGATGTGATCAGACGGGGTGCCAGGGAATCTCACCTCAGCTCCCTCTTCCACAGAAGGTTGGACCACATGGTCTTTTGAAGTCCCCTCCACCTAGGCTGTTCTATGATTCTACGAACTTGTGCCCCACAGCATGCATTTCATCAATTTAGAGAGCAAAGCCAGCCAGATCTGCTCCCCAGTATTCTATCCGGACATATTTCCAGATACAGACCGACCTGTTAAAGAAACAAGTCACCCCTGTAGCTCATTGCAGAACACGTCGGGGTTGGGGGGGAGAGATCGTTCCAGTCACCAAACTAATTCCTCCAATCTGGTATCTGGAAGGACAAACTACAGCTCTTACTCCCTGTACACCAAACTGCAAGCAGTGCTAGACACAGGCAGAGCAGTGTAACATCAAACAGAGGCAGCAACTGCTGCATTCAATTCCATCTCCTCGCTGAAGGAGAAAACAGCTGGTTCTGTCAAGGCAAAAGGTGTGGTAGTTCAAAATTCTTACTGGTTAGACCCCCCCAGGGGAGATACCTTGGAGGCACATCTATTTTTAAAGAGCACCTATGTATTCTGGTATTGCTGGTATAGTGAATTAAGTTAAGTTTATCACCTTACACCAACGCCCCAGGAGCTGGGGAAATAAATTTATGAAAATTCAAGGGTCTAGGCTTTGTTATAACCCATGTTTAAAAAAAAAAAAACAACAAAACACCTTGCGATGGTCCTCTCCATTTGTTTCTTCTTCTTGTAATTCAGATGGAACTGAATCCTGACTAGCATTCCCAGAAATGGCCTGGTTTCTCCCAACTATAGAAACACTGTAGCAGATCTTACACAGAAAATGTGAACACTTTACCTGTGCACTATGTCTCTCACACAATTATAGGGACGAACAGCGTTGAGAAAAACAGGGGAAGAATGAGAAGATGAAGAGGAAATTCAAAAGCAGGACATAATTAGGTGTTACTAGGCAGCTATATTTACTTGTCCTCTTACTTAGTCAGTTTAGATCACAGAGAAATAATTAGAAACAATCACACAAAATCAATTAACATGAAAGAAAACTTCATAAACAAGCAGCACATTAAAATAGCACGCAAAGCCGCTGCCATCTACGCCCTTTTTCACTAGTGGCAACACAGCTGAAAATGAGCAAAGTACATTTAGAGATACGATAGGCCAAAACCAGGCTGAGTAGACACCAACAGCATGAAAAGCAGCTGCTTGAACTCAAGACACCCTAGTGCTGCCTATTATTGCTTTTCTAATTTTTCTTTTTTTCAATTCTCAAGTCATTCCGGCCTCTCTCCTCTGTCTCTGCCTGATTTTAGGATGGGCAGACATTGATTTTTAGATCAAACATTAACAGACATTCAGCAGCCTAACATATGGTAACGTTTCCAGGTAGAAATTTGACAATTATGTCAAGAGATACAACTATTTTACTATGCTGCTAAAAATCTGAAAAATGTTTGGGTCAATTTTATTTCATTTAAAAAAAATTCAAGTCTTCATCTCCATCATCCTCAAACTCTGAATTAAAACCAAAGTACTTCCACCTTTTATACGCTTAGAAAATAATCTTATGTAATTTCTCAAATTTCCAACTTTTCCAAATATTGCCAGGAATGTCTCACAATATATACAGATTCAGTTATTCTTATACTCAAACATCTTTAAAAGCACTTTTGATCTGAGATCATCTTAGAGTATCATACCCTCAAGAAAAATTGTGGTTTGTTTGGTTTTGTTGCCTCCTCCCTTCCCCCACCC
>NW_020799091.1:942675-955264 GCF_003259725.1 Athene cunicularia | reverse complement strand
CCCCCACCCCCCCCGCCTTCCAAATATGCATAGAGAACACAGCAGAGCCAAAAAAAAAAAAAAATTATTTATGCTCGGTATTGTATGTATTTAAACATGGTCACAAGTGCCAAATTTTTCTTCACTAACACTGGCTCACATCTGGCACACAAGCTAGAAATAACTATACTTAGTGGCTTTACCACCATAAATCTTCGAAAGTTTTCTGCATGGCTGAGCTCTTCTCATAAAATTAGACACCAACGCGTTTTGTCTTTCTCATTAAAAGGATGCTTGCTGGAGAAAGCGCAGGAGGATGGAGATGTGTGTGAACAACCTTCTCGGAGCCGCTGGAGATTGGACCTAACCGCATTCTCACAGGCACAAAGAAAGGAATACTTAAAATAACTCAAAACACTGTTACAAAGAACATCTCTGAACATTAAGAACAAGTTTAAAAGTCTAAGAATAGAATCTACATGCTTACAATAGCACACAGGAAAAAAAACACTAGATTTCAACAGATTATTTTTTTTAGTGACTTTTACCTTCTTTCCTGAAGTATTAATTGGAAATATTCTTTATTTCTGAATTAATTTCTGAAATAAACACAACCGAACGCTTAAAAACACTAATTCAATAAAAAGCCTCTAACTTAATATTCCTAATATTCATTTTGGACAAATGTTATTAAAATTTTAAAGCCTCCTATAAAAAAAACAAAAAACAAAAAACAACCAAAAACAAAAACAAAAAAGCACCACTTTGAGCTATTATAAACCAGTACCGTTTCCTGCAAATACTTGACTGGAATGACTTTGGTTTGATTAGGTTTTGCCCCCCCTTTTTTTTTTTTTTACAGCCCCTTTTTAAAAAGATGAATGCAGGACACCTTTTTTGTGTGTGCTTTCATACTGCAGTAAGCAACTAAGAAGGTTAAACAAGCTCAGAGATTGTACTAAGACAAAAAAAAAAAAAGTTGGATGCATATTCATCAGAAAACTCAAATCACCAACTGTAATGCAAGATAACAGCTGGGTTAAATGTCCAGTAGGAGCAGAAGAAGCTGATCTCAATGACCAGCTGGGGATGGCAAGCAAAGCCACACAGTGCAAAGTTCTCTGCAGTCAGATAAGCACGCTGCATTGGTCCCTGTCTGGAAAAAAAACAACCAAACAACAAAAACAATCTCTGTTTTTACCTCTGCCTCCCCTATGAAGACTATTTACATGAGCTATGATCTGATAATATCGTTTCCCTCATTTGTCAGGACAAGCTTCCCACTCACTAGCCCTGAAAAGGTGATATGCAAAAGGTTTTCAAGGTCTCTTGACGGGAGATGAGACCAGCCATTCCCTTTTGATTCCAAGACAAGACTTGGCCTCAATGCAGAAGCTCAAAGATTAAAAGGAAATTCACACAATGCACCATCAGGAGACGGGCGAAACAGGTCTATAAGGTAAATTCTGTACATTTCTGAAGAGGATCTTCAGCATCCACAGAGATGAGGTTCAACTGGCCTTTAGGAGACACAAAATCCACGCAGGTCCCAATTACAATGTTTTCAGTTAAAAACATTAAAACCACTTCAGATACAGCAACAAGTATCGTATTCTGAGTCACATCGGTGTCTATGAAAAGCAGCATCTTTATTATTATTTTTTCAGAAGCACCCACCTGCGACGCTGTTTGCATTAGGAACCGTGGACAAGGTTTTACTTTCCGATTAACTCTGTGGCACAAACACTGTCGCTGCCAAGAATTACCACTCACAGCGTGCTAGTGGGTATTTTCAGCATGACAAAAATTGAACTTGTTCTGAGCCAGCTTGACACACGGTCAAAAACACTTCAGCAAAGCCAGTTCTGGTGGTGTAATACCGTCTCCTGCTACTCACCACACCCTTCTCACAGAGGCAAGAGACAGGAATCTGTGCCCGCAGGACAGATAATATAATGGACCATGAACCGGACTAACATGAAACCACCTTCGCTAGCTGATGCACATCTCCGTGTTCATCTGTGAATGTCTAAAATAACTTCCAGAGGAAAAACAAGGCTGGCACAGAAGTGAAGAAAAAAACCAAAACATCTTCAACCACAAAGCTAGATGGAAAGGGTGGAGTACCCTCTATCAACAGCCTCCATGTCCCAAGCCACAGCAGGTATGGTTTACAAAAGTCTTTCTGTAGGTTATGCTAAAAAGGCTGAAAGCACTGTCTGCGAAAGATGCTAAAAGCACTATTGGCAAAGGATGCAAAACCTGCAAAATAAACCTTTTCCCACCAAACAAGATGAAACAAATACAACAAAACACCATAGGAAATTAAGCCAGGCTACACTAATTGTGTCTGGAATGATAAGAATGCTCTTCCTCTTCCCAATACAGCTTATCATGACATTAGCAGTATGTCCTGAACATCTTCAATTCCTCTTACATACTGGGTTTTGGAAGTAAGAGTCAGGATTAAAAATACCGAAGAGCCTCCAAGGGAAAGCCTTCCTCACAAAATCAGGCTTGGGTTTGATCAAGAGGATCAAAGGAAGAGCGTTTTGTTCTTTTAAAAATATCCTGTACTATATATTCTAACATACATCCCTAACTTGGTCGATTTTCAGCTGTGCCTTGCAATTTCACCATAAAAATCTGTAACAATGGCAACTTTATAGGACTGCAGCCTGCTGGTCTTCTAGAGCTTTGCCAAGTAACATTGTGGTGAAAAATGATAGCTCCAGGAAAGGCCATATTCAGATAAAATTCCAAACAAACAAACAAACAAAAAAAAGCCTCCACAATTTTCTGAAAGCTAAAGAATTCATTCTTAAAAACGAAGCACCGAGTCAAAACCGAAAATGCAACCTTTGGCAAAGAATGCAAGTCGTGTACTTAGTACCAGAATCACCTTTTTACTCTCTTCCTAGAGAAATGCACACTAAAGGCACAGCGCTCACCAGCAAACCTAACAAGCCCAAATTCTGCTGAAAGCTTCTGAGGAAACACAAGCCCCTAAAAATCAGACTTCCAGAGCCATGTGTTGGAATTGCTTTAATAAACAAAAGCTCATTCAAATGTAAACCTTAAAACTAGAGTGGAGAAAAAAAAATTTTTTCTTTCCGATGTGAGAAATGGTTTGTTGGATTTTTTTACACTAGTGCTTCTGCTACAAATAAAACCCCAAAGAATCATCTTTTGACAATTGAAACTTCCTCAGTTAACCAAAAACTGTAAAGCTACTTAGAAATACTGAAACAGGAGATCCATTACTTTTTGTATGTCAGGGATAAAAAAATAAAAATAAAATAAAACGAAGGAGTGTGGTCCATTTCTCAATTTCACTGTGCCAAGATAGGCCTGAATCATTACACTGTGGCTATGTTTATACTGAAACTTTTTTTTTTTTCCCCCCCTCAAAACTTGGACTTCCACACCCAGTAGGCAACAGGTTTGGGGTTTTTTTTAAGTACATTCCAAGCTTCCCTCAAATAGTTCCAGTCAAAACACCACCAGATTTTAATTCCATCAAGAATGCAAGCATCTCATTAAAGGACTGCCTAATTATAGGTAACGTGCCCAGACCACAGATTCTGTGGTATCTTTATAGGGAATGTTATTCAGAAGTAACACCATCAACTTTTCTAAAAAATTCTGAAATTTCTGCATATTTAGGGTTATAGCAAAGAATTCTGCTGTGTGTTCTTAGCTAATTAACAGAGCTTGGGGGAAAAAAAAATAAATACATAAACTCACAATACTCACTAGTGGTGAGAAAGATCAGCCCAAGAGGAAAGAAATGTCATCAACTCCTAAGGAAACTGAAAGCTTTAAAGAAAAAAATTAAGCCTCTAGATCCACTAGTCACACAAGGAAAGCCCCAAGTGTGAGTCAAACCCAGACTAGAACAATATTGTGCAGTTTTCATGAGTTTTTTCTCATTCTTCTGCTGTCTTGCACTTTGGCAGGTTGCAGATTTCAGAATCTGTAAGCACAGGGGGGGGAAAAAAAAAAAAAAAAATCGCTCTGCTCCTACTTATAGCCATAAACACTAGAGGCAAGCATTACATCTGCTGAACGGAGTGAATGACCTTGGAGGAAAAGGAAAGGTGGCAATGAAGGACAAATTTCTGAGTAGTAAAAAGGAAAAAAAGATGACCTCCTCCTCAGGAAAAGAGAGAAATTTAAGACTAAGGCCTTATCAGATGCCCACTAGCCAGAGGCAAACATGCTCTGAAGCCCAATACAGGGTTCAAGAATATCCAAACAAATCACATTCCCTGCAGCTGGAGACGAAAGAGCAGGAAGAAGGGTAAACTCCTCACTCCCACTTTGCCTCAGGACAGGAAAAGTAAAGCTTTCTCACAATTTTTCAGAATCTCTTACAGCTTCCTAGTATATATGATATATATAGAGATATATATATATATATATATATAAAAAAATACATATTCTTTTACAGTTTTCTTTTCCAGTTATTTATCCTTCTGCAGCGCTATCCATGCTGTG
The DNA here is from genome assembly GCF_003259725.1 of Athene cunicularia. Lineage (NCBI taxonomy): Eukaryota > Metazoa > Chordata > Aves > Strigiformes > Strigidae > Athene > Athene cunicularia. Next base: position 950,785 of record NW_020799091.1, on the reverse strand, counting down.
TCGAGACTTTTCCCTAACACGGTATCTGTTAAGTGATCTGCGTTGTAGCTGCTATATTAGATTTGCTGTATTTAAAATTGGAACTGCACTTCGTTTCTACTTCAGTAGCTTGACTCACAGCCAAAGCTGCCGTAAACCTTATCACGAACCCAACAACATAATCAGTGAGATTACAGAAGTGTAGTCAAATTCCACCGGAGAGTACAAAGTATATTCACAGCAAAAGGTTACGTGCAACTTTATTAAGTTTTTTAACATAAAATGACATGTTAAAACTAGCAGCAACTAGCTATCTACAGATACATACTCATTCATACTTTTTTTTTTTTTTGTATCTGTACTGTTCACTCAGGCTTGTTATGACAGGAGTGAGACACCAAGTTAGAGACATCGAAGAAGTACTCTGTCCTCGTCCTGGGCACATAAACACAAACCCCTTTTGCAAGTTCATTCTTTCCTCACCCACATACTCCACATCTAACCTGCTGCTATGTCTCAGCAGAGCAGAAGCAACGGCCTAGCTGACAGGGCATCAGCACCCCAGACCAGAAAGGGCTTGGAGTGTTAAGGAAGACCCACAAGGAGATCTTCCTCACTTAGCAAGTAAACCCAGAGGCTTAACAAACCTCACAGGCATAAGCAGTACTGCTGAACATTAAATACGAAAGCAGCTCGGAAATAGAGGTGATGCCCAAGAACTAATTAAAATTCACAAGCTCGGAATGGGTTAAAGAAAGGACTAAGGGAAGAGGTGAAGTATCCGGCAGGAAAAAACAAGTAAGTTGTCAAATTGGAAAGAAGAAGTAATCTTCAGAGAGCAAAGCTCTGGAGGGGAGGATGGAAGACAGAACACACTATGCAACCAAAACAGAAGGAGAACAGCGAATGACACAGAAATAGAGGAGAATGTAGCTTTACCAAAGAAGTAGTTGAATGAGTTTATAGGATACAATATGCTGCAATATATGCTAGACCAAACAATGAGAAGATATTTTAAATAATAAAAAGTAAGGAGGGAGAAACCACAAGGACAGAAAAGGGAAAGAAACAGGAGGTATCTCTATCTGTACATATATTTGCCTCCGTATCAGGAGCACACGAAGATTATGAGCCTGTCATTCTGGGAATTGCTTTTACACTGTGAATTTAGTTGAAAGTGATGAAAAACTAAATTTGGGACCCAACAAATGACTGCATTGCTATTTCATCTCAGCCAGAAATCATGCAATCCCTACATCTATTTTCAACTATACAGTCAACTGACTCAAAATGATGAAGTGACATAGGATCAGCACATCCAGAGAACAAAAATTAGCTAAGACTTAAATAAGGTGGCCCTTCCAGCTCTGTAATTCATAAAGCAGCAGCTGTGCCTTCTACAGGAGCTTAGGCTGATCTTAAACAGTGACTTAAATCCAAAGGGAACCTGGGCTGCTATTGCAGTCTTGCTTTCCCTCTCTTTCCTCAGGTACTGGTTCCTCCTACCTCAGGTACTGGTTCCTCCTACCTCAGGTACTGGTTCCTCCTACCTCTCACGCTAGCAGCAGCACTTGTGCAGCCACACAGCAAACAGGGGATGCATTTATCCAAAAATTATCCCCTTTTGGGAGAAGGTTGGATTTCAGGTGGGTAAATTCCCTAATCCACATGGTTCACCCATCCTTGTGCTCCTACAGGGGACAGTAAAAATAGCTGGCAAGTGGAGCTGGCCCTTGAGCGGCAGTCCAGACTTTAGAACAGATTAAAACAGCCCTGTAACCACAACCTCATTCTTGCTGGCAAAACATGAAAGCAAAGAAGTTTTTAAAAAGACATTTTAGAATACATTAGCAAAAACTGTAAAGGCATATAAGCCCTTCTGAAAAGCAGGCCTTGAGATAACATTCAAGGTAAACCAACTACCACCTAACAAGTTTATAAAGTCTACAGCCTATAAATACATTACAGAAATATCAAATTGAATTAAAATGTGGATCATACAGAATTCTTTAAATTTTGCACACACAGGTAGACTTTCCTTTTGTATGCGTGCACATGTCCCAGCAAACGAAAGGCAATTTCAGACTACTACATGTGACTTATTTACTACCAATCAAATAAGGCAATCTTTAAAACCAAAATAAAATACATGAAAATTACCAACACCTCTGATAATTTCAGCCATTCATAACCCAGTTGGCCTCTGGGGAACAAAAAAAAAAACCAAACAACCAACTTGCCTAAAAGCAGTCAGGTGTGGATAGAGTGAAGAAGTACTTCCAGGCATAGAGGAACTCTGAAGGATTTCTGGTTCACAGCAACAAAGCCTACATTTACCTTTCAGGGGGAAAAGACCTCCTTCTCCATCACAGTTGCAGAAAGACAATCTTTTTATAGCAATGCCAGCACAGATATACCACATGAAAGGATATAGTAGCTTTAGTGAGCTACAGAACATAAACATATGTCATGCCTAAAACTGAGCCAATGATCCTAAAAGCATCCTGAATCACTTGTTCCACAAATTCCCCAGTCACCAAGTATGAAGAAATGTAACACGAAGAGCCAAATAGAGATTATAAACACAGAAATGTATTTTTAAACCTATTTGCTAACACATTTCAGAACACATTTTTTATTATAGTCTTGTCAAGTCATAAAAAGATACTTCAACTTTACTGCTACTAAGCTCCCACAGAGAAGAGAAACGCAACGCAGCCTGTAAGACTGCTGTGGATATTTGATTTTTTTTTTTTCCTTTAATGGGTATTAGAATTTTACGTTGTGTCAAAAGTCATCCAACTCCCAGGAAAGCTTTCCACTCAACTACCAGCACGTAGTTTTGTCAAGTCCTAGGCCGCTTTTTCACGAGGAAAACACGTTGCCTTTTCTTCATGGCCTCTGGCACCTGAATCTAAATCCCTGCATACAAAAAAACTGTATTATCACTCAAAAAACCGACATATTTTAGATTTAAATAAACACGGTGGTTTTGTTTACGTACAGCCCTCAAGGAGATGAAGTATCTGCAGAGGGGCTGGAGAAATGCTAGTTACACCTATTTGCCTCAAGCCTGACCAAGAAGAAACGCATTCAGAATAAACAGTAGTTCAAGTCTTCGTCCTCTCAAAATGACATAGTTTAAGCCTTCAAACTACAAACGTTTAAAGCAGAGCTCAGTTCTGCACAAAGATATCAAAGCTATTGGAATGGTAAGTATGCTTATGATCTGGTAGGCTGCCAAAAATCATCTGCTAATATACTAGACAATAGATGTATTCTGCTACAACTCATAAGAGAGCTTTCTGATCTTTTCCTTGTAATGCTTCCTTTCAGTTGTATAGAAAACTGAAACAAAATTATATTAAGAAAATATAATTAGGCGGTTTAAATCCTACAGAAATACTATGGTATATAAGTATGGCATATGTGATTTGAACGCTTGCATTTCTGTGCGAACAAATACAATCGTTATTCCTGATAATTTAACATTTTTAAAATATACATTCTTAGTCAGTAGCTTGCAAGCCATTTATTCAGTTTCTTGTTGCCACTGCAGCAGTTAAGTTTGTAAAATTCAGTGCAGCATAAGCCAAGAGTAGGAAGTTGTACTCGTGCAGTGCCTGAAAGCTCCAACGAAAGGACCCGAACTCTCTCAAGTCTCGATAAACAAACAACATTCAGCTAAAATTTAATACTTTTGGATAACAGCAGGCTGCTTTCTATAAAAATAATTCTTCGTTCCAGAGACAAAAAGATGTTGTGTGTGTGGTTCCAGTGAGCGTTTGCTTTCTGGAACACTCCGGAATCGCGGTGGCTGCGTATCCTGAATACTTTCATAAATACACAAGCAGAGGGATGATGAGGCTGACACCCAACTTCTCACACGAGTGTCACACGCTGACCAGCGCAGCCTCGAGCCTCCCAAAGCTTCAAAGCCGAGTTCCTCTTTCACAGCTAGATGCGATTAAAAGGCCTCTGCATCACAAACCAAGACCAGGGGTTTTTACAGCAAATGTTTTTAAGCAAAAATTCTCACGTTCTCTCTTATTCTGTTATCTGATATTTGAACATTGACACGATGGAGCTGTCATATCCTATCACATCATTCCATGTTTAAAGAATGTTTAATCTGTAAACCCACAGTGATTCTGCAAACACCAATTGCTTCCAACAAGAATGCTGAGCAGAGACCATGTATGTTTAGTGACCATGTCAGTGAATTAAATATATTAACCCAGTTCTTAATCCATAACAAAAATTTACAAATTAACTGTAGAAATTAAATTACATTAAAGAAGAATATTTTAAGCTGGCATTTTCACATGTTTTCCTGGTTTTGTATCCACAGGCTAATAATGCTTATGACGTCTTTCAGCAGAATACACACTGAAGTAATTATAAGCTCCTGGAAAATAGGAAATGCTAACAAAACCTGGACTTGAGCAGCAGTACCTGGCCCAGATGTTCTAAAAATAAGTTTCTATCTAGGGGGAAAAAAATTCCTTGGATCACTCTGTTACTTATTACTCAGCATTTGTTAGCTAAACACTGCACAGCCACTAATTTCAATCTAAGGAAATGAAAGCTGTGATCTTCCCCATACAAAAAAAAAGTGTTTCAATGCCCACAGAAGGAAATCAGGAGAGAAGGCTCAAGCCTCTACATTCTGATTTATGACAAAAGGACACTGTGAGAGCAAGACAACAGTACGTCATCTGTCAGAGTTAACACATTTGTATTCTATATGCAAATAAAAAGCAAGAAATCTCATTTAAACAATTAACGAGTGGACTATACGTTGCCAAAAAGAACAGGACAGCACTGGACTTACTGATGAATATTTTACAGATGAATCATTCTAGAAATTGATGTTCCCTGAATGGAATGATTAACCCTCCATGTAACACCAGGTACACGCTATCCCTGTATTTTGTTAAAAGCAAACTTTTTACTTCAAGAGAAGCAATCACATTAGGTAAAATAAATAATAAAACCCCCACAATTGATGTCATGTAGATTTTCCTGATTGATCTTCACCTGTGCAGAGTTTTAAATTCTAAATGCAAGTATCTTCATATAAGTTTCTGATAAAAAATACAATCTGTTTAAAAGTATTGTTCAAAGCTATCTCAGTGAGACATAAATCATCAGTGGTTTTAAAGTATTTTAATAATTTTAGCAGCCTCTTACAACTGGTAAATCAAAGTCTTATTCTATTATATAGAGAAATATTGCTGAAAAGACCAATGCTTTTTGTATGTTGTTTGTGACTTTTTTTTTTCTAACATTTCCCCCATTGAAGAGAAGACAAAATGGTTTGCATTGTGTTAGCTCCAGTTATAATTTCCAGCTGTGTCAAAACTTTAACAGCCTAAAAGCAGGAAATCCAAAGAGGAAATTCCATCGTCAGTTCCTGAAGTTTTGTAACTCAAATGTTCTTCCAAAAACTGGATCTTAAAGGAATTCTGGTAGCATTTTCTGTAACCTTACCTGATATCTTCAAGTAGCTCACATTCTGCCTGATGCTTGGCCTGAAGTTTTGTCATCTGCTCAACCTGAATGTTTTTTAGCTCTTGTGTAACTTTCACCTACAAAACAAAAACACAGACCACATCCATTTTCTGTAGAATTTAAGTCAAATTTCAACAAGAAAAAAAACAATTCATGTCCTTCAGCTATTTTGAAATTGCACATTTCAGTGGAAAATTCAAAGGGGGAATTAAAGTGTGCAGTTTAACCCTACACAACATTCATAAAGGCTGATTTCAGTAAGTGCTGTCACCCCAGCAGGCTTGCACTGCACATGGTAAGAATCTCATGCTTGTGTTCAACTACTAACAAAAGTGCAATTTTATTCCAAAAGCTAGGAGGGTAGCTTGTGTGCAACAAGATAATTTTGCCTACTGAGGGAAAAAAAAAAAAAAAAGCAGGCCACAGGAAAAAAAAAAAAAAAAAAAAAAAATACATTGAGCACTTCAGTGCAAGTCACCCAATTTTGATTTATTAAACTGTCCCTACAATTGCTATCATTTAAAGACAGCTAAAACATCAAGCTGCTTTTCTGATTGTGCATCAGATCAAAAGAGCCCTCTACACAGAGCTTCAGAAGGCTGGCCTCCTGTTTTTCAGTGTTGGTGTAATTTCCCTTCGAATCTTGTGATCATGAAGCTAAAAATTTCAATACTTTGGGAACCTACTTGATAACTGGCAGGTAGCACCATTGGCACTGGCATCAGGAATGATTTGATTATAGCAGGAAACATTGGGGTTATTTTGTTCTTGTTTTTATAAAACAAGAGGTCTTGGCATTTAAGCCCTCTAGTGATCACAGCGAATCCATGTATCGGCCTAAAAATTATCACCAGCATATCTGAAGACATTCTGTATTCATGAGGACAGAAATGCCAAACAGTTACTGTAATGGGGGAAGAGAGATGAAAAAAAAATCAGAGGAAGAAGACACAGATCTCCCTCTTCTTCGCTAGTCAGGCAAAACACCCCTAGATCTCATCAGCCAGTAAAAGCCTCCTCAATTTTAACACTGAAAACAATCCCCCAGCAACAAGCACCCTTTAATTACAACATTATATAAAGACAAGTTTTTCACATGACAAAAAAAAAAAAAAATCTCATGTATGCCCTCAACTTTAAGCAGAAAAAGTGTCTATTTTTAACACGAACTTTCAGCATTTTCAGTTTTGTCTATATATATATATATGAGAAAAAAAAACCCACTCTAAATAAATAAACCCCCCAGAAGATGACCCGTGTAATGGAAATAATCTCAAACGAAATTATATAGGCAAAGAATGACACACATGTAATATAAATAAGCTGCCAAATGCAAGCTGAAACAGAAATAAGAACTGTTTAACAAAAGCAGAGTCCACCCGCAAAACAAGAGGTCGAGAGGCAGGAATGAGCCAAGGAGAGATCTCCACCGCAGCTGCCTGCCAGAGCTACTGGGGAGCTCGGGGGATGACAAGGGATTTCTGTTTACGCTCCCTCTCAAGTCTTCCTCCCCTCCCAAGCTCTCCTAGTCACTATTATACAGCTCTCCACCCGGCAAACCCCTGCAATCTCCTTTCCTTCACCGAGAAATCTCAACATCACAGATGAAATCTCAGCCATCCACGGGCGAGCTACGACAATCTGCCTGTAAACGGTTACAGCCCAAACCACCCTAATCGGGCAGCATCGCCAAGAATATATAACACACCCCAATCTCAAAACCACAAAACTCCCTTCCACGGTGCCTGTAAAGCAGCAGGCTCCCCATCCTGAGACCCACTTTCCCCGTGTCCAGCTCCCCCTTTCTCCCCACACACCGACCACTGCATACAACCCTCAAAATAACTAACCATAAATCTCCGAGTATCAGTACTTACACGTAGCTCAAGACCTCACTACAGCTCAAGTCTCCAGATAACAACCTGCCTACACCGACAAGCCACCCTAGGAACAGCCTTTTTTTTTTTTTTTTTTTCCAAGTCTACATTCCTTCTCACGTCTCTCCCCACAGCAGCCCCCCGCTAACGCAGAGCGCCCCATATTCCCATGGACTGCACGGACGGCAGAAAGCTTCCCCGCTGCATTGGCAGATTGTTCCCATCACACATATGTTGCACATTCTTGGCTGCCCCTGTTCGCCCGCACATGCCGGGATAGCCTGCATCCTCGCATCAACTCCAGACGTGACCTTCTGCTCCAAGACAACCAACCCATCGCTGTTGGCATCAACCCGCCACAGCACCCAAACCCAGCGGAACCCCCAAAATACAGCTGGTAGCCCCCCACGACCGGTACAAGGCTGTCTCAACACCCTCTGCAGTCATTGACCCCCTTCCAGACCTACCCAGTCACCGCTCGCCTTCATTTGGGGAACCTCCACGGGGTGGGGGGTTCACCCCAACACCCACTGCCGAACCGCTGCCCCCCCCGCGCCTCCTTCCTCACCAGCCCTTCCCCATGCACTGTCCTGACTCCAGAGCTCAACACCTGAACCATCCCACCCCACCACCACCCCTAGCCCCCCATGTCCAGTCTCCAACCCCTCCTCCCCAGAGATTTCCCACCTCGTATGGCCACTCACTAAGGCCCCACCATCCCCAATTCCTCCCTCCACCCC
>NW_020799091.1:938388-942625 GCF_003259725.1 Athene cunicularia | reverse complement strand
AACCCACGCAACTTGAATTCTCCTATCTCCTCCAGCTATTAGTTTATTTAGTGCTGCTAATTAGTCTGACTCGTTCTCCCCGGGAAAATTTCTCTAAATGATTAAGTGAGACGTGGGGCATCGATGGATGCTGTGAAAACATATTGCATCTCCCTAGATGTGCACAGCCTGCACACCCCAAAGGTGTTCCTGCAAGACCACGCCTCACACCCAGCAGCAAGTTTAAATGCATCCAAAGGATTTCCTACATGCCCAGGTATAGCTGGGAAAGGGTTTGGGGAAGACAGAAGCATTGAGTGCATTCATTATTTAATATATATATATATATATATATTGCAGCTCCCGCGTGCAGCGTGGTGCTCAAAGGCAGGACAAGCAAATGCAATGGGATGCGTTCAGGAGGGATGCTTGGTTCAAGCAGGAGGGTGGAAAAAATGAGTTGGGATAGGAAAAATTAGCTGGTGTTCCTGGCTTGCAGTGGGGAGCGGGTTTTTGCCGTGCAACTCTTCAGTCAATGGTGCAACGCGCGGCGATCTGCTTCCCCGGCCATAAAATCATCGCGCTGAACCGACGTGAAATGCAACCTCGGCTGAGCTCCTGGTGTTTGAATTCATTGCCCCCAAAACAGAATCATCCTGCAGAGCTTTGTGTCTCACGCTTCGTTCCTCCAACCAGCCCAAAGGAGTTTCCTCCGAAAATATCTCAAAGTCGCATCCGTGCCTGCAACCCCTTGCGCACGCAGGGGTAAATCATCCACAGGCTTTTGCATGCGGGGCTGAGAAGCGTTTCAGGTGCCACGCCTACAAACAGATGCATCATCCTCCCCCTAATATTCGTGGCAGTAGTTTTTTCCACCGTTGACTTGTATTCTTCCATGAATAATTTCATTTGATGTATTTGACTGCAGATTCCCTGAAGCCTGACCCACGGGGCACTGCAGGTTCAACGGGGGTCCCAGGGGAGTTTGTGTCTTTGCTGATAAATCGTGATGGAGCTGCCTTTTGCAGCTGCCTGTAGCACCTGTGCATCTTTATAATACTGATAATAATCACGATTGGGGAGGGGAAAAGATGTAAAATACTAAAGATGATAAACAAGTAAATAGCGTAAGTGTCTAAGTGCTGTATATTTTATCAAAGATATTTGGTGTTGAGGCATAACTTGAGTTCAAGCTGCGTATTCTCAGCCTTTACCCCTTGTTTTTTCCTTTTTGATCTGACAAACATAAGCAGGGCTTGAAGGCAGCTGAGTATCCTGCAAGCTCAAATGATTACAGACGAGCCCGGCTGAATCTGAACATCGCAAATGAAGCTAATGTGTGGGTTTGTTGGTTTGTTTTTTTTTTTTCTTAACGTAACTGTCAAGGAAGTTCCTGGCCAGATGTTGGAAATATAATCATTAATCCTCTACCAGGCTGGCTTGGTGGCCCGCATCCCGATCAACCTCCATCTGCTACATCCACCCGCTAATACAGCTGCGCCAGATGTCGCTCACACATGCTCCAACCTTCCTCGCTGCCAGAAAACAACCTCTTGGTTGCAACAGCTCAACCGACCCGTAAGAGCAAAAGGGAGTTTCTGCTGCCCCTTTGGGGCATCGCATGAAGATTTGCACTGAGCCTAGTGCTTCTCTGCCCTCCAAAAAGATGGACCCACTGCTGGATTTTTTTAGAGGTTGGAGCAATTGTAGGGTTCATAGTGATGCGGGGCATATTCAGAAGCCATTGCCTCGATGTGCTGTGTCTCAGGTCTGATGTAAATTTTCATTTTGGTGGTAGTTATTTGCTTTGCGTTGGTAGGAGCTAGTTAAGGCCGTATAGCCTTAGCTATAGATGGCTCAACCCTTGATATTCACCAAGGTAAGCAGAATAATCAGTGCAGGAGGTTTATTAAGGGTTTTGTTCTCCAGGGTCTCCACAAGCAACAAGTGTATTCACAATAAATAAAATAAAATAAAATAAAATAAAATAAAATAAAATAAAATAAAATAAAATAAAATAAAATAAAAATAATCCACTGCTACAGAAATAGAGTTATTAATGGCAGGGGGTGGGCTGGATTAGTTAAATAATCATTGAAAAGGAAGATGCAGCATCAATGAAGAGGGAGATGCAGCATCATTTAAGAGGGAGATGCAGCCAAAGGACTTTCTAAATAGTCATTTGTCTTACTTTTGTCCCCAAACAAGAAGCACATGAAATATTTCTAATGAAACGCGCTATTTCCATGAAGCTAGGCCGAGATTTAAGCAGAGATTTATGGCTCCAGGAAAGAGCTGGCATTGGGTTTCAGGAGGCAAATGGGGCCGTTTCAGGTGGGTTCTTCTTCTCCTTGAGGTGGAGATGCTCCAAGTGTGGCTAAAGATGTTCATGGCATGGTAAAGCGGTATCCATCAGACATTGTTCTGCAGGCTGAGGTCGCTTAAAAAGCTTTTCCATGGGGAAATGGAGGGTTTGGATCAGCTGGTGGCACCCACTGCAGCTGCCTGGTTCCTCATGGGTTAGCTAACGAGCTAGAGGATCCCCCATCCAGGAGAGAAATACAGCCTGGAACTGGCTCCTGGTCCCCAGGTTAGAGCTGCTCCCCACAAACCGGATCCAGTTCATCCCCCTCAGTGGGAAACCAGGATTTGGATGTGCCAGGAACCAGCTGCATATTGGCAAGAAGAGGGAAATTTTTTAATTGGGTATTGGGATAAAAACCTCCCAGCGATGGACATGAGCAAATACTCCCCCAGCATTCCTTGGAGCAGTCATGCATCCCTAATTCCCTGAGCAATGCACAGCGCAGCAAGCAAATAAGCAAGGAAACGACCCAAGTTATGAGCTGGGAAATGTAAGGTATAGCTGTTTTGGCTAAAAAATTAGAAAAATAAATTGTGATCCTCATTGAGATAAGCAAGTCCTGGGGTATGAGCATCTGTGCTGGTGGGGAAGAGTTTTCCCAGGTCAGGGGTGTGCTGGGTGGTGATGGAGCAGCTCCAGCTGAGCTGGCTGGTGGCTTTCCCATCAAATCCTGCCACAGAAATGAGATCCCGAAGGATCTGCCTTCCCTCAGGGATCTGCCCGTGCTGCCAGGTGAGGCCTGTGCAGCAGCTCTGCCTGAGCGTCCCTGAGCACCCCTTGTCTGCTTTCAGGTAGAAAGCGGCTCCCAAAATCCATCAGCAAGGTGGGATCCAGGATCCTGAGAAAAAAAGGGATGAAAGAAAAGAGAAAATCTCTGAGGGAACAAGAGACAAGAGGAGACAGGAGACTTAGACCAAGGAAGAGTAAGGACATTGAGGCAGGAAGCAGGTTGTAAAGACAAGGGAGGAACTCTGGGGTTGCAAAGTGATGAGGTGTGTGACAGCAAATATGAAGATGCCACTTGGCTCTTTATAAAGCAGCAGAAGGACCCTGAAGTGCCGTGGACACTTTTCCACACTGCAAGAACCTCCATGTGGGAGGACAAGGCTGAGGGGACACACACCGGGTCAGACCTATGAATCCCATAAAAGCCTTGCTGTGTGCTCAGGGCTCTCCCAGAACAGATGTTTGGTTTCACCTGGGAAGAACCAAGGTTGTGCAGTAGGCAGGACCACCCGGGCAGTCACAGCAAAACTGCTTATTGCTCTGAATTAAAACATTGCTTTTGAGTCCTGTGTGCTCAGCGGCTCCTCTGTGCTGCCCCACCACATGGTCCATAGCAGGGAATACGCCTTTGAGAGTGGAGGAGGCAGCACGCCATCTCCATCCTGTAGAGGTTACCATGTCTGAACATCCTCCAAGATGTGTCCCCTTTTTAACAGAGGGTGCGTTGGGGAGAAGGATGGTCGCATGCACAATGGTCATGGAGGGGAGTCTGATGGACACGTGGGAGACCTCTTCCCTCTGGTGCAGCTCAGAGCCGAGCTCATGTGCCTGGCTGTCTCCAGGTGGTGTGTTCACAAGTCAGGGAGGTGTGGATTGCTCCCAGTTCCCTGGCTTCGTTGTGAGAAAAGGCAGGAAAGATGAGGGCGGTTGCGAAGTTATAAGGCAGACTTGCAGGCATGCTCAGCAACGGGGAATCTGGATCCCTGAAGCTGCTCAGAGGGTGGCCATGAGATCCTCCTCTGAGATAAGGTTGAGCTGAGGGCCTCAGCAGGCTCCAAAAATGGAGGTGCTGCTCATGGGTGGCACATCTCCAGCTGGCTTTCATATCTTTAGCAACCAGTGCCTGTGTTGGGGTGCAAGGTCAGAGCTGTAAGAGCATTTCTCAGC
>NW_020799091.1:934882-938338 GCF_003259725.1 Athene cunicularia | reverse complement strand
GGTGTCAGCATCAGGGGGCTGGGGAAGACCTAAAGAATGAAGGAATTTTGGGGTACTTATGCTCCATTTGGGGACCCCTCTTCTTCATAAGCCAAGGGGAGGCTGTGTGCTTCCCCATCTGCACATCTCTTGGCTCTGCAACACTCCTGCTTATAGAATCACAGAATCATTTAAGTCGGAAAAGACCCTTAAGTTCATCAAGTCCAACCATTAACCTCACACTGCCAGGTCCAACACTAACCCACGTCCCTGAGCATCACATCTACACGTCTTCCAAATACCTCCTGGGATGGGAGCTCAACCCCTACCCTGGGCAGCCTGTTCCAGGGCTTGACAAACCTTTTAGGGAAGAAATTTTTCCTCCTATCCAATCTAAACCTCCCCTGGGACAACTTGAAGCCATTTCCTCTTGTCCTGGCACTTGTTACTTGGGAGACTCATCCCCCCTCTCTGCCCCCTCCTGTCAGGGAGTTGCCGAGGGCCAGGAGGTCTCCCCTCAGCCTCCTCTTCTCCAGACTGAACCCCCCCAGTTCCCCCAGCCGCTCCCCAGCAGACCTGTGCTCCAGACCCTGCCCCAGCTCCGTTGCCCTTCTCTGGCCATGCTCCAGCACCTCAATGTCTTTCTTGTGGTGGCTCTGTTGTTTGTCACATTGTGTCATGTCATGTCCTTGTATGCTCAGCTGTCCTTCATCTCAAATAAATAGAGTGGTAAAGCCCATCCCCAACCAGCTTTGGGTCCCCAACAGATGTGTAAGGTCCAGCACCTGGGCTGGCTCTGGCAGTAGCTCTGTTGCCCAGAGAGGTGGTAGATGCCCCCTCCCTGGAAGGTTTCAAGGTCAGGTTGGATGGGGCTCTGAGCAACCTGATCTGGTTGAAGATGTCCCTGCCCATGGAAGGGGGGTTGGGCTAGGCGACCTTTAAATGTCCCTTCCAACCCAAACCATTCTGTGATTCTTTAATAGCAGCAGACACAATGCAATGATTGGAAACTCCAAGGAGACCAAGCTGTGGATGCACCCCACGATCTTCACCTCAAGTCTGGCCTTTCTCCATGTCACCTCACCAAGGGGACAACTGGGAAACAACCCCAGGAGCCGCCCAGGGTTTCCTGGCCGACACATCCCATAGAGGGAGATAAACAAAACACAACCGTGCCCCGAGCGGTTAAGAAAATAATTTGTCAGCCTTGTTGACTTTAAACTTTTGGAATGTTTTTTTGTAAATCTGACTGTTTGCAAAGGTTTATCCCCTCCCTGTAACCTTCCAGGAGGGGCTGAGTCCTTGTGAGGATGATCAGGGCATTAATAATACAGTTTCCCCTTGGATATGTCAGTGGGAATGGGGAGCTGCTTCCCTAGTGTCCACACTGGAGGAAGGAGGCAGATGAGATTTTGGGGGAGACTGGCAATGAATTAGCTGAGAAAGGCAAGAGCTTGACATGGCATCACTAAACCAGGTAGAATAAACAACTTTTTATAAAAAGTTGGGGTTTTTTTAATTTCTTTTCTTTTTATTTTATTTTATCTTTAATTATTATTTTATATTTATTTTATTTTATTTCATTTCATTTTAGATGAAAGAGGGTACAGAATATGGTCTCAAAGAGATACACCCAGGGAACCCCAACAGAGATAAGACATAAAGGTTGGAAACCCCAAGAGCCAAATACCAGCTGCTGGTGACAACCCACAGCTGAATATAGCAGCTTATTCCCTCATCTAAAAAAAAAAAGTAATAATCTGGCCATAAGAGCAAAATATGGAGACGAACCCCAAGGAATGGAGGCTCACTTGATTCCCATCTACACACAGCTCCCCCGGTGTGAAGGCATCACTTTGGTGTCGGGCTCCCAAGCGACCACTAACCCATGCGCCTCTTTATTCTTCACATCTCAATTTAATTTAAACCTTTTAAAGTACAAAAAGTTCACAAAGAGTGAGGAAAACGCTTTGCATTTAAGGACTCTCTGCTGCAAGGATGCGCTTCGGTGCAAAACCCGACATGTTTTAACCCACACTACAGGCAGGGTGATTAATGCATGAGGCAGCTCTGGCTGCAAATGCCTCGGCAAAGAAGTGGTTCCACCAGCAAATCCAAACAGTTGCTGATAAAGCAGATTTCGCCTTGCTGAACTGGCAGAAGCTTTCCTGGCAGAAGGATTTGCTCGCCAACGGAAACCACGGCGGGAGGGGGCTGCCGACACAGCAGTTGCTGGTCTGTGAGGTCCCCCCTGTCCTGGGGAGATGATAAGGGAACTGCTTCCTCCCGGGAGGTCAGCTTTTCATATTAAATAGGAATACATAGGAACATATATTATATATTATATATTAAATATGAATATATAAGAATATATAGGAATATACCTTTTATATTAAATATGAATATATAAGAAAAAGCTTAATGTGTATTATAGGTAAATAGATAAATGGATAGATGGATGGATACATAGATAGAAGGATGGATAGAGACAGATGGACAAATAGATAAATGGATAGCTAAAGAGAAAGGAAGGAAGGAAGGAAGGAAGGAAGGAAGGAAGGAAGGAAGGAAGGAAGGAAGGAAGGAAGGAAGGAAGGAAGGAAGGAAGGAAGGAAGGAAGGAAGGAAGGAAGGAAGGAAGGAAGGAAGGAAGGAAGGAAGGAAGGAAGGAAGGAAGGAAGGAAGGAAGGAAGGAAGGAAGGAAGGAAGGAAGGAAGGAAGGAAGGAAGGAAGGAAGGAAGGAAGGAAGGAAGGAAGGAAGGAAGGAAGGAAGGAAGGAAGGAAGGAAGGAAGGAAGGAAGGAAGGAAGGAAGGAAGGAAGGAAGGAAGGAAGGAAGGAAGGAAGGAAGGAAGGAAGGAAGGAAGGAAGGAAGGAAGGAAGGAAGGAAGGAAGGAAGGAAGGAAGGAAGGAAGGAAGGAAGGAAGGAAGGAAGGAAGGAAGGAAGGAAGGAAGGAAGGAAGGAAGGAAGGAAGGAAGGAAGGAAGGAAGGAAGGAAGGAAGGAAGGAAGGAAGGAAGGAAGGAAGGAAGGAAGGAAGGAAGGAAGGAAGGAAGGAAGGAAGGAAGGAAGGAAGGAAGGAAGGAAGGAAGGAAGGAAGGAAGGAAGGAAGGAAGGAAGGAAGGAAGGAAGGAAGGAAGGAAGGAAGGAAGGAAGGAAGGAAGGAAGGAAGGAAGGAAGGAAGGAAGGAAGGAAGGAAGGAAGGAAGGAAGGAAGGAAGGAAGGAAGGAAGGAAGGAAGGAAGGAAGGAAGGAAGGAAGGAAGGAAGGAAGGAAGGAAGGAAGGAAGGAAGGAAGGAAGGAAGGAAGGAAGGAAGGAAGGAAGGAAGGAAGGAAGGAAGGAAGGAAGGAAGGAAGGAAGGAAGGAAGGAAGGAAGGAAGGAAGGAAGGAAGGAAGGAAGGAAGGAAGGAAGGAAGGAAGGAAGGAAGGAAGGAAGGAAGGAAGGAAGGAAGGAAGGAAGGAAGGAAGGAAGGCAGGCAGG
>NW_020799091.1:920194-934832 GCF_003259725.1 Athene cunicularia | reverse complement strand
AGAAAGAAAGAAAGAAAGAAAGAAAGAAAGAAAGAAAGAAAGAAAGAAAGAAAGAAAGAAAGAAAGAAAGAAAGAAAGAAAGAAAGAAAGAAAGGGATAGCTACATAGGTAGACAGGTAGATAAGAACAAAGAAATAAAAAAAAAAAAAGTGAATGGAAGTATAAAATAAAGAATGAACGAACAAAACTGTCTGTAATAATGAACTGTGCTACCCTGGGGCATGGCACAGCCGGTCCCTCCCTGTCCTTTGCCAGCACCGGAACCGACTGCTCCAAGGAGCAGATAAAGCCAGAAATCGAGTTTGGGATTATCTGACACCCACGGTTTAGTTCTGAGTGTTTCCCCCAGGGTTTCAAAGGTCATGGTGGCACCAAACCAGATGTTTCCAGCCTCCAGATGTTTCCAACTCCTCCTTTCTCCTCCAGCCCTTGCCTCTGCTCTGATCAGGTGGGGACAGGTTTTCGGAGGCCACAGAGATGCTTTGCCATGTGGACATCTCAGGCTGGGGGTATCCCAGCATCTGTTGTGGGAGTTCCTCGCATCTCACCACTTCCCGAGATGTGGTGAAACACAAACAGTGATGGGCTCTGGTCCCACCTTTGTCACTCAAAGCAACCCGTGTGCTCAAGAAATGATGCTGTCATGCACCTCGCGCTGCCCTGGCAGAGGTTTCCCAGCACAGCCGCTGTTTTCCCTGGATTTCCTCCTAATTAATTACTTGATTTTTATTTCCACCTCTTCATTTTTTTTTTTTTTCAGCCAGGAGGCTTTGCACATCCGTCAGAAGGAAAATGTCAGGCTGGTGATGGAGCCTCCGGGCTTTCCCCACGTGGGGGTGCCATGCGGATGCGAATCGGACTGGTGCGCATGTGCTCCGGCCATGGCAAGGCGAAGGGTAACACCCAAGCAACTGAGACTGCACCGGTGTTTGCTCATAAAAAAAGAAAATAGAGACTGGGAAAAATAAGATTCACAAAGCATTCAAAAAGCAAGAAATTGTACGGATGGGGAAAAATAAGATTCACTTATTGCTTTTTTAAGCACACTCTGAATCTTATTTTCCCCATATTTCTTGCTTTTTGCATGCTTTGGCATTCCCCAGCGGAGGGAAAAAAAAAATAAATCCTTCTTTGGAGGTTGCTGTAACCTGGTGCAAGTTGAAGAACCCTTGAAGTGGCCCTTCAGAAGCCCAGGGGATGAATCAAATTTCTCCGGGTTAAACTGGGGCAGAACGACTCGTCCTGCGGCCGAGATGGCCGCAGGGGGATGGAGGTCCGGCCGAGCTGGAAGAGAGCCCACACGGCCCTGCCACGTCCTGCTTGGGCCTGTTCCACCACATTTCGGTGAAGGCTGGTACACCCAAACAGTTTTGTTCCCCATGCTCTGCTGTCCTGGCCTCTCCCCATTCCTCACTCATAGTGTTTACCATACCTGGAGGGGTGAGACTGGGATTAATTTCCATGAGAACACATTGAAAGAGTAAATATCTCTGAGCAGGGACGCTTGGCAGGTTTGTGGGGTTTGTTTTCCTCCAAGAATTGGCAGCTTTCCTGCTCTTCTTCTGGTTGCTTGTGACAAAGATGTGAACATCAGGGTCCACTGGAGGCATCTGCCCATCTGGAGCAAGACCCAGTCTTGGACCTTCGTCCCATCACCGATGTGGGACTATAACTGTTTGTTTCCAAGCCTATCCAGGAGGTACTTCTTGGTGCTTTCAAATGAAGATGACCTCTCTGCTGGTGTAAATCAGGTAAGTCCTAGTGCAGCCTCCTCCTTACACAAGTGTTCTCTCTCATCCTACAGTCTGGGAGCAGGTGGGGGCAGGTGAGGAGAGGAGAGGAGCGTTATGCCAAGTGATGGTTTTTAGACCTTGGGTGGGAGTGAATCTGTGGGGCAGCTATGATCTCGTGTAGGAGTGGCACCCACAGAGCACAGCCCCATGGGGTCACATCAAACACTTCTCCGTTGCTTTTCTGTTATGGAGCTGCACTACACCAGCGACACCTCAGGAGCAGGGAGCAGGAGGTCACTGATACTACTGGAGTAGAGGGAACATGGGAAGAGTCTCCAAGAGCCATCCAGCAATGCTCCTGAGGGGTATTTTGACAGCAGGCAGAGCTTCATGGGCTCAGGTTGTGGATCACTTTACCACTGGGACATTGGCAGCCAGCAATGGGTGCAAGACCTTCTGCCAAGACCCAGCCCCGCATGTTCACCATCTCCAGGAACCTACATCTGCATTCAACCAGGAGCTGAACTTCTGTGGAGCTGGGCTGAGATCTGAGGTGTTACTGCCACCAGCCTTCCTCCTGAGTGTCATCTACAATGTCTAGGGACTGGGGCATTGGCAAGCCTCCACCAGTGCCTTTCTTCCAAACTCTTCCACATGACATGGACTTGGACATCCCAGTGAGCAGCAAGTTCACCTGAAGACCTGTTCAGCGTCCTCAAGTTTGGGACACAACTGCTGAGCTGCTCCTGAGAGCCAGTTGTTGAGTTTGTCTTCAGGAACGTGGCCTTCGCCTTCCTGAAGGTGACCTCGAAGGGGTTGACATAACCATCAAGAAATTATGGGACAATAGGAAAAAAGGGATGAAAGAAAAGAGAAAATCTCTGAGGGAACAAGAGACAAGAGGAGACAGGAGACTTAGACCAAGGAAGAGTAAGGACATTGAGGCAGGAAGCAGGTTGTAAAGACAAGGGAGGAACTCTGGGGTTGCAAAGTGATGAGGTGTGTGACAGCAAATATGAAGATGCCACTTGGCTCTTTATAAAGCAGCAGAAGGACCCTGAAGTGCCATGGACACTTTTCCACA
Source organism: Athene cunicularia (assembly GCF_003259725.1). Lineage (NCBI taxonomy): Eukaryota > Metazoa > Chordata > Aves > Strigiformes > Strigidae > Athene > Athene cunicularia. Next base: position 932,015 of record NW_020799091.1, on the reverse strand, counting down.
CTGCAAGAACCTCCATGTGGGAGGACAAGGCTGAGGGGACACACACCGGGTCAGACCTATGAATCCCATAAAAGCCTTGCTGTGTGCTCAGGGCTCTCCCAGAACAGATGTTTGGTTTCACCTGGGAAGAACCAAGGTTGTGCAGTAGGCAGGACCACCCGGGCAGTCACAGCAAAACTGCTTATTGCTCTGAATTAAAACATTGCTTTTGAGTCCTGTGTGCTCAGCGGCTCCTCTGTGCTGCCCCACCACATGGTCCATAGCAGGGAATACGCCTTTGAGAGTGGAGGAGGCAGCACGCCATCTCCATCCTGTAGAGGTTACCATGTCTGAACATCCTCCAAGATGTGTCCCCTTTTTAACAGAGGGTGCGTTGGGGAGAAGGATGGTCGCATGCACAATGGTCATGGAGGGGAGTCTGATGGACACGTGGGAGACCTCTTCCCTCTGGTGCAGCTCAGAGCCGAGCTCATGTGCCTGGCTGTCTCCAGGTGGTGTGTTCACAAGTCAGGGAGGTGTGGATTGCTCCCAGTTCCCTGGCTTCGTTGTGAGAAAAGGCAGGAAAGATGAGGGCGGTTGCGAAGTTATAAGGCAGACTTGCAGGCATGCTCAGCAACGGGGAATCTGGATCCCTGAAGCTGCTCAGAGGGTGGCCATGAGATCCTCCTCTGAGATAAGGTTGAGCTGAGGGCCTCAGCAGGCTCCAAAAATGGAGGTGCTGCTCATGGGTGGCACATCTCCAGCTGGCTTTCATATCTTTAGCAACCAGTGCCTGTGTTGGGGTGCAAGGTCAGAGCTGTAAGAGCATTTCTCAGCATTATGAGAACTTCTCCGTGTTTAGTGGTTTCCCACGCCTTCCTTGGAAGTACAAGTTGTCAGACTGACAAACTCCTACTCTAAATTGACTCTGGCCTGATGGACACAGATCTGATCCCAAAAGCAGCGTTTGCCCTGCTTTGCTGGGCCCGCTCTCAGTGTGTCCAGCTCAGAAACCTGCTGCTGCCAGCCCCGGCTTGTGCAGGAGCACGTCAGGATGGGGCCGTCCCCTCTGTTGTCCCCTCTTGGTGAGCTGAGCAAGGTGTGCATTCCTGCTATAAATTCCCCTGCCCATTCGTGCGTCACCACCACTCTCTCCCATTTCTTGTTAATGTGTAACTTGAAACTCGCTGGGGCACATTTCTGTGATCCCAACGTTATCTGTTCCCGGCTGGGTGCATCCCTGCCTGCTCCGACCATGGGTTCTTTTATCTGTGGGTAGATGGTATCACACGAAAGGCAGTGGACGAGGAGGGATGAGCATATTGGAAGGGTTTCCTGGATCCCTACAAGGCAGGCGAGGAAAAATCCTTCTTGGACAGAGGGTGAATAACCCCCTGGAGAGAGGTTCTATAAAAATGTGTCTGAGAGCAGTTTTGGGCACCAGGAGCTCAACAAGACTCAGGCTATTTTGTGGTTGGGAAGAGATGTGGGAAGCCCTTCTCATCCTTATTTGCCGTTTACAGAGGGACAGACACTGTTGGATTTGTCCATGTTCGGGAAGGACACGGCTCCTGCAGCACTGGATGGTTTTTAGAGCAGACACGTATTGCTCAAGGAGTGGTTTGGGTAGAGCTGGTTGACCCACAGAGCAGGGGCACAGTGAAGATGCTGGGAACTTGCTGTACCCTCCCATTATCAGAGCACTGCTCTGAGCCAAGGGCTTGGTTCCACAGGGACCGTATAAGCCCATGGCTGCCTGGGCTGGACGGAGATGGCCCATTTCCAGCGTTCCTCACTCGGTCATGTCCCACTGCAGCCCTGGTTATCGACACCAGCCATCCCCACCACCCTGGCGCTGATGTTTCTCCTGGTGATTTTACATGAAGACAATCTCCATTCACCCTGACCAGCCTTAATAGCTCTCTTTCACCTCTCTGCCTCTCTTCCTACAGCCAGGGACAACCAGAGGGAGGAAGAAGCAGTGTCCTGCTAGGAGATAAGCCCCTGCAAACCCCAAACGCTCCCACCTTTGGAGCCCATGAGAAGGGCTGTTGTTCAGCCAAAGGGTCTGGATGCAGCCTCAGATCCTGCAAGGACCTTTTCCCAGCACCTTCTCCGAGGAAAAGATGACTTTGGCAAGTCTCCTCCTGACATTGTGGCCATAAGCCCAATCCTACCTTCTCTCATGCTTCCTATTTCGCATGGAAACATCTCATCCACTGAACTGACTGTTGGACCAGGAGAATTTCTTCCTTATAAATTTTTCTACTGCTTCTGAACACAGAACTTCTGTAGTGTAACTCAGCAACATTCACATCCCTTCCTCTCTCATTTCTTGAAAACCTCACTGCCTGGTTCATTTCTCTCTATTTCGGTCTTTTCTGTGAAGTGGGTGAGACCCTGACACATCCAGTGGCACAAAAATGAAGCCACATGGAGGTTTTGATTGTTTGGGCAAGAGGCTGTAGGAGCCAAGATCATCCTTACAGGGAGGGATCCCATCATTGTTTGCTCCCCCAAGGAAGGGCTTGTCCCTGGGTGTCCATCAGGGAAAGAAAACAGAGATGAAGCTTCTAAGAAAACCTCATGGGGAACGGTGAGAAAACCTCATGGGGAACGGTGACCTTTGTGGTCGTTGGCTGGACCCTGCTCAGGAGGGAGCACCTGAATGGAGACAGGAGGAGAGGACATCAGGAGCTGGATGGGTGGTCTTGGAGGTGCCCATCCCTGAATAGGTGGAGATCTTGGAGTTACCCTTCCTTTATCAAGGCTAGGAAGCGAAACTAGGTATGGAGCTGAAAGTGTTGTGTGAGGCAATTCCATGATTTTTTTTCCCCCATTTTGTGGAAAGGCTTGGAACGTTCCTTCAGGAAGGTGGGTGTGGGAAAGACTTTAGAGCTGGGCCTTGGCATGCAAGAGGGAAACTGAAAATTCTCCTGTAAAAGAGAAATGGTGGCAAGAATGTGCTGATGTGTCTCTAGCTGCTTTGATTTAATTCATATTAAACTCTTCCCTGCAAAAAGCCACATCTCTTTTACAGAGATGATGCTCCATGGTCAAGCATCGTTCTTGCTAAGGCAAAGTGTCTGCAAAGCATCAGCCTGAGAGTAAAAGTGGTTTATCCCGGCTGTAAATGAGCAAAGGCACAGAGAGCAGCCCCACTCCTGCTTCTTGTTTTTGTCAGTGAAAAAATCTTATTTGGAGGGGTGACTCTTTGAGACATGCAGAGAGATGAAAACCCCGATATGTGAAAGAAAATAAACCAAATGGCCTCAGAGACTTTTCTTTTCCTGGAGCAGAGCATGCACTGAGAAAAGAGATTGTGGCTGTAATTATCAGATCTAATCGAAGCTTTTTTGACAATAAGTAATGCCCTAATTTAACTTCCAAATGTAAAAATAGATATATTGAGTGTTTTAAGTTTTCTATGAGCATGCTCATCTTGCCTTTAGCCTGAGCATCAGAAAGCAACAAAAAAACCTGTACAAATACCAATTTCAGTGCTGATATCTCATCGGTACAAGAGGCAGAACAGCCTCACGTTGCTCTCCCAAAGCTGAGTTCGTTCAGCCTTAGTAGATTATCAACAACTTCCCAGAAGCACTAAATAAACCTGGCTCAGGTGTGCTGGCTGAAAGGCTGCTGGGTTTATACATCACCTGCATAAAACCAGCCCCTCTACACTAGAAAGACCTGTAATTTTCCAGAGCAATTTGCTTTTGCTGCTTCGAGCATGTTATTCATGCTCTGTGAAAGGTTTTTCTTCTCCGGGAATGGTTCATAGGTTACAGTGGCAAACAGTAAAATCCACTTACCAAGCCCACTCTTACACAATAGCCACTTCGGAGAGTGAGTTTTCATCTCTGAGTCACAGGGGAAATGAAAAAAGAATTTGATTTGGTTTTTTTAGCTCTGTGAAATATTTAATCCATTTACTTTGTCCATTCACAAACACGGATTGTACATTCGTAAAGTCTCAGCGTTTAGAGGCATAAACACGAGCTTAGCTAAGCCTTATCCTGGCCCTTCAGCATATACAGAGAAGATGCACGTCTGGAAATGCATGGCTTAACAAAGCTCAGAAGAAGGGCCGGATTTGGCCAGTGTTTGTGTGAGCAAAACTATATCACGAAGCCCAAGATCTCACAGGTGTACTCATGGCATGGAAAAATCTAAACCATGCAGTATAAGGTTTTCCATCCTTGCTCACTGCTGCTGACTTCACAGGCACGTTTTGCTGCTGGTGTTTGCTTTTCTACATGCCCAGACTTCCAAAAAATGTCATGCAGGGCTCGCTGCGCTGCTGAGAATGTCTGACTCATTTGCTGTGCCCTGCTCAGCTGCTGATCACGGCAGGTCCCAACTCAGGCTGAGACAAGACAGGGAGCCCTGCAACGTGGGAACGCTCTGAGCAGCCTCATGCCATCAACACCCCCAGCTCCTGGCTAACATCTGGGATATGTATTAGTGGTTAGAAGATGTGAGTAGCCTCCATGGTTGCACAAGCCAAGATGAACTTTGTAGGCACAGAGCATCCCCGTGCCCTGGGTGAGATGGATTCCCCAGCTGAGGTCAGGCAGAAAACTCTGCCCGGGGGTGAAGGCTGTCCTTGCCAGGACGTGGGAGCATTTTTCCTCTTCCGAGCATCCCGTTTCCAGTTGCAAAAGGCCTTACCTGGGTCTGGGCAGTGCCTTGGACCAACCTGCTTTTGATCTCGCTGAGCCCTAAATGCATCCCTTTGCCTTGCCCTTGTTTTTGTCAGCCTGCCATGGCCTCCCCTTGTCCCACTCCTCCCCAAAGGTCCACTCATTCATCCCTGTCCTGCTGGGGACACCTGGCTACAGCCCATGCACAGGGACCCCACATGAGGGTGTCATTGGGTGGCACAGGGACATGGCCTAGAAGCTGTTCTCTAAGAGCAAGACTAAATCTGACCATGCAGATGCTGCCACATCCTGAGATGATGTGCAAAAGAGCTGGATTTGAGCTGGAAGGTCCCTGTGTCAAGGATGAAGAAACCAGGACAGGGCAATGCCAGAAGTGGTGTGGGTGTGAGTGGCAGTGACCATCCCCTACCCAAGCAATGCATCTATGTGGGATCCCCATGGAATGCTGGGAAAGCAGGGGACAGGGAGCAACGCCTAACTCCAACCCAAACCCTCACTCCAGCCCTAACTCTAACCCCAGCCCTGGGAAAGGTCGGTGGGTGAATCGGTGCTCCCCAAAACCCTTGAGAGTGTCAGAAAAGAACTGTTTCCAACCAAGGAGCATCCATCAACATTTTCATGAGCACCGAAGCAAAGCAGCAGGACAAGACGTCACCTCAACTGAAAGGGCAATTGGGTGGTGGTGCTTGGGACGGGTGTGGGCAGGGAATGGCCAGGACGTGTTTCCATGCTGGTGGGACAGGGTTCAGGGTCACCATCCTGTGAAGAGAACCCTTTACATAAGGAGCTGGCAGCAGTGAGGCAGCCCCGAGTACCGGGCAGTGCTGAGCTGACCCCACAAGACCTTGGCACACATGCATGGGGAGCATGGAACTCCTCTTAAATCCAAGCATAGACTCCTGATGACTTTTCCTCTCCTTTGCCTCACGATGAAACACCATGAACTCTCTGGGAGGCAAATCATACAGCCAGGAGGAGGAGGGATATGAAGAGTTAACCCAGTCTTGAGGTTGTTGGTGCCGCAGACGCAATGTCCCACTGCAGCTGCCCTTCTGATCCCCACTCGTGCATGCTCCAGGGAGGGCTGGAGGACCAGGGCATGCTCAAGTGCTCTTTCAACAACCTCCATCACTCTTGTAACTGCCTGCATGATGGGATGGAGAATGCTCGGTGAGCTTGGGAACAACGCCAGGTTGGGGAGCATGGTTGACTTGCTGAAGGCAGGGCTGCTGGAGGGACCTGCAGAGGTTCACCAAGGACAAGGGGAGGGTCTTGCTTTTGAGATATTTTGGCCTTGTGCAACAGACCAGACTGGAGTGGCTGGCTGGAAGCAGCTGGTGGCTACTAGTTGCCCCCAAATCAGAAGTGTGCATTTGCAGCAGTGAAGGTCAACCATGCACTGGGTGGCATTTGCCAAAGTGCAGCCATCAGGGCCAGGGCAGTGATTCCTGCTCTCTCTTTGCACTGGTGAGGCCATGGCTGGGCAGTGGGTCCAGTTTGGGGCTCCCCACTACCAGGCAGAGGGTGAGCGATGGGCCCAGAGGGGTCACCAAGCTGAAGCTCAGGACATGGAAGGAGAGGCTGAGAGATGGGTGTGCAGTGGGGAAGGAAAAGGCCAAGGGGAATTTTATTGCTGCCTGCAGCTCCCTGCTGGGATGGTGTGGAGAAGATGGAGATGGAGGTGCCCAATGATGGGATAAGAAGCAGTCTCCCAAGTTGCAAAAAGGGAAAATTTTCATTAGATACTAGAAAAAAATCCCATAAGGGTAGTCAAACCTTGGAAGATGACCCCAAGAGCAGGAAAATCTCTGTCCTTGGAGACAGTCAAGCCTGTCATCAACAAGCCTGACCTTGTTGAAGGTCAGGCCTGGAACAGACTTGGAGCAGAGGTCTAGAAGGTCAGACTTGGAGCAGAGACTCCACATGATGCCCCAGCCTCAGTTATTCTGCAAGTTCCCCACGTTGTGCTGAAGCTTGGGCTCACATGGACAAGCTCTTCTGCAGTAAGTCCCCAGCAGTGAGGCAAAAAAGCCACCAAGGACCTGCAAACAGGGGAGCAGGGGCACAGGCATGTCCCCACCCTGAGCACCAAGGGAACCCCCTGCTCCACCCATGCCGTGGCTCCCCAGCATTCACTGGGCTTTTTGTTTTCTCCACCAAAAGCCAAGTGATGTCCTTCACCTGGCAACAAATTGAATTCCTCTGTAGCCAACCGGCTCTGAAGCCAACACATTTCTCGTTGAACAAATCCCTCGGGGGTCCTTTGGAGACTTGGAAAACCCATTGGGAAAGTCCGTTTGGAGTCCATTGGGAAACCCCCTCCATCTTCTCCGAGGTGCCCACAATCCCTTGGGGCCTCACCAGCTCCTGGTGGAGCCGGACAGGGAGATGCGGTCACCAGCAGCTCCATCCTCCCCGCAGATCATCTCCTGGGGCTCACAGGGGAAGCAATGGCAAAATCCAGACCAGAGCCTTGGCCCTGCTGCTGTCACCCCATTTCTTAGGTTGGTCCTTAAAAACGAGAAGGAAGACCCAGAGCTGAAACCGAGATGGGAAAATGTGATAACATGCAAAATGACTCCCTGGTTGTTGTAAATAATGGGAAAATAACATGGAAATGAAATTAGGTAACGTGATTAAATTGTTACGCTTCATTCCACCGCCATTGCTTTGGTTTAAGCTCTCAAGGAGTTGTGGAGGTTTAATACTTGTTCCATACTCACCTTTAACAGATTGGGGAAACTGAGGCACGGACTTTCCCTGGTGGTGAGTAACCAGTGTGGCCAGGGAGCATGCACAGATGTGATGCCAGGACTGAGGGTATCGCTGGCTGCCCCAGCCCTGAGTCCCAGAGCAAAAGACACCCCCTGACCCGTGGTGCTGCTCTCCACTCATTACAGAGCTCATGGGCCTCTCTGAGGAGGTCAAATCTTGGTGCAGAGCTCGTGCCCCCATTGCTGGGGAGGCTGGTCCCACAGCGCTGCCCTTTCACCTCTGTCACATTGCCCAGCTGGGTTTTGGGGTTACTTTGGGAGCTGAGTTTCAGAGCAGAGGACACCTGTCACCTGGTAGTAGGTCCCTCAGGTGCCCTAAAACCGTGTTGGTGTGAGATGACCATGTCCCACCTCCTCATGGCCCACAGAAGATGACCACAGATCCCTCAGCCCAGTCTTTGCGGGGACATGCAGAGGTTCCCCCTGGGCTCCAGGGCTTCGCCAAGCTGGTTAGCACGAGCAGTGAGCCTTGCCCAGAGTTGCCCATCCGTTTTCCCACCGGTCCAAGCTGTTTCCATCACCCCATAGTCATACTGGGGCAGGGATCATGGAGCCAGAGTGGGATGGAGCATCCCCATTGTGCCAGGGATTCCCCAGCCCACGCTGTTGGCCCTGGGGGACACGGGAAGAACTGAGGCGTTGTATCCCAAAATAGCTGCCTCCTTACAAAAGGAAAGGTCAGTGGAGAGCCAATCTGTAGGCTCCATGACAGCAAGAGGGTTTCCTCCTGCCACAGGAAGGTGAGTGACTCACTCTTATGGAAACTGGAGGGACAGGGGAGAGGCAATCCCTCTCCCTGGTGGCTTTCTATCAGCAGATAAATCTCCATCCACTTCCCTTGCAAATATCTGCTCCTGAAAATATCTATTCCTAGGGTTTTCTTATCAGATGGTCTATTTATTCTGAAAAATAGAGCCCTGAGGGGCCTTGCTGTGGCTCCGAACACATCCCAGGGCTTTGCCATGGCCCCCCCATGAATGACACATTGAAAGGGAGAACCTGGCTAGTCCCCACGCCTGGAAACACCAGGAAACACCTGCAAGCACTTAGCTAAGGGAAGGGTCTTCCTCGTGGTGTTTTCTAACCAGGAAGAGGTAGATCCTGGTGACAATGACAAAGTCTGATTTTTTCTGTGTGAGTCTGTAGCTCAGTTTTAATGACAGCAATCAGCTTGAGCATAATGGTGGGTCCCCAGGCCAGACCATGTCCAGAGTGTCCTTCAACTTGGTAATGTGTGAACCCTGCACTGTGTCCCAGTCCTTGTCCAGGCTACACCATGATGGGTGGGACAAATCTTGACAGGGAGCAAAACCATCCTCTATTTTCCACAGGTACCTTGTGTGTGGTCCATCTCTCACTGCAAACCCAGGGCTTTCCCACCAGTTTGCAGCAGTCTGGGAGGCGTCTGCTGGTGACCACCCTCCACCCATTCACTCTGCAGCCCAGGAAAGGCCAGCTCAGCTTCTGTTTTCCAAACAGACTTGTCCAAATTGCTGAAAGGAAGATCAAGACCTGGTCTGCATGGCACGGGGCCCTGTGTCATGTGTCAAAGGGCCCTTTGGTCACTAGATGTCTAAGCCAGACATTAGATGTCTAAGCTCACATTAAAAAAGACACAAAATGTTAGGAGATAGGGCAGAGACTGTAGGGAAGAAGGACTGTTATACGTAAGGACCGTCTTGGCAAGAGGCAGTGGGGTCTCCCCATGGATGTCTCTAATGCAAGACACGATGCCTTTCAAACAAAGATCAAGCCAAGCACTAGTTACTAGTTTTCATGGGAGGTTGCAGGGTGAAATTCAAGTGGCAGCTAAAGACCTGGTTATCTACTGGTCTCAGCAAAACTCCCTGGCACTCACTCAATCTGAGAACGAAACTTAGGGCTCAGTGCAGTGGAGCCACAACAGACCAGGTCATGGTGCTTCTCCATCCCTGACGTGTGTCAGCAACTTCAGCCTGACCCCAGCCTGCTGGGATCCCCTGATCAGAGGATGCCAAGATCACTCAGGTTGGAAAGGACCTCAGGAGGTCTCCAATCCAACCTCCTGGTCGTGGCAGAGGCAGCTCTGGGGTCAGACCAGGTTGTGCAGGGCTTTATTCAGTTGGATCTTGAAAACCTCCAAGGTCAGAGGTTGCACAACCTGCTCATGATGGAGCAGTTTTCCCTTATACTCAACCTGAAATATCAGTGGTGGTGATGTCAGCCGTGCTGCCATGATAATTAAGACTCACTCAAGCAGGTCTCCTCGGCCCTTATCACGGGAAGAGTATGAAGGCAGCAAACCCGAGAAGCACCGCCACCATCAGCTGTCCTGGGACAGCCCCACTGGCACCAGGAGCAGCCCTGGGGGACATGAGGGAGGAGGCCTTCTGGTTAAAGCGTGTCCCGGGCTGCTTCTTGCAAATTCGGATGCCACAGGTTTTGTCCATCCAGATGAAAAAATGATGGTTTTATAAACATTTATGTCTCTTTGCAGAGGACCCACTACAGTTCCCACTATCCTTCCTCCCCCATCTCCTGCATCACAGACCATGAACTCTCTCTTTCCTTGGGGATAACGGCATCATCATTTCTCTTCCCCTTCCCTCTGTCCTTGCTTACACATCCTCTGCTCCTTAGGCACTATTTATCTTTTCATCTAGAGACGGCCTAACTGATACCCACTTTGTTAAACACTCAATAGCTCTCAGCTTGTATTTAGCTTGGAAACCCATTCCTTTGATTTCAGGACTTGTCTAGGAGAAAAACAACCACAGGACCAACTCAGTGAATTGGTCAAATAAACACTATTGCCTCCGAAGCTTGTTTTGCAAATCTGGACTTCCCAGGACTGCTCAGCTGATGGCTAGAAGCAGATTTACAAGGAAATAGCCCTTTGACCTGAAGGAACTGATTTCTGTTTCGCTAAGTCTTGCTGATAACTACAACCCCAGCTCACCGAAGATATTGAACCCAGTGCTGGTGACAAGCCCGCTCCCAGCCAGGGGATCTCCAGCACTGGGAGCACACACCCAGCACCACAATGCTCTTGCTCCACACTGGCCCCATCAGCGATCTTAAGCCAAGGAGCCGACCCGAGCATCTCCAGATTAATCCCCGGAATGTGACCTTTAAATGCTGGGAGGGGTGGGAGAGTTATTTTAACTGTAGTGGCAAAGATCCAAATAAGAAACACCAGCCAGGCCTTAGATAACAATATTGGCCTCCTGACAAGGACACCAGTTGGGAGCGAGCCTTTGGGCTGATCTCCCTCCTGGGGGGTGGGTTATCACAGAGTGGACACAGGAAAGCAAGTGCCTCCTATCTCCCCTGGTTGGAAGTTAAAAAAAAATCCACATCTGTGATGGAGCACACAACCATCAGCCTGCGTTTCCCCAGGTCCAGGAGAAATCCGTGTGGACCCAGTTTTCCACCCTCCCTCCTTGCTCCAGCCATGGCCAGGGAAATAGGTGCCAGTCCCAGAGCTCTGCACTCCTCAGGGCAGGCTTTGTGAGTGCAGTTTGGGTTTAACTGATGTTTTAAATGAGAAAATATTGGAAAATGAAAAAAAAAAAATTGATGATAGGAGAAGTTTTAAAACAGAGTAGCTGAATTGCATCCATCCTCTGCAGGGAGGTTTTCCTGCCCAGGGAAGGGGCTGAGTCCCCATCCCAGGAGGTATTTAAAAGACATAGATGTGGCACTCAGGGACATGGTTTAGTGGTGGACTTGGCAGTGTGAGGTTTACAGTTGGACTTAATGATCTTAAAGATCTTTTCCAACCTGAATGATTCTATGATTTTTTTGAGAACTGAGGTGGAACTAATGTTGGTCTGCTTCAAACGGGGTTTGTAATCATGGGGAAGCTGCTCAGGAATGACTTGGGTGCAGGAAGGTGCCACCAACCTTCTTCCAAAGGTCATGAAGCTGGATGGGTCCCCAAGCTGGGGGATCACGAAGGTGTAATGCTGCACTCTTCATCCTCACCCACTCATCAACTCGGGTTGCAATTGGTTTTGGGTCTAAAGAGGGACTTGGTGAGGTTCTTTCACCCCCTTGAAGCATTAATTCAGATGGACATCAAGAGACCATGCACGACCTAGACTCATCCTGGCATCGCCTCTGTGTGTGCTCTCCCAGCCCTGCCTGAGCAGCCTGGGGCTGAGCAAAACTTTTGTTCTCTGAGCTGAGCTGAACAAGGAGCATCCCCCACCACATGGCATCCCCAGGCAGCAGTTGGTTTCTGGGGTCCACGCATCCATCTGCCCCCCCAGCACCATGCCCTAGGTCGTCTCAGCGCAAACATCCCCGCGGACACAAAGATTATTTTGGAGCAGGAGGGGAAGGAAGTGAATTCAAAAGCCCCATATTGAGAACAACTTTTTTTTTTTTTTTTTTTTTTTTTTTTTTTTTTTTTTTTTT
>NW_020799091.1:915062-920144 GCF_003259725.1 Athene cunicularia | reverse complement strand
CCCCCACCGATGGGAACTTGCTCCTGAGCATCTCTGTGGCTCTTATCCACTAGGTCCTGCATGAGGAACAGATGAGAAATGGGATTGCAGACGCAGGATGATATGGGGAGTCCTGCCATCCCATCCAATAAACCAACCTCTGGCCAGAGGAGCCAGACCAAAATCCGCCATGGTGCCAGGCTGGGCATCCACCTTCAAGCTGAGCTGCTGCTGGGTCAACTAAGCAGTGACCCCCCAAAATTTTGGGGACAACTGGACCCCACAATCCAGCTGCCAATGCCCCCCATCATGTTCCTACCAGGGGTTCGTGTGTGGTTGGACCCAAAAATTTGGAGAGCAACTGGACCCCACGATCCAGCTGCTTACACCCACTGTGTCTCACCACGCTGCTACAAGGGGTCTGTGTGTGGTTGGACTCCAAAATCTGGGGGTAAGTGGACCCCACAATCCAGCTGCCCATTCCCACTGTGCCCGACCATACCGCTACAGGAGATCCACGTGTGCTTGTACTCATCCCTGCCTGGGTCTTCAGCAGCTCTGCAAATAGAGAAATGAACCTTTTTTTTGGTGAAGCCTCTCCCCAGGTGCTATTTTAAGCTTGGATCATTACGTGGATGGGTCACTGCTGCTGTTTTTAGGAGGCCTGAGTTTCAGGACACGCGCTCCTGGACACCAGGATCAGCGCACGACCCCTTCCAGCAGCACCAACCACGCTCAGGGAAACACGTCTCCTCCCAGCTGCCTCTTCCAGCACCTTCTGTTGTTTCAGTTCACCTAAATCCCCTAAAACACAGCTCTTGAAGACGACCTTGTTGGTTTTTTTTAAATCTCAGTCTCATTTACTATTTTCTGGGCAGTCCCAGAAGAAAATGCAGAAGAGGAAGCATCAAAAAGCGTTGCAAAATTTGGCAAAAAAACTCAGGATCTCCGCTTCTAAGCAAGCCACCGGTGGGGTCAGCAGCAGCAGGGCTGAGGGTGATGCCCAAGGGGGGGGATGGCTCACCTTGCCAGCCCACAGGGCTTCACACCATCGTCGTGGCCCCCCTCCTTCCCTCCGCCGGCTGCGGTGCAGGACTGCGTCCGCCGCACGTCTGCTGGGACCCAGCCTGCGCTGTCCACAGCACACGTAGCCCAAGCCGATGGGTTAATTTTAACACGCCTGCCCCACTGTGTTTTATTTATTTAAGGTCTTTATAGAAGCAACACTGTTGGCCACAACAGGATCCTTGTGCTTCAGGGCTCGGCAGCCAGCTCCTGCCATCTGGGAGGTCGTGGCAGCATGCGAATCGCTCTCTGCAAGCATCCTCCTGAGGGATGGGGATGCACTTGGAGTTTGCAAACGCCTCAAAAAAAGCTGGGTTATGTAGGAGCTTGGAGGAAAAGTGAGCAGCTTGAAGCCTGGGACCTCCATCTACCTCTCCTGCTCTGAAGCCCCACAGTTGGTGGAGGAAGCGGGCTGGGACATCACATGCGCTTGGTGGGGAGGAAACGAAAACCAGGCTAAAAAAGAAACACAACCGCTGGTGGAGAATAAAAAAGCTAAAGCTACAGAGCAAAGCCATGCCCGCACTGAAGCACTGGAAAAAATCAAGTCTTGCTGCTTGCAGCTGCTTCTCCAGAGAGCTCGTGTGCATTAGGTCTCCTCCACGTGCCCTCTTCTCCAAGACGTACTGGCTGGATGCGGCCCTGGACATAAAAAGTCTCCTGTGCCTTGGCTGCACCTGCTTATTGGTTCTTGTTGCAGGGATGAGTGGAAAAAGAGTGGAGGGTGCCTTTCTGTGCTCATCACCCACCCACCCACCGCTGTGGTTGTGGCTTGTGGGTGCTGCTCCTCCAAACACCATCAGCCTCCGGGATGGCAGGAGGACATTCATACGTGCATGCACTGAGGGACTGGCTCATGGTGCTTTTCCAGCCCCAGCTTTCCCCTCCAACACCTCTTCTGAGAGTCAGCCTTGATTTGGAGCTCGGTTGGCTTCTGGGAAGGTCATCCCATGGCTCCAAAGCACCCAGTGGGTGCCAACACCACTTGACCTCACCCCCTGCACACCCCATTGGTGTTCACCGTCGTGAACAGATGCTCCATCCTCCAGCTGGATTGGGTTTTGCTGCCTCTTATATGTCCTTAAATGTTGCTGATGATCCCAAATTAGGGCATCCTGAAGGGAAATTGCCGCCACCCTGGGAAGCTGCAAAATCAGATCTGCTCCCATGGAATGCCCCTCTTGCTCCCATGAGATGCCCCCCCTGCTCCTGTGGGATGTCCTTCCTGCATGCCTGGTCATGCAGGACACATTTCTGCCTCCCAGTTAGGTGGCTGAACATCTTACCAGCCAAGAGAACACGAGAAGTGGTCAGATGTCCATGGCCAGGTTGGATCAGGGCATCAGTTTGCACTTACATAGATTTAGGTGAGTGTTCACGACCCTTTCCTCTCTCACCAACAAACATGAAGCAGGTTTGCAGGCTCAGCCCAACACGTCTGCAAACTTTCCTCCTGGTTTACACTAAGGCTTAAAAAAAGGCAAGAAAAAAGATTTGATATATGGCAGCTTGTCCCCTGCCCACCCTGCAGGTTTAAGCTGCACCCATAGGTGCAGTGCAAAGCTCTACTTTGGCTACCTTGACCTTCCCGGTTCTCCCATTCCCATATCGCATTCTTCCCTGCTAGACAACATGAAAATGTTTTGAAAGCGTCTTAGAAACCTGCATCCCTGCCAAAACAGTTGAAAAATGAAGCGGTGAAGGGAAATGCGGGGCAGCTTTCCAGCTCAGCTCGTACGGGTATCGCCGCTCGCCTCCATCTTCTGCGCTGCAGCTGCACAAATCGTTCGCTTCTCAACTGGATTTAAAACATCTGCCTCTTTCTTTGGCTTGTTTGAGTGGCTTTGGAGCCGGAATATGGAGAGATTTTGGGAGAGGGAGGCTTTTGATTTGTGTCCCCTAGGAAATAGGTGACCATCACCTGCATGAAGGATGAAAATGAGTAAGGTGGGTTAAGGTGGACGTCAGAGGGGAACAGCCCTCCTCCCACCTCCCTCCCACCCAAATGGGTGGAGAAAGGAGAGAAAATGCAAAAGAAGAGGAAGGAAAAGCTTTTCCATGCAGTGGGCAGTGAAGCTGTGAAACTCCTGCTTGCTGGAAGTTGCTGGGACTTCAACCAGGCTTGGAAAAGGTCTGATGGGAAGAGGACTCTGGGGGGCCACTGCATTGCTCCAAACAAGCTTTTAGAAAAACATCTCCTCTTGATTGTTGAAGCATCCAGCAACGAGCCGCCGAACAAACCGCTCAGCCAGTCGTGGCCATAATTAATCACCTTGTGACACGAAAAAGCTGCCTGCCTCTTGTCTGGAGTTGTTTGTCTGGAGTTGTTTGGCTTTATCTTGCGATGGAAGAGCTGCGGGTGTTCAGACCTCAAAGGATGAGGCTGAGGGAGATGACGCCGGGCAAGGGCTGCTGAGCAACAGCCATCTCCCCGTGGGCCAAAGCTCGTACAAGGACAGACAACAGATCTCTGGACATCATCCACATCTCCATCCATCATCTCGGGACATCACCCCTCCTTCAGAGGGAGCCAGGGCAAAGGATTTGGAGGATGAAACCAGGGTGCTATGCTCTGGTTAACCCAACCCTCGCCCAGGAAGTGTTTCCAAATCCCAGAGAGATGTGCTTAGCTCAGCACCACGCTGGCATCCCCACAGGGCACCCTAGGCAGCTCCACCACCCCGAGCCTCACTCAACAGCTCTGCCCAGGCATCTCCCTCCCTCTGTGCAAGCAACAAACTTGTCCTTCCTCCCTTATGAGCCCCAAATAGCTGCAACGTGATGTATTGTTTTCCCTCCTCGAACAAATGACATCAGAAGAAGGAAACAGGCATTATTAATTTTTTTTTTCGTTGTTTTCTGGCATGGAATTCCGTCAGCAAGATCTCTGCAGCACCGCTTCCATGCCAGACATTCATATCCTCTTTGCACCAGCTAATGCCTCCTTAGCTGGCTGCGTCTTCCTGCTTCTGAATAATAGATGGCATCGATGCCTTTCCCCTCCTCCCTTGGGGGCTTTATGGTCCCCCCCCAGCCATATCCAGGAGGTCCAAGGAGCCCCCGCGTGAAATCGGATCCAGCTGCAGAAAGAGGATCTGGCTTACGCCCACGGACACAGATGGGGGATACCCGGGGGAGCGCTGGGGCTCGCTCTGCGCTCTCGGCGGTGGAAAACAACGGGGCCACCTGCACGTGATTCCGTGGTGCTGGTTCTCCAGCCTCTTCCTGCTCAAAAATCCTCCAGCCACCCCCCCACCCCCAGATTTGAAGGTAGAATTGAACCTGGCCACTGCTTCATTTGGGCATTGGCCATCTGCAGGGAGAGGGCAGGGGGTGGTGGCCCTCCGTATCTTCCTGCAGCTTCTTGGGAGGCCGTGTCATGGCAGGACTCAGCGGGGACAGACCCCAGAGCATTTTCGTAGGGTGCTGGGGGGACACAACCCCCCCAACTCACACCCACAGCACCCAAACTCAACCTATTTCCTAGAAATGTAGGAGCTTTTGAAGGACTTCTCTTCCACGGGATGGTCTGGCTTGCCCTTACATTTCTGTAGATGTTTTTCATCCCAGCAGAGGGATTTTGGGAGGTCTGTTCCCCTCTGAGAGAGCTGGACCCCCATTTGTGGTTGGACCCAGCTCCCAGCAGCTCACAGGAGGAGACACAGCATGGAGTAAACCTCGAGCAAACCTTCTGCCACGTCCTCCTGGCTCCAGCAACTTCTTCCCTGCATGAAAAGTTCCAACGTTGGGATGCAAGAGGTGCAGCATCCCCTTTCCCAAGAGTTTACCAAGAGAGAAGCGTTTCACTGGCACGTGGCTCCCAGGAAAATGAGAGCAGAGCAGGAGAAGCTGAGATGAATCAGGCCCCCAAATTTATTCTTCTGTAAAATAAATTCCTCCACCCAGGGGAGTTCAGGGCAAGGCAGCTGGTTTTGACTTAACAGCTCAGTGTCTCCCATGGTGGGACAGTGCCCCACATGAGGGTTGCCATGGCAGGACCCCCAAGCTGGGCTTGTGTGTGTTTGTGCCCCCCCCCCC
>NW_020799091.1:886788-915012 GCF_003259725.1 Athene cunicularia | reverse complement strand
ATGTGTATAAGAGACAGGGGTGTGACAGGGGTGACGCCGGGTCCCCAGGGGCACTGCAAGGACAGAGCCGAACCCCAACTCTCCTCCTCGGGGTGAGGGTTGCTCACACCCCACATACGGACACACACCGCCGCGAAAACTGCCCCCCAAACCCCCCCAAACTGCCCCAAAGTTGGGGCGGTCGGAGCAGTGCCGGGCAGCGGGCACGGGCTGGCGCTGGCACGAATGGTTCATGCCGGGCACTCGAGGAAGTCTCCTGGTCTCCCTCTGCTCCTTTTTGCCGGAATTATTTAAATCTTCATGCATTCATTCCCAATAATCTCTTTGGCCGCTCGGTTTCTCCCTTCCCGGGGGAATTTCCTGGCTGTTCGTCAGGGCTTTCCTGTCCACATCGCTGGTGAAAGCTGTGGAACCGACTCCCAGTTTTACTCCAGTTTGTGTTTTAACACCTCTTTGCGTGCTGGGGTCCCGGTGTAATTTATTTGGGGGTGCTTTAACGTGCGCTCGGGTCGGTGAGTCTGGTTTCAAACCCTTTGACTCCTTTTAATAGCTTCTAACCCCAAAACCGCCTTTTTTTTTTTTTTTTTTTTCCCAGGGCGAAACGTCTTATTTCTCTTTCTCCTCGAGTTTTCTTATCGGCTTATTGCAAAACCCATTTGGCAACCCGCTGCCTTCCTGTGCATGAGGCGGGGAGCGGCAAACCCTGATCCTGGGGGGCCACCGGCGCTGGGGGATGGTGGCCCCAGCTCAACGCTCACGGCTGCCAAAACTGGGCCTTTACATTACCACCCAGCACGCGCCCCAAGTTCCTCTTCCTCATTTATACCCGAGCAAAGGGAATCCTGGCCTTCGGCCTCGCTGGCTGGTGGGCTAAGGAGCTCCAGAGCAAAGGGGGAGACCCCTAAATACATTGCTGAGCCCTGGAGTGCCGCCACATCCTGGGGCTTAGTGGATTATAAAACCCCGAGAAGTATTTTTGACTGTCCTGGCACCACGTGGCTTTACCCCGTCTCTGCCCGGTGCGATTTTTATCTCCAGTTATTGACATAAAGCCAAAGCCATGAATAGTTTGCTGGCAGCGGAGCGTGCTGCCGGCCACGCCATCGTCCCTCCTTCATGCTGAACACCCCCTGTTAAAGCCTTAACGGGAACCGGTCCACGAAGCAAAGACCCTTTTGCTCTCATGGGATGCTCCATGTGGAAGAGTAAATTGTCCCCCAAAGTCTGCCCCATGTGGAGTTTTCTGGGGTTCGGTGCTGCCTTGGCTTCATGGTGCCGTGTGGTTGAGCCCGATAATTGCGTTACCCCCAGTCTCGGATGCTGGTTATCTCCCGTATGGGCAGAGTGCATTTGGGTTTGTGGGAAGGTGTGTGTGTGGGGGGTGTTGTGGTGTTGATGGGTGGCTCCCTTGGTTTGGGCAGGAGGCTGTTAGGTCTCTGTGGAAATGTTATTTCTCTCAGATATGGGGCTTGTAAGGTCAAACGGTTACTAAAAGCAGGTGATCAACCAGAAACTGGTCCCACACTCTTCTCTGGTTCAGCTGTTGCTTCCTCCGGTGAGCACCAGAAAATCATGGAGGGCAAAACCAAAGTCAAATATATATATATAAAATATTATATAAAATATTATATATTATAATTTATTATATAAATATTATATTATATTAAAACCAGCACAAGTCTCCTTTCTATCTCCAGATAAAGGATGTGAGCATCCCATTTTCCCCCTGCAACACAAAAATCACGGTTTGGAGGCTCAAATAAGATCTGCCCCCAATCCCACGGGACGCTGCAGGGTCTCCTGGGGGCAGGTGATGTAGAGATGCTGGGGAAAACCACACGGGGAACATCACCTTTGCTGTAGCAGGGAGGGAAATGTCGATGAAGGGCTTAAATATTGGACAAGGTGATATTTGCTTCCAGGAGGATGTGTCCCCAGAGACCTGCCATGCTCGGAATCAAGTCAGGTTCAACCAAACGAAGGGCGGCTTTAATTATGCACGAGCTCCAGCGCTGATGGGTTTAAAGCTTTTATCTAATTCACTCTAAAGCCACAGTTTTGGTTAATCCGGATTGACTTCCCGTGGTGTGGACAAAGGCAGGAGGTTTTGGTACCCCCTGGGAAGTGAAGGCTTGAAGGAGGATTGATTCAGGGAGAAGTTCAGGGAGTTTCTTGGGGGAAACCAGAAATTCCCAGAAAAAGACAGTTTAAAAAGACAGTCATCAAGTTCTTTTTAAGTCATTATATCTTTTATCCAAACTCCCTCTCCCTTTTTTGGCTTGTGTCAAGTTACTGAAAAAAAAACCCAAACAACCTAGGAAACAAAAACTCCCCCAGAAAAAATACTTTTTACAGAGAAAATAAATTTAACTCTGCTGCCTCTCAGCAGAGGGAGGGGAAACTGAGGCATGGGGCTGCTTCACTTTCTGCCAGCTGGAGCAGAGCTGCCCAGTGCCTTCCAAGGGAAAAGAAGAAAAATACAATTTCTTTGCAAGTTTATTTTAGAAGAAATGAAAGTATCTGGCTGTTTTGGGGATGGGGGAAGGGACAGGTCAGACCTATGGGGGGTAAAAGAGGGATGTTGCCTGGGGCTCCAGGCAGGGAGATGGGTAAAGCCCCTTAAACTGCTTAAGGCTTGATTTTAGGTATCCTGGGAATGTATCCCGGAGGTATCTTGCCTTGGGATCGCTGGGGAGGGATGAGGGTGGTAGGACTGGGACAGCTGGGGATGTCCTCAGCCCACACCGGTGGCCAGAGCCAGCCTGGAGGAGAAAAGCGCTGAAGGTCAGTGAGGCTGAAAGGAGCCAAATCGAAAGGGCAGATGAAAACCAAGCAGTTTGGCCAGGCTCAAATTTCAGCCTGGTCCCATCTCATGTCTTCCAACCAGACAGGCTCGGTAGCATCCCACCGCGCCGTCTATTTGCTTTTGGTTGTGGAGGGTTTCAACCACCATCCCAAAGGAGAGAAAAACGATGCCAGGTCATTTACTTCCCAGCATCTCAAGTAGTTCCTGATCCGGAGCGAGGATTTTGATGAGTCTACTAAATGCCTATAAATTAGGGCAGGGAAAACACCCACGCTCTCCTCGTGTCTGCTGCAAAGGAGTTGGTGGGGAAGATGCGGTGAATGAATTGTGGTTTCGACCTCCAGCGTGAAACGATGGGAGCTGTGGTCACAGTTGGTGCATCCACACCATGTGGGTTTGATTTCCCAGAGCTTCCCACCAGCAGAACGAAGGGCTGCATCTGTGAGGTCCTGCTGGTAAATTAATCCACATTAATTATTTGGGAAGGTCAATTAAACCTCGTCAACCCGCTGTGAAAACGCCTTCATCGCAGCCATGATTTGGCTGCGCTTTGTTGGCTTTTGTGACTTTGCTTCTGTTGGCAGGTTCCCAAGCACAAAACACCACAGGATGGACGGTGACTGCTGGGATGGCACTGGGAATGCTGAAAAAAAGGGGCAGAAACCAGGACTAAAACCCTTTACTCAGTGATTTAGTGTCCAACCCCTGTCCCCCCTGTGCTGGCCCTGGGCTCTGCTCATCCCTCAGCTGCCTGTGACCTTCTCCAGTGACAGCACCCTCCTTCCCCGTATTGACTCATCTAAATATCCCCTGCCCAACCGCGGTAGATACTGTTACGGGAGCATTTTGGGATGCTGACGTCACATGCACATGCCTGTGGGTATATATATTTGAGGGCACGTGGCTGCCGGGATTGCAACACCGATCTCCCTCTCATCCCGTGCTGTCTTCATCCCCTACAGCTGACAGGACCTGTTTTCTGGGGAAAACCAAAGGTCCCGTGGGATAAAGAGATCCAAGGCCATGCTGCAAAGAGAGAGATGGTCCAGCCGTTGCAACTAGGTTCATCCAGACCCAACACGTGGTCCAGCATGGAGGAACTGGCTGGGGTGATGCCCTTGCTTGGCATGGGTGGCTGGAGGGCACTTAAAAAGCTCTGCATGGTCACCTGCATTTAACACCAGCAAGAAACCTCCTGCCATGACCCCAGGAAGGGCTGGGAGAGCCGATGAAGCAGATGCAGGTGGTCCTCACCAAAGCATCATGGTGGGTTTGCTTTCGGTAGTCATAAAAGTATTTATGCTGCTTGGCATCCTTGGGGATCGCTGTTGCTTTCTCCCTCCCCTCGTCCCTGCTGAGGGCTCAATGCATCACTGTAAGAGCTGGCATTCGTGCCGTCCAGCCCGTAGGCAGAGGAAAGGGCAGCTGCCAGCTTTTGTGCCTTCACACGCCTTGGCTGGCCATGTCCTCTCTGGCTCGCTCACTGCGGATGCAGCGGGGCCAGGGGTGAGGGGGTGGACTGCAGCCACGGCCCTGACAGACACAGCAGGTTTTGTCCTAGGGCTTCTGGGCAAAAAGTAAAGGAAAAAAAAGAAAAAAGAAAAAAGAAAGGCTTTTGCATTTCCAGAAGGAAAAAGAGGGAGAGCACGATGGCAAGGACAAGGCTGCCTTGTGAGTGGGGTTTTGTCTCCGTGATTACCCGATTCAGGCCAACCAGAGAGCCCTGTTTGCTCCTTGTCCTGAAGATGGAGATGTGCATCTTGGCCCATGTCTGGCCACAGCATGGTGCGGGGCAGCCCGTGCTGCCCTGCACACTGGAGGACATTCCCCACCTTGGCTTACGGATGGGTTTCAAATGCCTTATTGGGTTTTCTAGCTGGATCGCAGGAGCCTGTGGGGAGTTGGGTTGGAAGATGGGGTGATCTTGCTCCTTCGGTGCTTCAAAGCTGGGTGACAGGTTGTCTGCAGGGGACGGAGGGGATGCAGATGCAAAGGCACGGAGAAATCACGTGCAAGGTTGAAGTCTCTAGAGCTCTGTAATCCTTCCCTGTGCCTTTTAGGGCATCTTGTGTGGCTTCTCTTGGTCACAGTGACCTGTCCAATCTGTTTAATTGCCTGCCAGGTCTGCGGGCAACCTCTGTCTTGTTGGCTGCAGATCTGCAAAGTTCAGAAAGAAGGAGGAAGCTGGGGAGAAGAGCAGTGGGAAAGTGTTTTTCCATCTGCCCGAGACCTGTTAACCCTCAGTGGTCACAAGTGGTGTTTGCCAGGGCTCAGTACTGGGACCACTTCTGTTGAATATCTTATCCGTGATCAGAAAGGGAGATCAAGGGCACCCTCAGTAAGGTCACAGACAACACAAGTTGGGCAGGAGTGTTGATCTGCTGGAGGGTAGAGAGGCTCTGCAGAGGGGTCTGGGCAGGCTGGAGCGATGGGCCAAGCCAGTTGTGTGAGGTTCAACAAGGCTCAGTGCCGAGTCCTGCACCTGGGGTACAACCACCCCTGCAACGCCACAGGATTGGGGGAGAGCAGCTGGAAAGCTGCCTGGTGGAGAAAGACCTGGGGGTGTTGGTCACCAGCTGGCTGAACAGGAGCCAGCAGTGTGCCCAGGGGGCCAAGGAGGGCAACGGCATCCTGGCTGGTGTCAGCACTGGCGTGGCCAGCAGGGACAGGGAAGGGATCTGAGCCCTGGGCTCAGCACTGGGGAGGCCGCCCCTCGATTCCTGGGTTCAGTGTTGGGCCCCTCACCCCAAAAAGGCCATTGAATGACTCGAGCATGGCCAGAGAAGGGCAACGGAGCTGGGGCAGCGTCTGGAACACAAGTCCTGTGAGGAGTGACTGAGGGAACTGGGGGTGTTTAGGCTGGAGAAGAGGAGGCTGAGAGACCTCATTACCCTCTACAACTCCCTGGAAAGAAGGGTGGAGCGAGGTGGTCAGTCTATTCTCCCAAGTAACAAGCAATAGGACAAGGGGAAATGGCTTCAAATTGCACCAAGGGAAGTTTAGATTAGGTATTAGGAAAAAATTCTTCCCCGAAAAGGTTGTCAAGCCCTGGAACAGGCTGCCCAGGGAAGGGGTTGAGTCCCCGTTCCAGGAGGTATTTGGAAGACGTGTAGATGTGCTCAGGGACATGGGTTAGTGTTGGACCTGGCAGTGTGAGGTTAATGGTTGATGATCTTAAGGGTCTTTTCCGACCTAAATGATTCTGTGATTCTCTCCATCCACAGATAACCCTGCTGCCAAGGACTTGAGGGAAGCAGAGCAAGATCAGTCCTGGCTCGTCATGTTCATCGCAGAGTAGTTCCCAAAGTTGTATTTGGGGTTTTGCAGATGTTGCAGATTAGTCGGGGTGTGAGCGTGTGTGTGGGTTCTGCCCATGTCCTTGGGAAGCGTGAGCCTCAGCCAGCCAGCACCACCTGTGCTCTGCTCCAAGGGAAAAAGCAGTAAAACAGGGGAAACACCATCAGGGCTCGTGTCCATGCCACATCTGGACAGGGGGTTTGGTCCAGTTCCTGGAACAAGGGCCGGAATTATCCCCATGTGATGGGCTGGGGACATCACTTCACCCTTTCTCCATCAGCTATGAGTCGTCAAGGTGCTTTTTCATGCCATAGTGCTTTGCTTTGGTGAGAGAACATCTGGGTTGGCAGCTTCTAGGACACCCTCATTGCCTCCTTCCCTGCAGAATCTGAATTGGAGGTAGGTGCAGGATAGCTCTGGCTCAAAACGGTGCTGGTTTGCGAGAGAAGGCGTGCCCACGCCATCCTGCGGCGTGGTGGCACCAGCTTAGAGCTGAACCATTTAGCTGAGAAGGCTGGAATTGTTGGGTTTGGTTTTTTTTTTCACCTAAAATCATGGTGAGATTTGGATCGGGGCACATCCCACATACTCATGCAAAGGGAACCTTTACTCTGCGCTGGATTGATCTCCCTATAACCCCCATTTCCACAGGCTCCCCGTAACAGGGTACATCAGTGAGATCAAACCAGTTTCTTTTACGGGAATGGAGACAAATGCATTTTAATTTGATTCCTGGCCGATGGACTTGCTGAGCGATCATGTGTCAACTGGGTCGTGGGCTGTCCGCAGTGCACAAAAGGGCCCTTGTCCCTCCTGACACAGACAGTGCCAGACTTTGTGCATCTGCAGAGACTCTTTTGAGTCCATTTTTCTCATCTCAACTGGTCATTCTCACGCATAAGCCAGCTTTTCACAAGCATGGGCAGACTTTCTGGTGATGGTGATGCTGGAGGAGCAGGTCTCAAGAGCAGGAAGTTGGGCCAGCGAGATGGCCCTTATCAATCCCACAATAAACCCATTAAAAACCCATCATCATCGTCATCAAAAACCAACCCAGACATAACCCCTGTGGTGGAAAAAAATGCTCCTTTGGGCCAGGTTTGATTTCAGGGGCCTCCAGATGTTGTGGTGATGTTTGCTCTGCCGGAAGGAGCTGAGGACGTGCCTGTGCCAGTCGCAGGGATTGCTCACTGAAGAGCACCGTTCCCTTTTCTTGCCCTTTCTGCCTGGGGTTTAGTAGCACCTACCTCTCGCAGTGCTCAGCTGAGTGATTTCTCATGGATGGTTAAACACAGAATGGAGCATCTTTCCTGTTCTGTAGCACAGGAGACCAAAGTTCTGTGTGAACCTGGTGGGAAGGGTGGATTGGGACACTGAACTGGGCTGCAGGAGACCTGAGTTGGACTCCCAGGTGTGGCCTGGGCTTTGTTGGTGACTTTAGAGCAGCTTAGTTCCTCCTCTGTGCTCCAGATGCAAAAATAAGGATAAATAAAACTCCCTTTATCTGCTTGACCATAAATTCTTCATGCTAGGGACTACCTCGGTTGTGTCAACACCCAAAGCAATGAGGTCTTCGTGGGTATGTGATGTGCTGGCAGGAGGCACGCACTGCCACCTCTTGTGTCATTGTCACCTGCACTGAGATGGCACTGCCTGACAGACAGCGAGCCGTGACCGCAGGTCGCTTTTGGAGCCAAGCATTGATGGCAACCTTGACAGGAGAAGGGAAGGGTATAGTAATAGTGTATAGCAATGACAGTGTGGACGACGCAGCGCGTCACAGCACGGTGGCACTGGGGTTTTCTCATCGAACCTACCTCTACCAGGGACTCCTTACCTCTGTGTCCTTACAGCCTCTTTGCTTTTCCTCCAGGGTGATGGCAAACCTAACAACTCCTCCAGCCTGGACCAGAGTCATCAACAGTTCCTTGGACCCAAGTGGCACAGGAGACACCTACAAGTGCATATTTGATGAGGACTTCAAGTATGTCCTGCTGCCTGTCTCCTACGGCATCGTGTGTGTGGTGGGGCTCTTTCTTAACCTTCTGGCCCTCTACGCCTTCATCTTTAGGATCAAGACCTGGAATGCCTCCACCACATACATGTTCAACCTGGCCGTGTCCGACACACTCTATGTGGTCTCCCTCCCCCTCCTGGTGTATTATTATGCCATGGGGGACAACTGGCCCTTCAGTGTGGGCTTGTGTAAGATAGTCCGTTTCTTGTTTTACACCAACCTCTACTGCAGCATCCTCTTCCTCCTCTGCATCAGCATCCATCGATTCCTGGGCATCTGCTTCCCGCTG
This sequence comes from Athene cunicularia, assembly GCF_003259725.1. Taxonomy (NCBI): domain Eukaryota; kingdom Metazoa; phylum Chordata; class Aves; order Strigiformes; family Strigidae; genus Athene; species Athene cunicularia. Next base: position 906,603 of record NW_020799091.1, on the reverse strand, counting down.
AAGTCACTGCAGTGGGGACACGTTCGCTATGCCCAGAGGGTGTCGGTCATCGTCTGGGTGGTGACCGTCGCATGCCAGTCGCCCGTGCTCTTCTTCGTCACCACCAGCGTGAAGCGTGACACCATCACCTGCCATGACACGTCCAGCAAGGACCTCTTTGGCCAGTTTGTCATATACAGTTCGGTGATGCTGGTGCTGCTTTTCTGCATCCCTTTCCTCATCATCATCGTCTGCTACTGTCTAATGGCCCGGAGGCTGCTGCAGCCCACACGAGGCATCTCCCGGTTGTCCCGATCCAAAAAGAAATCAGTCAAGATGATAATCATCGTCTTGATGGTCTTCATCGTTTGTTTTCTTCCTTTCCATGTCACTCGTACCTTGTACTACTCCTTCCGGAGCTGGGACTTGAGCTGTCAGACCCTCAATGCTATCAATTTGGCCTATAAGGTGACTCGTCCCCTAGCTAGCACCAACAGCTGCTTGGATCCCATTTTGTATTTCTTAGCAGGACAACGATTTATGAAGTTTGCAGGCAGCAAAATGCCAGGGAAGCCTCAAAACGAAATGGCACTGGGCATCGTGCCCAACAGTCACCTGGGAACCAGCAACGACACAGCCACGTTATCCACGGATGTGAGCTCCTAGCTCCGCTCCAGCGCGGGTGGCACCGTCTCCGAGACAGAAGGGTTTATCCCGGGTGCAGAGGGAGGTCAGGATGCTTCAGGGCCCGAGGGTTTTGGTGGTTGAGGTGCCGTGGCTCGCACCCACTTCAGCATGGTCCATGTTAAATGTGGTCCTCTGCTCGTCACCGTTTCAAACGTGTTTTTTTCAGGAAGATGCCACTGTGGTTCTACAAACCCCGTGTCTCTGCCTCTTCATCCAAGCCTGCCTCTGTTCAACGCTGAATGGCATCTCTCCACCAGTGAGGCTGAGTGACCTCTATCACGGTGGCCAAATCTTCTAAAAAAAAAAAAACCCAAATCACACCCTGTACATCTGAGATCATTTTCTAAAGCAGAAATGTTGTGTGCAAAAAGTTCCCCTAAAGAAATCCCTCTGCCCTTCTGCAGATTCCCTGGCACAGAGGTATCAAGGGTTTCTCTGTGCCTTGGCAAGGGAGGAAAGGCTCTTGGTCCATGAGGAGAGTCAGCTGCGGTTCTGCTAAACAGGGTGATGAAAATGTCGAGCGGAAATACCACCCGCAGCAGGAAAGGGTCTCTCACAGCTTTGTTTCCATGGAGAAATGCTCTCCCAGCTTCAAGCCCTGGCATCTGCTGGAGGGGACTCCCAGATCCTGTCCAAGGGCTGGCTTCCCATTAAAAAGGGTGCTGGTAGACCTTCCATCCCACTGGAGTATACTGGTACCATCCCACTGGAGTTTAGTGGTACCATCAAGTAGGTCACCTTTAGAGTTCTCCAGTGGGGCCAACATCTTCCAGGAGACCTGTTAGTGCTTCCCAACAGCAACTCTCGACAAGTTTTTCAGAACCTGTAGCTTTCCCTCAGCTGCTAACTTTAATCATCATCTCCAGCTCATCAAAATCTAGGGTGAGCTCTTCATGTCTTGTTTTTTAATTTTCTTACTAGTGACTCGTATTTCCAGCAAAGAAGCGAAGACCGTTGCTCATCCCCTTCTCTGAGTGCTGCCACATCCTTATTTCTGCTCAGAGGTGACAGCCCTCTGTGACCTTTAGCAGCTTGGTGTGACCCAAAATGCTGCCCAGATGCTGCTGCCTGGTCTCCCCATAATCCCAGTAAGCCCAGTGCTCCACTGGAGCCAGTCAGCATATCCCTTACTGACAGCGTAGACCTTCCCTGGGAAATTTGGCAACGCTAAGCCCTGGGTTTAGGAGCCATACCAGTAAACATGGTGCTAAGCTTAACCCCAGTCCTGTTTGGATTTGGCCTTGCATTCCCCGACAGCCAGGATAGTTCAAAGTAAACTGGAGAAAATATCCACAAAATACTTCCCCCGAAGGTCTACTCAGTCTTTCTCTCTAATTGTGGGGTTAGAGAACCAAGAGCCAAGGTCTATGGTTTCCTTGACCAGCTTTGCCACGAGGATGCTGTTTCCTCACCCCAAAAATGAAAATTGCTTGTTCTGCAGCACTGGACCAGTCGTATTTTAGGATTGGTTCTATTTTAGTGTTAGGCAAACACATTTGATGCTGGTTTAGATTGTTTCCTCAGACCTCTTAGTTTCTCCTATCCATCCTTCTTATGAAGTGGCTTGGTGGAGATAGACACGTCGCGACATAACCGGATGAGTTCAGTCAGGGGTGACTGAGGCCATTCAGGGTTAACTGGGAGGTTCCTGTGGTCCCGGCTCAGTGGAGCCGTGGTCCCATGGAGGACTCTTGTCCCAGCCAACAATGTCCTAACCACAGGAGGCAAAGGAGTGGACTGTCTCAGCTCTGAGCACCATCGAGAAATGAAAATAGGACATTTGTAGGGTGGTTCATCTCATCCTTGAGTGAACTTTTAGAATAGGATCGGGTTAAGATAGGACTTGCACTGTGGCAGCACCTTTTTTTCCTTCTGCCTGTGAAGGCTTGGCTTTATGGGGAGGGTCACGTTATAGTCACCAGGGCGAGACAAAGAATTGGGAAAAATTAATTCAACCAAAGCGCTGAACTGGTACAAACATTACTCCAGGCCAGGTCTTGCCTGGTCTCCTGCACTTGCCAGAAAGAAGCATGAACTCCAAGTTACGTGCTCTGAATAATTCAGCAAAAATGTGCTCAAAGTTCACTCCTGCAGTCCTGTTCCTCGATCCCACCTTTCTCTGAGCTGGCATCAGCTGACTTCAAACCACCACCTTGGACAACACTGCCAGTCCCTTCAGGGGAGCCCTTCTGTGGTCCCGGTCCCGTGCGAGCTAGTGGCACTGTTCACATGCAGAGCGGTTGGAGAGGTACCAACTGGAAATTTATATATAGATTTTGGTTTTGTTTGTAAAATCACTAACTTATACTAAAAAAAAATAATAATTGGTTTTAGTGACAATGACTGTACATTTTTATTTTTGTAACATGCAAACACCTCAGATTTCTTATAGTAAATAAATTTATTTCTACTATGAGCATTCTTCTGCCATCTCCTCTGATATGTGCACAGAGGAGGGGATGCTGGGGACAGAAACTGGGTTGTTGAATGTCATAGACATGTTCCAAGCTCCCAATACAGCTGTCCGCACATGGGCTCCACAGTAGATACCTCCAGCATCTGAACTCCTGTAGGAGTCCGTGGAGGAGATGGTCACCCCAAAGGACAGGTCTCATCCCTGCCCAAGGTGAGATGGAGCTGAGATGGAAAGAGCTGCTAGAGCACCCCCAAACCCAGCAGCTCATTGGTGAGGGTTTCACTTTATCTTGCTACTGTCTTCCCTTTTCCAGAAAGCCCAGTAACACCAGTGCTTGTCCCACGTCCTTGCTTCTCAGAGACAGAAAGATCCAGGGGAGCAATTCGACTGTCTGATGAGAATTTTCTCCGGAGGCAGGTTGGAGCATCCTCATACACTCCGGGATGGCTCCTTAAAGATGAAAAACCTCTGGAGAAAAAAAAAACACCAAGCAGGTCTTCAATCCTCTTTCTAACCTGTCCCTGGTGGGGTCATGCATCTCCTTGCAGCGTGCCCGTGGGCATTGCCCTGCAGACCCTCACAGCACTGCCCGTAACTGCAACCGGCTGACCCAAACCCTCTGATTTATCCCTTAAAGGTCTGGCCAAGATTCAGTCAGGGTAGAAAACGCCCCAGAAGAGCCACTGCTCCTGGAGTCCATCTGCCCAGCAAAACCTCCTCTGTGAATTCTCTTGAATTCAGTTCTTGCTGATAGCACCAGTTCTGTCAAAAGCCAAGTACAGAGACAGTGTATGGTCAGGGCAGGGATTTACAGGGGCCAAAACCCCTGGTAGCATAACAAATTCAACAGCCAGTCCTTTCAGTTGTATTGCCATGGACTTGGTGGGTAGATTCTCCTAGGCTGCTCCTGTTGAAGACCAGTAGAAATTGCTAGATTAAGTAATTAATTAATAATCTCTTAAGTAATTAGTCTCCTATCCCATAGGCCACTTTTTTTTTTTCTTTTTTTTTTTTTTTTTTTTTTTTTTTTTTTCTGGTTAACCCAGCAGCTCATGGAACCACCAAATCAAGAGGTTTCACTTCACGAAACATCTTGTTCTCAAAGTCTTCTCATGTTCCCCTACAGACACCAGGAGACGGAGGTTTCCTGAGCCTAACTACAGTCCCCATGATAAAATACAGTTTGTTTTCCATTGCAATTTATCTGCCACTTGCTCCTCAGCCTGGCTTTTGTTGTGCCTTTCTCTGCCGATGAAACGAGGCTCTTAGGACACGCTCATCTCCATTGATGAATTTATTACAAACTCTCATCAAGTCACCTGGAAATCTGCTCAGCGATAATCTGGGCAGCTCAAAATCCTTCACTCTCATCCCAAAGTTGATTTCTTCAGCCTTCGAATCAGTTTACACCTGACACAGTAACTGCCCATTGCCCTGCAGCATGGGGCAGAAACACCTCATGGTCCCCTGCACCATGGGGGAAAGCTCCACCTTGGTTTCTCTTTTAAAGAACTTTCTACCCCTTATAGTTGCCGAAACATGAAGACTCAAAAGCACGAAGCCAAAGAAAGAGCTGCAAGCCCCAAAATTGCTGAATTAGACATCCCAAAATACACCCTCTGAAAAACCCCTTCTGATTTTCAGCCCAGGTTTCGGAGTCCCACCCTGGGGTGAATGCCATGTGGACCAAGCTCTTGCACATAAATATAGCTTTAACTTCACACCCAAGTTTTCCCTGCAAGTTTTTTTGAGCAGCTCACGCCAGCGCTGACTCGTGTGAGTCACTTAAACACAAGAATAAGAAGTAAGCAAGAATAACATCCATTGACAGAGGTTGTGCAATTACTTCAGAGAAAACCCGAACCCACTTTTTTTTCTAAATATCTCTTAGCACGGGGAGGAAGAAGAGAAAGTTAACAACATTGATGGTTTCCTGACAAGCGAACAAATCTGCTGCGTGGGCTGTAGGGATGCACACTTCTGCTAGACCTTCTGAGCATCCAAGGACGGGGCTTTTCCTTCCCGGTCATGCCTTTCCAGGAAGCAGATCCTTAATCTGGCAGAGGCAGGCAGAGAGTCATGTGGTTACTGTAAGTCACTTGGTATGTCCACTTCTTTTTTGAGTCGGGAGTCCTGGCTTCATTTTTCTTTCGGTTTTCCTCCTCAGGGTTTGATTTTCTAAGGAAGAAGCCCTTCCAAGTCATTTCTGATCTGGTGGGCCAATTCAGCAGAGGGACAAAATGAGGTCCCACAGGTTTCATAGAAAATAGCTTGTCACGCAAAAGAGAAAGAGCCAAAGGAGCCCTCACCCAACAGCTCAACCTTTATATTAGACAACAGAGAATCCACACCCACTTCCCCCTGCAGTGGCTCGGGAAGGTGTCCATCACACCATCAACGATGAGCGAGGAAAGGTGAACAGATGGTGCCCCAAAACCATCCAGGAGACCAATATTGTGTTCAACCGAAGGGAAGACATTCCCAAATCCCGCAAACGAATCGTTACTGCAGAAACTCCCCAAAATGGATGGGCCAAGGCAGCGTTTTCTTTGGAAGAAACCAAACCAGTGGGTGTTTGAAATAACACGCCAATCACCCAGCTTTGTGAGGAGTTTATTTTAAGGCTTCCACAGGTTTAATACCAATATTTGCAGACTCCTTGCCAAATAAATGCTCAGGAAAGCCTGAAAGTTTAAAATACCCTTTTTCTTTTCTTTTCTTTTCTTTTCTTTTCTTTTTTTTTCTTTTTCTTTCTCCCCAGATACCTGCAGTTTTTTAAGCACTGGCTAAACACCAACGTCTAGGTGTGTGTTTTGGGGAGCAGCTGGACTGTCACACTGTGATTGCACCCACTTACACATACATAACCACATATACGTGCACAAACAATCCTTCCCACGCTCCAGGAGGGGAGAAGCCTTTGAGCCCACGTGCCTGAGCCCTGCCTGGTGCCTGCCCTCCCAAGGGCAAGGGAAAGCAAGCAAAACAGCCTTCTGTACCCCAAAACCTCCTCATTTATACAAGAACAACAACTCTTCAAAATCCTCCCAGTGAGACAAAAGCTGCCTGACTGTGCCTGGTCACCCATGAGATGAGCTGCAAGGTCTCAGCTTGGTGTTTGGACGTTCCCCCCTTTGCAGCAAAGGATGTTACAAAGCAGCCCCCTGCCAACACCCCATCTTGACTGGGTGGGTTTTGCAGCCCCGTTTTATTCTGCTGGTGGTAGAGCAGGAGATCCTCTGCCAGAGCAGGATCCGCTTATACCACCCAGCGTGAAAAGGCAACATGTCACAACCCCATTTCCAGCCCCCGCCCCTAAATCCTGAGGGAGCCCTGAGATGCCTTCAAACCACCAAGCTCCCACCCTTGAACTTGGAAAGGAAGGGATGGTGGGTTTCCAGCTGAGATCCCAGCTGGTGGGATGAGCAGTGGGAGACCTTGGAAGATGGTGGAAGATGCATGGAAGACTGTGGGCCTCGTCGTGCAAAAACCAGGCCAGCATCCTGCATGGATTTTTAATAGGGAAACCAACTGGATAGGCTGAACCCTGCTGCAGCAGAGTCCTCTGCTGGTGTTAAGGGGATGTGGCAGCAAGGAGTAAGGGGTCCACCCTGGGGAAAAATGGGATTCCCCATGATAGTGCTAACAACATCCTAAGAACACTGCGGGACCCGACCAAGGGATGGGAGCAGAGTCCCAGGCTAGTGTTGGGAGCCGTGCCAGGATTTCCACTCAAGGCGGGGTCCTGGTTTTCATCCACGGGACTTTCCAGTGGATGAAAATGTTTTCTATTCGCTTTGGAGTTCCCCTTGCATGAGCTGAGCCACAGTGTGCGAGGCGGCCAGGGAATCAGCTTCTCCTCCCATGACCTGCAGTTTTAAGGACAAGGGAAGAGCCTGGCCACCATCTGCCTTTCATCCAGCCACCCACCCATCGCTGCAGCTCCATCCCTGACCACGTGTAAAGGCTCGATGCTTATTTAACATCATTTCATCCTTTTCTCATCAAAGCTGGGACAAGCGGGCTGGAAACCAGCTGGCCACCCTTGGGAAAGAAGCCCAAGCACAAGCCCAAGTGCATGCATGGAGGTGGAGGCCATTTGGGACCCACATCGGGAAGGACCTTGGTACTAGGCCCTCACAGTGGGGATTTGCCATTATCTCTGCACTTAGAATGGGTTTATTTTGGAAGGATGTCCCTGACCAACCATTCTCCTGGGCTATGGACTTCTCTGTACAACCTCACCCATGACTGGACTGCTGGACCAGTCCTGGTCCCCTCAGCACTCCTGCAATGCCATCGGTGAAGCTGTGAGCCCAGAACCAGGATATGAGACGCGAGCCAAGCGCTGGCAGGTGCCCGCAAACCTCCTCTGCTAGGACGCAAGAGGATGCGATGCCTTTCTTAAGACCTTTGTTAGGTGAACAGCTCCACCACCCCCAGCCGGATGCTGTTCTTCTCCTGCTCCTGCTTCGTGACTGAGTGTGTTTTTCAGCCTGGCAGCAGGACGAGATGCCACGTGGGTGCCAACACAGCCTGTTTGCATATAGGATGCGGATACAATGTCCTGGCACGGTGGCTGTTCCTCAGGGCCTGTTGAACGAGTCCATCTGGTCCCAAATGAGCAAACAGGCCTGAGCACCTTGGGATGGGACTGCAAAGCAGGTCGTAACTCCTGGGGGGCAGCTGGCTCTTTGGTATGATTCTGTCACTGCATGCTGTAATTTGCAGGGGCAAGTAGAAAGGCTACAAGGAGGGGAAGGTGCTCAGGGGACGGCCACGTTCAGTTAACACAGCTTCTGGTTCTTCTTGGGCAGAGGATTCACCAGTCTCAGCTTTCACACTAGGAGAGAGGGACATTGCTGTGGTTTTTGGGAAGTTGTTGGATACCCCAGAGCCTGCTGCATGCCCTCATCCCTCCGTGCAGGACCCATGGTCACAAGGGGAGGATTCATTTCCCGTGGTCCAGTTGCCCAGGGGAATGTATCCCACATGAGTGGACCTCCAGGAATCAGTGGAGGACACAGGAGACCGGCTGCCCCTGCACCAGCCCTGTGGGAAAACAGGGGACCACTCCGGCAGAGCCACCTGCTTTGGTGGCACCTCTATTGAGGTAGCTGCCTGGAGTCCGCCAGGATAGGATCTGGGAGAGGGATCCATGGAGGTCTTAGGTCCAACTCCCTGCTCAGATCAGGGCAAACTCCAAAATCAGAGCATCCTGGACATGACTCAACACACCCCAGAGCTGCATCTCAATGGGGTCCACAGGTGCACGATGCAGAAATGCCTTTTCCCCTCCACTGGGTATCACGAAAGCCTGGCCAGCCAGCTGGGAGTTGTTAAATGACACAGGTTGACCTCAAAGACCCCATGTGGCACTTGCTGGGGCTCTGTGCTCAGCAAGATGCCAATACTCTGATGTCTCACCCCTCCAGCATCCTCCCAGGATTAACTTGCAGGGCTGAGACGTAAAAATAACCAACGGGGGCAGTGGGTGGGTGGGCATCGCTGTCACCACACCGTCACTAACGTCAGCTTTCCCAAACCCATCTGCACACTGATGCCGGCTGCGAACCCCGTCCAGCATGCCGCGGCTGCGCAAAAGCATCAGCAGAACTGCAGGGGTTTGCCAAAAAAGTATCAAAAGCCCTGGAGCAGCCTCCTCGCTGATGCCTCCCCATCTGCTCTTCGTTAGGCAAATGAGCTGTGTGCTTCTGGCTGGGTGGTCTGGGCTCAGGGACCCCTCTGTGGTTGGCTCCTGGGGTGATGCACAAGGAGTGGGGAGCAACGACAGTGCTCAGGGGAGTGGAATTTTCAGGATTGTGGGCCTGGATCGAGCAGCATCCATATGGATGATGCCTCCAGCCAGGGCTGTGGGCAGCGGCGAGCCCCCGTGTCCCATGGCTCTGGTTCCAGCTGGTAATTAATACCCCACTGTCCTGAGCCTCATCCAAACTTTCTGGGATCATTTCCTAGAAATTTATCATCCCTTCCCAGGCAATATGTCCCAGATGTTGCAACCCATCTCTGTGTTTCGGCATCTGGCTGGTGATGCAAGGCGCTCCCCTCCACAGCACAAAGCCTGGAGGAAGAGCAGCACTTAATGACAACCCCTTGCAGCATCTAAATCCCTTTAATTTCCAAAATGCTTCCATTTTTTTTGTCACATTTAGCGAAGGACTCCAGAGTTATGGTAACTCCTCAAGCATCTCCAGAAGGCAGCTGGGTTGAAAAGTGATGTACAAATTAATTTGTAGCAGCTGTTCTTCCTCCTGGTTGCCCGTAGATGGAGGAAGAGAGCTTCACCCCTTTGGGTTCCCTCCTTCAGAGATCTGGTGGATGAGGTTGAGTGGTGTTTTGGGGCTCTTCTCCTCCCTGCTTTGGCCCACCAGATGCTTGGTTTGAATGATTTAATGTCTGTCCTGGGAAAGATGTTGGCCATGACCTGCACAAGACCCTGCTACTCAATGACGTAAGAACCCGCAAGGAGTAGATGGTCCCTCCAGGAGCCCACACACCTTCTTGAGACACTTGAGATGCCACACGAAACGTGGCCCCGGGATAAGCAACGGTGCCAGGATAAGCAAACACAGCTCCTCCTGGCTCTGACCCTTCCGGTCCATGAGACAATCCAGGACCCATTTTCTGGGTACGCACCCTCACCACCCTGACTCAAGTGGCCACATCCAACCCACTGATGGGCATCCTGAGAAAAAGCTGCTTCGGAGGAGTCCAAACCATGCCAGTGATGGTGCAATGATTGATCTGGACATTCGCAGCCCAGGGACATGGATCTGGCCAATGATGTCTGAGACTGAGTCGTGCCAGGTGAGCCCCACAGATGGAGAGAAAGATTTTCCCCCAAAGAAGTTCTGCTGCTCGGACACTGACATTAGCTGCAGATGGAGATATTTTCGGAGGAATAACTCAACTCACAGAATACGCCATGATTTTTGGAGATTTTTATTATTTTCTTCCAAAACGGAGTGGTTTGTTCAGGAGGGACACAAGTATTCCCCTTCCTCCTTTTCTGATAAAAAGCACTTAGCTTTTCACTTCAAAAAGACACTTTTTCAACAAGAAAACACTCATCTCTTTTTAAGCAAGCAAACCAAAAGAGGCAAGGGTTAAGAAAACCCAGCAGAAACTATATGCTTTGACCTCCCTTTGACCGGGATCGTGTTTTCCTCCCAAATTTTGGTTCAACCACCCAGTTGAAAAATGCCTTCTGCCCCAGCCTCGCCGCTCGGGCCGGCTTTGTGGGTTTTGTCCGGTTGAGAGTAAATGGGATTATTGTGAAACTGGTGGACACACACTTGACGTCGACCCTGTGTGGGAGGAGGAATCAGTTAGAAGACTGTAAGAAACCCGATGTAGTAGGAAAAAAGCAAGAGAAATACGTCGTTGCTTCATTAGCCCCGATAAAGCATTCACAGAAGCAGGGGAAGATAAAACAATCCTTTTCCAGTAAGAGCAAATGTTTGCCCTGCACGATGCAAACTGACCCCAGGTAATCTCAGGTTTAACGACATGGTTTAATACCACTGAAAAGGGCCTCTTTTGTATTTCTCAGGCTGTCATCCAGAGATGTCCTACCTGCCGGGGGATTTCCTACAGATATCTGAAGGTATCCTGGTAGCAGTGACGCTTTTTAAACCTGCTGTGGAATATGTGTTATATTTAAATATATATTTTTAAATTTGTTTTAAACATGTTGTGCATTTATATATATATATATTTGCATAAGCTCTAGTGTTCCATCGCTGGCAGAGGCCACTGGGAAAGGGACAGGGGTAAGGAATGAGCAATGTGATACCTGCTCTGAATCACGCCCTGCTTTTGTGGCTGCAGGATTTTGTGAGACAGAGGTGGGGTAAGCATGCTCGATAATCTCCAGAAAATTTCCCTGCTTTGGAAACTTTCCCACTTTTATAACCTCCACGTGTTGCCCTGCCTCCTCCGGGTAGGACACTGGGTGGGTGATGGAGGATGAGCCGCAGTGGCTGTCACCCCCACGCTCCGTCTCTGGAAGATGGCAATCTGGGTCTTGGACAGGCGCTTTACAACCATGAGGAGCTGAATAACTACTGGTGAAGTTCTTCAACCCCGCCTTGGGGCTCATTCCAGCTCCAGCCCATCTCCCCGTAGGACAGCAGCACAGGGACAGCTCACGGGAGATGCTGGCACCTCCTCGCCACCATACAATTCAGCACAACAAATTTTATTCAACACCATGAAGCTCTGCAGCCTTTCCTTGTGGGCTTTGGTTCCTGTTAACTCATTTTGCAGTTTTTAGTGAGTTGTTCCCCAAAATCTTCCATACGCACTCGAGTGGGATTTTGCCTTCGTTCAGCTTGCCATGTTCATGACCTCTTCCATGCCTCCCCCTTTGGACATAGCACCGACCTTCTGCAGAGGATTTTCTTTCCTCTAACGACATTTTTCACCCTGCTGTTTAGCTCACAAGGCCCTGGGGAACCTTTTTGAATCAGTGCTTTGCATGCTCAGTCCAATTCTACTCCATCTGCAAACATTTCATCCTTGTGTTCAGCTGCTTAATTCTGAGGAGCTTCCTCATTTCTCTGTAATTTTCCCTTTGCAGTTAAGCACTGCAGTAGTAGCTTTTTTTTTTTTTTTTTTTTTTTTTTTTTTTTTTTTTTTTTTTTTCCACTTCAAATACTTTACAGTCACTGAACCGCCTCTGCTAAATCCATACTACTTGCTAACCATGGCCAGGCAGGGATTGAGCCTGTGCCAACTCAAACTCATGCCCAAGCATGGTCAACCCTATAGGCTGGCCATACAGCTGTCCTAGAGCACACACTTGGGGCTTGATCAGGAGGGATTTCAAGACATGAGAGCTCTAATGGCTTTTACAGAGGTTGAACAGTTGTGGACCTCTGCAAGGAAAAGCTAAGAGCGTCTTGCATCAGACACATCTAGTGGACCAGCTCTACTTGTGACTGTTTCAATATGGGAGAGGAAATTATATTGTCTTGAAAGCAAATGTTGTTGCAGAAAATGCCTTTTTCAGACATGTAATGGTCTAGACCAGGGTCCAGGGGATTTCGCCACCATCAGCATCTTCCCAGGACAAGGCTGGTCTTCCTGGGAGACCCTCCCTGGCACACACAGGGTTCTGGGACAACCAGACCCAGTGGGAACCAAAGGGTCCTTCAGACAGGAGCATGTTTCCATGGACACTTCTAGTCTGGGGCTTGGGTTTTTTGCCCAGTAGAGACAGCGTGGTCACCCTGCTTAGGGATGACAGCGCCCTCTGACCACGCTGCTCCAGGGTCAACCTCTCCAGACCTCTGCTCCAGCCAGCAGACTCTGGGCAGGCAGTGACTTTCCTGACACGTAGCCTCAGTCTAATTAGTCTAAGAGGAATATTTGTTCTGGCTTTGCCCAGAGCAGCTGGCCATGGGCCAGGAGGTTTTAACTTCCCAGCCTGAGCCCTGGAGAGTTGCCAGTCAGACTGTCACAGCACAACAAATACCTTGCCCCGACCGTCCATCACAGCTTGGCTGCTCAGAGCTCAGCAGCAACACCAGGGGCTTGTGCGTGGCTGCTCCAGAAGAAGAATAAAAGCTAAGGAGAAGCATCCTCAACTTCTAGTGATGCAGGATCTACAAAATGACTTGGCTTGATGGTATATCTGCACCCCTAAGACAAGTTATAGTCCTCTTTTTTTTCCGGGAAAGCTCAGAATCTGCAAATTTACACAAGGGTGTAAAAGCACTTTCTCGTGCAGCTACACCAAAGACCTTCTTCTTGGTGCAGAAATGTTATGGGGAACTGCAGATGACCCTGATCTGCAGCCAGCCCACTTTTTCCAGAGAGAACGGTGTCTAACTCCCTGCCTGGCTGAGCACACAATGAGAGATATCTTGGGGGTCCTGAGGGATGATTCTCTTTGCTAGTCACTTGGCTTTCTGGTTTTGCAGAGAACAGAGGATAGGGATGTCTCCTTTCTCCCCTAAATACTGTTCCCTGTCACCACCACCACTTTGTTGTTGTTCTGCATGGCCTGGGGTTTTGAATGTAATCTGGAGACAAAGCAAAAATGGAAATTCCCCAGGGCACAGAGGGAAGGAGAATGGAGAGGGAAGAGTTTCTGATCTTGTGGCAGCTGCGTGGTGGCTCCTTGCCCCTGGCTGTGGACCAGACAGCCCGGACTGTGCTGGCTGGGAAGCCGCTGGGACCACTGGGACACGAAGCCCAGGGCAGGCTGACCTCCCTGGTCACATCTCAGCAGACTTTGCTCCTCAAGCGAGCTCATCACAGATACAGAGGCGGAAAGGGGCTGAGGTGACGTGCCTGAGGTCGTAGGGTGGCAGAGTCAGGATGAAACCCTGGGTCCCCAATCCAGCATCTTACAGCCAAGACCATGGGCAACTGGGAGAAGGAGAACAAGGACTGTGGGATCTCTGTCTGTCTGTGCTGGTGGGGGAACGGGGGCACAGACAGCCACGTGCTTTACAGCAGTGACCTGTGGAGCTGGGGAAGCTGGAGGCTTTATCACAGGTGGATTCTCTGAGGTCTAACAGGGGTTTCTCCCTGCCTTGTCCCCCATGGAGGGATCATTCAGTGTCTGTCTCCTCCCTCTTCCACACACTGGTGGGAACACCACCGTCTCTGAGCTTTCCACCTTCCTCCAGGTGTGATCAAATGGACCGACAGGCTCAGAAATAATTAATCTCATGGAAACACACTCCAGTGTGCTGATGAGCACCCACTTCCTTAGAAAAGCCACCGTCAGGCCCCTCCGAAAGCGAATACAGCTTCCTTCAACAACACAAGAGCTTTTGATGCCTGTTCTTTCATTGGGTTTCTCTATTTATTTTCTTATCCCAGAGTTTTCTAGGTATCCCTTGTCCTCACAGGGGAGAGAATGCTGAAACTTCAGGAATCAGCACTTCCCAGTCGGTGAACTGGGACAAGTGCACCAAAGCCAGCAGCTCCTCTCCAGCCAGTAGACGGATACCCGTTGTTAGAGATGCCAGTGAAGCACCAGCTCTGCTTCTTTCCAAGCTCCTTGATGGGCATAGCGAGGATTTCTGATCCATATTTCATTGCTATTTCTTGTTCATCATGTCCCAAGTGCAAACACACTGAAATGATCCAACTAAATTGCTGCTGGCTGCAGTGAGAAATGTAGCAGGTATCAGCCACACACATTACTGCTTGGTAAAAATAAACCATTAAAATCAGTAAGGAAGAAGGCTTGGTGTCCTAGGAAACATCACGAAGAGGAGTTGAGTTCACTGTTCAGGATCTGGCTAAAATGCTGGTGCTGGTTATTTGCCCCTGTTATTATTTCCCAGCCCTCCAGCCTCTCCTTCCCCTCCGCATTTTCCTCTTCTCTCCCCTTCCCCTTCATCCTGGTTAGGATAGCTCCACTTTCTGCAGGAGAAACTCTCCTCGGGGGAGCGTGAAAGGACAAATACTTGGCTTTGCATGTGCTGTTTGTGTGCTTGTGTGCGCTATTTCTAAGGCACTGGTATGTCCCCAGTGCTCCCACCGTCGCCGATCGTGGGAGGTCACTGTAATTCAGCGGTAGGCAGCAAAGGGCTCTGCATAATCCCAAGCCTTGTCCCCAAATATTCAGAAATTGCTAGCTGATGGATGCCCTTTGTGTCATTAAGTGCTTGTGTTGTCCTTTGAAAACAAGTTCAGCGTTGGGTGAATGGATAAACCAAGCAAGATCCTTCCTGAGCTGAAGGGAAAGGGAACCAGGCAAATCCTCAGGGATGCTTAGACCTGCTCGGTGTACCTCGACCAGGATGCAAAGAGCAGTGCTGAAATCCAAAGAGACGGGGAGGAAGGGAGGAAGGTTTTCAGCACATTGGACCAAGCAGAAGGACCTGGGGCAGCTGACCTCTGAGCATCAAAGGCAAGGCCAAGAGAGGGGAAACACCCGGTGCCATTGTGATTTTCCAAGGGAAAGAACTCTGAGCTTGCCAATGCATCCAGCCACGGTGCCATGGAGAACTGGAGAAGGGGCCAACACCTGGATCCCACAGCGGGAAGGGCAGAGCTCTACTGGCCTCTCCTGCCCATGTGTGAATGTGCGAACACAGAGAAATTTAACAGCCAGCTCAGAGACACTGCAGAGAGATGGAGAAACACATCCAAACAGGTCATGGAGAGCTCCGCATCTGCTCTTTGGAGCAGTGACCGCTTGTATCCCCCTCTAGGCGAGGACAGCGTTGCTATTCCTGGTCCATGGATGATTTTTAGCCCACTGTATTGCTGAGAGAGCCTTGTGACTTCCTCCGAGGAGATTCCTCCCCTCCTCCTCCCACTTTGCTGCAAGCAGGGCCCGTGAGGAGAGCTGCAGTCCCCGTGGCTGGGGGTCAGCGCCAGCACACAGGGCATGGCAGGCCCTGAACCTGCTGCCGACCTGCTTGGACAAACATCCAGCCCTGCTGAAGGGCCATTTTTTGCCCTTTCTGACCTCTTTCCACCACTTCATCCCAATTTCCACCTGCTCCTGAGTCCTGCCTGGATCAAGGTGCCGGTGGATGCTCAGTTACAGTTATTTATAGTGGTGATTTTTTAACCCGGGGGATGCAAAGGGCAGCAGAGCAAAGCAATCCAGTTTGAACGTCCGTGACTTTGGACCTGGTCCCAGAAGGACGGGATATGTCCATGCCCCCAAGGCTGGCAGCGTGTGTCCCTCTCCTATCACTGGCACAGCCCAGGGTTGCTTCGCCCTGGATGCAGCTTCGCAGAGCTGAAACATTTCCATGCTTTGCAGCTTGGCAGCGTTTTGCTGATGGCTGTTCTCCCACACGTTATCTCAGCCCAGCTCCCTGTGTCTGTACCAGCCCTTATCTGCCCCCAAACACTCTCCCCGTGCTTTTAAACTGGGAGCACATCCCTTCCCTACAAGCTTGTTTTGCAGGCTGGCTGAGCGTGGTGGCACGGAGGTATTTAGGGCAGGAAATATGTGCTTGTATCTATTTTTCCTCTTTTTTTTTTCACCTTTTCTCTTCACACCGTAGCTTCAGTTCTCAAACTGGGAGCCGGTTTGCCCCAACATGGGTGCACTGGGAGGGATAGGAGAGGCATGCTGGGAGGTATTGCTGGAGGAGCAGGACCTCCACTCGCCATGCACAGAGTAATGCTGGGCTCAGTGGCTCTCTCCCCTTATCCGCAGTGGGTGAAAGGTGCAAGATGCCCCCAAAGGTGCTGAGCCAAGCAGCCCTGGGGGGAAAGCACGGGCTGGAGCCAGTGGCCGGTGGAAACGGGAGTGTTTGGGCTAAGGGAGAGGCTGATTAGAGCTGCTCAAGGCCCTCAGAAAGCCGACCTCACTGCAGCAGTGAGGGTGAGGAGCTGGAGCAGAGGGCCTGGCTTGGACATCCCCCTGCACATGGGACCCCCTCTGCCTTGATTGCTGAGATCAAGCAGCCCAGTGTTCATTGCAATTGTGATTTCCAGAGACATAGTGATTTTAGGGCATTTGTGGTTGCCTGAGACCCCCTCCCAAGCCTTGGTCAGCAATGCTCTTTGGGAACCAGGTGACTGGTGGTCCTCTGCCTTTCCAAAACTGCCTGGGTCCCCCCAGAGCACCACTGCTTGAGCACGGGTGATACTCTGTGCCCAGAGCCACGTGGCTGAAGACCACCACACCTCCTCTGAACACCTCCTGGGAAAGCTTCAGCCCTCTGACTCTCCCATCCAGAGCAACCTTCCCCGCCCTGCTCCCTTCTTCGCATCTGTGGTGTCGGTGAGGTGTGAGATGCCTGTTTTGGACAGAAAAGAGTGGCAGAAAGTAGGAAGTGGGGCAGAAAGCAGGTGCCTCCATGTTACAAATCCTCCTCCAAATTTCACTTAACTGAGTAATTTCTCACCAGCCCAGTATTTTACTTCCTTTTCCCCAAAACTGTATGCAACCTTGGCTCTTTGTGCTCAGTCTGTCACATATGTCACCAGCCTCCAAACTCAGGAGTTATCTTGGTCCAGCCAAGGAGGATAAGTGCCAACAGTGGCAGCAGACGCAGAGGTGCCATAGCCTGGGGAGGAAATATCTAAAATGAAGCAAGTGTGAGAGGAATTTCTGTGCTGTGTACAAATCTGTGTATCACACTGTGTTGGTTTCAGTGGTGCTTAGCTGCTGGCTGAGGTTAAACCACACCATGCACCCGTGCTTCCAGCTCCAGCTCCTTCCTCATCTTACTTTTTATGATTGCAGGATGTTCTCATTGAACGTTCTCCAGAAAAGCTTTTATGGGAATTGGGACCTAATTCTCTCAAAAGCCCTCAAGACTGATGTTTTCCACAGCCTGGAGTACATCTTTAAGGTGACTGAGATGGTGAACCTGGCTTGGCAGAGGACTTGGATGAGGATGGATCCCTCTCTTGGGGGAAGTGGGGTACATCTGTCCTGGTTTCAGCAGGTAAAATGTCAACTGTAGGAGCATGAGCTGTGTCTCAAGCATCAGTGAGAAGGATACTTCCAAAACACAGTTGATACCATCTCCAAGATGGAAGGTGTATTGTCCTCTGGAGGTAGCTGGTTCTCCCCATGATCTACAGAAGCAAGCTTGAGACACAGACGTGGACCTTTTAAAACACATCTGGGCTCATCAGACCAAAATTAGGCATTTAGGATGGATCTCCACGCAGTGTAGCTACCCAGACTCTTTGTCAGGAGAGATGTAGGTGCTTTGTAGTGCTGTTCATCCCCAGCTGTGCCTGTGCTGCCTCCCCAAACCAGCCGGAAAAGGGCCCATTTCCAAGCAGAGCATGTCAAGGAGCCATTGTGCCCAGATGTTTCTCCAGGAGCAGGCTCCTCCCTTGCCTCACAAGAGCGCTGACAATCTCTGCCAGCTGTGCTAACATCTGGACTTTGCTATCCTGCAGGAACATCCTCTTCAGAGGACAGAAGTTCATCCGCTTCAGCCAGAGCTTTTATCTCTGATCTAATGACAAACCCATGACGTTCATCCTCCGCAGCATGTCTGGAGGCTGGCTGGGGTTTACTGAAGAGAGGAGGAGGATGACGAGCTCACCGTGTCCTCACAAGGCCTCTACGTGGGGCAAAGCAGCCCCGCCTGTACTCCTGATGTGCACTACAGTGGGTGGGAGAAATCCTCACATAAAGGCTTGGAGAAGGCTGGCACTAGCAGCTCCTCCACCTTGCAAAGGAGTAGACAGAGACTGGGACAGGCACGTCCTTGTTTCACCGAGCTGTGGCTTCAAGGACTTTCCTGGTCACCTCCCAGGCACAGGAGAGACCCCCACCTTCCCACACAAGTGGACAGGGTTTATTTCCTGAGGGTGTCCTTTCCTCCCTTCCCTTCCACAGAATGGCTGAGCCTGGCAGGAACCTCTGGAGACCATCTAGTCCTACCACATGCTCAAGCAGGCTGCCCAGGGCCACATCAAGATGGGTTTTGAGCATCTCCAAGGATGGAGACTCCACAACCTCGGCTGGCAACCTGTGCTAGTTCTTGACCACCCTCACAGTAGCAAAATAATTTTCTTATGTATAAACAGGATTTCTGTGTTTCAGTTTGTGCCCATTTTACCGCCTGTCCTGTCACTGAGTACCACTTAGAAGACCCTGGCACCATTTTCATTATTCCCATCCCATCAGGTATTTTATAAGATGCTCCCAAGTCTTCTCATCTCCAGGCTGAACAATGTCACTTCTTTCAGCCTCTCCTTGTATAAAAGATGCTCCAGACTCTTCTTCTTCATCTTCAGGACCCTTCACTGGGCTCAAGCCAGTATGTTCATGTCCTTCTCATGCTGGGAGGCCCCAGAAGCCCACCAGGACACCCAAGACCTGCTGTGCAGAATTTCTTTCCAGCCACTCAACACCCAGCCTGTGCTGGTGCCTGGGGTTAGTCCTCCCCAGGGGCAGGACTTTCCATTTCCATTGATTGAACTCCATAAGGTTCCTCTCTGGCCCTTTCTCCAGCTTGGCCACATCCCTCTCCATGGCAGCACGTCCATCAGGTGTATCAGTCACTCCTCCCAGTTTCATATCACTTTTCCTTTTGTCAGGGCTTCCTAAAGGACAGGGAATCACTGGGCACCACTGAGCACAGGGCAGGGGACTTTCCACCCAAGACTGCCATCCCCAAGATTGGTGAGTAGGGTCAGTCTGGAGAGGGGACAGCCAGGGGAAGCTCCCAAGCAACTGGATGAGCCAGGTCTGGCCTCAGACCTGCAGAGCATCAACCCATGGCCAGGCAGGGCTGAAGACTCCTACAGTGTCACTGGGGCAGGGACTGATGGCCCTGGTCTGAGCTGAAATGGGGATCCTGGACCCATTGGCAGGATTGGGGGAGGCCCCAGGGGAAGCTAGTCAGTGATTTTAAAATGAATAATTGTCCTCAAGCTCCCAACACTTTTTTCTTCTAAGTGGCCAGAACTGATCACAAGGAGGAGGGAGTGGACAGGATGGATGGTGCATGATGGACACGGTGCAGGTCTCTTGAAGACATGGCTACGGAGTGTTGGTCATCTGCTTAAGATCATAATAGCTGTGAAGCTGAAGGGGTCGGGAAGAGTTTTTCCCTTCTGGTTTGGGCCATGGAAAGTTTCACTGAGGTTTTGGCTCAGTTTCTCTCCTCCCACCACACCAGCTCCAGCTGAGATGAAAGTGGTTCCATGCAGAGGCACCATGGTCCAAGGTGATGGATGTCTCATTTCTGCTAGGGATTTTCCATCGTCTTTAGATTTCTGCCTTGCAAACAGGCATGAGAGACCCTTCC
>NW_020799091.1:880081-886738 GCF_003259725.1 Athene cunicularia | reverse complement strand
ATAAAATAAAATAAAATAAAATAAAATAAAATAAAATAAAATAAAATAAAATAAAATAAAATAAAATAAAATAAAATAAAATAAAATAAAATAAAATAGTTAAATGAAGCCAAACCTTAGCACAGCACGCTGGTGTGAGTTAAGTCGCCCACTGCTGCCTTCACTGCCCGAGCCGAGTGCTGCCTGCGCTGCCTGCCAGCACACGCAAGCACGAGAGGAACGAGCTGATCTTGTTTGCCATCCAACTCCCCTCCTCCCTCCTCGCCGATGTGCAGAACCTCGCTGCCGCCTTGGTTTTGCAACACATCCCCAACGGGACTGACCTGCTTGAACATTTTTAGTTTGGGCAGGTCTCGGGCGTCCTGGGTGACGCAGGACAGGCAGGGTGAGGGCAGGAGGGCCCTGCCTGCTGATCCAGAGGGTTTCACCTCTAGCAGACATGGTGTACGATCCCCCCATTTGAGGGTCCTGGAGTCTTTTCTAGGTGTTAGCTGGAAACTGGTTATTCACTCTTTTGTGCAACTGGAGAAACTGAGGCACAGACAGGGCTCACCACAGCAATGCCCCAGGAGCTGGCTGGGCCACCCTCCAGCTCCCAGCAGTGATGGGTGCAAATATTCTTGCTCAGGATGGTCTTACCACCCCCCAGGGATGCACCTGACCACCATATCAGCATCTCCCGAGCATCCGTGGACATCTCCTGGCCACACCCCTGTGCCCGACAGGCACCCAAATATCACCCCCCATCCCTGCAGCACCCAAAACCCCCAAACACGTGCAAGGCACCACATCGAAAGAGAAGGTGCAGCAACCATGGTTGGTTTTGCCCAAACCAAGACAATTGATGGCCAGGACCCCCCAGGATTGTATGTTCCTTGTTATAGTTTCACCCCAGTGTTTATACAAAACGTCTGGGCACCGGCTCTGCTCTGAGGTTTGTTTAAAAGATCCTGCCAAGGGTAACACTGCTTCCAGCACCGTTGCATGAGGACCGTGTCCCTGCAAAAACTGAGTCCATCCTGGGAAGCTATTCCCGTCTCCTTCCTTATCCTGGCCACCGAGCTGGCCCCAGACCCCTAATTCTTGCTGCTGTGGGGGTAATGTTGCCCGTAACCCAAAGCAAACCCTATAGCACGACTTGAGTGGGTTTGTTGGTGTTTCAAGTCCTCCTCTGCTTGCAGAAAAGAGGATGCAAGGGATTTCCTGGTGGGTTAGGTGAGAAGAAAAAGATGGGAATCTTCCCATTTGAGGATGGAGGACATGAAATGGCCCCTCTGTGGGGATGCTCCTGGTAAAGCCTCCAGCAAGCCGCGTTTCAGTCATCTCCCAGCAAGCAGTGCAGAATAACCTGTTATCCATAAATCAAGGAGTATTAATATCAGGCATATCTCCAAAATATTCCTATAACATGTAACCAGCACACTGGGTTTCGCTGAATAGAAACTTCAAGCCCTGATGGGGGTTTTTTTGCCGACCCGTAAATGGCGGAAGAGAAAACTTGTGTCTAAATTTTGCTTTGTTTCTGTAATTCTGCTCTTTTCCAAAAACAAATTCTTGGAACGTGGCTTCTGCTTTCACTCTCTTCAAGGGCATGGTGTGATTTTTGAAGAAGCAGAACCGAAAGTGAGAAGCAAGAACACGTGAGTTGCTCCACGCAGAATACTTCACCGACAATGCCGGACATGAAACTTTTTTTTTTTTTTTCTCCCAAAATAAATGTCCAGTTTGGTCGCCTTTACAATAGAAGCAACAGGACACGGTGGCTTCAATATTTGCAGCAGTGGTTGGGTGTGATGGACCCAGTTTCAGGCAAACGAGAACCAGCTCAAGAGTTGAGTGGGTCCTTTCATGGTCCTGGGAAGCAAATGGTCCATGCACTGAGCTTTAATTCCTGGAAGGTTTTGGTCCCTATGGGGACCTCATGTCTGGGTGTTATTCTGGCTGCTCAGGAGTTCCCAGGGTCTCCACCACACCCTCACAGCCCTTGACAAGGGGTTGGACATCCTGAGTCAACAGCATTGCATTTAATGGTGTTAACGAGCAAAAAGAGCTGCGAGAGACTCAAAATTCCCATTTCAGAAAGGCACAGACTAATTGCACGGACTAAAATTTGTACTTCCATCCAGCTGGGAGATTTGAGCCGTGGCTTGGAAGTCTCGAGTGAACTCACCACCCTCAAAATCCCTTATCACTTGCTGCAAGAGCAGAAGAACCGAGCACGGGGTTCCTGGGGAAGCAACGACAAGTTGCACCAACAAGTAGTTTTTAATGCAAAGCATTAAATTTGAGGGGCACAAAATTGTTGGGTTCCTGGTGACTCACACCCAACCGAGTGAGAAATTTGCCTGTCTTGCCCTTGTGCTGCCTCGACCCACCCGTAAGACCCAGGTGTTGGGTGGCCATGAGACCGGTGACAATCTGCTCCTGCGGCAGCACGTGGTGGCAAGTTGGGACACTTTGGCCCTGGTTTACAGGGATGGACCGTGATCGTGGAGCTCCTCTGGTTGACTCATACCTGAGATGCTGGTTTTCAACCTTAAAATAACTGTTGTCACCCTATGAATGTACTTGGGTGTGTGGTCCTGCTGGGATGGTGGTAGCCCAAAAGCAGGCATCTCCATCAACATTTCCACCCTTCACCCCTGGTTGTAACTTGGGGGCAATCGTTTCCCAGAGGGGAAACTCTCCAGCTGGAGAACTCTCTCTGGTCCAACAGCCAAAACAAACAAGCTATCGAGGAAACAGCAATGAGTCGAGGGAAGTTATTTTAAATCTTTCCCGGATGGAAAATACCAAAGGTACCGGCAGGTCTCCTGCACTTTGGCCTCCTTATTCCTTCCTCTGGAAAGCACAGGAGCACGAAGGCGGAGAGCCGAAGGGACATGGCATGCTCCTCCATCACCCTTTGGGCACCTGGCAACATAGCCAGATCCTACAGGTCCTCATGGGGATCTGAGCCTGCTTTTGGGCACCCTTTGATATTCACCTGACACCTACACCCATCCCTGGGGCTGCTGGCAGAGCCCAGTTCTCCCAGCACTGTGATGGTGGAGCTCCATGCTGGGCTGCACTTCTGCTCCATACCACGGTCTCCCATCACGGAGGATGGGAAGGATGGGTGTTTATGAAAAGGTGTGTTGGTGAGAACACTGACATGGCCATCGCTGTGCTGAGCCTCAGGAGCTCGGGGCTCTCCCGGGATGGGAAGAGCCACAGAGGGGTGAAAACGCAAAAGCACTGGGTGATCTGCTGACATGGGAAGGAGGGGAAGAAGCTGCATGAGAGATGGTGGCAAACCTGGAGGCGTTTGATTTCCACCCAACCATGCAGAACTCAGAGATGTCCCTGTTCTAGGCCCCAGTTCTGTCCTCGAAGGGAGAAAGTGCAATTATTTGTGAGGATGAGGCAGTGAGTGTCGGTGACGTCCCCCTTTGCAGACCCTCTTAGCAGTGGGGATGGAGAAGACCTCTCAACAATGGCTACAAAGTGCGAAGGCCCATCTTGGAAACCTCCATCATGAGACCCCCCTCATGCCCTGACATTTCCCACCCCTAAAACTCCCAGAAATGAGTCCCAAAATCTCCCTTCCCAACCTGTTTCACCAACAGAAAAACAAGGTCTCCTGTGCCCAAGCACCCACCACTTTCCTTCTGCTGAAGTCATGGATGAAGCAGCTGGAGCCTAAGATACCACCCAGGCCTGGATCCCCGTGCTCTGCACTGATTCTTGAGGATTCCCAGGAAAACCAATGAGCAAAAGTGACCTTGAGTCCCTGAGGCACATCAGGGTGTGCCGGCGAGAGGAAAGGAAGCCTGCGAAGATCGAAGTGTTAATCATCTACGTGCTGGGAGAGGAGAGGCTCAGCAACCCCTTCCTCCTCTGCTGATGTCCGCAGGGCTCTAGGAGAGCAGTCTGGAAAGGAAAATGAGCTGAAACACCCTTCTTGAGAAACGCTGATGCATAGGAACTGCGGGTCAGCTCACATCTGGAGCAAAGCCAAGGCTTTTTTTGCCTGAATTCCCATCAAAGCCAAGATTTCCTGGCACTGCCTTGGAGCCCTGGCAGAGTAGCTGCGTTGGACTCATCACCAAAAATGGCCAAAAATGTGGGCCTGGGACCCATCATGGCAATGGAGGTTGACCAATTTCTCCAACACAGAGGTCCATCACCGAGACTTGTATTCTTCTGTCAGGGCTTTCACCCCAGGTAGCTGCAACGGTTTGACTGTGGTGAACGTTGATCGCAGCAAAAGGATGGAGGCACCATCAGAGCGGACCTCAGGAGATGAGACTTTCTTCACAAAACACCGTCTCTGACAAAAATCTGAGGACTCAAAGGCAGGTGCTGGGGTAGCAGAAGCCTGCAAGTGAGCCCGGGGGGACCATCTGGTTAAAAAAGAGAAAGTTGCCACTAAATGTCACCTCCTCATGAGCAAGCTCAACCAGGTCCACCACCCTGGTAGGCTGGTGTTGTCAGAAGGACACGAGAAATTAACTCCATTTCCGTTATAAATAGCTTTTAGATGTAATTAAACTTTTCATGCAAGGCATCTCCGGTCTGGTGAGCAGCAGCAGAGCCTGAGGCAGGAGGGACCCAGCCTTCATCCCTCATACATCTGTGTTGGGGGAGAACCTGAAAGCCCTGCAGGCCCCTCCCCATGGGGACACCCAGCGTCTGGTGGTGGGGACACCCCTGCCCTGAGGCTTTTCGTGAAGCCTCGGCATTTGAAAAATGCCGCTTTTTGCCTCCAACAAGAGTTTTGTGTCGGTTGGAGGAGCACGGTCCCAGCTCTCGGCTTCCTCCCCGGCAGATGCTCCTGTCTCCATCTTCACCATCCTGTGACCCGCCGGTGGCTGGAAGCTCAGAGCCCGGTGGGATGGTGCAATTACCCCGGGCAGCAGCGGCAAAGGTCGCCTGGAATCAGCCGTTAATGTGATTACTGGCAACGTCCAGCCGGAGGAAGAGAAACCAGGCGGTCAAAGAGTCTCACGAGGCCAAATCCAGCCACCGTGCCAGGCCTTTTTGCCAAGGATTAATTCAATCGGTGAGACTCCAAGAGGAACCCAGGCTATTCCCTTTCCCTGATTATTTTTCCCAATGAGCTCTGCCTGCCTTTTGCATGCATAAAAAGAGATGTAAAAACGGTGCCTTGCTTGAAATCTCTTTTTTTTAGCCTTGCCACTGCCTCCAAAATTCCCTCTCCCATCCCTGCTCAACCCCTAAATGTCGTTTTTTTTGGGGGGGTCCCATTTATTCCAAGTGCTGTAGGGCTGGGCTTGCAGTTACGGGTCTGGCTATCGGGCTTGGTGGAGGTGATTGGAGCTGGCAGGCAGCCAGGAGCTGTTATTTTATTTTATTGTTTTAACACTCCCTCCACTATTTACAGTGTCCTCACAGCAGGACAGGTGGCTACAAGGCGTTCACCTTGGGGACCTGCAAGGATACCCATTGTGCCGGGAGGAAGGAGGATACCAGCTCTTTTTCACCAGTTTGCCCTGAAGACAGAGGCAGCACTGGAGGTGGGATAAGTGCTCTCACTGGTGGCTCATCGGAGGAGTGAGCTGTGCCCGTTCTCAGCTGACATTCCCCGGATGCTTGCGGAAAGCCCTGGGCTCCCCATCGCAGGCTGCTGGGCTTGTTTGCACAAGGCGTGTTTTCTGCTCGACTCTGGGGAAAGACACTTTTCCCCCCGGTTTCCGTCTCTCTGTGGCGGTTGAGGGAGCGGGGAATTTCACAAGGGCACCGAGCCATCGCCAACCCAACCCCACAAGCCCGGGCAGCCCCAGGAAAAGGGTGATGGCTCCAGCCTGGCTGTGGTTGCAAATATTCACTGCTGCTCCTGCCAGAGCCCATCTCCCCCGTGGCTCCGTTACCCGGCTTGGCCGCGGGCTCGCGCCAGGATCGATGACAGCCTGCGTTGGCCTCCGTAACGCAGGCGCCGGTGGGATCCAGATGGGCTGTGGTACCTCCTTCCACCTCCCCATCCCACACCGTGAAGCCGAGCCCCTGCCCAAAGCTCCTCACCTCATATTTGGGGGTGCATGGCTCAACGCTCACACCCCGCATGGAGCTCCATCATCCCGGCACCCCTTTGCCTTTCCCCTCTACCTAGACCCGCCACAAACCCCTACAAAGGAAGGAGGGGAATAATTTTGGAGGGCAAACTGGGCTTCCAGGGAAAGGAAGGGCCAAGCCGGTCATCCCGTGTAATCCCGGCATCCCTGGGCTATTTATGCATCGGCCCTTTCATATCCACCACGTCCCCCCGGGGTTCCTTTCCTTATTGCTCTTTAATAGCCCTGCTCAGGAAGCGCCCGGGCTTGACCGCCTGGTTAATGAGTTCCGAAGCCACCGACACCTTCGGTTGCCACCCGGTGCCGCGGGGAGACCCTGTCCCCAACACCCGGCTGCTCGCCGAGGGCTCCGGCACCTCCCAGCCTCCGGCCAGGACAATCCAGTTGTTGGCTGGAGCATCCCTCACCCTATAAATCCCATTTTTGTGGTTTTTGGAATCACTCAACCCGCCCCCCCCCTTTCAATACAGATGTTCACCCATGATGCCAAAACAGATGTTTGCATGACAGCCCCCCCCCCTTACAGCTGGCAGGCCCCCAGCCCAGATGTTCCCCTGTCCCCATCCAGCTGTGACCCTTCCCC
>NW_020799091.1:876863-880031 GCF_003259725.1 Athene cunicularia | reverse complement strand
AGGGGAGGGGGGGACACGGGGACCACGGCCGCTGAGCACCGCTGCTGCCCTGCCGCATCCCGCTGCCGGTAAGTGCCGCGTACGGGAGGGACGGGACCAACGGAACCGCGGCAGGATGGGACCCGAGGGGGGCAGAGGGGACAGGGCAGGATGGGGCTGGACCGGGCAGGATGGGACCCAAAAGGGTCAGACAGGACCGGGCAGGATGGGGCCGGACTGGACAGGATCCGGGTCAGGGGGAGACCCGAGAGGGTCGGGTAACACTGGGCAGGATGGGACCCCAACGGGTCAGATCGAGCTGGGCAGGATGGGACCCGAAAGGGTCAGACAAGCCCGGGTCAGGATGAGACCCGAGAGAGTCAGGTCAAACTGGGCAGGATGGGACCCCCAGTAGGTCAGACCAAACTGGGCAGGATGGGTTCCCAACGAATCAGATCGAGCTGGGCAGGATGGGACCCCAACGGGTCAGACAAACCCGGGTCAGGATGAGACCCGAGAGAGTCTGGTCAAACTGGGCAGGATGGGACCCAGAAGGGTCAGGCAGGATGGGGCTGGACTGGACAGGATCGGGCCCGAGCGTGTCAGGCAAACCCGGGTCAGGATGAGACCCGAGAGGGTCAGACCAAACTGGGCAGGATGAGACCCCAGTGGGTCAGACCAGACTGGGCAGGATGGGACCAGAGCAGGTCAGTGTGAACCAGGCGGGATCGGACCTGAGCAGATTAGACCGAAGTGGGCAGGATGAGGCTGAGCTGGAGAGGACAGGGCCAGAGCCGGAGAGCGTTGGTGCTGTGGTTGGGCTCTAGGCTGGTCCCAAAGCCACCCCACATCACAGCTGCAACTTTCTGGGGAGGTTTAACAGCGGAGCAGGGCTTCAAATCACGCCGTGACCCCCAGGGCAGGGCTGGTGCAGAGCTCCGCGGGTGGGTTCACCCCAGACCCTCTGCTCCCACCGTCTGGGTGCGCCCGGGATGCGCTTGGACCTCCCGGAGCATCCTGCTCGAGGGACCTGGTCTTCCCCAGCACCTCCGCTGCGGGTGCCAGGAGCCTGGCCTCTGCCCTTTTGTATAAATCTGTGAGGATTTGCACATATATACACGCAGAACTAGAAATGTATTTGTGTATATGAGCATGTGTGCGTAGCCGTGTGTATAGAAGCACAAATACATTTGTATATGTATGGACGGAGTTATGTATATACGTGTGTGAGTCCATGTGCTCCGAGACATCTATTTGTGTATATAGGTACAGAAGTTTGTATATATGTGTCTGTGGAGACATCTATATTTCTATAGATATGTACGGAGAAATGTGGGCATAT
This sequence comes from Athene cunicularia, assembly GCF_003259725.1. Taxonomy (NCBI): domain Eukaryota; kingdom Metazoa; phylum Chordata; class Aves; order Strigiformes; family Strigidae; genus Athene; species Athene cunicularia. The sequence goes on along the minus strand of NW_020799091.1, from coordinate 878,710 downwards.
ATAGGTGCATGTAGAGCCATATATACGTTTGTATATATATGTCTGGGGGGATATTTATGTAGAGGGGTATAGATAGAAGTATATATGTGTAGAGGTGTATTTGTGTGTAGAAATCTAGATAAAGGAAGAGGTATATATGTATAGAGGTGCCTTTATGTATAAAGGTATAGATAGAGGAGTATATATGTATGGAGGTATATTTATGTGTAGAGGTACGGGTATAGAAAGAAGTATATATGTCTAGATGTATATTTAGTATAGAGGTATATAGAGAGAGGTATATATGTGTAGAGGGATATTTATGAGTAGAAGTATAGATATAGAGATAGGTATATATGTAGGGAGGTGCATTTATGTATAGGGGTATAGATAGAGACATATATTTATAGAGATATTTATGTGTGGAGGTACAGCTATAGGAAAGAAGTATACATGTGTAGAGGTATATTTATGTGTAGAGGTATAGATATAGAGGTAAATATGTGTAGAGGTATATTTGTGGGTGGAAGTATGGATAACGAAAGAGGTATGTACGTATAGAGGTGCCTTTATGTATGGAGGTATAGCTATAGAGAGGTATGGATGTATAAAGGTGTATTTATACGGAGCTGTATGTGCTGGTACATATATGCTCGTGCATACGTATGTGGGGGAACATGTGGCTGTGTATGTGCCTGTATGATTGTGTGTTTATACGTATGGATTTATACAAGCCCAGCCAGAGCCCATGCTGCCAGCTGAGACCAGGCCAACTCATTGCACCTTCCCCGTCCCCAGCATCTCCCGTTTCCAGCAGGAAAACACTGCCCGGCTTGCTCAGAGCATCCCTGAGATGTTGGTTTATTTTAGAGACGGGACACCAAAGTGTGGGGAGGTGAAGGGAGTCACTCGAGGACAGAGTAAATCAGTGGCAGAGCCACTCAGCATCACCGGCGCGACCGTCCCTGCTCCCTGCCCCACATGTCCACGAAAATGTCACAATTTGGCCACATCATTACACCTTTGGGCTTCAATAAACAGAGATTTCCCTTAAAACACCCAAGCCTGGGCCAGGTGGGACACAGCCACGGGCACCTGAAGATGTTCTGGGCCCAGCCAGGCTGTGTTTGGGGACAGGGACATTGTGGCTTTGGCCAAGCAGGGCGGGAGCATCCTCCCTTCATCCCTTTTGACATCTGCTGAGCTGGAGCTTTCGCTTCCACCTCTGCCACCCCAGCCCTGTCACCAAGCCACCGAGCCGTCTCCGCCACGGTCTCCTCGCAGGGCAGGATGAACCAAGGAGGAAGGTTTCCAAGGGAGGAAGCCACCCCCACATCCCATCCGAGGGCAGCAGCAGCCCAGATATTTTCCCACAGTAACAAGCTTGCCGAAACCCCCTTCATTTTAACATCAGGGTGTTAATTAAAGCTAATTTCACCAGGGAAAGGCCTGCACGAGGCAGTGTGAAAGCACTTCTCTTTCTTCACCCCGTTCCTCCTTCTCAGGCCCCTCAAAGCCTTGGGATAAGGGTGACCCCATCCTACAGAGCACCCTAAAGCCATGAGAACCCCCTTTTTCCTCCCCCGCAAGTCTCATTTCACCATGGATTTCACTTGATGCCCATCACCGTGGCATCAGGGGACCCCTTCCCCACCTCCCCTACCCCCTCCAAAATCTCCTCTCACAATGGGTTTCTCCCGGTGCCCATCACCGTCGTGTCAGGGCACAGGGACTGTGTCCCCAGAATCCCACAGATTTCGGCTTTTAGGGGTGGTAGATGCCCACCCCATCACCCCAAGGGCTGCCAGGGATTCCTGTCATGAGTTATTTTATGGAAAAAAAAAAAAAAAAAAAAAAAAAAAAAAAAA
>NW_020799091.1:871443-876813 GCF_003259725.1 Athene cunicularia | reverse complement strand
AAAAAAAAAAAAAAAAAAAAAAAAAAAAAAAAAAAAAAGGAGTTTTTTGGATAATCTGCCAGGCTAGATCATGACCCAGGGACATGCCACGGGTGCAGCAGCAGGACGAGGCCGAGTGTCTTGATGTGGTTTCATTAATTAGAAACAGCGGCAATTTATGAGGTTACAGGCAGTTTCAGGCAGTGGTTACAGTGGGGATGGGGATTCTCCAGTGTCTGATAGAAAGGTTGTGCTTGGCACATCCCCCAGCTGGGCTTTTCCTGCGATCAGGAGGGATTTTTTTTTTATCCTCTCCTCCAGCTTTCCTATCCCTCCCAGCCCAGCAGCATTGAGATTCAGTGCCCGGTTTCCCTCTTGCAAAAAAGGTTTCTTTTCTCATTTGCCATTTTTTTTTTTTGACAGAGGGGGAACGTCCCTTGTTTCTTCAGCTGCTCATTATATTTTTGGCTCAGCACCGGCTGTGGGTGCCTTCTGCCACTGATGGCCTATGTAGCCTTGGGCATGTCATTTAGCAGTCCACTGCAAGCACCCTAACATCCTTCCAGGGGATGTTTTGGGGAGAAAAATCTGTTAAAATGGGGCATGAGCCACATTGGTGTGCTCCAAACCCAGTGCTTGTGCCTCAGTTTCCCTTGTGTCTCTGCAGCAAGAGGGGAAAAGGCAAATGGAGCATCTTCCTCCTCTTGGTGTCACCATGCCAGGTGACCTCAGCTGTCCCCAGATGCCTTGGCAGGAGCCAAAAATGGGGGAGAAGACCCCAAATGAGGGAAAGGACCCCAAGATGGTGGGAAAGAGCCAAAAATTCATGGATGTAGTGACACAGCTGATGGCCTCAACTGGCCACATCCTGGCATCCCCAAGCCAGGTCTGGGCCACATCCCCTGCCGCGGTGGCATTTACCGGCTCTGGATGTCCCTTGGTGTCCGGGTACGGCTCTTTCTGGGGTGCACTGTGGGTGCACAGGGGGGGTGTCTGTGCACACGTGTAGAGCGCATCCATGGGAGCGTGCACACGCATGTCTGTGCGTGTAGGCAGCCTGCTTGTGTGTGTATAGGGGGTCCACCTATGTGTGTAGGGGACGAGGATGCATGGAGCCGGGACGGGGCTGTGACACGCCATCCCCACACGGTCATGCAGGGCCGTGCCGTGCCGTGCCACGCGGTGCCCACTGTGCCACCCAGGTTTCTGTTCCCCATCGCCTCGGGGTGCTGCTGTTGGGTGGAAATGGGAAGCGTTGCTCAATGGGGCCAGCACAGCACCCCAGAAGCCACGGATTTTCCGGGGTGCTGGGCAGAACAGCGGGTCCCAGTAACCTGTGGCATACCCCGGCACCCCGTGGCACCCCAACAGGTAAGGCCTTGCTTGCCTCTTGCTGGCCACCTTGTCCCCAGGGTCACAGCGGGGTTCCTGTGAGCACATGTGGGGTGGCAGAGGCTCCTGTGGGTGCCCAGGGTGGGGGCTGCCCCTGGGGCTCACGGGAGGTTTGGGGGGTCCCAGGGGATAAGGCGGTTCACAGCCCTGGGGGCGCTACTTGGCTTAGAGGTGGCAGATGTGGGGTGCCCGGAGCTGGGGTGACAGTGGGGTGCAGTGGGGTGTCAGAGGGCTCAGCGGGGTGCAGGGGGGCTCACTGGGGTGCCAGAGGGGCTCAGTAGGGTGCAGGGGAGGGCTCAACAGGGTGCAGGGGGCTCAGTGGGATGCCAGAGAGGCTCACTGGGGTGCCAAAGAGTCTCAGCACTTTGCAGGGGGAGCTAAACGGGGTGCAGGGGGCTCAGCAGGGTGCAAGGGACTCAGTGGGGTGCAGGGGGCTCAGTGGGATGCCAGAGTGGCTCGGTGGGGTGAAGGGAGCTCACTGGGGTACCAGAGAGGCTCCGCAGGGAGCGGGAGGCTCAGTGGGGAGCAGGGGGACTCAGTGGATGCCAGGAGAGATATGTGGCAGCAGGGAGAGCAGGGGTAGATTGATCTACAAGTCCAGAGCACCCCCAAAAATGGGGGAGCCTTGTCCGTGTCCCCAACACTCTTCCCAAGCCGATTTCCATGGCCAAGCTCTGCTCTGAGCCTGGTAAATCCCCAAAGACCCGAAATGGGGCCACCACGGTGGTACGAGCTGAGGGGGTGGCCCCTGGACTTGTGTGCTCCCCCCAAGTCCCCTCTGTCCCATGGACTTTGCCAGAGCTTGGCCACCCATCTCCCTGCCTCAGTTTCCCTTCCCAACTGCCGTGGGGACACCGGCCACCCCATTTCCAGGCAAGCTCGTCCCCGCCGGGGCGTGCAGGGGGGAGCAAGTGTGGACGGAGGAAGCGAGAGGAGGAAGGAGAAGCAGCTCTGCCCACGTCTGGGCGGCTGCAGCCTCGGAGAGTGGAGCACCCATGGGTGGCATAGCGAGGGGTTCGGCCGAGTGACGTGACCGGGGTCTCTTCGTGCTGTAGGACCACTGAGAAAAGCCTCTGAGACAAGCGGATGGCCTCTTCCTCAACTCAGAGCAGCCCGGAGGCCACGTGGATGGGCTCCCTTAGCCCGCCAACCCGAGAAACTCCGGGACCAGACTGTCACCAGCCTGGGTTCCCGGATGAATGTAACCACCAAACCTCTGTGGGTCGTGCTGGGCTCAGTGCAGGTGGCATCTCCCGAAGCTCGGGTGACGGGCTGTAGGGTTCTGGCACCCCCTGCAGAGGAGGAGGAAGCCGTGCCGGAGGCTACAGCACGCCGCACCGCAATTTCCTCTCCCTCACCGCGGGGAGGGTGGTTTGGCCCTGTGTAAACCTTCCTACGGGGTGTAAGTGTCAGAGGAAGCGGAGTTGAGGTGGCGGTGATGATGGCCCACGCTGTCCCGTGTGCCACCACCCCGCACGGTCCCACTGACTCCCCTTTCACCTTCCTGACGGACCCCTGAAGCCATCGCCGTGGTTTAGAATCATCGAATTACAGACTGGTTAGGGATGGAGGGGACTTTTAAAGGTCACCTAATCCAACCCCCCTGCCCCGGGCAGGGCCACCTTCCACTAGCCCAGGTTGCCCAAAGCCCCGTCCAACCTGGCCTTGAACCCTTCCAGGGAGGGGGCAGCCACAGCTTCTCTGGGCAGCCTGTGCCAGGGCCTCACCCCCTCACAGGGAACAATTTCTGCCTCAGATCTCATCTAGATCTCCCCTCTGACAGTTTAAAACTTTTACCACTCATCCTTTACCTACACTCCCTGATCCAGAGTCCCTCCCCCCGTTCCCGCAGCCCCTTTCAGCCCTGGGAGGCCGCTCTAAGGTCTCCCCGGAGCTTCTCTTCTCCAGCTGAACCCCCCAACTCTCCCAGCCTGTCCTCACAGGGGGGCTCCAGCCCCCCAGCATCTCCGTGGCTCCTCTGGCCCCGCTGGAGCAGGTCCGTGTCCTTCTGCTGTTGGTGCCCCCGAGCTGGACCCAGCCCTGCAGGGGGGTCTCCCAGAGCGGAGCAGAGGGGGAGAATCCCCCCCTGGCCCTGCTGCCCCCCCTGCTCTGGGTGCAGCCCAGCACACGGGGCCTTTCTGGGCTGCCAGCGCACGGTGCTGGCTCACAGGCAGTTTGCACCCCCAGCCCCCCAAGTCCTTCTCCTTGGGGCTGCTCTCCCTCCCTCCATCCCCCAGCCTGGACACCAGGGGCTGCCCCCACCCAGAAGGATGGGGCTATGGGGTCACACACACACCAGGCCAGGCTCACCCTTCTAGGGTGGATGTGACACCACACAGCTGAGTCACCAACCATCCCCTTTGTCCTTCGCAGGTGCTTCTGAGGGGCCACACCAGCAGAGAGGACACTGACGGGTGGGGGGCCACAACCATGGCCAATTTGACGGCCCTCATGGGCACTGGGAGGAACTCATGCACCTTCCATGAGGAGTTCAAGCAGATCCTGCTGCCCCTGGTCTACTCAGTGGTGTTCACAGTGGGGTTGCCCTTGAACGCCGTGGTCATCGGGCAGATCTGGGTGGCCCGGAAGGCGCTCAGCCGCACCATGATCTACATGCTGAACCTGGCCATGGCTGACCTGCTCTATGTCTGCTCCCTCCCACTCCTCATCTACAACTACACCCAGAAAGATTATTGGCCTTTCGGGGACTTCACCTGCAAATTTGTCCGCTTTCAGTTCTACACCAACCTACACGGCAGCATCCTCTTCCTCACCTGCATCAGCGTCCAGCGGTACCTGGGCATCTGCCACCCCTTGGCCTCGTGGCACAAGAAGAAGGGGAAGAAGCTGACGTGGCTGGTGTGTGCTGCGGTGTGGTTCATCGTCATCGCCCAGTGCCTGCCCACCTTCCTCTTCGCTTCCACCGGCACCCAGAGGAACCGGACTGTCTGCTACGACCTGAGCCCCCCGGATCGCTCCGCCGCCTACTTCCCCTATGGCATCACCCTCACCGTCACCGGCTTCCTGCTGCCCTTCGTGGCAATCCTCGCCTGCTACTGCAACATGGCCCGGATCCTGTGCCAGAAGGATGAGCTGATTGGCTTGGCAGTGCACAAGAGGAAGGACAAGGCCGTACGTATGATCATCATCGTGGTCATTGTCTTCTCCATTAGTTTCTTCCCCTTCCACCTCACCAAGACCATCTACCTGATCGTCCGTTCCTCACCTGTCCTGCCCTGCCCAGACCTCCAGGCGTTTGCCATCGCCTACAAGTGCACGCGTCCCTTCGCCAGCATGAACAGCGTCCTCGACCCCATCCTCTTCTACTTCACCCAACGCAAGTTTCGCGAGAGCACCCGTTACCTCCTCGACAAGATGAGCTCCAAATGGCGGCATGACCATTGCATTACCTACGGCTCCTAGGTGAGGACAAGGGCCACCTCGGTGTCACCAGGACCTGGCATGGAGCAATTTTGGCTTTAAGCTCCACGGAGCAGAAATGGCCTCAGCTGAGCATGTGCCAGAGGACAGGAGAAAGCATCTCCCATGCTTTCAGCACTTTCATCCCATCTCCAGCCTGCAGCAGTGCAGCATTAACCCCATCACGGTGCAGATCCAGTGTCCTCTCTCCGGCTCTGTTGCTCAGTTTGAGCAGCTTAACACCAAGTTTCCTTGGTGGCCAAGCTACTGATGCAATAAAACCCACTGGTGGGATCATGGAAAAACATGGTGGGACCATGGAGGACACAGTTCTTGGCTCAGAGCAAGCTGCTGGGGGGAAATTTCCCCCCCTTCTCATTTCAAGATTCCCTGATAGGGCCATGCAAAGGCCGGGGAGGGTTTAGTTCAGCTCAAACGTGTCTGGGGAACGCAGGACTGTGTGTTTCTTCAGCTCAAAAATCAGTGTCACGGACCTTTTTTTTGAGTAATAGTGGGATATCCCTATCCCCTGGTCCCCAGAATAGAGTCACACCAGTAAGGGACATGGGCTCACTGGTA
>NW_020799091.1:866594-871393 GCF_003259725.1 Athene cunicularia | reverse complement strand
GGGAATGGGAGCGGGACGGGAAACGGCAGCGGGACTGGGAACGGGAGCGGTCGGGGAGCTCCACCGCCGCCTCCACCCCGCAGCCGCGTCCCGCACCCGGCGCTCCGTTCTCCCCGCGGAGCTCCGCCGGAGCCCGGCCCGCATTCCTGGCATAACTCGGCTCGACCGCAACCACCCTCCTCCTCCCCATCACCCCGCTCCAACGGGGAGGATGAAGCAACGGCGTCCCGGTCTCCCCGCGCTTCGTCAGGCAGCGAAGGCGAAGGGCAAAGCGGTGCCCACCGTCACCGCGCCGCCCGCAAGAAGAAGAAGGAGAGCGGTGGTTGGGAGAGCCCGGCCGACGGTGGCGAGGCAGAGGCCGAAGGCTGCGCCAGGGTGGTCCCCCGTCACCCCTTGCCCGTGGTGGCCCGAGTCTCCAAGGTGAACATCTTGCCCTTCGGCAGCCCCGGCGGGTCGCGCAGCGGCAGCCGTTATTCCAGCACGGAGACGCTGAAGGAAGAGGAACAGTTTGGGATCTGTTGGCCCAACCAAGGACGGACTCTCCAGGCGGGTTACGGCATCTATCGGTCACCCAGTTTCGGGACGAGCGATGGCCTGGCGTGGGGACAGCCGGCGGTCCGTGTCCGGCCCAAGCTGCCGCAGGGCACAGCCAAGGCGAAACCGGACTTTGGGAGTGAGAGCCTGCACCAACCGGGGCTGGAAGGGGAGCGGGCCAAGAACTGCAAGTCCTTGTCCAACCCCGACATCGCCACCGAGACCCTGACACTCCTCAGCTTCCTTAAATCAGACCTCTCAGAGCTGAAGGTCAAGAAGAAAGGGGTGAAGATCGGCCTTGACGCGGGTTCCGATGGCTGCTCCGGTATCACCAGCCCCTCCCCGGGCAGTCGTGGTGCTGCTCAGCCCCCCAACCGCTGGGCGCCGGGCGAGCGGCCAACGCTCAAGGACTTGACAGCCACTTTGCGTCGTGCCAAGTCCTTCACCTGCTCAGAAAAATCGGGGACGCGGCGGCTTTTCCTACAGAGCACCATGAAGCAGAGCTCCTCTGAGCTCCTCCTGGCCACCACCGACAGCCAGAACCGGGTGGCTCTGGATGGGGGACAGCGGGGGGATGAGGTTGCTCTCCCCATGGTCATCCAGGACCAGTACATCCAGGAGGCGAGGCAGGTCTTTGAGAAGATCAGCAGGATGGGTTCCCAGCAGGACTATGGCTTCACGGCCGAGCAGAAGGACAGCGGAAGTGTGGAGGGCGCCGAGGTAGTGGCACCGACGGGGACGACGGACACGACCCTTCGGGGACGAGTGGAGAGCACGCGGTGTTTGAAGGAAGCGGAGTCGGAGGAGAACCTCACTCGCAGGAAATCCGTGGAGGAGCTGTCAGGTCACGAGTCAAGCGTGACGGACGAGGGCATCGTCACGGAGCTGGAGCCCGTGGGGATGCCCTTCCAAGACATGCATGAAGCTGTGGACTCCTGGACGCTGCCCAACGCCGGACTGGCAGCCAGTGACCCCGAAACGCCGCTGCTCAATCACCCGGCAGCGGTGGTCGAAGATCTTCCAGGCGGCAAATCCGAGACACCGAGCACCCCCGGCAGCTTGCGCCGCCGCCGTAAGTTCCCCTCAGCAGGTGCCAATGGGCTGGAGGGTGGCACTGAGGGTGGCACCGAGCCCTACCGCTCCCTTAGCGACCCCATGCCCCACCGGAGATGCTCAGTGGCGGAGGAGACGAAGAATTTCTCCGTCGACAGCAACCTCCTGGGCTCGTTGAGCGCCAAGGCAGGCATCCCCCAACCCGCCGCCATTGCAGGCAGCGCAGGCAGCGCGGGCAGCGACCTGTCGCTCAGCAGCGATGGGCCACGGGACTACAGCAGCCTCATCCGAACCATTGTCAGCCAGCCCGGTGCCATGGCTAAGCTCATTGATGAGAAAGGCAACGGCAAGACCATCAAGAAGAAGTCTCTGAGCGACCCCAGCCGCCGCGGAGAGCTGCCAGCCGGCGCCTTCGAAGGTCCCGGGGAGGCCATCAGCGAGCTGGAGCCCAGCATCCCACCGTCCAGCAGCGAGCCCATCCTCTCGGCACAGCCAGCAGTGCCGTGCCCCAGCCATGGCTATGGCTTTGACCCCAAGTTGGCCGACGTGTTGTCCCCTCGCATCGCCCGGCGCAGCTCCAAGAAGCGCTCCAACCGCGCAGCTCACCAGGAAAACCAACCGCCACCGGCGCCTGCCGTCCTCGCCAAGAGCCGCCCGGCCACCAAGCACATCCGTCACACCAGCGAGCCTGCCACCTTCGTCCCCATCACCGTCCCCGAGCCGCTTGTCCCCTCTGGCCACCACAGCCACCTCCCTGTGCCGGCTGCCAGCCGCTCACCTGGCAAATCCTTCCCAACCCTCCAACCTCCTTCGCTGGAGGATGTCACCAAGCGGTACATGCTGGCCCTCAACTCAGGTGACACGTCCCCCGGTCCCGGGGATGGACCCCGCTCTCCACCCGCTGCCCCACCGCCTCGGCTGCCCCGGTGCCCGCGGCCACCTGATGAACACGGCCCCAGGACCAAGCCGCAGGTGGTAAGTGCCCATCCATCCTAAAAACACCTTAGTTTCATGGGGTACGTGACCACTCCAAAGCGCTGGTAGCTTTGGGGGTCCCTCACATGTCCCTTGTTGGGGACAAATTCCCATCCATGGATGCGCTGTTGGATGGCCAAGAGCCTTCCCAGCCCTTTCTGATGGTCCCAAGGGGATGAGGTCTTGTCTGTAGGAGCAACTCCTCCCTATAAAAGGTGATTTTTGGATGGGAAGAAGCAGTTTTCAGGTTAAATAGCACCAAATTTTGGTGGAAGGTGGTTTCCTATATATTATAGGCTATATTTATATATAGCATCTCCCAGCAATGCTATATAAGGTCCCCATAAACGGGTGTGCTCTTGGCTGGACTCAAGACACTGAACCAAAAATTGCCTTTTCTTTGGCGGGAAGGGCTTAATTGGTCCTTTTGCTTGGGATTTCCCATGTCACACTCCTTATCGAGCAAATCAGCATTTTCCTCCCCAAAAAATCGCCATCCTTCTGCCCGGGACCACAGGCTTTGCCGTGCTGGCGACATGGGAAAAAGAGGGAAAAATATTCTTGCGCGTGCACTGAAGTTTTTCTCGATGGGTAAAGTTTTATCCTAGTGCTGCTTGGGGGATGGAGAGGCGCTTTGCTTGCCCTGAAGCGCTGCCGCCTGCTTTGGGATCTTTCCTGGGGTGTGTTTTCAGCTTTGTCAGCCCCTCGGCTGTTGTTTGAAGATGGACTTGGGTTCCCATCGCTCCGGGTGTTTGTGCTGGGAAGAGCTTGGAAACGCCACCTCCTCCTGCGGCACAGCAGTGCCGGCACCCACGGGGCTTTTAATAGCTCCGGGCTAAGCCCAGAAATACCCGTTCCCGTGGGGGATGAGCCGAGAGCTCGCGGGAACGGGGCTGGCAGGGCTCTCTCGCCCTCCTTTGATGCCGATTTAAGAGGACGGGCTGGACCGTTCCCTTCCAACAGCCGCCAGCAGCCAAGCGTGAAGTCCCGGGGGCTGAGCCCAGCGGTGTAACCCTTGCTGGCCGGGGCAGAGCTGCGTGGAGCTGTTGGGTTTTGGTTTTTTGTTTTTTTTTTCTTTGCACGCTCCCAAAATTCAAATCCCTGCGGCATCATTCCCCCAGGATATTCTCTTGGGGTCAGGCATGCCCACAGCGTTATTCCTTTGAAGATACTATCTTGGGATCGGGCATCCCTGCAACATCCTCCCCCCAGGATACTCTCGTGGGATCCAGCATCCCCACAGCATCATTCCCCCAGGATATTCTCTTGGGGTCCATCATCCCTGCAACGTCATTCCCCCCAGATACTTCCCTGAGGTCTGGCATCCCTGTAGCATTATTCCCCCAGGATATTCTCCTGGGGGGCTCTGCCCCCCATCCAGCTCCTTCTCCAGCTGTGGTCCCCATCACCAGACAACAGCCGATGGTGGCTGAGAACTGGGAGCTCTTGGCTCCTGCGTAAAACATCCTTGGAAATAATTTGGGGTGAATTTTGCAGCGTTTTTGCCCGATGTACTAGTTTAGAGTGAGGTGCTTTGTTCTCTCTGACCTCGGGATGAAAAGTGCTACAGAAGCATCGAGCGTTATAATTAAGCAGGGTAACGAGGAACCTCCCGTGGCTGTGGCTGGCAGCACCTTGGGGACATCAGCAGGTCCCCAGGATGAGGCAGTGCACCTGGCGACATTTATTTATAAAGAACCATCTCTCACTAAATTATTTATATGTTAGGTTTATAAAATATATGGTTTATATTAATAATTTATGAAGAGATAGTTCTTGATCAGGCAGCTCCCCGCAGTGCCCCAGGGATGGTGCCTACCCCGGGATGGCCCCGGTATCAGGGATGCTCCGCTGACCCCTCACCCCAATACACCCCCCAACCCAGGTCACTTTGGGATCATTTTGGGTGGATTTTTACTAACTCCAGCACTGGGTTCTGGCAGCCCAGTTTGGCCGAGCATCACCTCGGGGACACGAGCCACCCCGCAGAGCTGGACCCCAGGGATGCTGCTCCTCACCTTGTTTGAACCCTCTGGCCTGGGCGAAGAGGGTGCGAATTTTCCCTTTTAAGGGCAACGCCGCAGCTGTATCTTCAAATCTCTCTCCTGCCTTTGAATTTCTTTGTGCTGCAGCCATAACATAACTGAAACCAGGATTTTTATTTCTTTTTTTTTTTGATTTATTATATAGTGGAGCTGGGATGTTTTATTTCAGATGGCACCAGCCTTGGCTGGGTC
>NW_020799091.1:863626-866544 GCF_003259725.1 Athene cunicularia | reverse complement strand
GGGGGGGGGGGGTGCGGAGGGGGACCAAGCCCTGCAAGGGAGTTACTTTAATTACGGGCAAGAGCATCGAGGACCGGATATAACTTGGCACCGGGACGGCTGGCTGGGAGCAGCGATTTACGTGCTCCCTGATTGACGGCAAAGAAATAAGCTTTATTTTTTATTTATTTTTTTTCCCCCTCCCTAATTCAATGGAGAGGGCTGGCGTCGCAAGGTCGGGCGTCTGCTTGCGGAAATGGTCATCGCTGCTTGGGGATTTTGGGGTGTCGGAGCATCTGTCCTGCATCCTGGTGATGGTCCATCCATCCTGGTGTCCATTTCCAGCAGATGATGCTGGGAAAAGATTAATAGTGGGGTCTGGCAAGTGTGTGGTGATGCTCCCCAAAAATATTCTCTCCCAAGATATATCTTGTTCCCCCAACATATTCTCTTGGGGTTGGGTATTCTTGCAGCATTATCCCCCCAAGGTATTCTGCTGGGATGCAACATCCCTTCAGCATTATCCCCTCCCCAAATATTCTCCTAGAACCCAGCATCCCTGCGGCATTTTCCCCCCAGGATACTCTTCTGGGACCCAACATCCCTTCAGCATCATTCCCCCAAGATATTCTCCTGGGACCCAGCATCCCTTCATCATTATCCCCCCAAAATACCCTGCTGGGATCCAAAATCCCTGCAGCATCATCCCCCCTAGATATTTCCCCAGCCCCCCTGGTTTGGCAGTGGCTTTGGCAGAGGTGAGCAGTGCCGTGCCGGCTGTTTGCTGGGTTCGGCTGCCCGCCGTGTCCCGGCTGGGGGAGATAACGTGCTGTTCTCCCTTGGCGGCAGGACTGTTTGTCCTGGGTGCTTTCCAGTGATCCTCCGTGGGGCTGGAACCGGCCAAGCTGTCCTGGGTGCAGAATAGCTCCTTCACCCCATGTCTGATGTCGGGCATGAGGCTTTTAATTCCCCAGGAGCCGTTAGCAGCATGTCCCGCTCCAGCACACAGCACGGGGGCTGCAGGAAGAAAAGATGCTTTCAGGAAAGAAAGAAAAAAAAACAACAAAACCTCAAGATAGAGAAGTTTTTCTGCCTCCAATATCCCATGAACTACTGGGATGGTCTGCACACACGTGCACACCCATGGACACACGTGTGCATCAGCCCAGTACCAAGCAAGGGTGCTTTTGGGGTGGAGCTGAGGTCCAGTTGCTGCTCGGTGAAGGTGTGAGTGGGATGCCAGGCTGGCAACCCCTTGGATCTTTCTTTCCCCCATGGCTGAATCCATCACGGGATGGAAAATTAGGTACGTTTGCTGCCATGCTCTGTTTGTTGACTTAGCAGCAGTCAGATTAAACAGGAAAATATTGATTTAAATATAGCACCTCGCGGGAGCGGAGGAGTCGTGGGAACGTGGCCCCCGGCGCCCCGGCCGCTGCCTTCCCCACCTGCTGCTCCTTGAGCAGGGCGGCCGCACCCCGAAAAAGTCATCGGGGATAGAGGGGGATCCCCGGAGGGAAGCATCGGGGTCACGTTCCCAGGGATGCTTGCGTAAAACCCCTCCATCCCTCCTGAGCATCCTCCCTCTGAGCTCGCCCCGGCGTGGCTCAGCCTCCAGAAGCTCGTCCTCGGTTTGGGGACAGCTCAAGAGCTGGGTCCGTGCACCAGCCGTATATTCCTTGGCCAAAGTTTGGCATCTTTGGCCCTATTTATCCCTCTGTTCCCTTTCCGTAAATCTCCATAGAAACCAGGTTTTGGGCCACGGCTGGGAGTTTTCTCATTTTTTTGGCGTTCCTGGAAATCTATAATTAAAGCCGTTGCGGGGGGAGGATGGGGATGGGTAAATCTTGGCTTTCCTCTCCCAGTGCCTGCGCCGATGGTTTGCCTGGATTTTGCACCCCTGGCTCCGCCGTGCTCAGAGAAACACTGGGGTGGGGGGGAAACTGAGGCACATAGGCAGCCCCCACCGCCCTTCAGAGGGAGGTTTGGAGGTGGGGTGGAGTGAGGAGAAGTTGGCCAGAACAGGGAGTGGGACACCCACAAGTGATGCTACCCGTAAGTGGCTCAGACTGACGCTGGGGCTACCGGCATGGGGCCAGCCAATATGGCTGAGGGGTGAACCAGCCCAGATCCCCTTAACTCTGCCCATTTTTGCCCCTTTCTTTCCCCAATGCTCAGATCTCCTTAACTCTGCCCATTTTTGCCCCTTCCCTTCCTCGGTGCCCAAATCCCCTTAACTCTGCCCATTTTTTGCCCCTTCACTTCCCCAGTGCCAAAATATCCTTAACTCTGCCCATTTTTGCCTCTTCCCCACTGCCAGGGTTTTGCACACCCCTGGGTGACACCGAGGACATGTCTGGTGTCACCCAGAGCCACCTCTCTCGCTCAATGTCCCTTGTTTCCAGTGCCTGCCCCCGCTTTAATTAAAATCCTCTAATTAATTAGGCAGCAAACTCCAACAGAGGAGATGGACCAGCTGGGGTACACATCCTTTGAGCCCTAGCACCCTATGGGTGGGCGCTGCCTTGGGACGGTGGCCACGGGGCAGGATCTGGCCCCGGAACGAGAGGGTTAGCGCTGGGCTGAGCTGGGTGCCGGGGGCTGGCCTTGGCCTGTGGCCACCTGGCCCAAAGGTCAGGCTCTTGGCAGGATGCTGGGACTGCAGCGAGAGTGGGAGGCTGGGACGGGCTCGGCGTGTGCTCCGCTTCCAGCCTGCGGAGAAACCCGTGGCCCTGCACAGGTGCTGGGGTGTAGGGGTGCACAGGGTGTGAGGGGGTTTCTGATTCAGGGGTGCACACGCAGGTGTGTATGAAGAGGTCCTTAGTGCAGGGGTGTATGTACAAGGGTGCACGGATTGGTCCTTGGTGCAGGGCTGCATATGCAGGAGGTCCCTGATGCTGGGGTGCACATGCTGGGGTGCACGGGGACATCCCTGGTGC
>NW_020799091.1:853267-863576 GCF_003259725.1 Athene cunicularia | reverse complement strand
CATCCATCCATCCATCCATCCATCCATCCATCACCCCTCCCTCCCTCCCTCCTCCCATCCATCTAGCTCCATTCATTTAACCAGCTCCAGCCACCCATCCATCCATCTCCATCCACTCATCCATCATCCATCTCCAGCCAGCCAGCCATCTCCACCCATCTCCGTCCATCTCCTCCCTTCTCCATCCGTCCATCCATCCATCCATCCATCCATCCATCCATCCATCCATCCATCCATCTCCTCCCCTCTCCTCCCATCTCCATCCATCTCCATCTCCATCCAGCCATCCATTTCCACCGATCTCCATCCATCTCCATCGCCCCCATCCAGCCATCCCCCTCCACCTATCTCCACCACTCATCCCCACCACCCATCCAAGACAACAGGCCCCACTAGCTATCCAGACATGATTTTGAGAGTGGGCATGGTCCACCTTCCAGAACATCTCCTCCTGAAGGCATCGAGCCTAGCTTGCACAGACAGAACCCACTAAAGTGTTTCCCACCATGGTGATTCCAAGCCAGGATGTGTCCAGAGAAGAAAAATCAGCCACTTCCACCCCCTCTCCCTCGATGTGGCTCTTTCTAAAGCTCGGATGGTCAGTCCCGGTGGGGCTGTTTCTCTGGTCTCCCTCGGTTTCCATGGAGAGGATGGGTGAGGAATTTCAAAGGGAATGGCTCCAGTAAATGAACTCTTCTCTAAAAATAGCGTGTTTGCTTTTGGGTCTTTGGGAACTGCGGCCCGGCCAATAGGAGGGAGAATGAAAATCAGCATCTGGGTAAAAATATTCCAGTAACTCACTCTTCATGCAAACTCCAGTCAGAGCTGCTCAGCTTCCGGGGAACGAGGGGCTGGTCCCAGTCGGCCCAGTTCCTGCCCACACTGGTACCAGTTGCTCTGTGAGCACCATTCCTGGTTCCAGATGACGGTTGTCCCCAAGCTGCGTGTCCGCCTGTGCCTTATATAGATTATTTTCAGTTGAATGCCTTTAATTTGAGGGGTGGAAGGGTTGATGGCAGGAACATGCTGGGCTTGTGTGAGCCCCATGTCCTGTGGTGTCCCAGAGCCCCTGGGCATGTCCCTTTTTGGGAACCAGGGGATGGCCACCACCACCTTCCACTGCACTGATGACATCCAAGACACCAACGAACCCCACTAGGACATCTCTGCACGGATATGCCGGGGAAGGACCTCTGTGGTAGAGTCCACCATCAGGTTTCTTCTGGAGGAGCCACCATCCCAGTGTGGGAATGGCCACCACCAGGTCCCCTCTGGAGAAGTCACCATCCCAGTGGGGGGACGGCCACCACCAGGTCTCCCCCGGAGGAGTCACTATCTCAACATGGGGACGGCCACCACCAGGTCCCTCCTGGAGAATCCACCATCCTGACCTGGGGATGGCCACCACCAGGTCCTCTCTGGAGAATCCACCATCCCAACAAGGGGACACCAGCATCCCCTCATGGTTCCTGGGGCTGGAGAACGTTTCCTTGGCGGTGCCGTGAAGTTGCTATTTGTGACTGCCTGTTCCCGAGCCCTCCGGTACTCTCCAAAAAAAACAAGAAGGGAGTTGTTTGCATGGGAAGATTGGCATCTCCAAGCCCGGGATATGGTTTCCTGCTTTTTTTAGCTGGAGTAGCAGCAGACTCGTCAGCCTGCCCTGATTTGGCATCCTTCTTCTTGCTTTTTTTTTTTTTTTTTTTTTTTTTTTTGGAAGGGTTTCATCCTGACCCCTCAGCAGAAAAGCCGTTACTAGCAGTAGGGGATCGGTTTTGGTCCTTTATTTTTTTTTTTTGGTTGCCCAAAACCCTGGTGAGATGGGATGTAGATGGCTCAGAGCCTCAGTAAGCGGAGAGGGGACTCATCCCTTGGTCGTCGGATCCCAACACAGGTCAGTAGATGCTGAAACGCCCTTTCTTCACACCCCACCCCCCCAGGGTGCCGCTGTGACAATGACATGGCAGGGAAGGCGTCACCTCTCGCCTCGCTGTGATGTGACGTGGGATGTGGGCGTTCCTGTGGTGTGCCCCCCCCCCCTCACCAGCTCCCTGCCACCCTGGTCACAGCTCTGCTGGGTGAGGGGAGCCGTCGAGTGTGGGGTGCTGTGGGGCTGGGTGTCCGTGGGGCATGGGTGACACGGGGGATGGGGGCTGGCGTGGGCAGAAAGCGGGTCTTCTCCTTGTGGTTGCACCCAGGCTGCTGCCAAGGGCATCGATCCAGGTGCAGGGGGCATGAAAAGGGTGGGGGTGGTTGCACGGCACCGACTGTCTGGGGCTCCTGGCACCTGTATGTCCATCAGCTCCTGAGTGTCCATCAGCTCCGGGGTGCCCATGGACTCCTGGTGCCTGTTGGATCCTGGGAATCCATCAACCCCTCATGCACTCTGGATGCCCATCGGCTTCCGGGTGCCCATGAACTCCTGGGTACCTGTTGGCTCCGGGGTGCCCGTCAGTTCTCGGGGTGTCTGTCAGCTCCCTGTTGCATGCGGATTCGTGGGTGTCCGTGGACTCCTGGTAGCTGTTGGATGGTGGCCATCCATCAGTTCTTGGTGCCCATGGACTCGATGCCCATAAACTCCTGGGTGTCTGTTGGCTCCTGGGTATCTGTCAGCCCCTTTGTGCTTGTTGATCCATGGGTGCCCATGGACTCCTGGTACCTGTTAGATCCTGGGTGTCTCTCGGCTCTGGGGTGCCCATGGAATTCCCGCTGGCTTCTGGGTGCCCATGGACTCCTGGGTGGGTGCCCAACAGCTCCTGAGTGCCCATAAGCTCCTTGGTGTTGCCAAGTCCTGGTGCCCATCAGCCCCTGAATGCCCATGGACTCCAGGGTATCTCCTGTGCATTTGTCAGCTTCTGAGCATCCATCAACCCTTGGGTGCCCGTTGGCACCTGGATACCTCTTGGCTTCTGGTGCCCCCAGAATTCTGAGTCCACACAGAGGCCCGGATGCCCATGGGCTCCTGGTGCCCATCAGCTCCTGGGTGCCCAGTGGCTCCTGGATGTCTTTCAGATCTCAGGTGCCCATCGGCTCCTGGATGCCCTTTGGCTCTCAGGTGCCCATTGGCTCCTGGTGCCCATCATCTCCTCGGTGCCCAATGGCTGCTGAGTGCCCATGATCTCCTTGGTGTCCTTTGGCTCTTGGGTGCCCCTCAGCTCCTGATGCCCATCATCTTCTGGTGCCTATTGGCTCCTAGGTGCCCTTTGGCTCTCAGATGCCTGTTGGCTTCTGGCCCCCATCAGCTCCTGGGTGCCAATCACCTCCTGGTACCTAATGGCTCCTGGATACCCATCACCCCCTGGGTGCCAGGCAGATGCCCTCCTGAGTACCCCAAGTTTGCTTGCACCCCCCTTGCCTGGATGCATGCCCATGCCACCAGGCACCCAGGGCACCTCCCACCACAGTGGCGATGCCAAAGGGTGCCAGCATTGGGGACCCCTCTCCTCCCTGGCTTCCCTGCCCCCCCCCTAAATCCCAGTAACATGCTTTGGGGTGCTGTGGGATGTGGGGTACAGCTTGTGCCAGCAGCGGAGGATGCTGGGGGGAGAGGGCGGATCCAGGGATGCTGGATGAGTCGGGGGGCAGCGTTACCCCTTGCCTGGCGGGTACGGGGCCAAGCACGCTGGGAGGTGGTGGAGAAGGAGAGGGGGGGCGGGGGAGAAGAGCGCGGCTGACCTCAGCATCTGGAAAGCTGCGCTCTTGGGCCGCGGCCTGCGTGCCGAAAACCGGAGGCAAAAAAAACCTTCCATATTTGGTGAAAGCTGCTCTAGGGCTCGGCAAAAGCTGGCTGCAAACGGGGGGCCAGCAAGCCCCCCGCCGCGCCCTGGACCACGGCGCCACGAGTTTTGCAAAGGCTCTGCAAATGCGCCGGGGGATGGATGGTAGCTGGGAGGGGAGGGTGTGTAAATCGGGGTGAGCGTTGTGGATCGGGTGGGAGCGGGGCATGGGGAGGGGGGGACCCATGGGGTGCTGCTGGACCCATGGGGTGCTGCTGGCAGCAGGGAGAGGGTGCCCTGAGATGCGCCAGCATGACCTTGAGCTTTGTATTTTGGGGGTGGGGAGAGGAAACCCTTCACACTCTGGCGCCTGCAAAGCAAACCCTGATTTCAAGTGAAAATCCCACGGGAAAAGCCCCGCGATGCATTTAGAGGATGAATTTTTGTTGCTTTGGGAAATGAGCCTCTCCCCACTCCCCATCCCACCAGCACCACTCTCGGCGCTGCCGCTCACTGGGATGCCACCGGGATGCCCGGTGTCCTTCCACCCTGCCCTGACAAAATTGCTCCGACTCCTTTATTTTTTATTTCTGGCTTTTTCTCACACTTAAAAAGCAAAATTACAGCCAGGCTGTGTCCTCCCAGGATGAATCACCACAGCCGAGAAGTCAAAGGGAAAACAACCAAATTCTCAGTGCATCTGTTCAGGGCTGAAGTCACCCTCCTCCTCCTTCTCTTCCTCATCTTCCTCCCCATCCCGGAGGTGGTCGTGCTGCCGGGTTTCTCCATGGGAGCATCCCTGAACAAATCAAGGCTTCTCTGTGAGCTGGGAGCCTGGGAAAAACCACGACCAAGGGAAAAGCAAACATCTCCAGCCCCAGGACTGTGAATAAACACGGGAGTATTATTAGTAACCGAAGCAAAGCTGAATCAGAGCTGCTGATTTATGCTCTTATTTCCTTTCAAGAAGTTACGCTTCAGAAAGCGGCTCTGACTTTTCTTACCCGTGGGAGAACAGCGAGTGGCTGGGCCGGGAGGGGATGCAGCCCCGGACGTGATGCTGCACGGCGTCGGCCTGGCTCAGGCATGACCCCTCTGCTGTGGCACAGGTCCTCCTGTTCCCCTGGGATGCGGAGGGTGGTTTCTCCAGGACACGGGACCTGCTGGTCCCAAGGATGGAGGGGGCTGCCACCTGGGGGTGGGGTGACTGGTATTCAGGGCTGAGGAGACTGGTCCCAGGGATGGAGGTGGTTGGTACCCAAGGATGGGTCACATACCCTGGGAAGGAGGTGACTGGGACTCAGGGATGGAGGTGACTGGTACGCAGGGATAGGTGACTGGTACCCAGGGATGTGTGACTGGTACCCAGGGATGTGTGACTGTACCTAGGGATGGGTGACTGGTACCTAGGAATGGCACTGACTGGTGTCAGTAGCGGAGATGTCTGGTACTCAGGGATGGGCTGACTGGTACCCAGCAATGGAGGTGACTTGTGCCCAGGGATGGCAGTGACTGGTTCAAGGGATGGGGTAACATGCTTCAGGAAGGAGGTGACTGGTACTCGGGGATGGCAGTGACTGGTATCAGCAATGGAGATGACTGGTACTCAGGGATGGGTTGATTGGTACCAAGGAATGGAGGTAACTGGTGGTCAGGCGTGGTGGTGGCTGGTACCAGGGATGAGGTGAGTGGTGCCCAGGGATGGAGGTGACTGGTGCCCAGAGATGTGTGACTGGTACCTAGGGATGGAGGTGACTGGTGCCCAGGGATGTGTGACTGGTACCTAGGGATGGAGGTGACTGGTGCCCAGGGATGTGTGACTGGTATCCAGGGATGGCAGTGCCTAGTATCAGTGGTGGAGATGACTGGTACTCAGGGATGGCAGTGACTGGTACTCAGGGATGGAAGTAACTGGTACCAGGAATGGAGGAGACTGGTACTCAGGGTTGGCAGTGTCTGGCACCAGGAACGGAGGTGACTTGTGGCCAGGGATGGCAGTGACTGGTACTCAGGGATGGAGGTGACTGGTGCCCAGGGCTGGGGTGACATGCCCCAGAAAGGAGGTGACTGGTACTCAGGGATGGTGTTGGCCGGTACCAGGGATGGGGAGACTGGTGCCCAGCAATGGAGGTGACTGGTATCCAAGAGTGGGATGAGTGATGCCCAGGGATGTAGGAGACTGGTCGTGGGGATGGAGGTGGCTGGTACCGAGGGATGGGAGTGACTGGTACCAGGGATGCAGTGACTGGTACCCAGGGACGGGGAGGACTAGTACCAGGGATGGGAGCTACCGATGCCCAGAGATGGAGGTGATTGGTCCCCAGGGGTGCCAGGAGCTGGTGCCCAGGGATGGCAGCAGCTGGTACCCACCAAAACAAAGTCTTTCCCTGGGTGGTGGCTGCCATCCCTCCACCCATGTGTCACAGAGCTGTGGGGGACATAGGGGTGAGCATCATCTATCCCGAATCAAAAGTTTGATGCCTACAAAACCCAGTCAAACCTCCTGCTTAAAAACATCTCGAGAGGAGATAATGGGGTTTTTTTCCAAGAGATTTTCCTGCCAGAAACGGAGCAATTGAGGAAATACAGGATTGGATGTAATAGCATCATCCTGTTTTGGATGATGGTGCCAACCAGGGGCTTTGCCGGCTGTGCGAGCAAGTTTAACGTGTTGGGATGATGCTGTTTGCTGTGGAGGTGTTTTCTAATCATGTTGGGATGGATGGAAGTGGGTCTGGTTTTATCTCCAAGCTTTTTTTTTTTTTTTCTCCCCTGGGTTTTGGTAGAAATAAAGGCAAGGGTGAATTAAATTTGTTAAGTTTGGGAATTTGCCATGCACTGTGGGCTACCTGGGGCAGGGAACTGTCCCCATGGGCCAGTGATTCCCACTATGTCCCAGCTCCCTCTAGTGGGATTTACCCCCAGGAAGAAGCATCCAGGGAAAGTAAAGGTGCAGAAATCCCAGTTCCCCCCATTTTCTTCCAAACTGGGAACGGGAATCTCCAGGAGGTGCTGAGATTCGGCCTGCTCCTAGCACAATCCCTACTACAAGACCCTAGAGAATCCTCCCCCCAGCAGTGAGGAGCATCAGGAGCAGGCAGTGGGGACAAGCTATAACGGGAGAATAAAACAACTTGCATTTATTTATTCTTAAAATTTTGGCACATTTTGGAGGGATGGGAATAATTTTGCTGGAAGCAGGGTTAGCTCCTCCGTCGGCAGCTGTGGGAAGGAAGAGCTGGGAAGGCCCTGAGTGACAAATCCCACTCCTGAAATGGTCCAAAATGCTCCAGATTTTTCCTAAAGCTGGAATATTTTTTTGCCCCAAAGCAAGATCTCAGGGTCAAAATCCCTGCTACAGCTCGCCCAGAGTAAGGCTGAGCCCTGCCACAACTCATTACACCGCCGGCCTCAGAGAAACTCTGCATGTTGTGGGTCGAGGAAGGGAATTTTGGGGTGAAACGGCATCTCTGGGGATACAGAGAGTCTTCCCTGCCATGGGATGTGATTTCTGCATCCCAGGCGGGTGGTGACAGCGCGTGTGACACCCACCCACGTGTCCCCGGCTGCAGGATCGGGGAGGGGTGGGGGGAGGCCTCAGGCTTGGCTGCAAGCGGCGTCATTACACGCACCGATGTGTGCACAGTCTCAGCCTGCACTCGAGGGCCAGAGGTTGTTGTGAAGGCTGAGATTCCTCAGGGATGTACATCCCTGCTCTCCCTTTTCCCCTAAAACCCCATTTTTCTTTAAAAAATTAAGGTTTTAGGACTTCATGACGCCTCTTTGTTTGCAGGGGTTGGTGACAGGATACAATTTTCCAGTTTTTTTGGTGGGTTTTTTTGCAATATTTTAAGATGTTTTAAAGTTCACGGGAATGTTCAAGCCCCTCCTGCCTTGATACACTTGGGTAGGGAAGAGCGCAATTATGGAATTTCACCCAAATTTTTAATTAAAAAATAAAATAGAGCAGCCTAGGAGAGCTCCCGTCCTTCAGTGGGAGGCCAGGGGGTTGGGAGGGGGTCATATTTCCAATTCTGTGGGAAAAACCCCTCTTTGAGTCCCCCAAATCCCCATTTCCAGATCTGCTCCATCTTTGGGTTTTGGGGAGCATCTCCCACCACCCTTTTCCTGGGAGGGTTTGGGCTTTTTTTTTGTGGAGGAATCACCCTGATTGCAAAACAACAAAAAAGGCTGATCCGAAAGGAAATCTAAAGGTGTTTACAAAGAGCCGCGCTGCTAAAAATAACCAGCTCATATTTTAGACGGCCCTAAAAATAGGCAGCGCTGTTGGAGTGGCCAAACACTCCCAGGAATTTCCTGTGGGCTGCGGGCCGCGCGCAGGGGGGTCCAGGCTCGGCGGCCGGCGGGGACGGCCGGCATCGCTCCGGCTTTTTTCTTTCCTGGGTGACGGGGAGATAACCTCCGCTGGGCCCCTCGCTGCACAGTGGGATCCAGCCTGGCTCCTTCCCTAAGTCTGGGCAGCGATGGGTTTAACCCTTCTCCAACCCTCTGTGCTCCCTGATAATATCCGGAGATGTTGAGTGGGTTTTGAAACCTGTCGGCTCAACCTTAATAGTAGACACCGGAGAATCTACTTGTGAAGCTACTGCGGGAAGATGCAGCGTTAAACGAAGGGATTGATTCCAGAGTGGTGTTTGGGGAGTGGGAATGACCCTCTGCAGATGGAGGGATCCCCCTGCTCGCCCACTGGGGAGGGCTCAAGAGTGTTGCTGCGGGTGGAACGGCCCCGGTCACGTCACGGTGTCTCACAGCATCATGGCTGTGCCTGGGGTTGCAGTTTAAATGAGGCAGTGACTGGGAGAGGGATGGGTTTGGGATTGGGAAAGGAATGGGTTTGGGATTGGGAAAGGAATGGGTTTGGGATTGGGAGAGGGATGGGTTTGGGATTGGGAGAGGGATGGGTTTGGGATTGGGAGAGGAAGGGGTTTGGGATTGCCAGCCAGGATTGGAACAGGGACCGTGGCCCAGGTGAGCCCAGAATCACGATGCAGAGGGACCCGGGGGTTGCAAACCAAGGGGGTTGGGGGTTCCAGCCCAGGTTTGCAATCGGGACGCGTCAGGGATTGCAACAGAAATGGGTCTGGGATTGCAACCCCGGTGGGCCTGAAGTTGCAGCACAGATGGGTCTGGGATTGCCACAGAAATGGGCCCCAGTTTGCAGCCCTGGTGGGTCTGGGATTGCAGCAAAAATGGGTCAGGGTTTGCAACTCGGGTGGGTTTAAAATGACAGTGCAGATGGGTCTGGGATTGCAACCCAGATGGGCCCAGGTTTGCAGTCTGGGTGGGTGTGGGATTGCAGCAAAAATGGGTTGGGGATTGCCGCCCAGATGGGTCTAGAATTACAATCTAGATGTGCCCTGGGTTTCAGCCTAAATAAACCCAGGATTGCAACACAAACGGGTCAGGGTTGCGACCCAGATGGGTCTAAAATTACAACACAGGTGGGTCTGGGACTGCAACGCCCATGGGCCCAGGTTTGCAGTCCCGGTGGGTCTGAGACTGCAGCACTGATGGACTGGGGATTGCAACCCAGGTGGGTCTAAAATTGCAGTGCAGAGAGACTCGGGTTTGCAAACCAAGGGGGCCTGGGGTTGAAACCCAGAGTGGCCCAGCACTGCAATCCCAACGGGCACAGATGGGCCTGGGATTGCCACCCTGCGGGGCCCAGGTTTGCAATCCGGATGGGTTGGGCAGTGCAGCACAAGTGGGTCTGGATTTGCAATCGGGATAGCAAAGCAGATGGGCCCGGGTTGCAGCCTAAGTGAGCCCAGGATTGCAGCCCAAATGGGTCGGGGTTGCGAACCAGATGGGCCCAGGACTGCAACAGAAATGGATCTGGGATTGCAACCAGGATGGGTCTGGGGTTGCAACTCAGGTGAGTCTAAAATTGCAGTGCAGAAGGGCCTGGGGTTGCAACAGAAATGGGTTGGGAGTTGCAACCGGGATGGGTCTAGAATTGCAGTGCAGATAGGCCAGGGTTACAGCCTAAATAAACCCAGGATTGCAGCCCAAAGGGGTTGGGGTTCCAACCCAGACCATCCTGGGGACACAGCCCACATGGCTCTGGGACCGGACACCAGATGAACCTCAGATTAGAACCTTCAGTGAGTCCAGGACTGCAGCCCAGCTGGGCCCAGGTTTGCAGCCCCATCAGCTCTGGGCTGGAACCAGGATGGGTCTGGGCTTGCAACCCAAATAAAACTGGGATTGCAGCAGAAATGGGTCTGGGGTCATATCCCAGAAGAGCTCAGGATTGCAACCCAAACGGGTCTGGAATTGCAACCCAGATGGCTCCAGGGCTGCAACCCCGACGGGTCCGGGATGGCGACAGAGCTGGCTCTGGGCTGGCGGTGGTGCTGCAGAAGGCGTTTCGAGGAGGCTCTGCCTTGCAAACCCCCTCATTACCCCTAATGCAATTAGCGGTACCGGGTGCAGCGCAGGCACCCATCGTGCCTGTGCCGGGTGCTGTGAGTGTGTCCCCCCCCCCAGTGTATTTAAGGCTGCTGCAGCTCCCCTTCTCATTATATGCACCGAGTTGGCCGTTCTCTGCCCTGCACGCTGGGGAGAGGGCTGGG
>NW_020799091.1:838505-853217 GCF_003259725.1 Athene cunicularia | reverse complement strand
CCCCCCCACCCCCCCCAATGCTGATTTACACTGCGGAGGCGTCGGTTGATGGGGGAAATGCCCCGAGTCTCATCATGGCGGGGGTTGATCCCGAGGGTGCTGAGCATCTCAGGGGAGGCAGGATGAGGCCGGGGTGCGGCGGGGGCGTCTGCAGGGAGAGCAGATGGAGACCAAAGCAGCATCAGCCCCACGGGGGAGAGGCTTTGCCGGGGTAAGGGATGCAGTAGGGTGCATCCTGCCCGCGCCTGGGTACCGTGTCACCCTGCCGGGATGGTGCATTACCCCCTGCTCCTGCTCATCCCAGCGGGAGTTTCCCCCTGCCGGGATAATGCCACTGCTGTAACGGTGGAAAAAAAAAATCCCCTTGCCAACTGTTGGGCCTCATCCTGCGTCTCCCCGCTGCTGAAAATGCCCGGCTGCCAGTGCGGCGAGTGGTGCTGAGCCTGCTCAGGTCACAGGTCTGGCCCTTTGCTTTGCTCTGAGCTGGGACAGCTCCGGAAAATACCGGCAGCATCATGTTGAGGTGGGGAACTACTGACTCTGTGAGGGTTGGGGAAACTGAGGCAGGGCGGGGGGAACAGGCACTCTGTTCCTCTAAAACCCATCCTCCAGTGGGTGCCTTTTGGCCCATAATTATAACAAATTAATCCAGCAGTGAGCGTGTTAATAAACCTTCAGGCTGTAACGAAGTGGGGAGGTCTCAGCCGGTGTCCCTGAGGACTTCAGCATCGCCGTGTTTGGGGGAGGCAGATTTCCTGGAGGGACTTGGACCCGTCACCATAATACTTGGTTCCGGGCAGTTTCCTCCTTGCTTGGCTGAAAAGGCTGATACCAACTTGGTTGGGCAAGTGGGGAAACTGAGGCACGGCTCTGTTCTCGAGCAGGGTCTGGCCAGGATCCCCCCACCGACATTGCTCCCTGGGGACCGCCAGGGAGATGGTTGCCCCCAGCCGTGGTGAGGATGGTTGGGCTAAAGCTTCCTCCTGTGCTTGCAGAGCGGCTTCACAGCACACGTGTCCCCACTGGGAGCACTGGGAGGGGACACACAACCCCACGCAGGCTCATTCCACAAGGAGATGGGGGGCCTGGGAGTTCGGTGGCTCTGGCAGCCCCCAGAGACACAGCAGGTCAGGGGAACCTGCTCCCAGTGTGCTGTGGTGGCCAGGTGGGACATCCCTGCCCCCGGGGTTGTTGGGGTGCCCAAGCACTCAGGACTTTTGGAGGATCCTTTTCCTCAGGCATTTTGGGGCATCCCTGCACCCACAATGTTTGGGGTGTCCAAATGTGCCTTAGGGGTGTCCAAGCATCCAGGACCTTTGGGATGTCCCTGCACCCAGAGCTTGGGGTGTCCTTGAACCCAGGGTCTTAGGGGCATCCAAGCACCCAGGGTCTTTGGGGTGTCCCTGCACTCACAGCTTTGGGTATCCGAGTGTCCAGGGCCTTAGGGGTGTCCCTGCACCCACAGCTTGGGGTGTCCCTGCACCCAGGGCCTTAGGGGTGTCCCTGCACCCACAGCTTGGGGTGTCCCTGCACCCAGGGCCTTTGGATGATCTCCATTCCAGTCTCCATACCCAGTACCTCGGAGCATCTTCTTTCCAGGGGCCAGCGAACGGTCTCTGCACCCGAAACGTTTGGGGTGTCTCACATCTGGAGAGTCTATATATGCAAAACTTTGGGGGTATCTCTGCACGCAGGGCACTTGGAGTATCTCTGCGCCAAAAACTTTTGGGGTATGTCTGCACCCAGTGTCTCTGGAGCACCTCCACACTCAAAACTTTTGGGGTATCTCTGAACGCAGAGCCCTTGGAATGTCTCTATACCCAGAACTTTTGGGGTATCTCATACCCAGGGTCTCTGGAGGATCTCTTCACCTGAAACTTTTGGGGTGTCTCACACCCAGAGTCTCTGGAGCATATCCACACACAAAACCTTCGGGCTATCTCTGCCCCCAGGGTCTCTGGAGCACCTCTGTACCCAAAACTTTTGGGGTATCTCTGCACCTAGGGCCCTTGGAGCATCTCCATACTCAAAACTTCTGGGGTGTCTCACACCCAGAGTCTCTGTAGCGTATCCACACCCAAAACTGTTGAGGTATCTCTGCACCTCTGAAGCATCTCTGCACCCAAAACATTTGGGGTGTCGCTGTACCCAGCACCTTTATAGTACTTCTACACCCAAAACTTTTGGGGCATCTCAGCACCCAGGGCCCTTGGAGCATCTCGCACCCAAAACTTTTGGGGTGTCTCACACGCTGGGCTCTGGAGCATCTCACCCCCAGGCTGAGCTGCAGGGGCGTCCCCCAGCGTGCTGCACGCGATGGGGGGTCTCCGAGCCCCACAACCAAGAAGACCCCAATCCATCTGCTTCCCAAGGCCGGCGGATCCATCCCACACCACCACCTCCCCGTGCCTCCCACCGCCCCGTTAATCCCCGTCCTGCGGGGCCACGGCCCAGCGCCGGGGTGCCCGGGGTGCTGGGCGGGAGGCGAATTCCTACGGGACCGCTCCGAGCGAAGCCGCCGGAGAGACGGAGGGCGCCGGGACCGACCCATGTAGGGCTGTGAGATCCAGGGCGGGCTCCTGACGCGGGCGCGGAGGAAACCAGGCGTCTCTGTGCGCTCGGTGTCATGTACTTCCTAATCCTCCCAGATTCCTCCATCGGGGTGGAGAGGGAGCGGAGGGGAGCTGGACGCCAGCCGGGCTCCTCCGGCGTTCAGCTGCCCCGCTGAGCCCCCGCACCGCCACGTAGCTCCCCTCTATCGTGTCACCCCAAAACTCATCTTTGTCTTTCTTTCCACCCGGGCAGGACATGAGGAAACACGTCATCATGACACTGCTGGACACAGAGCAGTCCTACGTGGAGTCCTTGCGCACCTTGATGCAGGTAACGCGGCACGGCCAGGGACGTGACACCCCAGACCACGTTACGGCATGACTGTCCCTCGCTTGTCACCGTCCCCAGGACCCCAAATCGGACCCCCAGCTGTGGGTGCTCTATTAGCACCGATGTGGCACGGGGGTGCACTGGGGACGGGTGGCAGTGGGGATGCTGGGGACTGCGGGACCGGAGGTGGGAGCAGCGTGGCAATAGTGTCAAGAATGGGGTGTGGGGGGTCACCTCTGTCCCCCAGATCAAGCCCGTAACATTCCTGGTGGGTTGTCACCTGGCAGGTATCGTGTCCCCAAGCCCCTTCCTGTGCTTGCTCCCCAAAAGCTCTTCCTCATGTTGCACCCCATGTCCTGGGCCGTTGCTTATGGCCGTCCCACGATGGGGGACCCCTTACACCCCCCATTCCTATGTCCCCCCATTTTCTGCTCAGTGTCATCACCTGCAGCCATGGGCCAAGATTTTTTTCTCAGCCTTTTTTTTACTGAGCTGGTTCCAACTCCCCTGGAGCAGCCTGGCCGGAGGGTCCACCCCACATTTCAGATGTTAATGAAGGTGTTTCAGAAGGTTAATGGTGGTCAACGCCCTGGAGACTAGATCATGCTGGCGTAGGTGTGGGTTGACCAACCACATCGCTGCAGGTGGAAACACCACAAAATCGGAGTTCTGCTCTGCTCCATACGAAGCAGTGCCGGTAGGACGTGCTGGGCATGTCCGCAAGGGCAATGGGGCACCCATCGTCCCAACACCCAGGCGGGCTTTTCGCATAAATCCCCTGCGAGGATGCCCCCATGGTGGGCCCAGATGTGCTCTACCAGATGTTGCTGCAGGAGGGAAGGACATCTTGGAGTCTGCTCTTAGTTGGCTTGGAGGGGTGAGGAGACTCTGGCTCTGGGATTTATTTTGGGGGAAGCTGTACGGGGTTCAGGGTTGGGCGGTGTCCTGCTGGTCTCGGCGTGGACAGACTGTCCCAGGGGCTATGCCCTCTCCTGAGGTGACAAGAGACTGGTTGGAGAGGACAGCTGTGCTGGGGCTCGCCAGTTCTCCACTGGAGGGACTGGTTGGACACAGGTGGGAGTCACAGGGCATTAATACCTGAGCTCTTCCCCACGGGACACATCCTGGCACGCTGCAGCCAGGGGGACCTCGCTTTCTGGGGGGCAGGTCATAGGGGTCCAGATGCCCCCAGCTCCCCATCTCATCTGGGACAAGGTGCTTGGATCCGTGACATGGCCCGGTGGCACCTCACGTGGGGGGACAAGGGGACAAGGACCACCTTGGAGTATCATCTTCCAGCCAAACCAGATGGTGCATGGGCAATCCTGCCTGCTGAGGCGGGGTGTGTCTCTGTGTTCTTCTTCCCCATCTGGTCCTCGCTCCCCCCATTTTATGGTGGGTGGGATGCACGGCACAGCCCAGCCCAGCTCCTGCTGGGCCACGCTAGGGCAGGTGAAGTGGATTACGAGCCTCGGGAAGGATTTGGCCCTTCTAACTTGGGTCTTCATGAGATACCCACCATCGGCTTGAGGAACCTCATCCTTGGGGGCTGACTCCTTCTTCGCCAGCTTGGATGGAGATGTTTGAAGCTGTCTGAGGTGGGTCCTGTCCTCACCGCTCAGCTCCATGGTCCTCCCAACATCCTGAAGGACAGCAGCACCTCGTACCAGTCAGTCTGAGGAGGCGGCAAGGCTTGGGAAGACCTTCCTCATCCCTCATCCCTTGCAAATCCCAGTGTCCCATTCCGGGGGTCACTGCTTCTCTCAGCAGCTCTGCCCCACGGTGGGAGGAAAGGGGTTTTGTAGTGGAGCTGCCCACCCAGCCTTGCACAGGACATGCTTTTCCTGTTGGCCCTGAGCGTCGCTCACTGGCCATTACCTGAGAGATGCTGCTGGGTCAAGTGGTCCAGGGCTTGATCCAGTGCATCCACCCTGCTGGCTCCAGCACTTCCTGGCACCAAACACCCTAAATCTCACCAGGAACACACCGGCTTTTGGATCCCAGGATCGTGCCGCCGTAATTTCCCAACTGGGTTAGGGTCTGTAGCAGATGGAGGTGACCAAGGCCTGTGATGGTGAAGATCTGGAACCTCTCAAGGCCGTGGCTGGGGAACAGAGAACGCTGTGCTTTGGGGGTTCCTCATGCAGATCTGTCCCACTCCCCACGCTGCCGTGGGGATACATTGGGTGGGACCAGACCCAGGGAGGCTGGGGAGCAAAACCTGCTGGGACCCGGTGCTGTCTGGTCCTTCCGATGGGTCCCACAACTCAACTGGGGGTTCACTGGGGGAACCCCCCGCTGCAGGATGCCACCAATCCCCATATTTACACGGGTTGAAAAATTCATACCTGGGGAGGGGGGTGTGGGAAAAGAAATCTATGGGGACCCTGATGCCTTTGCTTCCCCGCAGGGTTACATGAAGCCGCTGAAGCAGCCGGAGAACTCGCTGCTGTGCGACCCATCGCTGGTGGACGAGATCTTCGACCAGATCCCCGAGCTGCTGGAGCACCACGAGCAGTTCTTGGAGCAGATCCACGACTGCGTGCAGAACTGGCATGAGAAGCAGAAAGTGGGCGACCTCCTCGTGCAGTCGGTAGGTCCTTGCGGGGTGGATTTCCCCCAGGGAACCCAGGCGTGCCTGCTCTTGGGCACGGCCCCAGCAGGAGAAGTTTCGGAGCAGGAGACGGGGGAGTGATTAAAGGACGGGCCAAACGCGCCTGGGACGGAGAACAGGAGACGATCTCCAGGCCCGCTGTCTGCTTAGCGTAACGGCGGGGTGTTGCGGCGACCGGCTGGGTCTGCAGCTCCGCGTTTCTGCCTCGGGAGCAGAAATGTCAGGGCTGAAAAATCGAGGGGGGCGGGCAGAGGATGAGCCCTCCCCGCGCCAGCCCAGAGCCAGGATTAACCCTTGGGGCAGCTTCTCCCAGGCGTGCCCGGGAGGTCCATACTGGACCTATCCCCTCTCCCCCCCCTCCTCCTCTCTGCCCCTCCCAGTTCTCCAAGGACGTGCTGGTGAACATCTACTCTGCCTACATCGATAACTTCCTCAACGCCAAGGATGCCGTCAGGATCGCCAAGGAAGCCCGGCCGGCATTCATGAAGTTCCTGGAGGTGGGTCCTGGTTCCTGGCCCTGTAGATGCTGGCCAAGGTCCAGAGCCACCTGAAAGGCTGCTGGTGGGGCAGGAGGGGGTTTGAAAGGAGTGAACTGTTAATCTCTGGTCAGACCGAGGTTTTTCCCTGCACCTTCTTGGTTTTGTTGTAAAAACACCATGTTGGGATGAACCGGAGTCACTCCGGATGGTGTAAAAAGGAGTCGCCCTGACCCCAAATGGGTGCTGTTCCAGGTCCTGGGCTGGTGGCACGCCAGGTCCCTGCTGTGTCCCACCTAACGGGGCCATCCTTATCCCCCACCGGTGTTTTGCAGCAAAGCATGAGGGAGAACAAGGAGAAGCAGGCTCTGTCCGACCTGATGATCAAGCCGGTGCAGAGGATCCCACGATACGAGCTGCTGGTGAAGGTGGGTGCGGGCGGCCGGGTGCAGGCAGGAGGCCCTCTGTGCCATGCTGGGAGCAGGTGAGACCATGCTCCTCCTCACCTTCACATAATGGGAGCTTTTAGGGGGTCTCATGTCTCTCCTGGCCTCTTTTCCCATCCTTTGACACAAAGTTGGTGTCCCAGGGCATGCACGCGGCTCTGCCCTCCTGGGGATGGTCACCCTGAGGACTGTTACCCCGCTGTTTGACCCAACATGTCCCTACGGGTGTGCAGTCCCCTTCCCCTCTACCTTTCTGCTGGGAGGTTGGACACTGCAATGCCATTTTCGGGCCAGTTGCACTGCCACCTCCTCTGTGCCTCAGTTTCCCCGTGCCAGGGTCACTCTCCCTGGCCCTGAGGCTGGTGGGGATGTGCTTTCATAGAATCACAGGATGGTTTGGGTTGGAAGGGACCTTCAAAGGTCACCTACTCCAACCTCCCTGCCATGGGCAGGGCCACCTTCCACTAGCCCAGGTTGCCCAAAGCCCCGTCCAACCTGGCCTTGAGCCCTTCCAGTGATGAATTTCAGGCATCCATGCAGGGTGATGAGATGTGCTCTCAGAAGCTGGTGGCCTCTGTAGAGGAGGCAAAGACCAGGCTGGTGGTGGCCAAAGCTCAAGGCTTCATTTCTTCGCAAAACCCATCCTGCATGGGACTGGTTTCCATCCCCAGCAGCTAGAGCAGCATGGTAGGGGCTTTTGCCTGGGGGGTATCACGGCATCACGATGCCCTGGCTTTGCCTGTGGTGACGTCCCGGCTGTGTCCCCGTGGTAGGACCTACTGAAGCACACACCAGAGGATCACCCCGACCACCCTTTCCTCATCGACGCCCAGCGCAACATCAAGCAAGTGGCTGAGAGGATCAACAAGGGCATGAAGAGCGCAGAGGAGGTGGAGAGGAACGCCCGGATCGTGCAAGAGATTGAGTCCCACATCGAAGGGATGGAGGATGTACGTATGGGGGTCTTACAAGGGGTCTGTCTTTCCTTCTCCCCAAAACGCAACCATGTCTGCTCTTTCTGGGTCACCCCAGGCTGGGCCACTTGTTTTCTCCTCCGGGTCCTGCTTTTCCCATCATCACTTGGCCTTGGTGGGCTCCTGGGGCTTTGGTAAGGGGCTGGGGTGCTGGTTCTGAGCCTAGGTGCCACAGTGGCAGGAACGAAGCCCATGAGAGTCCCCTCCCCAGGGGCTCCCCACTCATAAGCCTTCGTGTCCCCACAGCTCCAGGCCCCACTCCGCAGGTTCCTGCGCCAGGAGATGGTCGTGGAAGTGGTAAGAGCAGGGTGGTCACCACCAGGGCCATGGGACCGCACACCGAACGGGGCAGTGGGAGGCTTCGATTGCGGGTCATGGGACACCAGTGTGCTCATGGGAGGCTATGGATGGATGGATGGATGGAGATGGATCGATGGATGAAGGTGGGAGGAGATGGGAGGAGATAGATGGATGGATGGATGGATGGATGGATGGATGGATGGATGGATGGATGGAGGATGGATGGATGGATGGATGGATGATGGATGATAGATGGATGATGGATGGATGATGGAGATGAGAGGAGGTGGGAGGAGATGGGAGGAGATGGATGGATGGACTGACGGACAGACAGATGGGGACAATATACAATTCCCCAAGTGTAAGGGAAGATAACATGGATTTAGGTGCAGGCAGAACCCACAGCAGCCCCAGGCCAGGGGTGCACAAGGAGGCTGGAGGTGGAGACCACGAGGGTCCTGGTGAGGCCATGCCTGGTGTTTCCACCCCACTGTGAGCAGGACCCCGTGGCTTTACCTACACAGCCATGTCACCCACATCCTCTTCCACCCTTGTGAGGACCCATCCTACCCCGGAGCCTCCCTATGCCAAGGCCACACATGGGGAAACTGAGGCAGGGGCTGCTTCCAGTGTCGGTGGGGGGTGGTCATTAACCCCTTGGTGTCTCCCACCACTCTGCAGAAGGCAGTGGGTGGGAAGAAGGACCGTTCCTTCTTCCTCTTCACGGACCTGCTGGTGTGCACCACGTTGAAGCGCAAGTCAGGCTCCCTCCGCCGCAGCTCCATGAGCCTGTGAGTACCACCAGACTTGAGGCCCCCACTGGGATTAACCCCCATCGTTAGGGTCGTCCCCACCAGCTGACCTGGCTTTAGGGTGCTGGGGACATGGGTGCAGCTCCGCCCCCCCCCCCCAACTTCACAGGTACACAGCGGCCAGCGTGATCGACACTGCCAGCAAGTACAAGCTGCTCTGGAAGCTGCCGCTGGAGGACGTGGACATTGTCAAAGGTCTGTCGCTTCCAAAAGGCATTGCTCACCCCTGGCTGGTGGGGAGGGGTTAATGCCATGCGCGTGTCCCCACACAGGTGCCTCACAAGCCACCAACCGGGAGAGCATCCAGAAAAGCATCTGCCGCCTGGATGAAGACCTCAGCACGTTGGGGCAAGTCAGCAAGCTGTCGGAGACCCTCAGCTTCCCCCACCAGGTATGGGAATGGTGGCCCTGATGACATCCCCTGGCTGGATAAGTTCCCTGTAGAACGGACCAGGTTGTCCTCAGTGGGAGGGAGAACCTATGGAAGGTGGCCATGAACGCCCTCAAAGGGCCCAGATACCACCAACTCCAAAGCCACAGTGAGGTTGGGGCAGCCTCCAAAGGATGCTCAGGGATGGGTGGGGGCAGCATCACTTGGTGGCCGTGGTGACATTCTCTGGCCAGACACATTCCCCATAAGACCAACCAGGAAGTCCTCAGTGGGAGGGAGAACCTGTGAAAGCATGGCTAGTGGCCATGGATGCCCTCAAAAGGCCCAGATGCCACCAGCCTCAAAGCCAAAGGAGGGTTGGGGCAGCCTCTGAAGGATGTTTGGGGGTGGACAAGGTCAGCTTCGCGTGGTGACCCTGGTGCTGACACCGTCCCTATGGGACTGACTGGGATATCCTCTGCGAGAGGGAGAACCTGTGGAAGGTGGCCACGAATGTCCTCAAAGGGCCCAGATGCCACCAGCCCCAAAGCCACAGTGGAGTTGGGGCATCCTCCAAAGGATGCTCAGGGATGGATCGTCATGCACATGGCTGGCGGCCCATCCCTGGTGTCTCCGTCCTCAGAGCCTGGACGACGTGATCAAAGACCTGATGTCCGCCATCCACCGGGAGCTGACAGAGAAGCAATCCCTGTCCTTCAGCATGGCCTTCCCCCCCAACAAGGTGGAGCTCAGCACCACCAAAGCTGACGGCACCGAGTCCTTCATCTTTGAGTTCCCCAACCCCGATGCCCGGCTTGGCTTTGAGCAGGCCTTCGAGGATGCCAAGAAGAAGCTGGGTAACACGAGGGACCAGGGAGGTGGACGCAGTTGTGGGCTCGGCATCACACCCCTGCTTTGGTAGACCCCTTTCCTCCATCACTTCCTCATCCTCCAATTTGATTTTTTCCCAGCTTCCAGCAAAAACTGCCTGGACCCAGAGTTCCTCAAGGCCATTCCCATCATGAAGACACGGAGCGGGATGCAGGTACTTGGTAGCTGGGTTCAAGCATCCCACAGGACCCACAATCCTCCCCATCCTGGTGGGCTCGCCACCAGATGCTGAGAGCTCCTCCGCCACTCCCGAATGACCCAGCTCGTCCCATTTTTTTGCTCCCTTGCAGTTTTCTTGTGCTTCTCCCAGCCACGGCAGCCCAGAAAGCTCCCACGAGGTTTGGGTTTGCAACAGCGACGGTTACGTGGGGCAGGTTTGTTTGCTCAGCGTCCGTAAGGAGCCCACGGTGGAGGCGTGCATCGCCGTCTGCTCCGCCAGGATCCTCTGCATCGCCTCCGTGCCCGGTCTCAAACGGGTGTATAGGTAGGACATTCCCACTGGCACCGTGGCGCCGGCGGGCACGGGGCGATGCTGGAGCTGCTTCTTTCCCCCCCCTTTCCCTCGTCGCGGCAGGGAGCGTGCCGAGCCGGTGGGCAGCCCCTCCTCAGAGCCGATGCCGGCGCAGCCGGAGGACGCGGGGCCGCAGCCATGCCTGCACATCTCCATCTCGGGTTCGTCGCTGGAACTCTCGGAGCCGGTCGACGGTGGCAACAGGGAGCTGGTACCCTTTGACAGCGATGACACAGATGATGAATCCTCGCCCAGTCCCTCGGGGACGCTGCAGAGCCAAGCCAGCCACTCCACCATCTCCTCCAGCTTCGGCAGTGAGTCCTTGCTTAGCAAAAAAGCCACTTTTTGGCCCCAAAATGATGGGTAGCTCTGTCGTTTTGGCTGCTCTGCTTTGCGTTCCTTGGGGAAATCTGCAGGTGGAGGCTTTTGGGCCAAGTTGATCCTGGGAAAAGAGTTGTTGGAGGGCATCAGCTCAACATGGTGGTGTTGGGATGGGGCTGGTGGCTTTGGGTAAAACCTGGTGTGGGTTTTGGTGCTCAACATCCCAATGTCTTGACATCGCAAGGGGACCTGTGGTCTCTTCCTCATCACTTCAGTGGATGTCGGGTGGTCCTGGGCTGACCCATTCCTTCCTCCTCCTCCTCTTCCACAGATGAAGAGATCCCAAGCTGCAAGGAGGCAACGGCGGAGACAACGAGCTCAGAGGAAGAGCAGGAACCCGGCTTCATGCCCATCACTGGCACCTACGGCCAAAACCGGCACGGCGAGAGCCCCACAGACGGGCGAGCCCTGCGCCGCTCCAGCCGTGGCTCCTTCACCCGGGGCAGCCTCGAGGACCTCCTCAGCCTTGACCCTGAAGCCCATCAAAGCTCCATGTGGTTGGGCACCGAGGATGGGTGGTACGTCCCCAGGATGGGGGGACACATACGTGGGGTGGATCCCGATCCCAGGTGAGCCTCAAACTTCTCCTCTGCTGCAGCATCCACGTGTACCAGTCCTCAGACAACATCCGTAACAGGAAGAACAGCATGAAGATGCAACACGCCGCCGCCGTCATGTGCATCTTGTAAGTGGGGAAGGGGGATTTTGGCTCCGAGATGTCCATGGAAGGGTGATTTGGTGTGGCTGAGCAGAGCTTTGCAGCTGGTTGTCAAAAGGTTTTTCTCCCCGTAGGTACCTGGATAACCAGGTTTTCGTGTCATTGGCCAACGGGGAGCTCGTTGTGTATCAGCGGGAGGCAGGTGAGGCCGGACTGGGGACATCGAAGGGTGCTGAGGGGGTTAAATGCAGCCCCAGAGTGGTGGCTGTCGGGTGGGTGGCTTGGGCACCCCCCTGGGGAGGGATGCGTGGGGTGCTGCTGGCTTCCCTGCCTCTACAGGAAGGGAAGGGACATCCCTTGAGGGGTGCTGGAGACCCCAAAGTTGGAGCCAGCTGGAAGTGTGCATCCTCCTCCTGGTCCCTGCCTGCCACTGGCATCCTCTGGGGACATCAGCTCATGTCCCTTCTAAGAGGGGACCTGGAGACAGGCACCTCCAACCACTGCATCCCATCAGCCGGGTCAAGATGGGGCTTTTTGGGGGACGCTTTACCCATCCCTCTCCCACCACCCTCACAGGCCGCTTCTGGGATCCCCAAAACTCCAAGTCGCTGTCCCTGGGCTCACCGGGGAGCCCCATCACCAAGATGGTGGCGGTGGCAGGGAAGCTCTGGTGCGGCTGCCAAAACCGCGTCATTGTCCTCAATACCACCACGTTGGCGCAAGAGGTACTGTGGGCGATGGCGGGAGGTCGGGGGGACGGTGACGGGCATCGGTGGCATCACTGTTGCTCTTGTCACCCACAGCACACGCTCCAGGTGGGACAGGACAGCGGGCGCAGCGTCACCTGTATGGTGAGCGCAGGGACTGGCGTGTGGGTCGCGCTGCAGAGCAGCGCCCAGGTCCGGCTCTACCACGCCACCAGCTACGAGCAGTTGACCGAAGCTGATATCACTCCCCCGGTACACAAGATGCTCGCTGGTAAGTCCCACTGGTGACACGTCTCCAGTGGGTGCCCATCGCTGTCACCAGTGGGTACCTGCAGCCATCATCCGCCTTAAAAATGTGATGCCCCGCGGCATCCAGCACTGGGAAACTTAATATCCCGCATCCCGACTAGTTTTTGGGGAAGGAAATCTGACTCCTTGCACTCATGGGGTTTGTCCTCTGTGTCGTGCAGCTGCATAATCTCACGGGGAAATAGGGCAGCCCCTGCGCAGGTGGATAATCCCACGCAAAAGGCACCCCTGGATATTTTCATAATCCCACGCAAAAACAGGGCAACCCCTGGACGGCTGCATAATCCCAGGAAGGATTAGGGCAACCCCTGGACACCTTCGTAATCCCACAAAGGATTAGGGCACCCCTGGGCATTTTCCTAATCCCATGCAGAAACAGGGCAACCGCTGGGCATTTTCTTAATCCCATGGGGAAAATAGGGCAGCCCCTGGGCAGATGAATAATCCCACGCAGAAACAGGGTAGCCCCTGGTCATGTGCATAATCCCACAAAAGGATTAGGGCACCCCTGGACATTTTGATAATCCCACGCAGAAACAGGGCAACCCCTGGGTGGCTTCATAATCCTACACAGGATTAGGGCACCCCTGAGCATCTTCATAATCCCCCGCAGAAACAGAGCAGCCCCTGGGTGGCTGCATCATCCCATAATCGGGCAGCCCAATCTGACGGCACCCCGGGGTGCTTTATACCGGCCAGGGGGATTGTGGGGTCCCTTTCCCACATCCCACGTGCCGCAGATACCCCCGGGAACAGAGACCAGTGGCAACGGCGGGGTTCACAGCCCCGTGCCGGGCAGGGTAAAATGCTGATGGCTGGGATACTCGACAGGCTCGGATGCCATTATCCGGCAGCACAAGGCAGCCTGCCTGCGGATCACGGCTCTCCTGGCGTGCAAGGATTTGCTGTGGATCGGGACCAGCGCCGGCGTGGTGCTGACCCTCGCCGTCTCAGCCAAGATGACCCCGGCCTTGGTGGGGCTGTCCCAGGGTCACACTGGCCACGTCCGTTTCCTCACTGCCATCGAGCTGCCTGATGGTTTCGACGTCCTCTTCCCATTGCCGAGGGAGACGGGTAGGTGGGATGATGGGGGGGCCCAATCCTGACCCGCTCCGGCGTCCCCCGGACTGATAACCGGGAATAGACTTGAAATGTGGTCACCGGAGTCCCCGCTCCATCCTTGCCTTGTTAAAATCCAGGGAGAAAAATCAGGGTGGGAAGAAATTGGGTGCTATCCCCCATCCAGGGAGACCCTAATTCCCACAGGGAAATGGCACCAGCAAGCCGTGTGCTGGGTGTCGCCCAGCCCAGCTCTGAGATCGGGGTGGGACGGGGAGAAGGCAGCGATGGGGAGGGGGGGTTGATGGGTGGTAATGTGGGTGGGAGGGGCTAATTTTGGGGGTATGAAGAGTTTTGGGTGTCCAAGATGTGGCAACTGGGCAAGTGGTGGTGATGTTTGGAGGATGCTGGTGGGAGGATGCTGGGATGATACTGGTGGGATGATGTTGGGATGATGCTGGGGGCATGCTGGTAGGATGATGCTGGTGGAATGA
Source organism: Athene cunicularia (assembly GCF_003259725.1). Lineage (NCBI taxonomy): Eukaryota > Metazoa > Chordata > Aves > Strigiformes > Strigidae > Athene > Athene cunicularia. The sequence goes on along the minus strand of NW_020799091.1, from coordinate 839,332 downwards.
TACTGGTGGGAGGATGATGTTGATGGGATGATGTCGGTGGGATAATACTGGGATGATATTGGTATGATGTTAGTGAGTGATACTGGGGGGATATTGGTGGGATGATTCTGGAATGATGCTGGGATTATGTTAGGATGATGCTGGCATGATGTTGGTGGGATGATACTGGGATGATGTTGGTGGAATAATACTGGGATGGATGTTGGTGGGTTGATACTGGGATGATGTTGGTGGAAAGATGCTGGGATGATGTTGGGATGATGCTGGGGTGATGTTGGTGGGATGATGGTGGGACGATGCTGGGATAAAACTGGGAAGATGCTCTGGGATGCTGCTGGGGAACAGGGGAGCCACAGGGGGACCATCTGACAGCCTGTGTGGGTTCTGCACTTGGCAGGGGCCGAGAAGCCGAGCGAGGCAGAGAAGCGAGACCCCTCGCGCCCTCGTGCCCCCACCCTCGCCCTCTCCAAACCCAAGATGCTGGTGATCAGCGGGGGGGACGGCTACGAGGATTTCCGCCTGACCAGCAGCAGCGAGACGGTGGGCCGGGACGACAGCACCAACCACCTCCTCCTCTGGAGAGCATGAACGGCCGCGGCCCCCCCCTCCGGGGCCACCCCAGCGAGGAACGGGGGGTGCTGGCCCCCCTATATGCAGAGGGGGGGGGTCCTGATCCCCCTCCCCGCCACCCCCCACCCCAGCGCCTCTCATCTCCAACCCGGCTGCTCTCTGTGTGCTCGGGGTTGGGGGGGATGAGCCCCCATCCCCCCGCCGTCCCCCCAGCCGCCACACCGGACTTGGCGGGGGGGGACACACACTCACACACA
>NW_020799091.1:833169-838455 GCF_003259725.1 Athene cunicularia | reverse complement strand
GGGGGGGGGGGGGGGGCGATAACGCTGAGTTTTGCACTGTCTGCCAGAAAAATCCCCCGCCTTGTCCCAAGCCGCCTCCAAGAGCCGTTCCCCAAAGTGTTTCTGAACAGTCGCTCCTTTTTCTTTCCCCGTTTATCTGCAGGAGCCATCAGCTGAAACCCTGTTCCCCCACAGGGGGGGGAAGCCCTCACCGGAATCCCGGCGGGCAGCTTTGGGTTACGGGCTGTGTTAAGGGGGGGGCTGGGAATAAAAGCCTTGTGTGAGCCCGTGGGATTTGGGGGGTACCGCAACCAATTCGCCTTCCCCGGCGTGTTTACATCAATGCACCAGCCAAGTGGGATACGGGGCTGGTGGAAGTTGGGGTGTCCCCATAAAGCAGCCGGGTCTGGCGCTAGTGGGGTTATTTTTTGGTTTCTTCTGGTTTTGGGGGGGCAAATTATGTTGGTTTTATTGTTTTTCCTCAGGAGCTTCAGGGCTTCTTTCCCCTGCGCCAGGGCAGCCGGGCGTCCCACCATCCCCAGCTGTGGGTTTGTGTCTGCATCCCCCCTCCCCACCTGGGATGACCCTGAGGTGCCCCCAAAAAACGGGTGCTGAGTCCTGGGGTGGCCGTGACCAGGCAAAGCTCCCGTGGCAACCAGGTGCTGGCACCCCCCTGGTCCTTTTACCTCCTGCATCTCCATGGCAGGGTCTTGGTCAGCTAAGGGATGTCTTTAATCCTTGGATTAAGCTTGGCCTTAGATCTGCTTTACCTGGGGCCAGCCCTGTTCCCGGTGGGGTTTAAATCTGTTTGTCCTGAATCACTGAGCCGGGATGCTCCGGTGAGTCGGAATGCCTGGGCTGTGCCAGCCCATGGCATCACTCGGCCACGGCTCGTGGTCCCCCGGCCACAGTGGGACCTGCCCATCCCCTTCCACAGCCATTGCCGCTCCCACCCCGGCAGAGCAGCACCCCAAACGTCTCGGGGTGTCCCTGAAGTGCTGCTATTTAAGGCTTAAATACCATCGCCCAGAAGGATTAAAATGTTAGGCTTAAACTCGAATTTTATTAGTGCTGGTTTACAGGGTGGAGGGCTTGCACCGGTTTCACCCTCCCCCCACGATTGAGGGGTGCATCCCAAGTTTCGGGGGGATTCGGGAGGTGTCCCCGTGGGATGCCATCGCCTTGGGATGACACTTAGCAGGGAGGGGGCTCAGGCTGGCCGGGGCGATGGCAGCAGCTGGCTTAGCCCCCTCCAAAAATCATGGGCCCCCACCTTGGCACTGATGGTGCTAGTGAAGATGGGGCTTGGTGGCATTTGGTTTGGGGGTGCAGCTCCCCAGAAGGGGAGAAGGCCCGGTTGGCTTCACGCTGGTGCCCTTGTGGGCTGCTCCCTTGCTGGGAGCTACTGGGAGGAACTGGAGCATGGAGGATGCTCATTTTGGGCTATGCCATCATATCCCAACCCACATCCTAGAATTACCCGGCTCTGCCCCACTTGCCCCCCAGCATCCCCCCTCCCATGTGTAATTAGCTGCATCTCATGGTGCCAACCACTAATTAGGAGAAACTCGTCAGGCAAAGGCTGTAACGAAGCTCCCATGTGGCTCTCACGGGGACAACCGGGGGAATTTCCATGCAGGCAGCGGAGGCTGGATCCAGGTTTGGGTTGTTATTTATTTTTTCCTCCCTTCTCCTGTGCTGTCAGCATTTATTTTAATTTTAACAATTAATTGCTGAGCCTAAAGAAGGATGAGCCTGTGGGAAACACCTTTCATTTGGCTTGATTTTTTTTTTTTTTAATTTTAATTTATTTATTTTTGTTAGTGACTTCATTTCCTTGCAGCAGATGCATGAGGATTTCCTCTGGAGCAGGAAAAAGCTTTATTTAATGGTGTTTAGCATCCTCTGCTCCTTCCCCTGCTCCTTGCAGGGTTGATCCCTCTCTGATTCGGGATGGAGTTGGGATCTGCAAGGGAAGGGGGTGATGCCAGGCATCCCGTAAAACCTCTAATAAATCTTTTCAGGGGATAGCGGAGGATCGATGCTGCAGGGGTATCTAGGCAGATGCCTTGGAGCATCCCCACAGGGGGAATAGGGCCCCCAGATTGCTTCTTGGCTGGGATTTTTGCTGCCTGGTGACCCCAATGCTCCCCCTTGGGCAGGTCCCCCTGATGATGAAGAGGAGCGGGATGTGCTGGTGGCTCGTCACTGTCCTGGGGGTGAGTACAGCCTCTTCCATCCCGTCCCACCCCTCTGCACCTCTGCTATCGGGTCCTCCGATGCTCAAACCCATCCCAGCTTCACCGCCCCACGGCCACAGTGGGGCATCCCAAAATGTTTCCCACGCAGAAGCTTGCAGCAGCTCAGCCCTGAGGAGATGTTTTATTTGGGCCAAGGGTGGGGGGTTTTTCCCCCAAAAATTCTTCCTCCTCCTTTTTTCCCCATTGTTGAAGCTTCTGCCAGGGCAGGGGCAATAGGGAGTGCAGCTTCTCCCTTGCTGCTGCCCCTGGGGCCACCGCGGTGTCCCGTGGCTGGGAGATGCTCTTGCCATGGGCCATGCGGGTACCCCAGGGGCTGGGGCTGCTTCCCAGGGGGGCTCCACCTGAGCCAGGGTCACCATGGGTTCGTGTTGGCCGTGGTGAGTTTGCCACAGGTGACGGGTTTGCATCTGCCGTGGTGGTGCAGTGGGTTTGCACCCATCGCATCACTTGCGACACGTTGTCATCCACCATGGAGCAGGTGATGAGTTTGCACCCGCCGTGTCGCTGGGGATGGGTTTGCATCCCTCCCAGGGCACGCAGCGAGTCTGCACCCATCATGTCACCGATGAGGGTTTGCATCCACCACGGTGCATGCGATGGGTTTGCACCCAGCATGTCAGTGGCGATGGGTTTGTGTTGGCTGCGGTGCCTGCAACAGGTTTGCACCTATCGTATCACTTGTGACATTTTGGTGTCCACCGTGGTACATGTGATGCGTTTGCATCCACCACGGTGCAGGTGACGGGTTTGCATCCTTCGTGTCACAGAGGGTGAGTTCGCTTCTGCCACAGCGCACACACTGGCTTTGCACCCATCGCGTTGCTGGTGATGGGTTTGCATCTGTCGTGGTTCCTGCGGTGGGTTTGCACCCGTCGCATCACTTGCGACACGCTGGCATCCACCACGGAGCAGGCGATGGGCTTGCACCCATCATGTCGCTGGGGATGGGTTTGCACCCGTCGCAGAGCACGCAGTGAGTTTGCATCTGTCATAGCGCATGCGATGAGTTTGCACCCACCGTGGTGACATCCACCACGACGCACGCGCTGAGTTGGCATCTACCACGGGGCAGGTGATGGGTTTGCATCCATCCTGTCACTGGTGATGGCTTTGCACTGGCTGTGGTGCATGCGGTGGGTTTGCACCCATCACATCGCTTGTGACACGTTTGCACCCGTCGTGTCACAGGCGATGGGTTTGTACCCGTCGTGGTGCACACAGTGAGTTTGCCACCATCATGTCACTGACAGTTTTCATCCGCCATGCATCTGCCATGTTGCTGGCGATGGGTTCTCACCCAGCGTGTCTCTGGGGACGGGTTTGTGTCTGCCGTGGTCCACGCGAGCTCTGCGTCCATCCTGTCACTCGTGACGGGTTCCCTCTGCCGAGCGCCCCCCGCTTCTCCTGCAGGTGCTGAGCGGAGCCAGCGCGGGGGCTGCGGGCTGTGGTGCTGCCGGCGCGGACGGGACGCCGGGATGCCTGCCTGGGGAGGAGCCCGCGGGGGTAAGCTGCGCCCACCCGTGGCACATCCACCCGTGGGGAGGGCGCAGGATGCGGCCGTCGCTCACCTCCCTTTCCTGCCACGCAGGCCTGCGGCTCGGCGCAGGGGCCCGTGGGGACGTGCCGAGCTTGTCCCCCCGGCACCTTCTCGCCGGGGAACGTATCCTGCTCCGCTCACACCCGCTGCCGGGCCGGGAACAGGATCCTGGTGGCACCGGGGACGGCGGTGACCGACAGCCGCTGCGGAGCCTGCCTGCCGGGGTGAGCCCAGCCTGGGGTGGGGGGGATGCTGCAACCCCCCGCCCCTCTGCTGGCCCCGATGCCACTCGTGGATCATATCCTGACCCTCCCTCTCCCACCCCGCAGGTTTTACAGCCCTGAAGGGGAGAGGGAGCCCCGGGGCCGGTGCTTGCCCTGTGCCGTAGCTCCCCACAGCACCTCGGGGTGCCCAGGTGGGTGCTGGGGTTGGAGGTGTCACCCCGGTTTTGTGGGTGCTGAAAGAGCTCGTGCCGGCGTTCGAGAGGAGGCGTGATGTCCTGCCAGGGTGTGGCAGCTGAGAACGCCTCCGCTCACCACATGAGTGGTTTCTGCTTCCCTGGGGGCCAACCCTGCAGCGGGGCTCAGGGGGAAATCGGGATTTAATCCCAACAAAACCCTTCTCTGAGGCTGAGCTGGTGCCTCCCCCCAGGCCGGCGGCGAGCCCGCAGCCCTGACACCCCGGGCTGGCCGGTGAGGACCAATGGCACACGGGTGGCCTTGATGGGGGATGAAGAGGAGGAAGACGAGGCGGCGGCAGCGCAGGCAGCCGTGCTGACCATCGTCCCCATCTTCTGTGCCATGGGCTTGTTGGGCATCCTGGTCTGCAACCTGCTGAAGAGGAAGGGCTACCACTGCACTGCCAGCAAGGACCCCCAGCCCGGCGGCACCGGTGAGCCCCCGGTTGTGCCACGGACACCTTTTGGTGGTCCCCCACATCCATCTTGTCTCGCTCAGCCCATCCACAGAATCCCAGAACCATTCAGGTTGGAAAAGCCCCTTGGGATCAGCGAGCCCAACACTCAGCCCAACTCTACAAAGTTCTCCCCTACCCCACATCCCCCCACAGCTCATCTAAACATCCGCGTGGCTTCTGGTCCCCGTTGTCCCCTGACAGCCTGCTCATCTTTGAAGTCAGGGGGGGAGGGGGGGTGTGTTTATCCCCCACCCCCCAACTTCTGCTTCCAGGTCCCAGCTCCATCTACCAGCTGGAGGATGCCAACGAGGACACCATCGGGGTGCTGGTGAGGTTGATCACCGAGAAGAAAGGTCGGGGGGGTCTCTGGAGGGGGGGTGACATGGGCTAGACCCCCGTGACCCCCCCATCATGCTCTCCCTCCACCCCCATAGAAAACGCTGCGGCACTGGAGGAGCTGCTGAAGGAACATCACGGCCAACAGCTGATGCCACCGGGCTGCGTCCCCCCAAATAAGTAAGGACCCTCCCCCCAAGATTGCACTGAGGAACCCCCTGTGGTGGGATCAACCCCACACTGATGGCATCTCCCCCC
>NW_020799091.1:817641-833119 GCF_003259725.1 Athene cunicularia | reverse complement strand
ACGGAATCCCCCTTGCCACGCTGGTGGATCCCAACCCCCTTAGAGCTCTTACTAGAGGGCTCCCGGGTGCCTTAAGCTCCACGTCGAGTCCTTCATGTGCAAAGAGCTATTGAACGTGACCAGCGAAACCCCCCCGGCCCTGGCGCCTGGGCAGCAGCATTCCAGGACCTGGGTGCTGATGGGCGAGAGATGGGCTGGGCTGGAGCGGGGCGAAGGTGGCAGCCGGAGGGGTCGGGCAGTCAGTTGGAAAGTGCCCCTCGAGCAGCCTCCTTGTAGAGTTTAAACAGTCCCGGGATTAAGTCGGGTCTTGAGTTTTATGATTCGGGAAGGAAATCCTCTTTGCAGAAGGCCCGGGTGATATTCCGCAGGCAGCCTACTGGTCAGGATCTGGAAGCTGGTGCAGTTGCTGGTGGGGAGAACTCTGGAACAAAAGAAAAATATCGGGGCTTGATGCTCTGGCAGGGAAGCAGTGGCGTTTCCCAGGCGGCAGAAGGTACCCGTGTCCCTCAGTATCCATTGCCAACTTCCATCAGACAGGGTATTTCTGAGGTGATTAATGATATTGAATAAGGATTATAAATCTACACATTTCCCCTTATAGTTGTGCGCTGTGGCCAGTCCCAGATCCCACAAAAGGTGGCAATTAGAAGCCGATTCTGGGCTGGGAGCAGCCTGTCAGCCCCGGGACGGGCTCTGGGGCCTTCCTGTGCAGGAGGCGAACAGAGATGGCTTTGCTGCCCCGGGGGAAGCCGCCGTTTCCATTCCCGTGTCTTGCTCCGATCCAGCGGCACTCGCCAACGGGGGCTGGATGTGCTTTGGCTCAAAAATGGGTGAAAACCACGCCTGGAGAAGAAGTGAAGAGCTCTGGACATCATCATCCCCCCCTCTTCCCCCTTCCTGTGGGAGTGGGGCAGTGAGAAGCTGCGAGGAAGCCCTACGTGCAATTCAATCATTCTTGCCACCGCCGGCAGATAGAGAAGGAAACACCTCAATTAATTTAATCAGGTAACAGGAGCCACTTTCCTGCTGGGGTGGCCCAGGAGTGGGCACACCAGAAATACAGGGGGTTTGTACCCCCCATCCTATCCTCAGGCTCATGGGCATTGTTGCCATGCTGGGGAAGCCTGAGGGAAAGTTGGAAAAACTCACCGTGTTAGTGCCTGATGGGTAATTAATAATTTTGAACTTGATGGCCAGGTTCTGAGCCGAGGCCTAGTTCTGTTTTTTTTGGTTCGGATCTGGGAGGAACAGATGACTTGGGCATCCTGCTTGGCCGTGGGGATCCCTCCAGGCTTGGATGACAACGTGTTGGCGAATGAATCTTGTGCGATTGGCGGCGTTCGGAAGAATGTGACTGAACTTGGTGGTGTTGTGTGAATGGCAATTTAGGTCAATAAATTAAGAAAGTGGCAAGAGACTTGAGGCAATTATTGCTATACTAAGAATTAATTGGTTTATGAGATATGTCTGAATCTTCCCTGTTCAAATGGTTAATCAGCTTCTTTCAATTTTATGGTGGGATGTTTTTTTTTACGATTTAAATGTATAAACATCTAGGAATGATAATACACAAGGAGTACGGAGACTCACCAGGACCGCACTCCCTTTTAACCTTGGAGGCCAGAGGTGACGACACCACCACTTCAAGGAATCCAACTGAATCATGGCTGTAGCCACGGGGTGGATTGTGTGGAAGGTGCCCCCCGAGTGAAAACAGGGCTTTGCTGAAGGGCAGCAGCTCCTGACTGCCTTTGCTCTCGGGGCTTCACGGTGTCGGGGCCTTTGGCCAACGGGAGCCGCTATTGACTCCGGGTCAGATTCATCCTGGGTATAAATGGGTCCCCGGGGGAGCCATTCTGAGCTCGTCCCCCGGAGCTGCGGCCGAGGCCTCTCCCCTGGGGTCAGGACGCTGCCCATGGAAACTCCTCGAGGTGCCTTGGGTCTGGACACTGCCCGGAGCAGGTCCTCGAGGGTGAGAGCCCTCACTTGTCAGTGAGTGAGAGAGCGTGTCGGGGTGTCCTTAAACCCGAGGAAGTCGTTCTCTTCTCCTCTCACAGACATTCGAACCTGTAATTTACAGAGAGCTAGTTAATTGTGTTAATGAGAAATTTTCAATTTTTGGTGGTTGGTTGTTTTTGAGAGTCTCCATAACCGGGAGCCGTGACACTGGTGGTAGTGGCCATGGCGTGGTGGCCTGATGGTGAGCATCTCAGGGAGCCATGACACTGGTGATGGTGGCCATGGCATGGTGGCCTGATGGGCAGCATCTCCAGGAGCCACGATGCCAGAGCACAGCTCCATTGGAGGCACCATGCAATGGAGGACGTTGCGTGGCTGGGATGCCATCTCATGGTCCCCTTCTGGGCCTGTGGAACTGAAGCCACTTCAGGAAGGTCATAAGCTCTTGATTTCCCTCCATCACCAGGTGCCAGCGTTTACTATCACAGGCTAATGAGAGTCTCTGGGTTACGGGCCAACTCCCACCTTACCAACAACCCAACCAGGGCATGGGTTGCTCTGGCCAAAGGTGGTCTCCTGTATCGACATGTCCTCTATCCACAAGCTCAGTCGGGCCAGGAGAACGTGGTGGTGATGCTCTGCTCACCATGAAGGTCACACACCCCATTTGCCATAGGAGCTGCTTCTACAGGATTATGTTGGCTTGGCCATGTTGGGGGCAGTGGGACAACCCACCCAAGGTTGGGTTGGAGACCATCAAGCTCCACCACCAACCCAGAAATGGATTTACGGCCCGTCCCCTGCACTCCTCCAACACATCACCGCGCCAAAAAAGCAACCACCAAACCCTCTTGGGCTCTTTTATTTATTTTTTTTTTGGAAACATTTTAATAGTTATCGAATGTTCTACATCTTACAGTAAATATCGTACAGTTACAAACTCTTGGCTGAAATCTGTCAGGGAGATCACGACCTGATCTTCAGAACCAAAACCAGAACAGAAAACAAACAGAAAAAAACCCCAAATTTACACTTCAGATGAACAAACCGAGGCTGTGGGGCTTCCAGGGCATCAGTTAAAGGCCATGTTCCCTACACACCTTTGAGACTTAGACTTGGAAGACATGGTTACACTTGGTTTTAAACTTTTTTTCTTGGTTTTTTTTTGTTTTTTTTAAGATTTATTTTTGCTTAAGAGGTCCAATAATATTTAAAAATAAGCTGGCCTGGCGGTTGAAATGAATTAAAAAATTAATTACAGATAAACAGGGGTAGGAGCTGGCGTAGGTTTGCTCTGTGCTATGGGAATGGGAGGGTTAGGGTGCCACCCCGCACCCCGCTGTCTCATTTTCCCTTCCTCACTGTGCTTCCCCATGGCTGCTGACCCTACAAATCGCTCCCCACCCGATGCCCTCCTCCTGAACCCCCTTTGCCCCGGGAAAAACGCAGCTCCCCCAGCTCCATCCTTTGCAGCAAGACACAGAGATGCTGCAGGTGGCTGCGTTGCATCAAGATTTTTTCCCTGCAAACAGCACAACTGAGTGTTTCCAACTGGGAATTACTGCCGTTCAACCATGTATTTTTCTATTCCTGCTTTGCAAACATCCCTGTAACAGGTTGTTTTACCTGATTACAGGTGAATCTGTTAAGTGCCATGGTACAACACACCACAAAAAACGCCTTTTCCAAGCTCTCCTCCCTTCCAAGCCCCTTAACAGGCTTTATTTTGCTTTTTTCCCTATGGGAGTGCTAGCACACAGCAGAGAAAATAGCCAGAGCCTGATCCTGCCCACAGCCTGGCACTCAGGGCAAAGCAAAGATGGGCAGAGGGTCGCCACATTTCAGGGGGTGATAGATGGAGGGCCTAAAAATATTGACAACTAAAAAAAAAAACAAAAAACAACCCAAATCAAAAAACCTGGATTTATGGGTATCCATCGGCTCTTATTGCTATTGTCGGCTGGTTGGGTTTTCTTATCAAAAATAAACCCCCAAATGTGGTTTGGGTTTTTTTTCTCCCTCTAAGAAAGCAAGACCCAACTTCACGCCCTCTGGCCGGGGACTGCATCATCCCAAATCCCCGTGAGGGGAGGAAGGCAATGGCAAAGACAGAGGTCTCTCCAGGAAGGACCATATTCAGCAGGATACTGGGGAAAAAAACAGGATACTCTGAAACATCCATCATGAAAGCAAACCCCTTAAATAACACTTTACGGTAGTTACAGCTTGAAACTGCAAAAAGCTGGACTGGGTTGTTATTATTCTTCGTAAAATAAAGGAGCAAATCCTCACCTGGAGGGTTCAGCCACTTGGAGGCGTGATGGGTACAGGCTCCAAAGGGCTTGCTCAGGTTGGGGGCTACTATCACTATTAATATGCCTTTTTTCCCAAAAAGCTTTTCCATTACAACTCATGTTTTAAAGCAGAGATAACGGCAGGGATGGGTTAATGGTCGTAACAGCGGTTTGAGAATTCTTTTCCTTGCTCTTTAGCTGGAATTTTAATCTCCAAGACACTCTGCCTGCTGCTAAGCATGGTTTAACCCCTCCTGCTCTTCCCCGCTAACGCCTGGTGTGATCCTTCACTGTGGGAAACCCTTAACCAACATCGGCAAAGCTTTGCTGGAGTGAAATATTCAAGAAGCTGGTGGCCTCCATCAGTGTCCCCCCCTGCTAAGGGAGTCCCTCACTGGGCTGTGACCTCCCCAGGGCCTTCACTTAAGCCATGACTTGGCCAAGGAAAGGCCTTGGGATCATGGGCTTCCCTCCCATCCTTCCATCTACCCAAAAAACCATGTTCTTCCATGGGGAAGGGGACAGGGCTGCAGGTCATTGCTGCCATGAGCTGGGCCACAACAAGCCCCACATGGTGGCCAGGAGCATCTTGCCACCAGCACAGCCCCATGAAGCCTCTGTGGGAAGGAGCTAACCAAGCCTGGAGCCATGTGGTGGCCCCAGAGCCATGCAGTGGCCCTGGAGCCATGCAGTGGTCCAAGTCTAAACCCAACACCAGCTGCCAAATGTGCTCACCAAAGCCTCGCGCCCAACAGATGGTGAATTATTTCACCTCTTCACACCCCAGTTGAATTAATGAGTTTTTCTGCCTGGGCATAATGGGATGAGGAACCTCACATCTGCTACTGATCCAAGTGAAGGAATTAAAACTAAACCACCCCATGTCAGATCTCATTAGGGGTAACACTGGGTGATCCTCCACCATTAGCGTTTTCTTTCAGGAGAAAGCCTAGCATCTCCTTCGTAGCCCTGGGACAAAATTTTAGCAGTTGTTGCTAAAGCAGTTAAGGGTGAAGGGTACCTAGGCCAGTGGTAGGATGGTGTCTGCTGGGAAAGGTCCTTCTCCACAGAGTCCAGCGTGTTTTAACGAAGCTCGTTGGACACTGCAAGCCGTAGTGCCGGTACGTTGGCTAGGGCTATCGCTATCCTGCGTGTTTCAACACTGATAGACAGCTCCTAATACATAACAAGAAGTCAACACTGAGAGCAAAAAAAGGGTTTCTGAGAGGTCTTCAATTCCTGTCATCTATTGGGCTCTTCTTTTTTGGCCCGGGTTTACTGTAGCGTGCTACAAACAGCAGAAGGATTATTTCCAAATGTCCTGTTGCTCTTTACATGCTTATAACCCTTGGCTTCGCTAAGCTGAATGGGGAAACCCTCTGATTACTTTTTTTTTTTTTTTCCCTTCTCTTTTCCTTTTATATGAATGCAAAGCACAGCCCGAAGTACTACACAGGCAATATCCACCTTCCCCACCCCACAGCACTGGTGTTCAGTCTTCACCCACTTTGTTCTCCTTGAGGTTGGGAAGGTCAACCAGAGCTTTGCTAGATTTCCTTTAAAACCAGCAGAACCCACCAAATGACCCCCATACAGAAGCGCTGGTGCCAACACCCAACCTGACAAACCAACCAGCGACAGGAAAAATCCTCTTGGGTCCCTAAATTCATTTCTCCTCATTTCGATGGTCCTTATGGGAAGAAGCTCCATCAGCTCCTCCCAACAGCAGCAAAAGCCAAGCTGGGAGACCCCACCAAGAGCAAGGAGGTCTCACCCAGGTGCCAACAACTGGTCACCTTGCTCTTCTGAAAGACCTCCCAGTCTGACCTCCACACTGCGTCCCAGTCAAGGTCTCCACTGCCCTCACCTCCATCTGGAGGTGTGACAAGGGCATAACCAAAGCAGAGCAACCAACAGAGAAATCTGGGCACTGACCTGACACCATGCGTGGGTCGGAAACCCAAGCCAGGCGGTGTCGGGAGGGATTCCCATCCACATCTCCTAACCTGACCTCTTTAAAGGCTCTGGAGTTGGTCTGTTGTGACAACCTCAGAGCCCAAGAGATGTGAGAGTTGCAAACAAGCTGCTGGGTGCTTGGAGCTCTTTTGGCACGCTTGAGGGAAAACCCAAAACCCAACGATATTATTGTCTTCGGAGGGGAAAAAAAAAAAAAAAGAAAAAAAAAAGAAAAACCTTGTTTCTATGCTGGGTTTAGTGATAAGGATTTAAAAACAAACTGGCCACAAGCATTGTCTGCAAATATGAACTCTCTCTTTGCTGCCCTCAAGACAACTTATTGCTCTACGTGGGACACCCCGAGATGGGGGTGTCACTGGCCGCAGTTGGCTTCATGTCCTTGCACCCTTGGGTAAGCCAAAACCCCCAGAAATTACCCCAATGCCCACAGCCTTTGTGTGCCCATTGTCTCCCAGGCCGGTCCACGTCACCTCCCCTGCTCTTGCTTTTTCTCAGGCGCCTTCCCATGAGGAAGGTGACATGTTTATTGCTATTGCTTCCTCTTCCTTCCACTTCTCTCCACTCACCAAGCAAAGCAGCCGGACATCACCCCCCTCTCCAACCTTTCTCTATGGTGCTGGGATTTGTGCTTGGATGAGCGTTTCTCCTGGAAGTCTCCAAGCCCAGCTGTAACCCGAAGAGTGGGGGCAGGGGGGGCACCTCAGTTGCCACAGAGCCATCACAGTTTGGTCTCAGCCCTGCTAACGACACAGGTGCAAGGTGAAGCAACGCATCTTCCCCCTTGCCCTGCCTCGAAGACTATTCTCCATCAACCAGTTGCCCTCATTCCCCACACCATCAGACTATGGAGGAGCCCTTCCAAGCAACCCCTGGACCTGGAGAAGCTTTTCAGACCAACTCCTGGACCTGGAGAAGCTCTTCAGACCAACCATTGGACTTGGAGACACTCTTCAGACCAACCCCCAGACCTGGAGAAGCTCTTCAGACCAACCCTTGGGCATCTCCTTGCTTCCTTCAACAGCCGCCCAGCACATGCCTGCCTGCAAACGGTAGCCATGCAAGGAAGGAGCTGCCTTCTCCCTCACGCAGCCCCAGGACGTAGCTGATGGGGAGCAGCTCGTTTTCCCAAGAGGTGCAAGATGCTACCAGGGCATTCACCCCTCTGCTGCTCTCCTCCCATCATGCAAGACCCGTTTGCCCAGTTGGAAAAAGCAGACCAAAGACCCGTTGGTGACCAGTCCTCCTACTTCCTAAGACAAGTGTGTTACATCGCTAATTATATTTATATTCTCTTACTCCTACAAAAGAAGGGATGAGTTCAGAATTTCACTGCAGATAATGCATTTATAATCTATCACGACAGCTATCTGGAAGACACCAATTTTCTTGTAATATGTTATGGAAGATTAAATAATTTATATTATTCAACTAAAAATACCCCAAACCAAATCGGATAAGCCTGCCTACCAGCGCTGTGCTTTTCACATAGTACCCTGAACATCAACCACTCTTACTAGCCAAAGAAAATCTAGGCTCTCGTCAACAACAACGACAACAGAAAAATAACAAAAAGAACCCAAACAAACAAGAAGTGGGGGATCTTTGCACCACTCAGCTGGGCAATGCTGGAAAAGTGAATATTCTGAGCTTTCAAATGATAGGACCAAAGAGAGAACTTTACTATTGCTCAGTGTCAGTATGTGTGTTACACAATTTATGTGGGTTGGGGAGGAGGAAGGGGGAGAGGAGGAAAAAAAAAAAAAAAAAAAAGAGGCGGAAGATTAGAAAAAGCAGCTTTTACAAAAACCACTAAAGAATGCATAAAGTGACCCTTGCACTTTTTTTTTTTCTTTTTTTTTCTTTTGTTCTTGCAAACAGACGAAGTGCTGCAGTACAGTGGCCACAGCACCGATGTAAGACTTGTGTAGTTGCATACAATGTTTGACTCCGGATCTGGAAAAGAGGAAACATATTAAAAACAAGGAGTTAGAAGCAAGCGGTGGAGGATCAGACAGGGCTGTTCTCCTCTCCTCTGCACCCCTGCGCCGCGTGCAGCACGTACAGCTGGTTCTTATGGGATTTAACCATCCCTCGCGCCGCTCCGCGGAAAATTTCTTGGGTATGGAGCTGAGACAGCAGCAGCTCGCTGATGGTATCCAACGCACAGGATTAAAAATATGCAGATGGGATGCTCTCTGCTAATTGCACAACAATTTGTCACGGGTAGGATTAACCCAGTGTAATGTATGCAGCAAGGAGAGATTTCAGATAACCCCCGGGGCTGGATGAGATCTGCGCTGCCTCCCCGTGCAGTGTCATGTGTTCCCATCAGCTGCGCTGCCCGTTAATTGGGCATGATGGACCAAGGGCTCCAGCAACACGCGGAGGGTGTTTAACTGAGCAGCTGGGATTGCTGGGATCCGGAGCACGGCACGAACCTGCAGCTGGTTGCGGGCAGCTGCACGCAACCCTGGTGCTAATGAACAGGGTGACCTCCCAGAGTGTTTTAGCAGGGAAAAAAAAAAACCAGTATATTCAAGTGATATGAAATCTGGGGAAGGATTCTTGATCAGGGAGGGTAGTGATAGGATGAGGGGGAATGGTTTTAAACTGTCAGTGGGCAGATCTAGATGAGATCTAAGGCAGAAATTGTTCCCTGTGAGGGGGGTGAGGCCCTGGCACAGGCTGCCCAGAGAAGCTGTGGCTGCCCCCTCCCTGGAAGGGTTCAAGGCCAGGTTGGACGGGGCTTTGGGCAACCTGGGCTAGTGGAAGGTGGCCCTGTCCGGGGCAGAAGGGTGGAACTGGATGATCTTTAAGGTCCCTTCCAACTCAAATGAGTCTGTGATTCTCCAGAAGAGTGTGATGCACCCAAAACCTAAAAGCATGAAACTCTCCACCCTCGCCAGTGCCCGACCGCACTCAGAGCAGCTTGACGTCGCTGAGGTCACTCAAGGCAAAGCCTCGCACGCACCGAGCAGCAAGAGGGAGGCCAAGGTACACCGTGCTTTGCTAACACCCTCCGTAGGGTGGGGATAGCTGGGGAGCAGTGCTAAATGGCTCTTCCCGAGCCAAAACATCGCCTAGACAAAGGGATTCAGCAGCGTTGTGGGAAGGAGAGATGCGACAGCAGTGCTCGGTGGCTGATTAATCAACAAGGGCAGAGCAAGACCTGCGAAGGCAGCACTCACATGAATTGGCCAGTGGGTTTACCAGTGTGGAGGTACGTAGCTGTAGGTGGGGGTTCCTTGAGCCCTGTACGTTGGCACGGAAACTGGATGTGCTCCGATGGCGGTGTGTTGTGGGGTGGTCAACAAGGTTCCTGCAACGGCACGAGAAACACTTAGCAAGGAGAAGAGGTCAATCAGGGGAGCAGTACCCCAAGGGTAAGGTGCTGCAGACCCCATCCGAGGGGCAGGCACAGCATCAGCTGCCTTTTCTTTCTTATTCAATTCCCCCAAATATGATTCTGCCCGTGAGACCTGAATCGAAGGCAACTGACTCGTGCAGTTGGTATCAGCCAGCACCATGAACAACCACACCTGAAGCTCCAGAATATTTTCCACTCTACTTTCAGCCCTTAACTCATCCTTTTCCAATTTTCCTTGTCTCCAAAGACCAGCAGCACAGCTAGCCACTAACCTGCTGACATCTTCCACCTGCCGAAGGCACCGGGTTAAACTGCAGCTGCAGATCACTGCAGCGAGCTGAAACATCTAAGGACCCAACTGGAAGGGATGAGGGTTGCAAAAGTAGGCAAGAAAAAACCCCAGACCTTCCAGGAAAAATTAAGATGAGTTTTGCCACTCATCTCCCAAGGGCAGTGGAGCCGTTTTGCTTCGTTTAAACCCACAGAGCCAAGTCTGGGGATGCAGCAGAATCAGAGGGACTGTCTGGTGCAGCCTCTTTGCTTTGAGTCTGCAGCTGCTAGGCAGAGGGATTTTAGGTGAGAATTTGCACGGTGCCTTCAGCACCTACAGGGAGGGAGAATTACAGTCCCAAACTACTCTGTTCTGGGAGTAACTGGGTGCTCAAAACAACTTCTCAGCTTCTGGGTATCTCTCTACAAATGCTACTAATGACGTTTTAAGACATGCCACGTGCATTAATTACATCTATCCACTTCTCAGTATAAGCAACAGTAAATCTCTGAGAGTGGTTCTTGTCATACTCAAGCTGCAATATCTCTGCTTGCACCAGGGATTGTGTCCCATAACAAAGCCTTTTTTTCACAGCTAATGCAGATGCAAAAGGATGAATGATCCATTTCTTGGCATAATTCAATACACAATCCTAAGAATTGTTAATGAGAGAAATAGAGGCTTTGGAGAAAAAAAATAAAACCAGCCCATCAGCCCATATCCTTACTTAATGTGCTATCAATTAATTGCAGTTTGAAGCAATCCCACACATAAAATGCAGAGGATTTGGGATACATAAACCAAGGTTAATGTTCATCAAACAAAAGCAAGACCTAAGTATCCTAAAAAAGGAGATTGATGATAGAAATACAACAGTATTTGAAGATGGACAATCCTGGTTACCCCTCTACTTACAGAACAGACAGAGGAAAGAATAATGTATTTAAGGATGTATTCCTCTAGAGTGAGCCAAACAAAAGGTACCCCCTGCTAACCTAAAAACTGAGTTAGATCAGTATCAGGAGCAAAGTAACTGATTTTTGCCTGCAAAGGAACAGCAACCAGCAAGCAAAACTAGCAGATGAAGCTGCAATTAGCTGTGTGCAAGGCCCTTCTGCAGCCACATGCCAGATAACACCCCACAACGCTGCCGGCAGCACCTCGGATACACTGAGAGTTTTTCATCCAGGACAAGTCTCCTGCGCAGGTTGTTGGGATACGTCCCATCCAAGTGACGAAACTATGGCTCAGCACATGGAAAGATTTTCCTTCTTACCTGCTGACATTGCCATGGTGGTCCCAGCGACCATGCCCATGGCCACACCGTTGGTCCTGGGCGCAGCGACCGGGGCCGGGTAGATGGCCGATGGGATGCTGTTGGGCTGAACCACGGTGGTGTGATGGATAACGTGAGGCTGTGCCGCGTACACTGGCTGGGTATAATAAGCTCCCTGTTTGAAAAGGGAAAGCAGACATCATCGTCTTTGTCATTCGATTGAAAGCACAAGCCGAAGCAGTAACTTGAAGTCCAGTATTTTATTTAGAGGCGATCACCATCTCTGTGTACAGCAGTGACACAGACTGTGCTGTCAGCAAAGGTTCCCAAATCCAGTCCATATCATAAGCCCTCCTGACACAGTCCTTCCCTTTAAGACTTCAATTCAAGCCCTCAGCTACTCCAGATGTGTGGCAAAAGCAATATTAAGACAAGCAGAAATGACACATAGCTGCTGGTACAAAGAGCTGCCCATGGAACATCACAGAATCTCAGAATGATCTGGGTTGGAAAAGCCCTTGCAGCTCCTCCAGCCCAACCATGACCCTCCCCCTGACCCTTCCCAACTCCCCCAGACCCCTCAGCGCTGGCTCAGCCCGACTCTTCAACCCCTCCAGGGATCCCGGGGACTCCCCCCTGCCCTGGGCAGCCCATTCCAACGCCCAACAGCCCCTTCTGCACAGAAATCCTTCCTCAGAGCCAGCCTGACCCTGCCCTGGGCAGCTTGAGGCCATTCCCTCGGGGCCTGGCGCTGGGGCCTTGGCTCCAGAGACTCATCCCCCCTCTCTGCCCCCTCCTGGCAGGGAGTTGCCGAGGGCCAGGAGGTCTCCCCTCAGCCTCCTCTTCTCCAGACTGAACCCCCCCAGTTCCCCCAGCCGCTCCCCAGCAGACCTGTGCTCCAGATCCAACAGAGGAGGCAGGAGAGAGACCCCAGCATCCCAGAGACACACCATGAGCACCCCCATCCCACAAGGACATGGGTGCTGAGCCCTGAGAGACAAGGACGAAGCCCTGCAGGAACCTCGGGCTGTATTTGTGCCCCGTGGAGCGAGGTGCTGAGCTGCCACGGCGGCTGCGAGGCACCTACCTGGGTGTACAGGTTCTGCTGTGGATAGGCACTTCTGATGGGGTACATAGCGGTTTGGTACGGATTCGGAGACGGCGAGTAGGGAGGAGGTGCGTTGTTACTCTGGGTCGGTGGGACCTTGTAAGGAGTCCCCGCAGTGTACCCTGGCAAAGACGAGAGTATTCCAAATTAGAGTGAGGATTTACAGCAGGAGCAACCCAAGCTGGGCATCACTCAGCGTGCAGGAGACGTACCAAGATGCACCAGCACCGACTGACACCTCATGAAACCCACCAAGCTGAGACCTCCGAGTCCAGCATCCAGCCCCTGGTTAATCGATCACAGCAGCCAGGGCTGAACCCTCCACCCAGCCCGGCAGTGGCTTGTCCCGTGCTGCCCACACCGAGCCATAGAGCTGATGGGTATTCCCAAAGGTCAAGGCATGACTTGATGGGACTCAACCAGCACTTAAATCACCTAAACCAGCAGTATCCCCACACCTCCTTACCCATCTCTATACATCTACTAGGCAAAAATAATGTTTTTCCTTCTCTCCTCCCCAGATTTTTTTGTCCTTTCACGTTTTTTGCTCGGGATGTGATGGGCAAACCCAGAATTTAATTGCTGGAGGATCTAATTTCCTGGCACGGTATTGCTGTCCCCTGCCTATGTTCCCAAGCAATGACTGGAAAAGCAGCAACACCGATGGTCCAAAACTTAACATTAAGGTGAAAATGATTGATGCCTTGAAGTATTTCATCAAGGTGGATCATGCTGAGCCGTTTCCTCTCCTGCAAAGGAGGGCTGTGACCATCAGCTCACCCTGCAGGTGGGAGAAGCAACCCCAAATGATGCTCCAGCACCTTTACACCCATCCCGCTCCCCCCAGGCTAGTTGCCTTAACGACCAAAGCAGCAAATTTGCCTTATTGCCATTAAAAGCCATTTGCTGTGCTCGGTAAACAGGCACAGCAGGCTGCTGCCAAGCCAGGAGGAGCAGCGGGGGCTTGGGAGGGCAGTGGTTAGGCAGGTGCCAGCAGCCAGGGAAACATCCCTCGCAATATTCATGATCCTGATACGACAGATTGCAATTTTTGTCTTTCTTCTGTCTGGATGTAAAGAAAAAAAAAAGGACTTCAGCATCCCCCAGTCTTCCCCACCATCAGGCTGTTTAGCTGGAGCATCCAAGTCCCAGATTTAAGCTTTATCGAAGGTCTAAAGAAACCTTAAATTATCTTGCAGCATTTAAGAGAGATGCTGAGTATATGGGGAACGAACTAAAATGAAGGATCCTTTCCAAAAACATGGAAATTTATCCCCCCAAATAAGCCTAACCTAACAAAAAATAACCTAAGCCTAACCTAACAAAAAAATAACCTAAAGGATAACGTGACACCAGCTGACCTGCTGCCTGTGGGTGTCACTTTGGGTTTTTGCTGCTATTTGCATTAAGTTCTGAGCTATCTGGTGCTTATAAAACTAGATTTTCCTTCCAGAAAAACCCAGAATTACCAGCTCAAGATCCTGTAATGCAAGTCTGATCATAGTGGTCTTTTTTTTAAAGGCTTTCCCTGGAGTGAGGACACACTGTAAGGATTTCTGCTCTTGGGAAGGTTCCTTGAAAGGAAGGTTCCCATCTGTTGACTTGTGATGAACACAGCGTTGACCCCCATACCCTCCACCAATTTTGCTCTCCAAAAAGAAAGAGGTGGCTTTGGCTTTAAGCAGGTCTGTGATAATGCTGTGTAATCCAGTTCTTGTTACCAGCGAAGACCTCATGGCAAGCACAGCATCTAAAGGAGGTGTGACCTCCCCCTACACCGAGGATACAGGGTACCTGAATTCTCAACTTTAGAGGCTTTTCCAAGGAAGGCTCCATGAAGCTGCCCCTGAAACATTATTACTGAAGTGCTAAACTGGGGAAAAATCCTCAAGAATAGAGTTGTACTTTAAGGTTTGGGTTTGGTGGGGTTTTTTTTAGGGTAGACTAGAAGCTGAGCTGCTGCCATGGGATGTCCTGGACTGAATCAAGGGTGCTGTGAAGGCATCAAGGTGTTGGTCACAGCTTGATGAATGGTTAAAAAAATGGAAATTATAAAAAAATCCGCTCGCATGAGAAAGGTAAAGCAGGTGGGCTGGGATGGCTGGTGAGAAATTACAGCCAGCCTTGCAGGATGACTGGGAGAAATCAGCCTTGGAGCAAACGACCCCTGAAGACTGTGTAGGATGGAGAGGAGAAGTCAAGGCTCAGCCTCGTGATAAGATGTCTAAACACTCAAATATAATGAACTAATTTACTCAACCAGTGTTCAAGGCAGCAATTAGTGAAGGCTAAGATTTCAAGTCTACTGAAATCCCGTATCATCTGCCCAGCACTGAAACAGTGTGAAGATAACAAGGAGGGAGGAACTCCCAAACAGCATCTCACTGCCTCCTGATTATTGAAGATTGGTAGAAAGAAAATGTGTTAATTAAACAGCAGAAGAGCTGTGATCCTTTTTCTGACTTACAGTAGCAGGTGAGCATTTTAAAATGAGCTAGAGGAGATGCAGATTTGAAATGACCGTATCCCAGCAGAAGTGGAGACTCCTGCATCATGAGGTCCTCCAGGAAGCCAACGACATCACCTACAGACCAACCAACCACTTGCTTTTCAATCTTAGGGATTTTTTTTTTATATATTCTGAACTCATTTTTCCAAACAAAGACCTTGGAGGCTGCCAGTTGTCGGCATCACGCTTCATTTCTGATGGGCGTCTGGAGATGTGGGCCAGCTCAAGGCTGTCTGGCTTCACCACCTTGAATGCTAAAACTTGCTAAGGTTTCCTGATTGCTGAATCACGGACAATTTCGCTGTGTTATTAAAAAAGGTATTAAGCAAATAGTCCAGGCAGATGTAATCTTCCATGTTTATAAATTGGGGGGGAAAAAAAAAATAGAACAATTTGCAGGTAAAAACGACGCGTAATCAAGTTTTAGTGACACAAGATGTAGGAGCCTCCTCTCGGAAAAGCATGTCTGACAGCTAATTTTAAAGCCTAATTATGACTACCTAACACCTTCTTAGGATTAGGAGGTTGGCATGGCCCGTGCTTCGGCTCCTTCGCGGTGTAGCAGCAGGCTGGGATTTTAAAAGCAGTAGCGAGCCTTTAAGCTCCAGCTCCTATTAAAATTGCTGATTAAATCCCCCGTGCCACTCTAGAAATCTCAACCTTATTGATCCTGCAACACAGAAGTGGCCTGAATTGCACAGATAAATTTTTCTATGA
>NW_020799091.1:803057-817591 GCF_003259725.1 Athene cunicularia | reverse complement strand
CCCCTCTGCTCCGCTCTGGGAGACCCCCCTGCAGGGCTGGGTCCAGCTCGGGGGCACCAACAGCAGAAGGACACGGACCTGCTCCAGCGGGGCCAGAGGAGCCACGGAGATGCTAGGGGGGCTGGAGCCCCCCTGTGAGGTCAGGCTGAGAGAGTTGGGGGCTTCAGCTGGAGAAGAGAAGGCTCCGGGGAGACCTTATTGCAGTCTTTTAATAGATAAAGGGAGCTTCTAAGAAAGCTTATAGGTTGGACATAAGGAGGAAATATTTTACTATGAGGGTGGTGAGGCCCTGGCACAGGTTGCTCAGAGAAGCTGTTGATGCACCACAGAAACACAGAATGGTCTAGGTTCGAAGGGACCTTAAAGATCATCAAGTTCCACCCTCTGCCACATGCAGGGCCACCTTCCACAAGCCCAGGTTGCCCAAAGCCCCGTCCAACCTGGCCTTGAACCCTTCCAGGGAGGAGGCAGCCACAGCTTCTCTGGGCAGCCTGTGCCAGGGCCTCACCCCCCTCACAGGGAACAATTTCTGCCTCAGATCTCATCTAAACCTCCCCTCCTTCAGTTTAAAACCATCCCCCCTCATCCTATACCTCCCCCCCTGATCAAGAGTCCCTCCCCCCTTTCCTGTAGCCCCTTTCAGTCCTGGGAAGCCGCTCTAAGGGCAGGAGTAAGCAGCCGTGAGCAGCTCCGGCATGTCCTACGTGGTTGCATGACCTAGTTCAGTCCGACTGGTTCTGGGTGTCTGGTCCTGCTTCTGCCACCACCCTCCAGCTTGGCTCATCCTCCTCCAGCTTTTTTTCCTGACTTTCTTGTCCATCTGCCTTCCCTGCACCCAGGGGGATGGAGGAACAGCTCTGGAGAGGTGAGCGTGGGGACAGCCCAGGGGGAGATGCCATGCTATGGGGACCAGTACAGGCAGCTGCCCGGCAGACTTGAATTGCCTCTGCCAAATTCCTCCCTGGCATGTTGTCACTGTCACTACTATTCTCACCAGCCAGACAAGCAAACAGGACCCTCTGGGGCAAAATAACCAAAAAAAAAATCTATAACCTTGCTCACTGCCACACGCAAAGCTTTGTGTCTACGACACCTCGATCTCAACTGGAGCATCTAAGCAACCAAGCAAAATACCTCAGGCAAAGCCAAGCTTTGGAGAGCCATCATTAAAGGACAGAAAGCCAAAAGGCAAAGGCATGTCCTCACACTGGAGCCAAGGCCAGGATGAAGCCACCTGGCCAGCTCTCACCCAGCCTTTAAGTTCATGCATGTCCTGCCATGGTCCTTCACTGCAGGTTCACAGCCCAGTGGAGCCCTCAGCATCTTTTCCATCTTACTGGTGCAGATGTGGGGAAGTACTGAGCAGCTATTGCATCTTTATTTGTATTTATCCCTGTTCAGTGCGTGGCTGCAGTCTGTTCTGGGGGGGAATCTTCACCCTGGGAACAGAAGGACTCATCTCCCAGGCTTCTTTCTCCTTAGCTCTTCTCCATCCAGAGCTGACACCTCACTGATGCTCACGAGTAAGCTCTCACCCATCTCCAGCCACAGGACACAACCAATCTGGGATTCCCAACCTGAAAATACTCCTGATTTTTCAGAGCCTGTGCTTGAGATGGCATCTCCCAGCAGAGCTCCAGTGATGCCAACCACAGCTATAAGCCTGAAGCATCTTTGCAAATCAAACCTCAAGGCTTTATCTATTAAATTTTATTTCTAAATTAAATGTGCCCGAGACAGTTCTCTGGAAACAAGGCCAGTCTGCATTACTGATCTCCTTTATCACCCACTCTGGATGGTCACAGCCAAATTTTGCCTCCAAACCCTTTCCTACCCCAGTACCTGCTCTTGCCCTCTCTGATTTCGAGGGAGGAGTCTCACCTGCACCAGCCCAGAGACGCAAGGGGGAGGAGAAATCACGTCCAAGGGAATTTTGCCAAACAATATCTAGGTTTCTACTACTTACAAGCTGAGATTTTCCAAACACGTACAACTCAGTCAAATCTGGTCTGGCGTGAAATTAGGTGTGATACAAAGCACATGCACCGTGCCAGACATACAGCCCCTACCCCAAAGAATGGTAGGGACGTCCCTTTCCAAAGAGAAAGTCTCCCAAAGTCTTCTAATAGGTTTATTTTTAATAATTCTTTTTATAAAAACAAACAAACAAACAATATTTCTTCCTCTCATTTCATTCTGTAAACGATTTAATTTAGCACAAAAAGGGACTCTGAAGCAGCCAGATAGTGAGGAACACTTCAACCCATGTGTGTGCATTGGGCCCAGAGGTCTCAGCCTTGCAAACACGGTCTGTGGAAAGTCACTTTAAGATATATTTTTTTTTCTCCAAATACAACTGGGAGTTTCTCCAGGTCCCAGGAGTGTTTGGAAGGTTAATTATGCATTTTTCAACCTAGAAGTGGTCTCACCTCAGGCTCGCAGAACACCTCACGCTAGCTGTGCCCTGGCTTTAGCAGGCAAAGAGCAGTGGGGCAGGGGACACCCCACATACCAAGGGAAGCACCAGAAGCTTTATCAGGGAGTTTATCGCCCCTCCTGGAGGCACTATTTGGCCTCTTAGGGATGAGATTACAAGGCTCCACCTGGAAAAGCCTGTTTGACTGCGATACCTATGCAGCATCGTCTCCTCTTGCTCAGCCAGTTTGAGTTAAAAGGTGGGAATTTCAGCGGGGTTCCTTGAATATCATGGGGTGGTTTCTTTTGGCATTCTCTCACTTTTAAGGGTATAGGAAATATCCTCCCTTTCGTTTTTCTATGCATACTGTTCTGCTCAACCACAGAGCATCACCATTGCAGATATACATCTGCAAGCAACCTCAGGTTGCTCCTGGGGACCAAAGACTTAGCTGAAAGAGAAGCCTTTCACCCTCCTCCACTTGACTTCCTCCTCTGAAGGAGCACTAGGAGGGTCCGTGCTCTCCTTTTTGAGCTCCTTCATGGTTTGAACACATTCTAACAGGAAGGAGCAGGGATGCTACCTTATTTTCAGAAGAAAAAACCCAAGAGCTCTGCAAAATTTCATCCCAGAAGGGAATTGGAGCAGCAGAGCAATGCTCCCACTGGGCAGCTCTGGCAGCAGCAGGTGATGGATCTGCTCCAAGGTGCCAGTGAGCACCCTCAGGACCTGCAGCCCCCTCACCTGTGTCAGGGCTCAGCACCCAGGGAAGGACACGCAGACACCCGCATGGACATGAACCATCCCATTCATTGCAAACAGGCTGATCCCAAAGAACCCCATCCCCAACTAACTCACAGGAGGGGAGGCAAGTGGGCACAAAACAACCAAGTAAAACCCCAGGAAAAAAAAAAAAAAAAAGTTTTTATTTACTGAATGCTGCAGAAGAAGCCTGATAAGTTCTGTTCTCGGTCCCGGTGTCCACCGGGAGGTGGAAGGTGCCCTCCGTGGCACAGGAGGAGGAGGTCTGTGGCCAGGCTTGCTTCATCAGAAGTGTAGCTTGAGTGGAGACAGAGAAGATGTGTCACACAGAGCAATGAAGATACAACTTCCCGCATTTTTGTCACATTTGAACCACTTCCCTGTTCTCTTCCCTTCCCCCCGACCTTTTAAGGACAAACTATTGCCCCACCTGCTCCCCATGGAGGGATGGTTTGCCCAGTGCATTGAAGCAAACCAGTTACCTACCCTAAACAACTGGGTTTTTGAGCTAAGCCACCTGCGTGAAGATCTACGCCTGGGAGATGTGACCATCCTTCCCCAGATACCACTGCTTACCTCTGTGCCCAGGGACCAGCAACAGCCCTCCCTGGCCTTGTGTTTCCCAGCCAGAAAACAGGCTGAGCTGAGTGTGCAAGGTATTTTATTCACAGTAAAAGCCTTTGAGATGCTTGCATGGCAAGTACCACCAGTGGACAAGGTAACGGTTGCTGTGACCACCCCACCACAGCGTGGGGTGGTCTTTAGAAACTCTGAGAAGGACAGTGAGCAGATGCAGTGGCTTCGGGCAGGTTGTCCTGGATCCCAGTTGGCAGAAAAGTATTTATGAAGCCAAGTAAAATAATCCAGAAGAATCTCAAGAGCCAAATCTTGTGGGATTTGAGAAGGGACCAACAGAATGCAGTCATTTTGTGGGTCTTAAATTTTCGGAAAGAGGAAAAGGTCTTATACTAACTGCCATAATGCACCTCTGCACGATGAACCAGCACTGGCTATACCTTTGGCTTATACCCAAACACAGCACCAACTCTCATCGAAGAAGAATTGCCGTTACACCGAAGGCTTTCTGGAGCACATCTACAACCAGGCTTCTTCCCAAAGTTGGTGCCTCTGAGAATTTTTTTTTTTTTTTTTTTTTTTTTTTTTTTTCCCCCCCTGAAACTATGGACCTGTCCTAACTTTTTGTTCCAGACTAATCTCAAATAGTTGCCCACGCCATCCTTGGGTTAAGTCCCACCACCTCCCAATGGAATGCATACATCTTTTGAAAGCCTCGGCCAGTTATTACAGCTCATTGCTCACCAGCTTAACAAGCTCCTTTAGCTGTCATTATAAAAGAAATAAGCTCCAGGTTTTCCATGTATCGCAGTATGTATTTCACACACCCAGCGACTAAGGAAAGAAAACCAAGTGAGGGTTGATCAATCCTCGCAAGTGCTTAGTGGTTAGACCTCACTGTGAAGTTGCGGAGGGTGAAGGAGGTAAAACGATGCTGCTGTTGGAATCAAAGAAAATCACCAATTTATGGCTTCTTTAAAGGTATTTTTTGTGATCACAGAAGGTAGACTGTTGACATGCTCTCTCTACACCGAATTACTGGATTCTCCAAGATCTCTAGAAGGTTGAGGGTCAAGGTATGTCCCCATTGTCCCCTTCTCCCTGTGCAGATGGTGTTACAGACAGGTATGGTTTCCCCAGAGATGTGGTAAAAGGATTTTGGGTCAGATATGCCAACTCAAGAGATTTCTAGAGAATAAAAAGGACATTTGGATAAAAAAGGTAGGATGGAGGCGTGACTTTGTAGGCAGGGAACTGTTTCTGAGAGCAGAACCAGCCAAGGTTGGACAAAGACGTTTGGAGAAGAAAGAGGAGCTCTTTGGGAGGGACATCACAGCCCACAGGAGAAGGTGGTGGGTTCCTTATCCTCCCGTTGGCCCCAAGGGAGTCACACATGAAGATATTTTAAAGCTCCACTTCGTAACTCCTTCTCCCAAGCAAGTTCCTACCCCCAAGGGGCTCGGCGCTAAGCCCCACAGAAGGGACTTGATGACTTGGTCAGGGCTTGTAAACCTTTCTGCAGCCCAAAGGCAAGAGCAATGATGTTTCAAACCCCTCCATGTCTGCTCAGACTCTTAATTAACCATCTCTGAAGACGAAACTGTAAATTCGGGAGTGCCACAGGGCTGGAAGTTGGGGACGAGTGATTGAGGAGGCCGAGGAGGAATCAGCGCTGGTGCCACAGCCCATGCCAGCTGCAGTGCAGGTCCTAGTGGCTGGACACCAGTGCCCAGAGAGAGCAGAGAAGCACTGCTGCAGGGCTTTGGGGCCACCAAAACCTCCCGAGAGCGCTCTCCTAGTGTGGGACAGAAACGTAGGAGCGTGGAGGACACCCAGCAGCGCTGCCTTCCTGGACAGCGTGGTAATCATCAGCCATGTGGAGATGTTTATGGGTTGGTTGATGCTACTGGAGACGTGGAAACGTGCTCCTCTCTCCTCACCTTCTCCAAGAGAAAACCAGGAGGTTTGTGGGAAGTGAGAGATTCAAGGCAAAATTTCTCCTCCACTCGAGCACTGATCACGTTTTGCTCTGAGCTTGTGCCCTCTCCCAAAGGTCTGCATGTTATTAAGGATTTCCAAACCGCCTTGCTTTATTTTCCATGGTACACTGCACTCCTGAACATTACACTGGAGAGCTAACTCCCAGCACTGGGACAGAAACAGTCTTTCACTTATGCTTTTATTTAAAATCAGATTCATTTTTGCCTCTGGATTTTGCACAGGTTTTAATCTCCAAGACTGATGAGACAATTTATTTAGATGTTATATGAATCCTTCCTCTGCGGTTTCTCCTCTCCACGTCAGACCTACCAAAAAATCAAGGTAATTTGGGTCTGGGATATCTGGGAGCTTGCCATAGCTATGCCTGCTCTTTACATTAAATCATGGATCTTTGGAGAATCCATCACTTAAGTGAACCAAGGAAGCTTCTAGGAACATTAATATCTCCTGGTCCCTTGCAAAAGCTACAATTCACAGAGGTTACAACCCAGCCATGACTATCTAATATCATTTAAGGTTTATCTCCCACCAGTGTTTTCTGGATTTGGTTTAGTCTCTTGCCTACGCCATTCATTGAGAAATAAAGAGCTTTTATTTGTTATCTGTTGGATCTCTGGCAAATCTAGTAGAGGGAACTGAGCATGGGTCTCTGCAGCACTGGGACTGGTCTGTCTCCCTGCGAGGAGCTCTAGGCAACGTGGTAATGTTCAGGACGTATCTTGAGTGGAAAAGAGAAAAATATGAATCAGAAGTGCCTGAGAAAATTCCGTGAATTAGCTGGGGTACAGAATCGCAACAAAAGGATGAAGCAGATGATGCAGTATATATATTTCTTACTTCCCTCTGCCAAACTTGTGATGGATATGGCTTTGAGCCTCGTACAAAGTTTGCAATTAGCTTAATTCCCCAGGCAGTCCCATTGCTGTGTGCCTGAGTGCCTCAAAACGCTGGGAGCATTTGTTCTTAGAAAGCCCTGCAAGGCTCTACAGGATACTCACCCCGAGATACCCCGCTTAGGGGACTCACTGATGTCCCTAAATAGTCGTTGGGCACCTACAGAGGATGGTTCAGAGCACTTATGTGGGGAAAAACGATGCCTATGCTTTCCCCCCTGAAGAGCAATGTTTCTCTGGGGAGGCCCCAGAAGCAGGAATGGGGGATCAGAGCCTCCGTCCTGTCCCACAACATCCCCGCAGAGGCCCCTAAATTCCGAGGCTGATTTTAGAAATATCTGTAGGGGCCCTAAAGTAATGGATACAAAGCATTATTCTCCCCTACATTATTAATAAACGCAGTTAAGCAGCCTCCGTGCGAAAAGTGTGTGCCCTACTTTCAGGAAAATAAAAAGGCATGCTCTAATGAAGGAGGCTAAAACAAAACAACCATCTCAGGAAGACAGAATGCCTGGGAGGGAACATGCACCAGGCTTATTTTTTTTTTTTTTTTTTTTTTTTTTAAATTGGCCTGCCTCGTGTCTCTGCAGTAGAGTGATTTTAGGTGCTCATTTTTACATACTTGAAAGGATTTTTTTTTCTTTTTTTTTTTAATAACACTGTCCTAAATAACGAGGCTTATTGCAAGCATCAGAGTTTGCAATGCTGGTGTTTTGCAGTGATCCTCTAGCCTGCCTTGTGTCTCCTAACAACTGTGGAAAAATGCAACAGGAAAATCACACAAGGCAGAAAATTTGTGTTGTTTCAAGGAACTGGGATAGACAGAAATTTATTCCCTTGCTTGACGAAGCCTCCTTCAGCTGAGCTTTGCAAGCAGTGCAGTGACTGGCTGTTACCTATGCCTTGGGAAGGGTTGGTTTGAAATAAGAAGAATTTATCATCCTTTTGGTGCTCCAACATCAACAAATATTCACCAGGTACCCGACACTGAGAGAGGGAGAATCAAGACTGGTTCCAGTTACAATTTGCCTTTCCTCACTGCTGCTGGACCTGCATGGACCAAGGGGACTCCAGACTTCTCCGTGCTCCTCTCCATGCCTCCTTATGCTTCTCTGATTGAGGCAATTACAAAGTTTGAGGTGCTAAATAATTTAATTTTCCATGTCGATCCCAGGGTCTTGGGAACCATGAGGCCAACAGAAGAGCTTGAGCATGGCATCAGGGATTGTAGTGTGAGCGTTTGCAGGACATCAAGCACAAAAGAGATGGCATTTAAGCAGAAGGTATTTGAAAACTAGACTTTGAAGATGAACCACCACCGATGCACTTCACTTGGGGCGAACCACACCAAAGGCAGGAGCAGAGGGCAGGCTTCATCTTCGCTCGGTGGTTGATCTCTTGGTAAGATTTTGCAGGAAAGCCAAGAAAAACTGACAAGATTTGGGGCAAGAGCCACCTAATCAGAGAGAGATTGTCTGAGGAACACCTTCAGGGTGGACCAGAGAGGGTGACCAAGCTTGTACAGGACAGCTTCTTTCAGATACAACCCACAGATTTAGAAGTCACAAGCAAAGGATGTTCTTCCCACCCTTTTCAACCTCGATTCCAAGTCGTATTAAGGGGTACATTTGTCTGGTTAACCCACATAAGGAGAATCAGATATGCAAGCAGATGAAACCATTTGTGATTGCTTTTTTAGTGATTCTGAAGGATTTCTGCCAGCAGGTACCACCCCCCCGTCCCAACCCAGCAGGCTTGAAACAGAACCTTGTCAGTGGATGGGATGCTTTTGAGAGCAGCAATTCTGCGGGGAACATACAGCATCTCTTTCTGCAGCGAGGCAGCTAAAGGCTCAACATCTCAAATGCCTCAAAAATACATTGAGAATTAGTCTGCTGTTTCAGAATCAAAGATTTTAAAAATAAAGCTGATCCCCTCTGATTCTCAGTGTGTTTGATGGACGGCATGAACCTCAGCAGCACGTTCTTCTCCGCAGCGGGGTTATTTCCAGCCTCCTGTGTGACAGCAACTGATTCAATTTGAATAAACGCTCTCTGTACCGATACAGATGACTGGTTTTTAACTCAGCCACTGAACCACAGTATTACTTTAACTCAGTTCCATTTAACACAGTTGAGGACACTGCCTGCTCTGTCGCATGTACCCACGGCCGGAATATTTTATGGACTTCATTTTGCATTAGTTGTCTCTCAAAAATTCTTCATACTTCTCCTCGAAGCCTGTTTTCTGTAGAGAAGTGACCATGACAGTGGGTGCAATGCTGGGAGGTCCTGAGCCTGCTTCCCAGAGTTGTTAATGTGGCATCTTGCCTGAGGCAGAATCAAAAAGCATCAATCAAGAAAAACTGGCAGGGAGTTGCAAGTAGCTTGAAAAAAGCCTTTAAATTTAAGAAATGTCTGAGTCAGGATTGCCTCTGTAGCCTTTGCTCTGCCTCTAAAGATAATGTTGATGGGTGCTGTCCTCACTCACAGAATCACACCAGCTTTTTCTCCACTAACTGGTGCTTGTGCATCCCCAGTTCCTGAGCCACTGGCCTGAGCCACGTCCACAGAAACATCTTTCCTCCCGGCTGCACACAAAGAAGCTGAGGGCTCTGAACCATGCCTCCTACAAGATAAATCTCCAAATAGTGGAAAAAAAAAAAAAAATCCCTGCCACAATATTAAATTGCATTGATTTCAAGAGCTGCATGACCGTTTATGGGGAGGATGGAGGTTTCTGCACAGAAGTTGGGTTGAGAAGCACCAATTTTAATCTTCACCATCCCCTCGGTAATTTAGTGCTTAGCTGTCTTACACACCGCAAGTTTTTTTTATTCTCAACAAAAAATGACCTGTCAGCTTTTTGGGCATTAGGAGATTTCTAATGTGGAAATTATTAAAAGCATTTTTTTAAGACTCCTAAACAGAGAAATGAAATTTAAATGTTGAGATGGCTGCGAAGGCTTTCTTGCTTGAACGTTAAGCTAAGTAACAAAAAGATCTGGGGAGGGGGGACAAAAATGATCAGAGGGTTTGGGTTTTTTTTTTTTAGAGAAGCAAGTCGGTAAAGATTATGATTGCACTTCAGAAGGGAGCATCGGGGGAGCGAACAAAAGGCTGGCTGGCACAAAGAAGATTGACCAGGGTTTTGGTCTCCCCTTTCACATCATGCAAATCTAAAGCAACAGACAATTATTTGCATTGCTTTAAAAAAAAAAAAAATTAGTAATTCAAGCCTTAATTAATCTGCAGAACTGCCTGCTGCAAAGTATTGTAGCAATAAAATACAGCAAGAATCAAGGCACGGGGGAGGTTAAGCATCTTTAATGAAAAAGGGACACCCACAGCCACAGGCACCGGGACAAAGGTAGGGAAAAATCAAAGTGCTCGTGGTTTTGTGCTTATAAAAGCCGCTGACTAACAAGGTTTGGGGCGGATTATTCCATACTGAACAATCAAGGAAACTTCTGAAGGCCGATCTGGCTGTTTTCAGAGAAGAGAGACCAAGGGTGGATGGACAACCCAGCCCTGGCTGAGCGTGGGGGCTCCTTTCTGCTGGGCGGAGGACACAGGCTGTAGGTGCCACTGCAGGAATGATGGGGCTCAAGAAGGGGTGTCCAAGGGCTCGCTGCTGCCTGCCTCTGCAAACCCCAATTTCCAGGCTTATCCCTGTGTTTCCTTGTTCTCTCTTGGTCTTCTTGACTGTTTCTTCGCTGTCTGGGTTGGGACATGCACTTCTTTCTCATCTTTTTTTTTTTCTTTTTCTTGTTGTGAGTGCAAGCAACTTTGTTCAAGATGAGGCTTGTCCTCCAGCCCACTCCAGGACCTCCACTTTTACACATTTCTCAATCCATTCCTACTACCTTGACCCAGGCCAAGAAAACAATCCCATAAAACAGCAACCTCCTTCTCTGAGGGTATCTTGACTATGTATCAGAGTTACTTGAGAGAGCATCTACAACCCTCCCTTGGGTTCCTGTTCCTCATGAGCATGAAGGACGTCCCAGGCAGGATTCATCTCAAGCTCTCCTGGTAGGAAAGACAAGGCACCCACGGGGAATTTCTCCCCAAAGATGGGCTAAATGTCTCTCTGGGGAGGTCCCTCTTTCTCTCCGCTGAACACAGAGGGATCTGGGCTGGAAGGATTAGAGACCTAATGTCTATACAGCTAAAGGGAACCAAATCTTCCCTAAATGTGGCAATTGCTGCAGCTATTTAAAATACTTGAGTATTTCCTAGTGGGTTTTACTTTCTTATTTTTAATTTGGAAAATTAAACTGAGCTGAAATAACATCTTTCCAGGGGAACGTGTAGATTTCATCAAGATTTTGCAAAGAAAAGTATTTTGTTTGGAGAGCAACACAGCATTTCTAGGGGTTGTTTCCATTTGTTTTCTAATAGGAACTCCAGCCTCCCAAGGATGGTGTCTGAGATGTACAAGAAGCAAGATAGATGCCCCCAAAAATTCCTTGTCCTGCAGCAATTTGGTGCTCCCTCTCTCTTGGGTGTCCCCTTGGCCATCTCCCCACTCAGTGGTAGAGCTCCTGCCTGCAAGGCACAAACAGCGGCTGGGGACAAGTGACATTTCATAATGTCCAGGCCAATACACAGGAACACTGCTGTATTTACATCCCTGGCTGAGCAGGGAGGACGTTGCCAGTCTCTGGCAGGACAAGCCATTAGTAAATTTGTGGGTTGGGTTTTTTTTTTTTTTCTTTTTTTTGCTGTGGAGCTCTTTTCATTTTACTCTTTCAGTGTTATATCCTTTAGGGGAAATTGAGGATGGCCAGCACACATCTAGGGGAACAAAACTTGTTTCATATCACACGTTAAGATTTTTCAGTGGGAAGAAATGCAGCGAAAGACCCTACCAGAAGCACATAAACCCAACCAAAACACAACAGATCCCTTACAGAGTCATCCGCAGTAAACGGCTTTATTTAATAACCTTGCAAAATAACAGTGAATTTAAACTGTGATGTGGCAAAGACAGCACCAAAAACTTTTGGCAATGAAACCCTCATTCCTGCTTCATCAGCCTTGGAAAGCTCCCGAGCTTGGAGATCCACTGATTTTATGACAACCAGGAGACTGAAAACTTGGCAATTCAGAGGAGAAAGGGTTTAGCAAGACTGCCACAAAGTCCAGCTTTGTGCTTGTTACACAAGCATCTATTTCACTGCGATGACTACTGAATACTTAGCTGAAAAGGTGGCTTTATTCAGAAATTTTAAAATCCTGCAGCTCTTCTGAGGCAGCGAAGCATTCAGAATAAAAATCTCGGCCAACCAAAAAGCCATGAAGTCAAAACAAAGGGCAAGATATTATTTTTTCATCTCCAATGTGTGCTTGGAAATGGGTGAGCAAGAGATTTTTTTCAGGCCTTTTTCATTAAAAAAAAGTGAAAAAAAGGCACAGTTCGGATCTCAGAAATGCTTTTCCAATCAGTTCAGACTGCCAATTCTTGCACTTGACCTATGTGACCATATTGCTTAAAGAAAACACTCTGATAACACACTACAGCCTAAAAAACCCACAGCTAGTAAATAATGTTCTAAGCACAGACTGGTTTGGGTTGGAAGGGACCTTCAAAGATCATCCAGTTCCACCCCCCTGCCCCAGACAGGGCCATCACTAGCCCAGGTTGCCCAAAACCCCGTCCAACCTGGCCTTGAACCCTTCCAGAGAGGGGGCAGCCACAGCTTCTCTGGGAAACAAGATCTCAAGATCGCTATTAAGTAGGAGATTTCCTTTTCTCATAGCTCCTTTTATTTAATTCACTCCAGATAAGAGTTACAGCAGCAGAGCCCAGGGGTGAGGATTAAAGGGAGGGCAGAGACAGGTGATGTGATAGTGGGGGGCTGCTACAGACCACCCAAGCAAGGAAGATGGAGCACATGAGACCCTCAGTAGACAGATGGGAGCAGCCTCACGTTCACAAGCCCTGATCCTCATGGGGAGCTTCAACCACCCTGATATCTTGTTGGAGGGACAACATAGCAGGGCACGAGCAATCCAGGAGGTTCCTGGAATGGATGCATTGATGGCAACTTCCTTCTCCAAGTGATGGAGGAGCCAACAAGGAGGGGCTGGTGGGGAGCGTGAAGCTCAAGGGCAGCCTGGGCTGCAGTGACCGTGAAATGGTGGAGTTCAGGGTCCTTAGGGCAGTGAGGTGGGCAGCAGCAAGCTCTCTACCTTGGACTTCAGGAGAGCAGACTTTGGCCTCTTCAGGGAGTGCCATGGGATAAAGCCCTGGAGGGAAGAGGGGCCCAGGAAAGGTGGTTGATATTCAAGCATCAACTCCTTCAAGTGATGCATCCCGTCAAAGAAGAAGTCAGATAAGAATGCCAGAAGGCCTGTGTGGATGAACACAGAGCTCCTGGACAAGCTCAAACACAAAAAGGAAGCCAGGAGAGGTAGCCTGGGAGGGACACAGAGAAACTGTCTGAACAACCAGGGATCAGGTTAGGAAAACCAAAGCCCTGAACAGAATTAAATCCAGTCAGGGACATCAAGGGCAACAAGAAAAGCTTCTATAAATACATCAGTGATAAAAGGAAGACTAAGGAAAATGTGGGCCCCCTCCAGAAAAAAAAAAACAAAACAACAAAAAACAGGAGACCTTGTTACCCAGATGTGGAGAAGACTGAGGTACTCAATTACTTTTTTGCCTCAGTCTTCACCGGCAAGGGCTCCAGCCACACTGACCAAGGTGGAGACAGCAAAGGAGAGGACTGGGAGAATGAAGAACTGCCCACTGTAGGAGAAGATCAGATTTGAGACCATCTAAGAAACCTGAAGAGTTCAAGGCCATCTAAAGGGACCTGATGAGATGCATCTGTGGGTCCGGAGGGAACTGGTAGATGAATCGGCCCAGCCACTATCCACTGTATCTGAAAAGGCATGACAATCTCATAAAGTGATCACTGACTGGAAAAGGGAAAACATAACCCCCATTTTTAAAAAGGGTAAAGAAGGAAGACCCAGGGAACTACAGGCCAGACAGTCTCACCTCTGTGCCCGGCAAGATCCTGGGGTGGATCCTCCTGGATACTGTGCTGCTGCTCATGGAAAATAAGGAGGGGGCCGGTGAGAGCCAACACGGCTTCACCAAGGGCAAAGCATGCCCGATGAATTTGGTGGCCTTCTACGATGTGGTTACAGCGCTGGTGGATAAAGGAAGATCCACTGACATCATCAACCTGGACTTGTACAAAGTGTTTGTCTCCACATCCCTGTCTCTAAATTGGAGAGACGTGGGTTTGATGGATGGAGCACTCATGGGTAAGGAACTGGCTGGGGGGTCACACTCACAGCTGTGGTCAGTGGCTCGATGTCCAAGTGGGAGCAGTGACGAGGGGTGTCCTCAGGGATCGGGGGTTGGCACCGGCGCTGTTGAACATCTTTGTTGGGGACATGGACAGTGGGGCTGAGCCCACCCTCAGCCCATTCCCCCCGACCCCGAGCTGTGTGGGGTGGTGACACGCTGGAGGGAAGGGATCCATCCCGAGGGGCCTGGGCAGGCTGGAGAGGGGGGACCCTCTGAACCTCAGCGAGGGCAACAAGGCCGAGGGCAAGGTCCTGCCCAGGGGTCGGGGCAATCCCAGGCACAAATCCAGGCTGGGCCAGGAGGGGCTGGAGAGCAGCCCCAAGGAGAAGGACTTGGGGGGCTGGGGGTGCAAACTGCCTGTGAGCCAGCACCGTGCGCTGGCAGCCCAGAAAGGCCCCGTGTGCTGGGCTGCACCCAGAGCAGGGGGGGCAGCAGGGCCAGGGGGGGATTCTCCCCCTCTGCTCCGCTCTGGGAGACCCCCCTGCAGGGCTGGGTCCAGCTCGGGGGCACCAACAGCAGAAGGACACGGACCTGCTCCAGCGGGGCCAGAGGAG
>NW_020799091.1:772257-803007 GCF_003259725.1 Athene cunicularia | reverse complement strand
CCCCCTGTGAGGACAGGCTGAGAGAGTTGGGGGGTTCAGCTGGAGAAGGCTCTGGGGAGACCTTAGAGCGGCCTCCCAGGGCTGAAAGGGGCTGCGGGAACAGGGGGGGGACACTCGTCATCAGGGGGTGTAGGGATAGGACAAGGGGGAACAGGTTTAAACTGACAGAGGGGAGGTTTAGATGAGATCTGAGGCAGAAATTGTTCCCTGTGAGGGGGGTGAGGCCCTGGCACAGGCTGCCCAGAGAAGCTGTGGCTGCCCCCTCCCTGGAAGGGTTCAAGGCCAGGTTGGACGGGGCTTTGGGCAACCTGGGCTAGTGGAAGGTGGCCCTGCCCGGGGCAGGGGAATTAGAACTGGATTATCTTTGAAGGTCCCTTCCAACCAAACCAGTCTGTGATTATACGATTCCATGATTCTACATTTTGAAACTGCTACTTAGCCCTTGGGCTTCTACCACACTTTGTCATGCCAAGAGGTTCCCATCCCCCAGGTAATTTGGCTGAAAGCAGAGAACTTAACTGCACTTTACAAACTCAAGATCGTTCAGTCCTTCCAAAGGGCTGTTTTCAGTAAAGTCCTTAAATATAGGTTTGACTTCACTTAAATTATTTCCTGAGTGGGGGCCTCAGAGAAGTCTTCAACTCCAAAAAATAAAAAAAAACTTCTATAAGGGTTTCCAAGTTTGGGTTTAAAAGCATAAAAAAGTAAGTGATTGACTTAGCAGAGCAACTCAAAGGTACCTCATTAAGCACAGAACTTCATTAGTCTGTGCTGTGGTGAAGACAACTCCTTGTGGACAGGTGGGAATTACTCCATGACTCTTGCTTTGGAGTTATTTCTCTGATTTAAAAAGAGTGGAAGGTTCTCCTTTTTTCTGGAATAATAAGTGTTCTTGCTGGGAGTCATTTGACAGCAGCTCCTGAGATTAATTTACATTCTGATGTAACCTATGTGAATCTTCTACCATTGGCAGCCCTTGGCTATGAGCAATTCCCCCATCTCCCCACCTCATGAAGAAGAGGTGTTCAACCTCAAAGTGATGGACGGGGCATGGGTTTGTATTCATATCACCCACACGCTTTGCTGCCTTTCTCCTCTCCAGCTCTCTCTGGCCAAGCAGGAAGGTCCTGGACATGTGTGTGTCCTCCATCCAGACATTTCTCTGCATCGCAGAGCAACACGACCAGAGCCGTGGGCTGGGTACGTGTTTGGCCAAGAGACAACAGTGGAAACCAGACAGAAGGAAGATGTGGAGAGATGGTGTTCAATGGCAGGCAAGGGAAGGAGCTTGGTGGTCTGGTCATGGGGTTTTGTCAAAAAAACCCCGTGGCTAATGGAGGAATTCAAACAAGAAATGGTCTTGTGAGTGATAAGGGGAAGCCTCCTTCCAGTGAGAGGAGCAGGAGGAACAAGGGAGATGCTTGATTGGAAAGGTCAGATGTGAAGAGGACAGAAATCGTTGGCTGAGCCAAAAGAGCAGGAAGGTTTTGGACACCAAGAAGGAATGAAGTGGGCGTTGTTTCTGTAAAGACAAGTATGAGCAAGAGGGAGGCAAAGAGGGGGATGACACAGTTAAAGCAGTGGGCTGGGAAAATTACTTTTGTCCCAGCTCTCTGGAAGGATGGAGAGGAACTTGCCAAGGTTGGAGATGGCAGAGAGAGCAGAGCCCCAGGGTGGGGGCTGAGCTACAGGGGATGAACACATTACCCATCAGCCTGGCTGGCAGGACGGTTCAGAGGAACTGCAATGGAGGATGCAAAAGAGTACGTGGCTGGTGGGGAAAATGAAGATTTCCCTGAAAAATTAAGACCTTGTACCTCCAAGTAAGTTTTCCCAGAGATAGATGGGGAGTGGTGGAGAAGGGAATAAAGGACAGAGCTTGGCCAAGCTTTCATGGAAGGTGGGAAGAGGCAGATGACAAATATGTCCCAGTGGACACATTGCAGCAGAGGTAGAAAACAACTGGCCAAACTGGGAAAGCCAAGGGAAAACAAGATTTTCTGAATAAAAGTGCAGCTGGTGCTGTCAAAGATAACCAGTGCACCAAGGCTGAGGCAGGAGAGTTCCTGAGTTTGGGCAGGAAGAGCTTGCGGCATCTTTGGAAGAGCTATTTTGGGGCGATGTGAAGGGCAGGAGCTGGCCAGAAGAAGACACTAGGACAGACCCAGAGTCCATCGGTGACACAGGAAAGCAGGGGACAGTAAAGATACAGCATGGGAGATCCAGACACCAAACACGACATGGTTGCTGACATTTCTACATCTATGACATGGAAGGAGGAGAGAAGGACAAGCAGGGGGAAAGGGAAGGCAATCTTGAGGAGGTAGCAGTATTCAGTATATATTAAAAACCATCAGTGCACAGGTATCACAGTGATGAGGATTGTAAAATTCCTGGAATTAGTATTAAAATATAATTCACGGCTCAAAAGTACTTTGCAACACAAATATTCCCAACGGAGAGTGTGAGTTAATGGCAGAGTTAAGAAGGGAAGAGCTTAACACACTCCCCTTTCCTGGAAAGTCTTTGCTGACAAGCACACAGAAACTGCTGGGTTTTGTACACCGAGCAGCAAAAGGTAAATCCTCCATGCATGCTTCAACATGCCCGCTCTCATCTCCATACACAGATTTTTCTACCTGGGGCATAGCCGGGGCTGCTGGTTGGATACATGTTTGGGTTGTAGGCTGGGGCAGCGGTGGGATAGCCCGTTGGATAACCTGCAACGAGAAAAAAAAAAAGAAAAAGATAAATTGCAGTTTTGTCAACAGAGAGAAAGAAGAGGACAGCATCCCTGGAAAGCAATAAACAGCCTGTGGGAGCAAAGAGACCATCAGCACAGCTGAGAGGCAAAGCACAGATGTGCTCTCAGTTGGGCAGGGTATAGGAAGGACTATGGATGTACTCAACAGACTTACACATGACATCAATATTTCATCTTTATTCCTCTAGAAAACAAGGACGATAACCAGAATGCAGAACACAGGAATGTTCAATGTGCTCTGAAGGAAGCTACTAAGAAAATACACACACTGAACGCAGAATTCAGCTGTGAAAACCCACCAGCACAGCTGTTTTTCAAAGGTTTTTTCCTGGCTGCTTGCAGCCATCGTAGCACTTTGCATTCTAACAGCAGAGCTCAGCACCCAGCCCCAGTCCTCGGTGCTCAGCACTTCCACTAACCAGAGCTTCTTGCTGAAGGGAAGGTAGAGACGTTGCATGAAAACATGCCAGTCCTCATATTCACTCATGGCTGCACAACTGCCATCCCTGGGAGGGACGCCGTTACCTGCCAGGCCACCTGGAAGGAACACGCACGGCAGCTCGTACCCTTTGAAGCCGCATGAGGTTTTAATAGGTACTTTAGAAAAGGCTGCAGAGCATCTTCAGCTCTCATCATCTTCACTCGGAGCGGTCACAGAGAGTTCAGGGGAAATCATCTAAGCAGCCAGCTACGTCGAGGCCTGGAAATCACTGTATGCTGCAGACCCAAGTCCCTGCGTGCACCCACACACAGTGCAGATGTCATGCACCAAACTCTTAAGTCATCAGAAGTTCTTGTCCTCCATGAAGACCACAGAGGACAACCTCCACACCTTGGTCAGCCCATTTTGCTTTTGTTTACTGCCCTACTTCCATTTCACAGAATCCTAGAATCATCTCAGTCGGAAAATCCCTTGAAGCTCCTCCAGGCCAACCCTGACCCTCCCCCTGACCCTTCCCAACTCCCCCAGATCCCTCAGCGCTGGCTCAGCCCGACTCTTCAACCCCTCCAGGGATCCCGGGGACTCCCCCCTGCCCTGGGCAGCCCATTCCAACGCCCAACAGCCCCTTCTGCACAGAAATCCTTCCTCAGAGCCAGCCTGACCCTGCCCTGGGCAGCTTGAGGCCATTCCCTCGGGGCCTGGCGCTGGGGCCTTGGCTCCAGAGACTCATCCCCCCTCTCTGCCCCCTCCTGGCAGGGAGTTGCCGAGGGCCAGGAGGTCTCCCCTCAGCCTCCTCTTCTCCAGACTGAACCCCCCCAGTTCCCCCAGCCGCTCCCCAGCAGACCTGTGCTCCAGACCCTGCCCCAGCTCCGTTGCCCTTCTCTGCCCACGCTCGAGTCATTCAATGGCCTTTTTGGGGTGAGGGGCCCAGAACTGAACCCAGGAATCGAGGGGCGGCCTCCCCAGTGCCCAGCCCAGGGCTCAGATCCCTTCCCTGGCCCTGCTGGCCACGCCAGTGCTGACACCAGCCAGGATGCCGTTGCCCTCCTTGGCCTCCTGGGCACACTCTGGCTCATATTCAGCCAGCTATCAGTCAACACCCCCAAAACTGGGAAGACTTCCATTTCTTGGAAAGTCTTCCCAATTGAAAACGATAACACTCAAGTAACTCCAACCCTCCTTACATGCTCCTGTGTAAATCCCTCTGACAGACTGAATGGGACCTGTTAATCTTCCTTTGCTGGTGGAGAGTTTGGTTTTGCTGTGGTGAAGCTGCCTCATTTATCTCTGCATCTCGTTGGCCGTTGTCCCAGAGCAGAGCCAACCCAACGGCAGATAAAATGACCCTTGGAGAGTCTTTCCATGCCAAACTCCACTGACGCTGTCTGCTGGTTGCCAGCAAGGCTGGAAAGCGGTAATTAGCAGTCAATTCACACCCCATCTTTGTTTTTGTTTTATTAAATAAAAGCCAGTGTGGGTCTTTCCTCCCCATTTCTGAGCAGCAAGACAAACACATTGCAATCTCTCCCTCCCGTGCCCCAAAGCTCACTGCGTTTTGACTAAATGCAGATTTCTGAAACCTGGCACCCAGCACACAGCCGACCACTGCGGCAAAATTTTGAGGTTCATTTGAATACATCTAATTCAACAATCATGACCACTGTACTGGAATAAATGACTCTATGTTCTACCCTCTCACTTTCATCAGTGATATATTTGGCTTCTAAATCAGGTTAATTAAAAATTGCTGTAGTTAATGTTGGATAAGCAGCAGTTTAACAGATTTGATTTTTTTTTTTTAGGCTACATAAAACTGTGTTGTCATTGTACTCAGGAATATATACAGCCTTTTAGCAATCAAGAAGCTCCTCTGAAAGTTATTTGCAGATCCAGTGATTGCAAGCAGAACATTAATGATGAAGATCTTAAATCAGAAATATCCCTGCCTACTCTCTGCTTCATTAGAAGATAAGCATTTCTTTTCCAGTATATTCATCACGCCAAGGTCCTCCCCGTTGCCTGCTTGACTTTGATGATCCCACTTTGCCTCCTCACCAGCCTGGCTAGGGGTGTTAAACCAATTCCAGCTCACTTCTTGACCACACCAAGCCTATTTTCCCTATAATTCTCTCAACCGTGTTTCTACACAGGTTTCTACCTCCTCGTCACACAGTTTAGTAGCCAATGGCTGTACGTGCATGCCATGGTGTTGGGAAGTCCCTTGCTCATCACCTAGGGATGGGATCTGGATGATGGCCTCTTGGGGCACCAAGAGGTTCTTCTGGTCTTTACTGATGGTTAATTCCCCCACATAAGTCCCGAGTCCCACGAACTGCTGCAGTAGTCCTTAACAGTCCTTAACTAATAGTCCTTAAGTCAACAACCATGACAAACATAGTCCTGTGTGGCTTCATACAGCAAAGGCTTCATCTGTGGCCCCTGAGCTACCACCAACACGCACAGACTATCAAATTCAGCAAAAAAACCCTTCTTTTACTCGGGCCAAAATTTTCAACATCAGGTTTATACATAAAAAACAAGCCTGAAATAAATCAGACCACTTTCAGACTACAGAAAGCTGTAGCTTTGGGTAAGCTTTTCCATCCAGCCAATTATTGAAAGACTTCCTGGTTATTTCAGGCAGATGGAGACAACTGTATATTTAGGTCT
Organism: Athene cunicularia; assembly: GCF_003259725.1. Taxonomy (NCBI): domain Eukaryota; kingdom Metazoa; phylum Chordata; class Aves; order Strigiformes; family Strigidae; genus Athene; species Athene cunicularia. The sequence goes on along the minus strand of NW_020799091.1, from coordinate 797,131 downwards.
TCTTTCTCTTTTTTTTTTTGGGTTTAACTTCTGCTTGGTAAGACTGCATCTTGCTTACTGTGGTATATTTTGTTGTTCTGAAAGAAAGTTATGGCCACTTTCAGAATAATTTCATTTCAGATAAATACCGTTTCTATCAAGGAAGTTTTAATAGCTTCGGATGCGAAAAGATGCAGCCAGCCCTGCTCTACTCTATCTTCCACTTTGATCTCATAAACTTTGATAAGTGCCGACCTCCGGCAAGAAAACTTGTCCTTTCTGTTTCAAGGGGAAATGGAGATGAGAAAGGTGCAGGAAAATTAATGTGGTTTGCTCCTTTTTTGGACATAGTGAAAGATAAGCAAGTAGCTGAATCTGGGGCAATTTGTGCCAGGGGAAACGTGCTTGAAAATTCCCAGTGCTCAGAACCCACCGGGTTTAAAAATACTTGAGTTGGTTTATACCTTATTTGTTTTTGAGCTGTTAGGATTTATGTTGGCTCTTCTTCATCCCCCGAATGACCACAAACAAGCTCCTTCGGTAAAGCAAATGCTGCTGTCCCCGTGATGGTCCCCATGTCGCACATCCCCTGAGGTACAAGACAAAGCCCGGGTCCAGCAACCAGGGATGAGCTCGGGAGAGGTGGCAGCACCAAAGGGTCTGGCATCCTGCTCTGGTTTTCCTCCTGGACACTCTAAGAGACCTCCTGTAAATCCCTGGTCCTCCCACCGACCCTGCTCCCCTCCTGCCACATCTATCTTGACTCTTCACCTTAAATCAAAAATAACAGCAAGAGTGCTGCTAATCTTCATGGGCTTCCTGCTGGAGACATGAAAATGTCAGGGAGAGAAAGAAAATATCCTTTTACTTTCTACTTGTACAGATCTTCACATGATGGGACCCTGTCTCTGCTGGGGCTTGGGGCCTTATTACAGCGATGATGCAGAAGGAAAGAAAATGAGATGAAAACGTATTGAACAAAATTTATTAGATTCCTCACAGAAGAAATCAAAAGTTGTTTTCTTGCTTTATTTTAATTTAATATCGTCTCCACAATCAATAGGAAAAGGAAAGCCAGTATTCATTTAATGTTCTCCCCAAGGAAAATATACAGCACTCCAGCTCTGAGAAGCACTAACTGAACTGCTTTAAAAATTACGACACAATAACTGACTCGGCAAAGCAAAGAGCACACAGGGCTGCATCAAGTAGGTATTTTAAAGCCGCCTTTAATTTTTCATGTCTTTCTAAATGTTTCTATACCATTATTTCCAGCTCTGCTCGCCCCTGTCCTCTTTGGTGCAATGCAACTTCTGATTAATGGCTTTTAGGCCACGAGTCCCAGCTACCTGCCCCCAATTTTTAACACGCACACCTTTAGGAGATGCACTAGTAAAGGAGGTTATGAAATAAATTTTTAAAAGAGTGGCACGCAGAGCCTTCAAATACGTTTAACCACCAGCTTTGTTTAGCCCAGGCTCCTTTGTGATTATACTCAGAACGCCCATAATAAAGCAGTTAGCTTATATTTCCAGCTATATATATTTTACTGCCTGCATGCAAGACAGATGAGTGTGTAACTGTATACACAAGCTCACCGCAAACCTCCTCTGTACGACACAAGAAATGGTTGGATGGAGCATTTAAGACAGCTCTTTCCATCCTGGCAGCTTTCTGGGATTGCTTATTCCTGGTCCCAAGGTACCGAGCTACTGCGCGACCACTCCGCTGTGGTTGTTCCGTACGTCAGCAGAGCAAAAAACATGCTGAATTACTGGGGAGAAATGAGACGGCAGGAGAAAAAAAATCAGAGATGTCAGCAGGCAAAGGGCTGCCCTCGGAGTTAAGGCTAGCAGCAGGGTGGGAAGGATTAAAGAATCAAAGGGACAGTGATAGAGGGGAAGGGTTTATCTGGGTTCGCTCAAGGATTAGATTTGGTATTCTCTTTCATTCACGTTGGCGTTTGAAATTCAGAATCCTCATGCCCAGCCCCAGGTGCAAACTGGTTTGTCCTTCCCACCAACCTCTGGAAAAACCTTGGGACACCCTGTAGGTCGGCACTGCCAGGCTCCAGAGGACTGGGCACAAGGGACAAAGTGACATGAAAACCCCACGGCAAAGGCACAGGGAGCCTACCCAATTTTTTTTTCTGCCAGCCGTGAAATTCCTAATGAAAGCTCAGCTGGTGTTCAGCTGAACTCACTCCCACCCCAAGCCCCTACCTCAAGTACCTGGGCACTACAGAAGACACCCGCAGCAAGTTTCAGAGGGCAGCACCCAATTCAAAAGTCTCCTCTCCATTTTACTGCTTCCTCTCAAGAAGATTCCAGCATACACTGCCCAAGCCATAATCCGCCACAAATGAGCAACCTCCATCCACAGAATCATCAAATCACAGACTGGTTTGGGTTGGAAGAGACCCTAAAGATCATCCAGTGCCACCCCCCTGCCCCGGGCAGGGCCACCTTCCACCAGCCCAGGTTGCCCAAAGCCCCGTCCAACCTGGCCTTGAACCCTTCCAGGGAGGGGGCAGCCACAGCTTCTCTGGGCAGCCTGTGCCAGGGTCTCACCCCCCTCATTGTGAAACATTTTTTCCTTAGATCCTATTTAACCTGCTCTCTTTCAATTTAACACCTTTGCCCCTTGTCCTGTCACTACAGGCTCTGGTAAAAAGTCTCCCTCTGACTTTCTTAAAAGTCCCCTTTATATATTGAAAGGCCGCTCTAAGGTCTCCCCGGAGCCTTCTCTTCTCCAGCTGAACCCCCCAACTCTCCCAGCCTGTCCTCACAGGGGGGCTCCAGCCCCCCCAGCATCTCCGTGGCCTCCTCTGGCCCCGCTGGAGCAGGTCTGTGTCCTTCTGCTGTTGGTGCCCCCGAGCTGGACCCAGCCCTGCAGGGGGGTCTCCCAGAGCGGAGCAGAGGGGGACAATCCCCCCCTGGCCCTGCTGTCCACACTGCTCTTGATCTCTTTCCCAGGGTATGGTTGGCTTTGTGGCCTGCAAGCGCACACTGCCAGCTCATGTCCAGTTTTTCATCTACGAATATCTCCAGGTCCTTCTCCTTTATTCTTTATTCCCAATCTGTATGGATACCAGGGGTTGTCCCCACCCATGGGCAGGAGGGTTGACCTTGCTGACCCTCATGAGGTTCACATGGATCCACTCCTCAACCTTCTCCAGGTATTTCTTGATGGTAGCCCTTCCCTATACAATATCACTCCAATCCTGATTTGAAAAAATTGAGTGAATTTACAAAAAGACAAAGCTGCAGATCCAGTATTACCATAGTCTGTGACAATGAAGAACACCCTTAGATTAACCAGCATCTTAGTCAGGCCTGTGAGCCTGCCTCCATAAGCTTCAGGGTCCAGTCCTGGAGCTCTGGAGACACAGACATGTGGTACCAAGCAGGGACTGGGCCACATTTCCCCCCAGATTTCATTAATGTTTCTAACTGTGTCAACCTACCGTGCATATTCCTTACACCCATCTGACAGAGCCTTCTGAAAGCACACTATAAACCTTGATATACGGTAAGATTCATGCCCTCCTGTCCACGTGTTTCTGGATTTGTGCTCTCCTTGGTGTACAAACATCATAAAAGTCACATCCAAGAGACAGTGGGGTGCTTAGAAACTGCTGTGGACTTCAGGGAACATTCCCCAGGGCTCTGCCTCTCATTTCTTCCCTCCAGCCCTGCTGAAATGGAGACACAACCCCACTGTCTGCACAGCTGGTGCGTACAGACATAAAAAAAAACGGAGCAGACGGAGCACTTGAGAGTACTTAGAAAATGAATCAATACGGTGACCTGAACCTGTTACGCTGAACTGGTCTGGTTATCACATTCCAGAGTCCTTCTCAAAAGGAGCTCTCTGGTTTGGAGCAGCCCAAACTCAAGATGCGCACCCAGGGTTTGGCATTTGCCAGCAGCACCTACCATAACCCATCCACCCGCAATTTCACGTATGGGTGAGCTTCCAGCTTCAGATCACACCCAAAACTGTCAGGAGCATCTAAATAACATACCAGCCCATGCGGCACTGAACATCCACAAGTGCAAGGTCTCTGCAGGGCGTAGGCACTCGTAAAACTCTTGTAAAGCGATTCGCTTCTCTTTGGCTGGAGAGCCCAGGTGGTTTGGCCCACGTTTCAACCTTCCAGCAGTGATCGGGTGAATGAATTGCCACATACAACACTGACTTCCAAAATGTGCCATTTAATTTTTCAGGAATAGTTTCCTTTGGCCATTATCTGATTAGGGCTTAAATTGCTACAAGCAGCCTAAATTAATTTACAAGACAAAATACTCTCCTTCGTTCTTTCTCCTAGCAAGTCTCGGCCGTATCACAAGGATTTTTACATGGACAGATAATGAAGTCCCTTATCTAACTGCGGGACAAGGCACTATAAGACCACACTTTAACTCGTTGAACCCCTGCCACCAAGGGCTTCAGCTCACTGTTGCTCAGACACTATCTCGAGAGCTCATTAACTACCAACGTTCAACGGACTAAAAAGCCAGAAAATCACACAAAACTGTCCGTATTGTGTCATTCATTGCTTCAAGGCAGATAAATTCAAGGGACCATTTTACTAATTCTCCCTTTTAAATCCCTAAAACACCCTACGCCAGTTTGTTTCTGCTGAGCGATAGTTTTGAAGCTACAACAGGTCCAGGAACATTTTGTCTTTGCAATCTCTTCAGGTCAGCCATATGAAGCCAAAGTATTTTCACATGCAAAATACTTTCATGTAATATTTCAAGCTAACCCACCATTTCTCATTCTTTAGTGCTTAGACCTCACAAACTCTTCAAAAACGGTATTTATGAGTAAATTCTCAGGACAGAAACATGAGAAACTTCAATGTCTTTGACTTCACCCTGCTGCAAATCCGTTCCCTTTAGATTGGGAATTTTTAAAAGTCACATTATGTGACACAAACGGGAAAATCCGGTACTTGAGGAATTACTCCAGAGATGAGAAATTAGAGAGCAGACTCTACAAATACTTCCTGGCAGAGCTCTGACAAAGCCTCCACCAGCCAGGCTTGCAGAAACGCTCTTAAACGTTGATTGCCAGTAGCAATGAAACCCCAAAGTGCAGTTAATTATGGGATGATTGGGGGGCACAGAAAATAGGTGAGAAGGACCTCTGGGAAGTAATTGCGCACTGGAAACCAAGCCTCTAGAGATGGAGAGCTACAGCGTTTCAGAAATGACTTGCAGCAGAGAGTTAACCCAAACTTGCTGTCCCACAGCATGAGCCTTTCTCCATCCAGAGGATGCCTTCTCAGCTCACCTTGGTTCTCACACTGCCGCAGAGCTCAGGGCTTAGGTCACGCATCTCCTCCTGCTAAGGCTAAAGGCTGAGCCCAACTGGGGGAGTTTCACTGAGGGCAAATGCCGGGGGCTGCCCTTGGGCCACAACAACCCCCAGGGGGGCTCCAGGCCTGGGGAGGAGTGGCTGGAGAGCTGCCGGTCAGAGAGGGACTGGGGGGTGAGAATGAGCCAGAGTGTGCCCAGGGGCCAAGGAGGGCAACGGCATCCTGGCTGGTGTCAGCACTGGCGTGGCCAGCAGGGACAGGGAAGGGATCTGAGCCCTGGGCTCGGCACTGGGGAGGCCGCCCCTCGCTTCCTGGGTTCAGTTTTGGGCCCCTCACCCCAAAAAGGCCATTGAATGACTCGAGCGTGTCCAGAGAAGGGCAACGGAGCTGGGGCAGGGTCTGGAGCACAGGTCTGCTGGGGAGCGGCTGGGGGAACTGGGGGGGTTCAGTCTGGAGAAGAGGAGGCTGAGGGGAGACCTCCTGGCCCTCGGCAACTCCCTGCCAGGAGGGGGCAGAGAGGGGGGATGAGTCTCTGGAGCCAAGGCCCCAGCGCCAGGCCCCGAGGGAATGGCCTCAAGCTGCCCAGGGCAGGGTCAGGCTGGCTCTGAGGAAGGATTTCTGTGCAGAAGGGGCTGTTGGGCGTTGGAATGGGCTGCCCAGGGCAGGGGGGAGTCCCCGGGATCCCTGGAGGGGTTGAAGAGTCGGGCTGAGCCAGCGCTGAGGGATCTGGGGGAGTTGGGAACGGTCAGGGGGAGGGTCATGGTTGGGCTGGAGGAGCTGCAAGGGATTTTCCAGCCCAGATGATTCTGGGATCCTGCCTTTGGGGAGCTGTCCCCCAGGGAATATCCCTTGGTGCATGGGAGGTAGGGAGGTGACCTCTGAACAGCTTCTTACACGGGGCACTTTATAGACCTTTCCTGTTCAATGGAAACTATTTAAAACATCACTTACTTAAAGATTAATTGCTCTAGATTTATCCCATCTAAATTAGGCGTGTAGCTGCCTTGATACAACACAGTTGCCTACCTGATACACAGCAGGTATTGCTGCCCCGTCGCTTTAGATGTTCATGGCCACCCTGCCCACCTCTCGCCTAAGCCATGACCCAACTCTATCAGGTCGCTCCTTGTGTGGGTCCAGCTGCCTTGGTGGACGTGGGGCTGCACCAAGGTCAACGAGGAGCAGCATTTCCCAGACCAAACACTTGATTTACCAGCCAGGAGCCCTTAGTCACAAATGACTTACAGACTAAGGGCTCTTAGGATGCTACAGGTATGAGCAAATGTTTGTACGTTAGATTGTCAGTGTGTTTTAGGATGTTACTGTCCTTCAGCTAGAACTCGGGTCAAACTTGGTACTAAAACATCAAGACACATCTCAGCCATTAGATTTCACTTGCCCCCCAGCTTAATTTGGCCTTGTGCATTTTAAAAGGCAAATCTGTTGTCCTGAAATTATTTTTATAGCTCAAAATGTACATTCCTCAACTCACGGGGTTTTCCAAATCAAATTTAAGTCTAGAAGCAGTCTCCAATTCAGGAGGGCAGAGCTGAAACCCTCCTAAACTGATTTCTGTTTTGTTTTATGCTTAACATTTTCAATTATATGAATCTGAGTGAATCCCGTTTTGCCAGCTCACAAACACAGCTACAGCAGGAAGGATGGCATAACCTTTTCTCTCTTACCTAACATAGGCATAACCTTTTCTTTCTTCCCTAAGCACACAGAATCATTTAACAGTTGAACCAAGCACAGCGACTGCATGCATTTCCATGTCAAGCTCTACCCAACGTTCTCCCTCATGCTGCTGCTCGGGCATTACAAAGGACAACCATCCAGATCTGCAAAGGCAACTTGATGCTGCAGGGAGCCCAGGGCTGGGCCAGGTTTCATTTTACACGGATCATCCCACGTTATCGCTGGTATCCCATCACTCACTCAGCACCTTGCCATGAAACTATTCCAGCCCACTCATGCTAAATGGATGTAAAAATAGAGGAAAAGCTGAAAGCAAGGGTGGAACCGTTCTGAAGAGCAAGTTAATGGATGGTTGATAATCCAGCATTTCTCAAGTCTCTGAGGATAATAAATACATTCATTCCCATGAAAAAGTGCCACCCCCTTATTACTGTTTCAAGCCTCATCAGCCCAAGAGTAGAGCAGTCAAATGAACATGTATTCACCAGACACAGCAACTGCTTTAAAAAAAGATTTGCTCTAGCATTTGACAACCTGCTCGCTTTCCTGGAGACCTTTTGCAGTTGGTTCTTTTTTCCCCTGAAGGGTCCTTTCTTTTATATAAGCAGCAACTTACTTCTTGCTCATTACCCATGGCCGTGCAAAACCAATCTTTGTGTGGACTGTAAAGGTACCCACAACATTGTTGGTACTGCTGTTATCCATTTTTAAACACTGATGACTGTACAGACCAGCAGTTGCTGAGACTTTGTACTGGACACGTTATCACAAAGCTGGAAAACTGTATCCCACGCTTGTTGCTGCTGAGACTGTAAGTCAGGACTGCCATCTGACCCTAGGAAAATTAAAGGACTTGAATTAGAAGGGGTAATTTACTGTATCTGCTGTTCAAGACAGACAGCCAAGCCCCCAGAGCCCGCAGAGGAGCAGTGGTGGGGAGGGATCTACAGGATTTTATGCTGAAGGCAGAGGGGCTCTGGCTGGAGCAGGGTACAGCCTTCCCGTCTATGCAAAGGGCTTGGTGCCATCTCTCTTCCTGAGGCATTCATGGCAATCACAGACTGGTTTGGGTTGGAAGGGACCTTAAAGATCATCTAGTTCCAGCCCCCTACCATGGCTAGGGCCACCTTCCACTAGCCCAGGTTGCCCAAAGCCCCGTCCAACCTGGCCTTGAACCCTTCCAGGGAGGGGGCAGCCACAGCTTCTCTGGGCAGCCTGTGCCAGGGCCTCACCCCCTCACAGGGAACAATTTCTGCCTTAGATCTCATCTAAATCTGCCCTCTGTCAGTTTAACACCGTTCCCCCTCATCCTATCCCTACACCCCCTGATGACGATTCCCTCCCCTGGTTCCCGCAGCCCCTTTCAGCCCTGGGGGGCCGCTCTAAGGTCTCCCCGGAGCCTTCTCTTCTCCAGCTGAACCCCCCAACTCTCCCAGCCTTTCTCCACAGCAGAGATGTTCCATTTTCATGCCCCTCCTCTGGACCTGCTCCAACAGGCCCATGTCTGTCTTGTGCTGGGAACCCCACAGTGCTCTAGGTGAGGTCTCACAAGAGAGGAGTAAAGGGGAGAAGCACCTCCCTCAACCTGAACATTGTATCCTTAACCAGGATATGACTGGATTTGGGGGCCGCAAGTACACATTGCCAGCTCATGTCCAATTTTTGCATGAAGCAAGGGAATAATGGTACTTTCCAGGACTGTGAAGACGTTACACAGGGGTAGGCAGGCTCCCCAGGAGGGGAGGCAGCTCTGGACCTGCCAAGTAGATGAAGAAGGAAGAGTGCTGGTCGTCTAGCATGAAATCTTCCGTAACTCCTTCCTTCTCCTTCCTCTCCCTCTCCAAGATCACAGCTTGACCCAAAGGGTGGTGAACTCCACTCATGTGAAAGCACACACTCTTCAAAGAGGTTTTCTTATGGGTCATCCACATCTTACATAATAAGCACAACATTTGGAGATTACACAGACAGGAGCTCTACAGGCATCACAGATGACACCACCATGCCTCTGCAACCTTCAGTATAAACTCAACCTCCCCAAAAACCCTACACGAATCTGGCAAAAAAATATTTTCTTGTATTTCCTTTATATTGTACAGACTTATAAGAAGGCACTATGGAAAGCCATGAGAGCGGCAGAGGTGCCTTTGGCATGAAAGCTGATGGGGAGAAAACCTTCAGTTGATGGCCTGATGGCACGGGCACGTGGTACAGTCTATTTGTTTCCATTTCACAGCGTCACAGTGTTGACACAACAGGGTCCTGCCTACCCGGAGGAGATCTTCCCAGCTGGAGGTCAAAGACAGGGGATGGCTGCTGGGGCCTCCCTGCCCCGTGGAGCTGGAGAATCCTGGTTTCTTGGGAACTGGGAAGGAAGAACAGTGGATTTGCACAGAGCTCTGAGCTCTTCCATGGGACCTTGTGGTTGCACGATGCAATATGTCAGCTTGAAGCTGTTGCCTTCATCATGCCAGGGAACTAAAGAGACTTTACAAGACCAAAAAGACAAGAAAATGACAGAAGCATCGTTTTGGGCATATGTTGCCTTCATTTTCTCTTGCTTGGGGAAAACTTGCTTTCAGATTATTTTTTAAGGTTTGATACAGTTCCAAGATGTTGGCCAAAAGAGATGATTCCCATTTTCATTCTTATTTCAGTTCCATCTTCCATTTTACTTCCCACCTACATCCAAAAGAAACCTTCCAGGCCTTAATGCAGCTGTCTGGGTACAGGACACATTTGTATGAGCAAAACTCATCTTGAAAACTAAGAGCAACTGTCCAAAAATGTTAGTCAGATAGTTTGATTATTTAAGGCATACACTATAAATAAACCATAGTGACAGAACTTGACAGACTGTCAATCAATATAACTTCTGGGCAAGAGACATGTGTCATATCCTTTCCGATGCTGAGACAAGTCTCTGTGGGAAAGAAGTTCTAGAAAACTGTTTGTCACGCAATATTAATGCTCCCTGCAATTATTTACTTCGTTCTGGATTTGACTAATCCAAAGCAAAATATGAACAGCTGCTAATGATAAAATAAAATTGTTTGTTGCTCCAAAGAAAGCATTAAGCCCTAGATAAAGAAGTCATTACAGTTTTCCTTAAATGCTGAACTGTGGCTCCATCTTATCTGATAATGTTCCACAGGGAAATATTTAGCTGGAAGGATTAAAACAAATTATGATAGCAGAAGACTTCTAAACTTGAAGCAGACCAAGTGGTATTCCTCCTATTCTCCCTAAGATAAGACCAGAAGAATAACGATTTTCCTTCTTCCTCAAAGGAATCCCAGTCGTGGTGAAAATCAGCTTGCCACCAGTCTGCAGCTAAAGCCAGGCATCCACATCAGCCCTGGGTAAGCACTAAAGTGCCTGACCAGAGCCAAGCAGAAAAGACTAGTGAGACCAGGGTTGCTGGAGGAGGACAGATCTTTTATTAGAGAAGTTGACATAATTGAAAAAAAAAACCCAAACACTTTTTCAGGCACAGAAGTCCATCTGCAGCTCTCTCTTAGGAGAACTTGTCACCATTTAGTTTTTTGCGCAGAAGACCGGGTAATGCAGTAGAAGTTTCAGGAGTAAATGTTGATATTCTCTGGGATGCTTTAACCCTGCTGGCTCTGGACGTGAACAAGGGGACAGACCATGCCGCCAGGACAGCGGGGGCCGTACCGTACTGTCACCTAATCAAGCGCACCCTTGCCTAGGATGGTGCTGGGGGAGAGCAAGAGGCAAATGTACCAAGGAAAGGCCCATAGCTGGGGAGCAAGCTGGATCCAGCAGGTTATTATTTACCAGTAAGTGGAGCTGAGCACAAACACTGGGAGACACTGCTTGGACAGTAAATTCGTTCAAAGGACAACTGTTGCTGAGGTTACACCTGAGCTTTGGGAAAAGCCTTATCAACTTCATGGAGGACGTTCATCTATCAGCAGCTGATGATGGTGTCGCTTTCTTAGCCCTGCTTGTAAACTTTTCCTCTTCTGAACCACCTACCAGAGGAATAACACAAGGCAGTGTGCGGTGTCAAGACCTGAATAGCTTTGGTAGGGTCTACCCTGGCGCTCGTGGAGATCCCACAGCGGTGGTGTGACGGACAAAGCTGACTTTCCCCGAGAAGCTGTGCACACATTCAATTTAAAATGCAATGCCTGTTACCTCCCCAGGAAAATTATCTCAGCAAAGAGTGTTTCTCTTGCTCAGGCGAACAAAACTGTTCAGAAATTCTTCCATAAAGACTCATAAAAGATGGTTGTTGGGCTTGGGCTTGGACCAAGAACAAAAAGGCAAGGACTCTGCAAAACCTCCTTTCTAAAGCAGAGCAGGCAGCACTGGGGTGCGTTGTAGGCTGGGGAAAGGTCAGCCACAAAGAGATGAACCGCCTGGTGCAGTCAGGGTGGGAGAAATATTGCCATTGGCCAAGTCATGCCAAGCTCCCTCCTCCCAGAACCGCCCTCTTGGGATGCGATCAGGAATAGATGCTCTGCTGAAGAAGAGGATGCTACTGATAAAGTGTCATGGTTTAGTAGCTAAGAAAAAAGCAGAAAGCTAAATTGCAGGTGTGTGTAAAAGGCAAACAGCATCTTTTTATAGGTAAAAACTTTAAGACGCACAGAAATGAAGACAATTTCTGCGCGGAGGGTCAACGCCAGAATGTGGCTGAAGACCCGAGATCCCAAACTGGTCGCACACCTGATGCCCAGCAGTTCTCAACCTCTCAGCCAAGCTACTACAAAAAGCCAAAGCAAGGCAAAGCATGTCCCATCCCAAGTCTCTAACCACGATACGGCACAACAAATTCTTGCTCAACTGACGGGAGGTGTGGGCTAAGAGAGACTGGGACAAGACATACGAGTAGCTGTACTGGATCAAACTAAAGGTCTCTCTACTCCAGTACCCTGCCCCTGACAGCAGCCAAAACTATGCCCAGGATGAGGAAAAATAAATGTTTATGATTTCCCCCCAGTACGCTTCCAGCCTCCAGCCATTTACAGTTTGGGGAGTTCCTGTGCTAGATATTCTTTTTACCATATTTATTATTTGTTATTTATTTCTCTCTTAGTGGATTTCTCTTCCATGGTCTTGCCAGGTCTTCCCTTGAACTATATAAGCTTTCAGCTTTGGCTCTCTACAACCCAAATACTCACTGAAGAAGCTTCATCTTTGCTTTGTTCCAAAAATTCTACTTTCTTTGTTTTGATGGCTCCTAGTTTTTGTACTACAGATATGGGGAGTCACTGATTTTTAGCGACTGTGTCACCCAGGGCTCTACTGACCTCTCTTATATTCCCCTTGGTCACGTCTTTCTTAGGCTGCAGCTTAAGTTACTCAGCTGCTCGCCAAATGGAAACCTTTCCAGACCTTTATTTATGCTCATTGTCCTTCTCTGAACCTCTTCCAGCTCTCCTAACGCCTTTCTGAGACAGGGACCAAAACCACCCAGAGCGCTCCAGAGGTGGGTGAACCAGGGAGATGCCCAGACCTGTACTGACATGCTCTGGTCTTCAACCCCTTTCCCGATTAATTCCTACCATGATATTTGCCTTTTTGGACAGGTTGATCTTTGGACACATTGAGCTGATGTTTTCGTGGCACTGGCTGCCATGGTCCAGGACCTTCCTCCTGAGTGCAAATAGTCAGCTCAGACCCCAGCATTTTAGATGCGAGATTAAGATTCCTTTTCCTCACATGCATCACTTCACGCTCACCTATACTGAATTTCATCTTTACTCGAATTTCACGAGAGGCAAACCTTCACATTCAGCCTTTGTCTTTTACAGGCCTGAATAATTTAAAATTAGCACTCCTTCCCTTTCCCAGGTCACTTCTGACAGTACTGAACAAACCCAGCTCCCACCACCGACCCCTGCCAAATGCCAGGACCCCTTCACCAGAAAAGCCTGTTACTTATTCCAATCCCCATTTTTTATCTTTTAATAATTTACTTATCCTGGAAAGGCCGTTCCCTTTCCTCCTGTGATGCTTAGTCTCTCCACAGATCTTTGCTGAGGGACCTTGTTGAACCTGTAGGAAATGCCAACTCCTCCCGCAGGGGCTTGCTGACATCCTTGGAAAGCGGCAGCAAGTTTGTGAGGCTTCAGCACATGCTGCCTTAAGAGTAAGCTACTTCTTCCCTTCTTAATCTTTGTTATTTTCAAAATCTTTACTTCAAAAGACAATGAAATATGTTTTTCTTTTCTGCAGAGTAACGGGGATGAAGCACAACAACTTAATCAGGCCATTAACTCAGCCAATATCTTAAATTTAAAGAAAAAAAATACAGTAACTGTTCTTATTGCTGCTCACAGTGACTACACACAGCTCATTTTTCATCCTGTCCAGAGGCTTTTTTCCTCTGTCTTTTCTTTAATATTGTAGAAAGCATTTTCCAGGGCTGTTATAACATCTAGAAGGTCAGCACGGGTGCACGGCAGGTGAGGAGATGCCACAGCAGGGCTTCTGAGATGGCAGCTGAACTGATCCGGAATGACAAACTAAAGGGAGGTTACGGTCAGAAAAGTGATGGGGTTGCCTTTTTTTTTTTTTTTTTTTCCTGAAAAACTCTGATTTCCCATGTGTACTCAGAGTCAAATCGGCTTACTTCACTGGCAGAAGCCACCTTCTGCTCTCACCGGCTTATAGATGCGACATGTTTTGGGGAAAGGGAGCTGGAGCCTTGCTCGATTCATGTATCTTTAATGGAGTATTTACTCATAATCTCAATACTGAACATGCATTTCTGTGTCTGAACTGAAATCTGCACTGAAAAGAAGAGGTTGGAAGGGAAAAAAGCCACAGTAAACTGAGATTTGGGGAGATGCACACGAAGAGAAGGAAGAGGAGGACATCCTGTTTCTGATACTGTTTGTCTACCTTCAAGTGGAGGTTGCCCGGTGCAACTCTGAGGCAGAGAAGTCTCCACCATGGTGAATTTAGACTGGACATCAGGAAAAAATTTTTCACAGAAAGAGTGGTCAGAGAGTGGAACAGGCTGCCCAGGGAGGGGGTAGTCCCCATCCCTGGGGGGGTTTCAGGGCCGTTGGGATGAGCTGTGGGGGGATGTGGGGTAGGGGAGAGCTTTGTAGAGTCGGGCTGAGGGTTGGACTCGCTGATCCCAAGGGGCTTTTCCAACCTGAATGGTTCTGTGATTCCACGATTCTATGAATTTTAAGCATCAGATCTTCCTCAAGATCCTTCCCTAAGCAAGGAGAAGACAGAGCATCCTTCCAGCCTCAGAGACATCCCTTCTCCTCCGGCAACCCAGGACTCCAACCCACGAACACCTGCATGGATGCATACGACACTGCAGGAGTGCAAATGCTTTCCATGAATTCACCATCTCCCTGCAATCCTGTGGAAGGCAAGGAGAGCCTCACGCTTTCAGAAGTGGGCACTCCGGGTCCCCTTCTGCTCTGGCAGAGTTTCTATGGCAACTCTAGATAGGTCTGGAAGGGAGGATTTTTGGTAGGCTCTTTCTGGAGGAGTTTGTAAGGCAAATGCAGGCAGGCACAAGAGTCAGCCCATGCTCTCCGTGCCCTCAGGTTATAGGTTATGGCAGGGTATTTACAATAACTGCTCAGAAAACAGCCTTTTGTGATTTCTAAAATGCACTTGTTCATCTGGCTAATTTTCAATTCATGCTTTTCAGCACTGCTCCCAAGCCAGAAGGGGAAAAAAAAAAAAAATCATTTCAAGCCTTGGTGTTTTGCTCCAGATGTAATTTCTGCTCCACAACAGAGAGTGCAGTGTGTGCAAGACCTCTGTGCTTCTGGATACAGAAAGGGAATCAGCTTCAGTGCACGTCTCTGATCCTTTTTGGACTTTGTAATTGGGAATTTGAACCTGTTTCATATTTATTGTAATTTCTTTCTTCTGCCTGGTTGGTGTTTATGACAACCGGGTCCAAAATATTCCTTGTTTCAGTGACAGTGGCACCTGGAAAGGGCTTCCCATGCGCTAGATACCTGCAGATGTGTCAGAAACTGGTCTGTCCCCACAACTCTGCAATTTGAAATGGTTGGAAAAGCTGGAAGAAGGAAGGGAAATCCCAGTTTCACAGCCAGAGATGCCAACACACCGAGGAACAAGCTAATTTGCTGTGAAGTCACCCAGAAACTACGAGCTGAGCAGAAGACAACCCTGTTTTGTCTGTTTGGCACAAGACTATCTTCCCACTTCATTTGTCATTGCTTGAAGTGTTGTAGAGACACAGTCTGAATGTCTTCTGGGACAAGTCGCCGTTTTCTGCACGGGAGGGTTTGTTGCTACAGACGTTGTGGGACTGGTGCCGCGTCTATTGAGGAGTTAAACATTGAGTAATACGTGTCAGAAATGCTTTTTCAGACTGTAGTTTTATAGGATGAACAGCAAAGCGTTGGAAAAGAAGTGATGACAGGAAGCTCCTTACCTGGCCACGCATTACTTCTAGTTTTTCTTATTCAAGATGCTTCAATTCGATTTGCCACAGTTGGATCTACCTTAAAAAGCGCTAATTCTAGTAATAGGCAATCCCAAGATGATCACAACAATGTTACAGAATCGAATTATTGCCTAGAAGGGCCAGTTTTAAAGGATGGACCCAGCGATTTTCATTTGCGAGGGTTAGCAAAGATAAAAATTCAAAATGATAAAATATTTGGGGGTGCACGAATAGGCCAAGCTTGAGTTAAAACTCAGGAAGACCAAGGGTTTAGGGATTACACCATCTTTAAATTAGATATTGAATTTTTAAATGCTAATTAACTTTAAAATGTCCATATGGTATTTTGGACATTTTGGACTTAGACCAGCGAAGTGAATTGCTCTCAAATACATTAGCTTTAGACAAACACAGCAGCAGATGGAGCACACACAGAATATTAACAAAACCAGTTTTTGGGTGTTAAAAGGCTTAATGGGTCTCTCGCATGTATTTGGGCCAGGAGATTAGATTCAAATTGTGCTTGGGGGAAGCTGAGAATACATAATATTTGAACTGGCAGAACTCCATAGCACTGTTTAAAAGAAGGCTCTAGCAAAAATAAAATCTAATTTCACCAGCTCAAAAGTGCAAAGGTTCTCTCGGAAAGAGAGGAGAAATACAGTGATCCCACAAAGAGCCCTTATCCCAAGGTCTTTATTATTTATCTCCCAGCCAAGAGCTGGGATGAGATACCCTGACCACCACAGCAGACCCAGAGAAACCCACCAGCAGATGCAGCTCCTGCCCAACTCACCGAAAGCTGGGGAGGAAGAGCAACAGCACTGAAATCATGGGCTTATGCAGCATTTACTACTGGTCCGTAAACTGAATTTTTCAATCTCATTACTTCCTAAAGACGGGTATATAAACCATGTTCTTGTCCTATAATCCCTCTCTTACAAAAAAAAAAAAAACAAAAAAACCCCAACTAATTTCAGGAAATGTTTTTAATTAGAACTGTGTTTTTACACCAGCTGTTCTGGTAGAGCATCTCTTCAGAAAGCTTTAGGAGAGAGAACAAAAAAAATATGAAAAAGCAAATAAAAATCCCTCTGCCCCATCTTGTAAATATTTTATTCCTGACAAACAGAATTCTGCCCAGAAGAAACTACAAACATATTAAAAACCACAGCTGAGGGGTGACAGCCCAGGGATGTTTTAGCACAGTACAATTTTCATTTGCTTGCCATAAAACAATGATTTCTATAATAGTCCAACTCAGCAAAGCAATTACAGCTAATTAAGTAGATTACTTTTTATGGTTGAGGTGCATTCTCCTGGTTGCTCGAGCAGATGTGATAAATTTGTGGCAGCTCCTCTTTTGCTTGTTTTTGACACAGGGAAGCAGTCAAGCTTGGTTTAAAAAAAAACCCCAAGATTTGTGTGCCAAGACTCCCAAGACCTGAGTGCAATATTTTGTGTGGATAAATGGGGACCTCAGTGACTCTCGGGATGGATGGCAGATGTAGAGCATGGCCAGCAAGGTTGGGAGAACGTTGTTTGACAAAATAAAAGCTTATGGAAAAGCCCAGCGCTCACCTGCTGGCATCTAACCACGGGATCAGCAGTTCCCTCCCTTGTGTGCCAGAATGGCCCCACGGCCCAGAAAGAAGCCAGGCACTTACTGTGCTTCTCCCTTCCACTGCTGCAAAGAGCTGGAGGAAAGTCGAGTGGATGGTTGACATGGGAGACTAATGGCACAAGGAAAGAGAAACCACAGAATGCTTTGTGTGTGATTTCTCAGCTGGAGATGCAGAGGAGAAAGGTGCTGACAGCACTGTGCAGTTCACGCAGGCGGCTGGAGGACTGTAGGTGGGCTGCAGACCACCAAAATCTATGGTATGAAATCAGGGCTGCCCGTCCACGTGGAAGAACGGGAGGGATTTTAGTAACACATCTTGAAATAACGTTAGAATCACACCAAACTCCCCTAAAATGCATAAGATACGTGTGGGTGTTGCAGAGGTGGCGGATGTGTATTCACGGGGCACGCAAGCCCAACAGCTCAAACCAAAGAGACAGCAAGCAAGTATTGAGCAAATAACTGTCACATGCTGTTCACATTTTTGCAGTCCTCTGACAGGCAAGCCCAAAGCAATCCCCAGTGTCCAGATTTAATTAGGTATCATTTGTTTCCCCTTATACCACACGTGTCTTGAGTTAGACTGAAAGCTCACTGAAGAAAGACGGAGTTTTCATGTTTCATGAAGCAGAGTGTATAGATCGAGCTCACCAAAGCTAAGTATCTCATTCCCACTTCTAAATGGGGTTTTATAGGCAGGGTTTCTTCAGGATTTAAAGCTGAAATGCAGTTCTTCAGGATCGGGGTCCCCCCTTAGTGATAGAACAGGTCACCCAGAGAAGCTGGGGATGCCCCATCACTGGAAGTGTTTAAGATGAGGTTGAGCAACCTGGGCTAGTGGAAGGTGTCCCTGCCTGTGGCAGGGGGCTTGGACTAGATGATCTTTAAGATCCCTTCCAAGCCAAACCATCCTGTGATGGCTCAGGAATACAAGGCACCGTGGATACCTCTCTGCAGATGGGGGGAGATCAGAAAAGCATCCCGACGGCACTTCCCAACACGTCCATCCCAACGGCCCAACACAACCGGTTTTCCTCTTGGTTTCCTACAACCACCCACCACACAGAGCATACAGAGCTCTCCCAAAGGAGAAATACCACAACGCATTAAATATTTAAACCTGCAGACTTAGGTTATCAGAAGAAGTGGAAAACTGTAATAAGGGACATCGCTGTGTGGTTCCCCCATTAAATCATCCTGCCCGAGGCATCACTTTCCCCCTACAAACTTGAGGCTTGCCACAGTCAGCCCCTCGTCAATCCCTCTGCCCCACGAGGTGACTCCTGACATGAAGACAAGGCTCTTTGGGTCACTCTATGCCTCCTAATTTTAGAAGGACAGATGGTCTTGCTGTGTTGAGGGAAGATTTTGCGACTTTGTTTTACTGTTCTTAAAGGATTTGGGGATTTTATGCTGCACTCCTAACGATCCTCTCAAGAATTAAATCCAGAAGCTGACTTCTCAGCAAAAACGTAGGGGGCTTTGCAAATCCGTAATGAGTCATCGTGCTGCAGGTAGTGAGGGTGGCTTAAAAATAACACATCCAGCAGCATGTCTGGGAAACGGAAAAAAGAGTCACTAGTTCCCTCCAGGAATAGCAAATTATAGGCAATGGACTGGGATGAAATAGGGAAAGAAAAAAAAAAAAAACACAAAAAAAACCCCTCAGAAGTTAGAGGAGCGAAAAGGCATTATGTTGAGCAAAATAAAACTCAGATGGTTCACATCAGCCTCCTCCTGTGCTGTGAGCTGCTGAGTAGATAAATTAGCTTAAAAAAAAAAAAAAGGAAGACAACTAGTTATGGTTTGGGATTCAAAGTAGCTTCAGTTTTACCAGCAGAACCTGAGGGTTTTAAATGAGGAGCGTAGATAAGAAGAGGAAAGTGCCGTCCAGAGAAATCTCTCATATGGCATTAAAACGTGTTACTAAAAAAAGCCAACAGTAGAAAACTGCCATTAATTCATCGCACCAAAATATACTTCGTAAGAGATAATTTGAGACACTTGAAACTGAAAATATAGCTATCTATCTGCATAATTACGATTTTTTCCTACACTGCTTCACGTGGAAAGGTTCCTCTCCTACAAAATGTCTGAAGCGCAATTGCTTTCACACATGTCCCTGCCCACACCTCCGTCTTGGTGAGGGCCATCCCAAACCACGGATTTGGGTGATGGACTGTGGGGGCCTCACCTCTAACTCTGCAAGCTGAGGGGCACTGCAAAACCATCCATCTGCTCTGGAGCGCCAAGGCCATCACGATGAAGCCCCTTGCTCTGTGTTGACTCCTCCCTGCAGACACGCCCAGAGCTACACACCCTTGTGTGATGTTGACGCATTTAAGAAATGCGTTACCATGTCTACATTGCTTTGGGTGTAAACTTGTGAAATTCTGTATGTCCTTCAACAGGGACTGTATAAGTCAACGTGATAAGTAACCAAAACTCATGGCAGGCTTCTGCTTTGTCTTCCGTGTACGTATGTTAATGGGAACAGTTGAGAAATGAAGGATCAGTTGAGGTTGTCTCTAAATTTAAAAAAAAAAAACAACAAACAGCTGAAATGCAACAAGTATCTATTTATCCTGACATGTTTTTCCGATATCAACATCACCAGCACAGCACACAGTCCTGCACCAAGGGTTCAGCAGACAACGGTGCTACTTCCTCCTTAGATCTCCTGAAACCCTCCTCTGCCTGGATTTCTGCCTCCCACTCCATCTCAGCGCACCAGAGACCTCCCGTCATCCACAAAGCCCTGGTCTACTTCCAAGCAGGGCAAGTATAAACAGTTATGATTATTTTTAAAGCTATGTGCAAAGTATATATTTAATTATTTTAAAACCTCGGTGATACAAAATACGAAGGCGATCCTTCCTCATCTCACCTCTTTGTGGATTCACACATTGCAAAAAGGTGCTAGGCTGGCTCCTGGCTTCAGTGGGTGTCCTGTGATGTGGGACTGTGGCTATAGGGGCCCAGACTGAGGGATAAAAGGGCTTGCAGGAGGAGCAGGGTTGAGACGTGGTATCAGGTCGTTGAGGTATTTGGCAGTGAGGGTACTAGCATGGTGGGATGGGACAAGGTCCAACAGCCATCAAAAGACGATGGACACCAGGGAAAGAAGTTCCCAGTATCTCCTCAAGTGGGTGCAAGGGAGCAGAAAAATGGGTTAATGGTGATCAGGCCCTGAAGAACTGAAGGTTTCAAGAATCCTCAAAGAGCAAGACGGCCCCAACGGGCCTAACATAAGTTGCAGGAGAGTCCAGTGGTGTGGGATGACCTTTCTCCAGTTTGGATCCGCTTCTTGCTCGAGGTATTTTGGAGGGATCAGCAGCAGAGACTCAAAGGGGCCAGAAGGTTGGAGGACTGGGGCCAAAGGAGAGATCTCTGGGGGAATCTGTGCTCCACATAGGACACTGTGAGGATCTGTTAATCATCTCATTTTCAGTTCAGCTTTAAAAGATGAGAGACACTCACTTAATATACACCTATGAAAAAATAAATATGCATGAAGCTAGAAATTCCTTTTATAATGGATGCAATTTTTTTTTCACATGGTTGGAAATTGCATATTAAAAATACCTTCATGCTAAATTATTTCCCCTGCAATATTTTTTTAAGCATCATTATACAAAGCAGTTGCTAGCTTTTCAGCAGATTTTTCAAGGGACTGACTACAGAAGGATATTTTGAATTAGCATTCTTTTAATCAGCATAGCTGAAATCAGCCTCCTAGTTACCAAACGAATTAAGTCAACAAAAAAAAAATAAAATCCAAGTTTGCAGAGACTATTCCTTCAAACCCAAAGGGACGTCTCTTCATTAAGTTAAAACTCACCAGAAATGATGAAACGTTTTAGCAGCATCAGCTGAAACAAAACCCAAGACCCATCACCCATGGGCTTGCCCATGTGTTTTTGTGTGATGGCAAAGAAGGTCTCTGAGGAAGCGATGTCGTGCACATCACGCCCTACAGAAATTACCAACCAGATTTCCTATAGGAATCTGATTTTATCAGACTGATTCGAGATGGAGCATCCTTACGAAACCGCTCTTCAGGGATTTTGCTCCTTTTAAACACAAGCAAGTGCCATTTCCAGGTCACTTGGCAAACATCAAGTGGGTCACACGTAGAGGCTGTTCTTGCTGCACGGTGACATCTCGGGTGTCCTTGCTGGCATGAGCAGACTGAAGTTTGGTCAAATAACCACCAGGAACCTGGTCAGCCAGTGCTCCTCCAGTCCTGTTCAATACTAATGAACTTCTGTAGATTTACAAGTATAAAATCAATGCATTACAATTAATTCATACTGAGTCATTGTCTTTCAGTATCTCCTTGCAGCAAGCAATTGTAGGGAAAACCATAACTAAGTAATAGCTTCAATTCCTAGGTGAAATCCTAACATGTAACACTCACCCCCTGTCTCCCCGTGTCACCAATGAGTCAAATCTAAGCTTTCATCCCAGAATAAAATAGAACGAGATCTTAAAACACTGAGCAAAGCTCTGAGATCCAAAATATAGCTGAAGTTCAGAGCCCTACCACTGCTATTAACAACTGGGCTTTGTGCCCAGCCACCAGCCTGCTTGAGCTTAAGCTGGTACAACTGATCTCACCACCAGCCTGCTTGAGCTTAGGCTGGTACAACTGATCTCACGCCCAAAGCCAAGTGGTGAGCCCTTCAAGGGTCAGGGTCTTACAGAATATCCACGCTCCTGCCACCCACACCCACCAGGAGCTGTGGCCATCCAGGCGCTCCCCACAAGTGCACTCGGGGTTTGTGTCGACCTCAAATCCAGCGCTGCTTCAAAATACGCCCTGAGAATAAATTGGCCAACACTCAACACCTTCCCTCTACCGGTGCCTCTTGATGCCTCAGAGAAATGAGAAGTTATTGAGGCCTGCATGAAAACACCTGCGGGTCCATCTGAAAAAGCTGATCTTTTAGGTGTAAAAATAATGGTGGAATGAAAATTCCCCACACTGAAAGTTTGTTATTGCTCCATACTCTAAATATCCAGTTAAACAAACGCTGAAATTGCCAACCAAATCACCCATCCAGGAGTTTTATGATTATAAAAGATGCTGGGGACTCTGAGGATACTTTTCAAAAATGAAAGGACCAAAGAAATTCATAAATATAACAAGAACAGAAAGACCCACTTTTAGCATTTCATTTCCAGTAAAATAAATTAAGAGCTCTATTAGAAGAATGGAAGTTTCTAAAATTACTATTTACTAAAATTTACTAAAATTGTATTTTAGTTGTGAAATTTCACCTCAAAGCTCCACATTTCAACTGCAAGCACACGTTGAGTCTTCACTGGTTTTCTGCAAAGCAGCTACTCATGAGCTCCAAAGTCACTTGTATTCTTATGTGCAAGCTCAAATCAATGGAATCAAACACCAAGGTGAGCAGGATCACAGCTAGAATAATTAGGAAATTCATAATCCAGTTTTCCTGATGGGAATGTGACAGAAATGCTATAAAACCCACGGAAGAGCAATAGAAAAAATGACGGACAAATGCTGACCACATTACGAGGAGAAAAATCTCAACCAGGGCATCCACCTCAAGACAGAGCACAGTAAAACATCTCTCTGCAAGAAGGGCAAAGAGCTTGATTCAGTCCCATCTCCTCATCTTCCTCTGACCTCCAACAAAAATTAAAGGTGAATTCCGACTTGTGCCTCATCCCAAATGGGGGATTACACCTTCTTTTTGTGACTGGTTCCCTGGAGAGGATCCTCCATCCTCTTTGTTTCCTGCTCAGGATCTGGAAATCAAAATATCAGGACGTCAGTCAGGCATTTGGATTGCCAGTGGTCCAGCTTCTTTGCAGATTCTTGGTTTGGGGATCAATGTTTTGCCCAGTTTAGCTGGGCAAACACCTTGCCTTTGTGAAAACGAAGAGTAGGACTCCATGGCCACTTCCACAGCCCATGCCCCACTTTCTCATGCAGAATATTCAACTTGAATGCTCAGCTTCACTTTTCATTTTACTTTCTCGGAAATCAAGCATGACGAGGGACGTTACAGCATTTTATGTGCGTGCGTGCTGGAAATGAGGAAAATGATAACCAATTCCACATCCAGCACATGCATCTCTAACATATGTGAGAGGCCAAAGGGGATCTCAAAGCCCCCTCATAACAGACACGTTGTTATGACACCTTTGCCTTTGAGTGGGAGGACCTGCCACAGCCAGCACACCCTGGAATGAAGAGGATCTGAAGTTATTCTGGGGAAAGATGAGCATCTGTTTTATCTGCACGCATGTGTGCAAACTAAGCGGCTGTTGCAGCACCAAACTCGTTCAGAATTAAGATTTTGCAAAAACGTGAGAGTCACGGAGACTCGAGAACCAAACGCTTGTTCACGGTCTCCAAAATCCAGCAAAATTCAAGTTGTCTGGCTTCAGGCTGCCTCTATTAACCAACCAAATGGTGCTGGGCACCGCTGCCCGGCTGAAAATTCATTTTTAGTGCTGCAGACCATCCAAAGGGGAAAGACACATGCGTGCCTTAGCCAGTCCCTGCAGCCTTGGCGTGCCCATCGCATGCTCCACCTTCCAAGGTGGTCCCCACGCCTTAAATCCATTTTATAAAGAAGCTGGGGAGACTTCAGACAATTTCACACATGCTCCCGAGCAACAGCAAACATACTTGACCGGGGAAACAACACAAAATGAACCAGAAAAATCAGTCCTTCGAGATGGATACACTAGGATGGTGAAATGTGAAATCCCCCTACGACGTGGTTTCAAGGCAAGGGTAAAGATATCTAAAGCTCTTCAACTGGCTGACTTGCAAATGTCAAGGAGAAGAAATGACCTGAGGCCAGTTTGTCACTGTCACAGCTCTGGTTGAATAAGTTTTAACTTTTCCCCCAAGCAACCTCCTGCCAAAGTACAATAAAAAATGCATGAAGACAATCATCTTTTCGCAGGAGATTTTTCTCCCTATCAAAAATA
Source organism: Athene cunicularia (assembly GCF_003259725.1). NCBI lineage: Eukaryota > Metazoa > Chordata > Aves > Strigiformes > Strigidae > Athene > Athene cunicularia. The sequence continues at coordinate 773,101 of NW_020799091.1, read as the reverse complement.
AACTGATGCCTAACACCTTAAGAGTTTTAATCTAAAATAGATTTCCAAAGGGCTCCACATGCTATCAGTCACTATTAAAAATGCTTTTAATGACTTAAAAATAGGAAGCAAAGCTTTATAGCGGAATGTTTTGCGCAAAAGGAGGGTTTTTTTATTTCAAATAAGCTAAATTATGAAGATAATTTAGGAAGCCAGTTTTCTTCCAGAATAAGCTGCCTTTCACATGATTAGGGCAAGAAAAATGCCAATGCGGGCTGCAAGGCAGTGGACATAGAGATGTAACAGCTTAGAATAGCTGAAATTATTGTTTTTATCAGTTCCTCTTTACATGTGGTACGAGGCGATGGACTGTTCTCCCACAGTGAGGATACCACTGCTGGGATAGGGCAGGAAGAAATGGGATGCTTTTTCTTCACCAAATGTGTTATTGGCAGTTATGGCGCATGGGGAAAGCAGAAGAAAAGGTTCTGAAGGTGCTGAGCGTGCTCACCAGGCACACGGCAGGTTGCTGGAGAGATTTATTCAAATAAATAAGCTGCGTTCATTCAAAGGCAAGAGCCCTCTGGGACCCAACAGGAAGGTTTGATAACGGCGCCTCAGACTGGTCCAAGGTTATTCACCAGATGGAAGCAACCAATTTCCACAATAGGTTTATTTAACAGCAGAAATGTATCAGGAAGAGAATTATCGTGTACAGGATTTTACACATTCTAGAGACTGCTTCTATACATTCAGTAAAAGAATAGGGCAGAGAGGAAAAGAATAGAGAAGAATATAAAAGAAAAGAATAGAGGGGGAAGGGGAAGGGAGGGGAAGGGAAGGGAAGGGAAGGGAAGGGAAGGGA
>NW_020799091.1:765671-772207 GCF_003259725.1 Athene cunicularia | reverse complement strand
AAGGGAAGAAGGGAAGAAGGGAAGAAGGGAAGAAGGGAAGAAGGGAAGAAGGGAAGAAGGGAAGAAGGGAAGAAGGGAAGAAGGGAAGAAGGGAAGAAGGGAAGAAGGGAAGAAGGGAAGAAGGGAAGAAGGGAAGAAGGGAAGAAGGGAAGAAGGGAAGAAGGGAAGAAGGGAAGAAGGGAAGAAGGGAAGAAGGGAAGAAGGGAAGAAGGGAAGAAGGGAAGAAGGGAAGAAGGGAAGAAGGGAAGAAGGGAAGAAGGGAAGAAGGGAAGAAGGGAAGAAGGGAAGAAGGGAAGAAGGGAAGAAGGGAAGAAGGGAAGAAGGGAAGAAGGGAAGAAGGGAAGAAGGGAAGAAGGGAAGAAGGGAAGAAGGGAAGAAGGGAAGAAGGGAAGAAGGGAAGAAGGGAAGAAGGGAAGAAGGGAAGAAGGGAAGAAGGGAAGAAGGGAAGAAGGGAAGAAGGGAAGAAGGGAAGAAGGGAAGAAGGGAAGAAGGGAAGAAGGGAAGAAGGGAAGAAGGGAAGAAGGGAAGAAGGGAAGAAGGGAAGAAGGGAAGAAGGGAAGAAGGGAAGAAGGGAAGAAGGGAAGAAGGGAAGAAGGGAAGAAGGGAAGAAGGGAAGAAGGGAAGAAGGGAAGAAGGGAAGAAGGGAAGAAGGGAAGAAGGGAAGAAGGGAAGAAGGGAAGAAGGGAAGAAGGGAAGAAGGGAAGAAGGGAAGAAGGGAAGAAGGGAAGAAGGGAAGAAGGGAAGAAGGGAAGAAGGGAAGAAGGGAAGAAGGGAAGAAGGGAAGAAGGGAAGAAGGGAAGAAGGGAAGAAGGGAAGAAGGGAAGAAGGGAAGAAGGGAAGAAGGGAAGAAGGGAAGAAGGGAAGAAGGGAAGAAGGGAAGAAGGGAAGAAGGGAAGAAGGGAAGAAGGGAAGAAGGGAAGAAGGGAAGAAGGGAAGAAGGGAAGAAGGGAAGAAGGGAAGAAGGGAAGAAGGGAAGAAGGGAAGAAGGGAAGAAGGGAAGAAGGGAAGAAGGGAAGAAGGGAAGAAGGGAAGAAGGGAAGAAGGGAAGAAGGGAAGAAGGGAAGAAGGGAAGAAGGGAAGAAGGGAAGAAGGGAGGGAAGAAGGAAGGGAAGAAGGGAATAAAGGGAAGAAAGGAGAAAAGGAGAAAAGGAAAAAGAAAAGAACAGCTCAGTTGGAAGGAACCTACAATGATCACCTAGTCCAACTGCAAATTGGCTTCAAATCCAAGGGTTCAGTAATTATAAAATGATATCTGCAGCACCTTGCCATGTCACGTACTACATGAGATACAGGATGACTTCAGTATATACTCGCCAGTAACTTGAGAAACTGGAGACAAAAAGACATTTATAAGAATAGCTACAGGAAACTCTTCTCCAAGATCAAGGGCAACAGCACAGTCCTGAGAAGATGCATCTCATACAGGCAGAGTCCATACTGCAGCAACACACAGTCACATACTCCTTTGCCACTTCCAAACTTACAGCTTCCACAGGATTTCCACAGGCTCCATGGTTGCCTTTTTTTCTCCACAACCTCTAAGCCTTTATCTTGCACAACCTCATCTAAAAGTGCAAATGTATATAGTGCAAGTTACACCTAACCTTCCCAACCTATGATTTGTCCCCAGAATACCCTGAACATACCCCAATTGCTGACATCTCATAGATGATCAGGCCACAAAACCAAAAGTAGCTCCACCTCACCTCCTCAAGAGCCATTCCCACCCCATTTCTTCCAGTTACTCTGCAGATCACCATGATCCTCCCGTCACCCTCAGCCACGACAGATCTCGCTTCTCCAATCTATACCCCAAACTTCCAAATTCTTACCGTTCAACATCTCTAAACCACAGCCTTTGCCATCCAGCTACGTAGGCACGTGCCTCATCTGCCATTTTCACTACTGCAACCCCTTTTCTCTAGCTGACAACTGCAGCCTCACCCTCCCCACATGCATTCGGTCTGCTGCTGCAACGTTCATTTCCTTAGCTCATCATTAACATCAACGAATATCCATCTCTGCAGACAGAGCTATTAATAGTCACTTACCTCTCTAATGGCAAATTTAAGACTCTTCGCAGCCAACCCTCACCCTCCTTAAAATGTCTCTTCTCATCACGTATAACCCTCTCATTCTACTGAAATGCCAGTATTTTAATCTTCGAATATTAAAGACTTTTCAATCACACACTTCAAAAGGAAAGGAGCCAATAAGAAACAAACAATTTGAGGTCAGGGTATTTCCCTGATATTCCCCCCCCCCCCCCCCTCAATTCTTGTGTGCAAATTTTAATTGCTTTTCTGACATCTACAGAATGTAATCTTCTTTCCGTGTTGTTACTAGGATTAGGGCAGTACGAAGGTAAAGCTATTTTTGATTAATATGGAAATCAGAAATTACTTTCGAGAGAAAACTGGGGACTGTTCCTAATACTACTTTATCTTTGGGGAATTACAAATCTAAAGAGTAACAAGAAAGAGCTGGCAGCTCACAAAGTGTTCCAACCTGTGCAAAATATGCTTAACAATATCTAAAAATCTATTCTGATGGAAAGATGAGATTAATATAGTTAAGAAATGGTTCAAGCCGAAGGCAAAGAGAGTTGAATCCCCCCAGAATTGTGAACATCAGTTTATCAGGGGGAAAAAAAAAAAAAAAAAAGGTAATGGTAGACCATATGGTGCAAGGATAGCTTCCAAAGTCTAATGCTCTAAATTTGTTGCCAATTCAAATCTATTCTTGCTGAAGTTCAAATTTTCCCCGTGACCATTCAGCTGAATTTCTAATGGGTGAAAATTTGAGGAATATGGTGGCATCCAGCTCCTCTTACCTGTGCGATGGGACGAATTTGGAGATAAATGCCAGGCTATTTTGTATGGAGAACCTTAGTTGATTTCCAAATTATTTCTGCTGAAGAGCCTCTCTTTCTTTTAACCCGTATGACCTGAGACCATTTGTGCCAACGCACAGGATTAAAACTTTGGCTCAACTTTGAGGTGCATCTGGGTGAATTCACCTAAATCCCAAGTCATGCAGCTTCTCCCCATCTCCTGCACCCACATGCTGAGGTGAGAAAGAAAAACTGAGACATGACAAGTGAGCACTCCTGGTCTTGCCCAGAGAAGCTGTGGATGTCCTTTCCTTGGAAGGGTTCGAGGCCAGGTTGGACGGGGCTTTGAGCAACCTGGTCTAGTGGAAGGTGGCCCTGCCCGGGGCAGGGGTTTGGACTAGATGGCTTTTGAAGGCCCCTTCCAACCCAAACTGTTCTGTGAGTCTATGCCTGGAGATCAGGGATAAAGCCGTGTCAACGGTCCCATCTTCCTGCCAAGAGTGAGTGCAAGAGTAGGAGAGAGGAGATGATTTAGAAGGAGTGAAAAAGGTACATCCTGGCAAGCTTAAGGCTGCGAAATTTTACTCGATTTCTCTCTGAAGTACTTATGAAGCCCTGCTCTGACAGCGCCGTAGGTGTACGCTGAATAATAGAAAACCCGTGGAAGAGGAACCATATATTGTACTTTTTTTTTTTTTAATGTTATCGTTGGGTGCAGGAGATTAATGGGAGTTTCAAATGGAATTGTAGTGCTCCAGCTACACCTGGAAACAAAGGCATTTACTATGACTACCGTAGAGGAGTGAAAAGGAGACAACTGTATTTTATCTTGAAAGCCCTCAGACACTTTCAAACAGATATGGGAATCAAACAGCTCTGTGTAAAGACAGAGGGCCCTCAGGGATCAGCTGGGCCAAGCTCCTGTGTTTTAAAATGACAAGATGTGGGAGTAGGCTATTTAGTATAAAGACACAACGTCGGAGCACAAGGCTTAGTGGTATTAAAAATGGATTCAGATGTGGGAAAACACTGAGGTCTTGCAAAGTCAGAGGTTCAGTTGTGTGTGCCACAGAAAAAAACACATGCTGACATTGTCGTGTTCAGCGGGTATCTGGTTGTACAATGGTTTTTTTTATATATATATATATATATATATATATATATATATATATATATATTTACTCTGGCACCTTGAGAGGTATCGGGTTCAAACTGGACTTTCTGCTGTATAAAAGACAATGGGCAATGCTTTAAAACTGGCTGATGATGAGGAGTAGCACAAAAATCATTCGCAGAGAGAGCCCTTTACAAAGGTGAAACATATTTCTTGCTGTTTTCTTCTGACCATTTCTTAGCATATTCCCTTCCATGTAAAATATTGCAGAAGGGTAAGTTTGGGGGGTTTTAAAATATTTTGTAATTCCATTGACCTATCCTTGCCATGGCACGCTCTTATCAACTGTGTGCTTTGGAGAGGGGAGAAAATTTCCATCATATAAAAGACACTAAACATAGTCTTCCCTTGATTCTCCATTCCTTTTTCTAATTTCCAGTACAGCTTCACTTCCTGAATTCTCCCATGGGAATAAAAGCTATATAATTATTTTTTTTTTTTTTAGCAGTTGGCTACGGTGACATTTCCTGCTTCTAGGTGGCTCTGGTCCTGCTAGGATAGATTAATAAGGCTCACCAAACATTTCGTTTGGGTAAGGAACAGCTTAAGGGCATTGCCTCCTTATTCTATTAAAAGCGCCACAGGAACTCAGCAACATTTTCCTGTTGATCTCAGCTGCTATGATAAATGGAGACCTCATCCATTCCTTCAGGAGGAGAGGAGACATTTTTAGGAAGGGAAACCAATTTCCTTTCCGTGTTATTGAGTTAAACACGGTAGTTAACTTTTCAAAGGTATTAAGGTCATTTTGTTATTCTTCCACTGAGCACTCGCTGAGCCGTCGTATCGGCCTTCAGGAATCGAGAGAGAAAAACTTCAGCTCCGCAGGCAAATTCCTACAGATCATGTGCTCCAGCAGCGAGGGTACGGTCAGTACATACATACTGACAGTGATGAAATACATCTGAATGCTTGGAGCTCAGAACAATTACTGCTGAACAGCCCTCAGCACACCATGAGCGAGAGAAAGAAAAAAAAAATCTTAAACTATCTTTGGAAAGATGAACAATACTTCTTGTTATCAACACTTCCTTTAGTATCTTACTTGCCTAAACCCAATTATATCCAGAAAAGGCAACTATGAATGAACAGGATCTGAGCAACCCCAGAAAATGGGACAAGATAAAAAACCACTCCAAAAGTAATGAACTAATTTGGCATTTATCAGTCGCTCAGTAATGAGCAAACGCAGATTTCAAATCTAAACTCATGTCAAATGCTTCTGGATAAAATTAACGCAAAGCATATTTCAAAACACCCATTCAAAGTGTCGCTGCCGGTTTCTCCATCCCCCTCCGGCAGACCAGACACTCTCCTCTGCAGCTCCTCGTGTTTCTCCTTCCACCAGTCGCTCCAGTTTTTAAGGCTCTACATCATTGTCCCTATACCCTAACCTCAATCTCATTTTCCACACTCGATCCAAGCTCTCAGGACAGTTTTCAATCCCCTTTTAAAGGACAATTTTTGGAGAAACCCAAGCCAAGTAGAGTGATAATCTTGAGGGACAGGAACCAACACGGAGGGCTATCAAGAGATGTCCCTGACAAGCCACCACCATCTCACCTCTGTTTCCCAGCAGCTCCCACTGTGCACACGAGCACACTTTGTACACCACATACACAAATAATTTTCATTCCGTCCAGACAAATGCAGACTTGTAATTTATTTTTTTTTTATATTAAAGGATGAACTTAAGACTTTAAAACTGCAGTGCATTACAAGCAAAGACGGGGAGCTGTGTCTTCCAAGAACAGGCATGAACTTCTTTGTAGGTGAAGCAGGTGTTTGTGTTAGCAGGAGGCTGAAACAGGAGGAAAAATCTCCCCTGAATCTGGCATCAACAACAATCCTTGAGTGAGCCTCAGCTGCCTGTGATCCATCACTGCCTTTACTCTTTGGCCGTACAAGATTTTGTCTACAAAATGCAAAATCTGTGGCAGGCACCAATCTGATTTAAACTACTGGTTTTGTTTGTTTTTTTTTTTTTCCCCAAGAAATTGGCAATGGAGATCCATTGGCGTTGGTAGCAGTGAATAGATCCAAACAGAACCACAGAATCATCTGTGGAAAAGGACCTTGAAGATCATCCAGTCCAACCGTTAACCTGGCGCTGACAGTTCCCAACTCCCCCAGATCCTTAAGTGCAAACCGACCCGACTCTACCACATCCCTGGGGACTCCACCACCTCCCTGGGCAGCCCATTCCAATGCCCAACAGCCCCTTCTGCACAGAAATCCTTCCTCAGAGCCAGCCTGACCCTGCCCTGGGCAGCTTGAGGCCATTCCCTCGGGGCCTGGCGCTGGGGCCTTGGCTCCAGAGACTCATCCCCCCTCTCTGCCCCCTCCTGGCAGGGAGTTGCCGAGGGCCAGGAGGTCTCCCCTCAGCCTCCTCTTCTCCAGACTGAACCCCCCCAGTTCCCCCAGCCGCTCCCCAGCAGACCTGTGCTCCAGACCCTGCCCCAGCTCCGTTGCCCTTCTCTGGCCACGCTCGAGTCATTCAATGTCCTTTTTGTAGTGAGGGGCCCAAAA
>NW_020799091.1:739123-765621 GCF_003259725.1 Athene cunicularia | reverse complement strand
TTTTTTTTTTTTTTTTTTTTTTTTTTTTTTTTTTTTTTTTTTTTCCTTCTGAAGATGAAGGGCACCCAGTGGACACCAGGGAAAGAGCTTCAAAATAACTGTTCTGCCCAAAGCAGAAAAAATCTGACAACAAAGGCTATTTCTCTCTCCGTCTTGAGATGTCCATCTACTGACTCTGTCCTACTGTGGACAGCCAGGCTCCTCATCTGTCAAATAGTGAAGACTGCCAGCTTCTCCAAATTCTGCTGTTCCTAAAAGGGAATTTAAAGCTCTAAACTCCCATACAAAAAACTCATGCAGTGTCTACTGTAGGCCTGACTCCTCCTGTCCAAGCAAGATTTCAGCTTGACATCTCTTCATGGATGTCAAGGATGCCTACCCAGAAGCTGAAGCTCTCAAAGAGTAGAAGTACGTGAGCTTTCTCCACAAGCTCTTATTACGATTTTTGCATTGACTATGCCCAGCATCTTCCCTGTTACTTGTAACTTCCTCACTGTCTTCAACTGCAACCTGTGCTCCTGCGTGAAACTAGGTTAAAGTCTTTAAGATTCTTTGTGCACAACATCCTTAAATCATAGCCTTCTCCATCCATCTAGGCAACCATCCATTTACCAGCTCACATCCCAACTATCACAATAATTTTTCCTCCAACCTTGACAAAAGCATTGCTATTCCACCACTTTCTACTCACAGTGCTGTTAAAAAGATAATTTCCTTAGTGCATGGCTTTGTCCTTGCCATTTCTCCTTTGATCAACTTGACTGGCTCCCTTTCCTCCACCAAGGGTAAGGAATTTGTGGACTCTGTGTGCCCTCTCTCACCCAGCTGTCCCACTAAGAAAGGCTAAAATGCCCCCTAAATATCCCATGTCTCCTCAAAACAATCATTTGCTGTCTACCTCCAAAAACTGTCGTGACATTTAGGCTGCCACTGTGCTCCATTACCCACCTTTATCTGCTTGTCTCAGGCTCTGGGGGCAAGGCGTACGGTTTGGCTCTGCACTTGGGTGCTGCCTGGAACATGGAGATGGTGATGAACATCTCCTAAATCTTAAATCCCACCTAACACACACAAACTGCTATTTCCAGAATCCTCTGACAATCCTCACCATGAGGTTAATCCCTGCAGGGGTAGGAGATGCTGCAGTAGCTGTGTCAGAAGGGAGAAGAACAGAAGAGATTCACCCCAAAGATGGGCTCCTTTTACTCTTCCTGGTAACAATCATCACTGATGCTAACTAGATTTGATCCACTAACTGCTTAAAAGTTACCAGGGACAGAATCCCAGATCATCAATCCGCACTTAGATCATGAGAACCCAATGCCTGTTGATTGGAAATTTGCTTGTAAAAGCAGCACATGCTGGGTTCAGTCATTTACGTAAGCAACAAGGAGATCCCCAAGTAACCCAAGTGCAGCCTTTGTGCTTGTTTCCTCTTGTTCCCCAAGTCTGGCTTTGCTGGTGAATATAAACTCAGGTTTCTACCAGAACTAAGCCTCACAACGGTGGCAAGACACAGAAACACACTGAATGAGAGAAACCCCCAGTTTGTAAGCACAGAGCATTTCTTGACTCAAGGTTGCTGAAGGCACTGTCAGTTCTCAGGGGCTCAGAACATCCCTGTGAGTCAAACATCATTTAAGTCCATACCCCAAAGGTCTGGAGGGGTAAAACGATCCACAAAATATCATGCAGTTGCAAACAAAGCCCTGAGCAGAACGTCACCTGATCCAAATGACATCGTCTTCTCAGCAAGGTCTTTTTTTTACACAAGTGAAAATATTTATTTCTTTTTCTGGCCTCAAACTACAGCAGAAAAAGCAATCATCCACCATGCATCAACAACATCCAGAAGGAAGCTCTCCTGAAATCCATCTGCTTGTATGCGAGTGTGGGACTGACTGTTCACTGATGCCCAGGAAGAAGTCAGGGTCAGGTCCATGAATGCCAAAAAAAAAGGGGGAAAAAAAAAAAGTAAAGAAAAGGAAAGTAGGTCAAGCAATTCACATTTGCTGAAAAGGGCAAAGAACACTGCAGATTTTTTTATTACCTTACGCAAGTGCTACCAAATATCTGAGGCATCCTTTTTATCTGATTCAAATCCCACATGAGTAATCCATGATTAAATTTAGTGGGTGTGAAATTTCATTAGGTCGTTCAATTTTAAGCAGATTGGATAATGAAGCTCCGTCGTCCTTCAGAATTAAGAAAAAAATTAATACTGTAATTTTTATCTCACTTCCAGCCTTCCCCCATCTGTGAGATTATTCTCATTCATGTAAGACATCAGTGTCTTGGAGTTCCATCTTTGATGCACGTGACCTTCGCGATCGAGAGAGGTTAACTGCTTGTAAACGTTGGCAGGCAGCGACGAGCTCGGCTGAACCTCCTGACTGCTCTGTCAAAAGCTCAAAACCCAAGTAGACTTCACCCGACGCTTGTTTAGGATAAATAGAGATCAGAAATGCAAGTTTTCTTGAAACAAAGCCACGGAGCAGCCTGCTGCATTTTACGGACTCCAGCAGGGATGTTTTCTAGGATATCATGATTTCTCAGACAAATCTTTGGACTAATTTCTGTTGGTATGGGAAAAATGTTAATAGGTAGCAGATGCCACGTTAAGTCTTAATTTACCACTCCAAAGAGCCAGGCAATTCAAAGAGAAGCCACCAGCTCGCTTCGAACGAAAAGGCTTCTTGCTAAGACAAAACAAGAGAGGTTTGGAGTTTTTTCCGGGGTTTTAAAAGCCTGCTTTTTCAAAAACACTGATCTGAACTCACACTTCATAAACGGGAAACACCGGTAGGATTTTACAAGACCAGAGCTGCAACAACGGGGAGTGGACTGGGCAAGCCAGCAGTCCGGCTTTAACCGTACGCTGCCCCGTGTTTCCCAAGCAGGATTAATAAACTCTGCTTATTGCCCCCCCCCAAAGATTATACAATTAAATTTTCCAATTGAATTGTCTAATCCTAGTGAATAGCCCAGCTGAGAAAGAGTTAAGCAACAGCCACGATTCATCTCACTGTATTTTCAAGGCATTTAGCAAGCAGATGAAGCCACTCCATGCCAGTACAAATAAATAATATCTATACCCACATAACAATGTTTCTTCATCTTGATGTCGTTCACCAAAGCATGATGACAAATAATTGGTGGTGAAACGGGAGTTGTCAATTCTGCCTTAATCATGTGTTTACTTTCAGTCTTGACAGAAGTTGCAGTATTTCTCCCATTCTCCTAAATGGCTACCAGCTGTTTTCAGTAAATGAAATGAAAACAGCAAACACCAATCTGCCTTCTATATTCTTCTGTGCTTTACTGCTGGATAGTTTTCTCATGAAAGAAGAAAAAAAAAAAAAAAAAAAAAAAAAAAAAAGAAGCTGAAGCTTCGCACGTCTAGAGAAGCATCAAGGAAAAGATCCCATTTGGACAGATATTACTCGACAGCACCAAGACCAATCTGTGTCAGTCTTGACATTTATTAGAAGTATAGCCCAATATCGCACATCTATGATAAACAAATCCTGCTAGGAATTCATTTTAGAGTCTCCTAGAGTAGGAGTTGCGAGACATCAGTCAGGCATCAACAGCAAAACAAATTAAACACCACAGAATACTGAAAAATCAACAAGCCGACCTGCAACTTTAAATAGCACCAATGAGCTTTTTCTGTCAATAGCTCTTTTCTGGCCAAGCTCCACCACATCCTCCCTCAACTTCACCCAAACCTGCATTTTTCACATTACGAAAATCCTGATCCAAGTCTGGATCAGTGTCATTCTCAGCCTGTTTATCCCTCGTGCAGTTTCACACACACTTTCTTTACTCATCTTGCCTTCCCGCCTGTCTCGGATGCTTTCCTTGATCTCCTCTCCCATGGCACTGAACACCTTCACCAGCCAGGTTACTGGGTGCCTTGAGAGAAAGAAGGGCAGAAGACAGACACTGCTGGGAGCAGGAAAGCCAACAAGCCTATGACCCCAAGTAGCACAGAGATGGACTAGAGATGCACCTACATCTGGGCTTTAGCTTGGGCCAGGAGTGCACATCCCATCACACTTTAATGTCCCGGGGTGGTGGCACGTGCAGGCTACAGGGAAACCACAGACCTGGAGACAAACCTGGAGGAGAACCAGGGGAGTGAAGCTATTTCATGATGTAGGCAATACTATAGCACCTACTATGAGAAGAAGAAGGAATGCAAAGGTAGGAAAAAAGACAGTAACAAAAATGAGAAACATGTGGACTTTGGCTTTGGTCAGCAGGATTCCGGGTGATGCTCTCGCTGGCTGTGTGGGGCTGGCAGCATCAAAACCAACGTTTTGCTGGAGTTGACACTGTCAAGAATTGACACTGTTGATTGACAGCTGGCTGAACATGAGCCAGCAGCGTGCCCAGGGGGCCAAGAAGGCCACTGGCATCCTGGCTTGTGTCAGCACTGGCGTGGCCAGCAGGGACAGGGAAGGGATCTGAGCCCTGGGCTCGGCACTGGGGAGGCCGCCCCTCGATTCCTGGGTTCAGTTCTGGGCCCCCCACCCCAAAAAGGCCATTGAATGACTCGAGCGTGGCCAGAGAAGGGCAACGGAGCTGGGGCAGGGTCTGGAGCACAGGTCTGCTGGGGAGCGGCTGGGGGAACTGGGGGGGTTCAGTCTGGAGAAGAGGAGGCTGAGGGGAGACCTCCTGGCCCTCGGCAACTCCCTGCCAGGAGGGGGCAGAGAGGGGGGATGAGTCTCTGGAGCCAAGGCCCCAGCGCCAGGCCCCGAGGGAATGGCCTCAAGCTGCCCAGGGCAGGGTCAGGCTGGCTCTGAGGAAGGATTTCTGTGCAGAAGGGGCTGTTGGGCGTTGGAATGGGCTGCCCAGGGCAGGGGGGAGTCCCCGGGATCCCTGGAGGGGTTGAAGAGTCGGGCTGAGCCAGCGCTGAGGGATCTGGGGGAGTTGGGAACTGTCAATGTTAGGTTAATGGTTGGACTAGATGATCTTCAATGTCTTTTCCAACCCAGACAATTCTGTAATTCTGTGAAAAAGGGCAACAAGCAGGACTCCTGCAGCAAAAGGAGAGCCAAGGGAAACACAAGCCCATTAAAGAAGGAGGCAAGGGACCCAGCAGCAAAGGACACAGATAAAATTGAGATAATTCAGCTCTTCTTTGCTGTGTTTTTATCAGCTAGCTCTGCTCCCATGTGCCCAAGAGCAGGCTGTCTTGGCACAGTCTGAACGAGTGAAGCACAACTGCTGATAAAGGACAGATGAGTTATGGACCACTTAAGCAACCTGGACATCCACAAGTCCATAGAGACAGACAAGATGTATCTGAGGGTACCAAGGGAGCTGACTGATGTCACTGCCACTCTCTGTCACCTCTGAAGGGTCATGGTGATGGGAAAGGTCCCTGATAATGGGAAAATGGGAAACATCACACCCGCTTTCAAAAAAGGTGAAGAGGACAAAGAGGGGAAGGCCAGCCCTGTCAGCCTCACCTCCCTACCCAGAAGTTCATGAAGCAAATCTTTCTGGAAACCAGACCCAGGCACGTGAAGGATAAGAAAGTGATTTGGAACAGCCACCGTGGATTTGGGAAGCACAAATCACGCACATTCGTGACTGCCTTCATTAACGAGGCGACTGGCTCGGCAGCTGACGACAAAGTCACGGATGTCGTTTCCCCTAATGACAGCACGTCCCTCAGCATGGTCTCCCCCAGGACCAGGGAATTTACGACTGGATGGGTGGAAAACTGTCTGGATTATCAGGCTGGAAGGGTAATTGCCAGTGGTTCGTAGTTAAACTGGCACTCCCAAGGCTTGGAGCATACAAAGTATGAGAGGAGGATGGGAGCTGGGTTTGCTCAGCCAGAAGAAGAGAAGGCAAGTTGGAGACCTTAATGCCACCTGCAGCAACCTCCTGCTGGGGGGTTGGAAGGAACATGGTGCTGTGCTCTGCTTGGAGGGGCACAGCAAAAGCAGGATGTGCACAACGAGCACAGGTTGCTGCAAGAAAAATTCAACTCGATATCGGGAGAAAACGCATCCACAGGGAGGGTGGAAGTGGGGCCCAGAGCGGGGATGGAAATATCCTTTCTTGGCTAAATTTGAAACTCAATTGGATATGACTCTGCATCTAACTTTGAAGTTGGCTTTGATTTGAGCCAGGGGCTGAGGAAAAAAGATCTGCAGAGAGCCCTTCCAAACTAAATTATTCTAGGATTTAATATATTAGCCAGAGTTTCTGACACAGAATTATTTAATAATTGCTATTTTATGCTTTTTCTATTCCTCTCATGCACTTCAGCTCCTGCTTCTTCCGTCTACTCTCCCCTGAAATGGTATCTTTTTGTTCCAGACTTGCAATTACAACAAGCATGGCTTTATATGAAATATATATGAGATAGCAGTCCTATTTTTCACCTGAGTTTGGATGCTAAGAGGTGCTGGATTCATTTTGGGCACCGTGCTCTAAGTGGTGTCAAGTACCTTCTGTTATTAGAAGCAACACTGGCAGTGGAGAGCGTGGTGGAGGGAGAGCACAAAGTCAGCGTGTGCTCATTTGTCTGGTAATAGGTGATAAATTAGAATATGGTAATAGCTTTAATCATTCCTGTTGAAGCTAATTTACTCTTTATTTTTTTTATGTGGGCAGTTCTACACCTAAGCTTAATGAAAAAGGTAAATAAACCAGAGTGGAGTAATGACATATACTGACTGAGCTGTCAATCAGAAACAGCTTCTGTATTGTTTGCTAATGATGTATAGGAAAGAGCTGTCTTAGACCCAAGGATCTGAACAACAAACATAATTCCCACAGTGAATTACATCTGCCAGAAAATGACACAAAATGAAGCTTTATGATTCAATGTAAGAATCATACATCAGAAGACTTTTTCTCCCTGTCCAAGAAGCTGCACATACTCTGGAAAATTAACTGCAAATCAAGTATAGACAGCCTGGCAGGAAATAATAATAATAATTTTAAAAAAAGGAAAAAAAGATAGTGAAATGAGAATGTATTTAAATTAATCCTCCGGCAGGGGATAAAGGAAAGACAGGCAAAACAAGGGTAGAAGAATAAGACTCCAAACTGATGCACATGCAAGCATCTGCCCTCTGCAGCATCCTCATCCCCTCCCGGAGGGTCCAGCCACCAAATGTTCCAGCACACGTGCTGCTGCTATCACTGGGCACTTCAATTAAAAGATATCAGCTTGCTGCCAGTTTAGACAAGGCGGGAAAAGGCTGGTTGCCTGAGCTGACCCGGGCTGGGTGTCCTGGACAGGGTGTACTTTCTGTCTCCCACTGGAACTGATTTGCGCTGTTGCTGTGATAAAAGCATCGATAACAACAGTCAGCGTTAAACAGCCAAGAAAGGACGTTTGGTCTCGTCCTGATTCTGTGACAGGGGCCAGGGACATGGTGGGAGGTTGAAGCCCTCCATAGACGCCAGCAACGATGTACATTAAAACCGACGTGTTGCCCTGTGGGCACAGGGGAAGGCTGGCTCAAGAAACTTGGGAAAGGTAAAAATACCCCCGTCAGCTCCCTTGGCTCATGGAGGAGGCTCTGTAATTTATTTTGTATTAATCCACTGCAGCACTACGCCTCTATTAATTTACAGAAGAAAAAGAAAAAGCCATTATTACTATTGTTTGATGTATGTATTAATAATGAAAAGTGCATAGTAAAAAAGAAAACCTGCTAGTAAAATGTATTAACAACACTAGCCAGACAAGAGAGGGCCACAGGGAATTTAAGGGAAAAAAATCCGTGTACAATGTGAATAACTGAAATGACAACCAACAAAATCCACCACTGGTAAGTGTAAAATAATACATAGTAGGGAAAAAAAGCCAAAAAACATCCAAAGTGTTAAATGAACTATATCCACTCAGGAAAGGGATTGGTGCTAAGAGTGCCAGGATGAAGAGAAACATCTGCTCAATGAACAACCGGTGTCCAGGAAACTAAATAAGATATTACTCTGCATATGGAAAGGGAGGGAGGACTCGGGTCTATTCATCTGTGCTCTCCTCTCCTCTGGATGCTCCGAGTGGTGCCAGGCTCTCCAGCTCGACAGGAGTACTGCAAAAGTAATGGGGATTAGGGAAGGGCAGTTCACTTTCGAAAGGAGATGAGAAAGAATATACTAGAACGGTGAAATTTAAGCACTGGCTTACAGAAAGGAGGTATGGACAAGAGTAGGGAGCAACTGGCCAGGGAATCTGCAGTCTTGCACAAAATGAACAAGGCAGCATTTAATGAAAATAAAAGGTGATTCATACCAAACCAGGTGTAAGAAATAATTGTGAAAGTCCTTACCAGAGTATGTCACTGATGCAAAAAATTTAGTATATATCTAACGCACTGGGGACAATAATTAGTATTGAATACATCCATCCTAGAAAGAGTGAGGAGATTTCATAACAGAGAGCTTAAACCAAACTAACGGAGCTCAGGATGGGACTTAACATCCATGCACCTGGAGAGGGGGAAGGAAGAATCCTCCATGACTTCTCCTTGTGGAGGTCTCGTGCCTCTCCAGCATCTGGAGCTGGTCCTGCCATGGAGAGAAGGAGGAACCATGGGCACCATGAGGATCTGCTCTGGACTGGGAATTCTTAAGCTCACAGCTTGTCCCATGCTTGAAAACCAGATGATTATGATAACATAGGACACGAAATGAGGAAAACATCTAAGAAAATGGAAGTGCGGTTTCCAGCTTTCAAGCAGAGGTCAATGAACAGTGCAACTTCTTTTTTTTTTTTTTTTATGGTTTCAGACAGCTTGGCACGATCTTTTTAGTGTTGGTATATCAAAAGATAGAGAGATTATGAAAAAGAACATGAAAGTGAAGATCTGAAAAGCTTCAGCAGAATCAAAAAGTCCTCCTGAAGCTACTGCAATAACACAAGAAGTTTTCTAAACAGCACAAATACACCTCATTTAGGTTTTTGCAACTTCAGTACTTTATCTTCCTTCCAGACTTCCACCTCACGTTGTATCTGACATGGTTTATGTGCCTCGCAATGCACTGCTATGCCGGAGAACATACTGATGTTCAGTGCAACACTGGGCTGTTTCATCATGTATGAACCTTCCCGCCTCACTGTCTGATTTAACACGCGCAGGATTTCACTGACCTTTTGACCAGAATTAGAAACATGACCCTGAAAATGACTATTCAGGGTTTGGTCTTCATATTTTTGCCTAAATTCCTTTTTTTTTTTTTCTTTTGCTCTCCTTCATTACAGTACTGCATATGACACCTAACTAGCCCTCTTCATCCTCAAACTAGCTTCCCCTAGATTCCCACTCTGTTGATACGTCCTATGACTTTCACCCCACTTTCACAAGGGCTGACAAATCCACAAACGTTTCTTTTACCTATCCCATACTTCATGGAATTCTGCGTGATTGCGTTTTTGGCTTTTGGTGCGTGCAAATAAGTGGTCTCTTGGTACATCTTGCTGAGGATGGTCCTCCCCAAAGCCTGTACACTCTTCATCTAGTTCAGTCCCCTGCATTCGTGACTCAATAGTTCAAAATCAAGCTAGTTAAAGATTTCAGTTCCATACCGAACATTTTATTTCAGCTGGTGTGTCTCAGGAGCAGGTATTTACGTACTACTTACACCCAGATCAACCATCTTGCAACCTACTGGTGACACCAGCTTCTTGCATGGCATTTATCTCTTCCTAAAACAAAGAATCACCACCCTTTTTCAGCAGGAAATTACAACTGCTGACTGCCTGGCAATCATGTCTTGGGAGCACATACAACACACTGTCAGGATTATTTTATATGACCACTGGCAGAAGAGGAATCACTGAATCCCAGAATCACTGAGGTTGGAAAAGCCCTTGGAGCTCCTCCAGCCCAACCATGACCCTCCCCCTGACCGTTCCCAACTCCCCCAGATCCCTCAGCGCTGGCTCAGCCCGACTCTTCAACCCCTCCAGGGATCCCGGGGACTCCCCCCTGCCCTGGGCAGCCCATTCCAACGCCCAACAGCCCCTTCTGCACAGAAATCCTTCCTCAGAGCCAGCCTGACCCTGCCCTGGGCAGCTTGAGGCCATTCCCTCGGGGCCTGGCGCTGGCTCCTTGGCTCCAGAGACTCATCCCCAGAGCAGGAGATGCTCTGAAGGCGCTTAAGGGTACCAGCGGGCAGTGAAGCTGCATCTCAGCATCATTACATCCCAGCTGAGCAACAAGTTATAAAGGTTCAGCTGTATCCTCATGATTCAGGGCATCAAAAAATGATCCTAGCTTAAAATTTTCACTCCGAGGAGTGAAAAAGAAGAACATACTGTACTTCCTATACTATCTGTCTTCCATAACTATATATAACCTATGTAACTCAATAACCTGCTTTATTGGAGTGTATAATAAAATCAGTGTCAGACCTGAATTCATTTTCCATGACAGCAAAAACTTGCCTGAAGTAGCTTGAGATGTGGCATTTTTAGTCCAAATCTCAACATGCACTGATCACCTCACAACTATTTTGTCTCCTGTGCATCTTTTTGCAGGTTTGGGGTTTTTTTAAAATTATTTTTACTTATTAAAATTAGCACCGAGAAACAGGCTTGCCAAGTTAAGTATCATCATACAGAAGTCTACAGTCAGTTATTATAGAGAGGTTCACGTGCCTTTATCTCCAATTTATTTGACAGAACATGAATTAGTTACAATTAGTTAATTATGGGGGAAGGGATTCATTGCAACTCAGCGTAATTCTACGTTTACTGAGGTGAGTAACACTCAAGAAATCTCTGTTTCTCTCCAGGGAGAGACTGTGGTGAGGGGTTAACATATAGACACCTCCTAAAGACAGGTGAGATGAATCCAGCTCCTCAGATGACATCATTTTGGCCTCTTTTTTAAAAATGTATTTACAGGAAACTCAGCTGAATGTACATTTACCATGATTCTAAGTAGATATTTTAATTATGCTTCATGTAATTAAGTTTCACTTGAGGAGCAATATGGAGCCCAGCACTCTCCGATGAACGTGACATTCAGCAGGAAGGGTGGTGAAACCCAAGAGCTGGTAATTCTTCAGCCAACTCCTCCATCATAACAAAACGTAGAAGCTCCTGCCTCTGAGATGTCCTGCACTAACAAACACCCCACAGCTTTCAGGGTTGCTGTACATAACCTGTACTAGCCATTTATTCTGAAACACATTCTGGTTTTAGGGTGGTTTTCTGATTATTAAGCCCTAATCAAAGTATCATACCTACATGAGTTGAACAGAGAGAAAGAGTTTGCCCTTGGAATTAATGTCCAAAAAGAACTAACGTTCTTGTATGACAAACACTTAAGCCCATGCTGCATTTTTACCCGAACAGGGATGCATCTGAGACTGAGTGTCTTCCTAAGTCAAGACCAATGCAAGACAACATGACAGGTCTTCAAAACCCGGAGCAGCTTTGCTCCCTGACCACTGGCAGGCACGTTTGTAAGGACAAAAGAACCTGACAAATCTCCTGCGAACACCAAGCAGTCCCAAAGGGGCAAGATACAAATTAACAAAGCAAATTAGATTAAAATCACAACAGGAGAGAAACCCAATCAGTCCTATTTGAATAAAATCAACCCTAATGGCTATTACCGTAATTTTGACTTTCAAGCACAGAATAAACTGAAAGTTCAGAAAAGGAAGTGATGGCATCATTCATTTTTATTATTATTCATGCTCTCATCGCTACAGTTTTCAAAAGACTGGTTTGTTTCTGAGACCCTTCTTCCAGATCAACTAAATGTCTTTACGGATAACAAGGAATGCCATTTGGTCATATTAAATAAATTATGGCATTAAGGATGTCTAGGGAAACTTACTGGAACAGCCCCTCACTGTTTCACAAAAGAATTAAAAGGATCGCTCCAAAAGATTAGTGTCATCATGAGTTGGTATTTTACCTGTTTGAAAATGCTTTCAAGCAATTTTCAAAAAAGCCTTTTGGTGTAATTTGTGCAGGCTTTCAAGAGATTAAAGAAAATGTCGATGCAAGTTCCTTTCAAAGGAAACGGAACAGGCCAAAACTAATTTGTTAGTGGTCAAGGGCATAGCACGGCCAAGTGAGACTTAAGATTGAGCATTTTTCCAAGAAAATTTGGGAAGAAGCACTGCAATTACTGTAAGAGTAAGCAGCTGGATCTCCCATGCTGAAGCATATGCTTTCAAATTGTGTCATTTACATATGGAAGGAGGTCAGGAGGGATTAAGAAAGTAAATATATCACCTGATTAGGTATGCAAGTTCAGGACATTAGAAGAACTTATTCAATGAATATTCAAGAAGGTCTTTGCTTCCCAAAGGTTGAGTCACACGCATGCTATAAATTGAATATGTAGCAGAAGTCTGGTCAGAAAACTAAAGATCCCACCAGTGTGCATCGGTATACACTTGTTCCAGGGTGAAATCAGACTTTTGGGGGGTTTTGTTTATTACCTTTTCCATTTTACCTTGTGAAAATTAGAGAAAAAGGGGAATATACACAGTCAAGAAAGAAAAAACTATGACCTGACAGGGACATGTTTGCTACTCACTGTATGTGCATTTTTAACAGAAGCAGATGGCACTTCCTAATTACTCTTCTTAATTTGTGCAACATTTAATACAAGACAGAATACCACACCGCACTGCTTTGGCCTTTTACTCAGGACAGACAATACAGGGAGATGATATGACCATCATCTGCTTTCTTTGAGTCACACTCTGCTTCCTATCAAGAATGTAATTTAATTAGGAAATTAAAAGTACAGACGAGCTCAACTCAAGACTAAGCCAGCTTTCCAGGAAGAAAACTGAGATGGACTTCGCTAACTGATATGTTTTTACCCTAATAACCATCAAATGTTCCTTGGATTGAGTTAAATTACAAAAATCCTTGGGCGATGGTCTCACAGGAAGAGCACTCCGCTGGGAGGCAGAGATGGGTCCCAACTCGGATGAGCTGAGATGTCTCTAGAACCTCCCGCTTTTCTCGCCTTCTCTCAGCTGTTATTCTCTCATCCTGCTATCAAAGAAACTGTGAGCAGCACAAGCTTTTTATATCTCCACTAATTGCACATTCTAGGAAAACAAAACAATGTAATGTTCATCACACGCAACGCGCAGCATCATAAGGCATCGGTATGAATGGGGACGTGTTTCGGATGAGACGGCACTGCTACTCCTTTCCTGTTTATGTCGGGTGACTCATCATCCTGAATTTGGGAGGATGTGGAAATCCATTGACAAAGCAGCACCAGCTGCAAAAGCTTTGTGTCCACAGATCCTGTAAACTTTTTTAAAAAAAAAAAACAACAAACCCACAAAAAATAAATCAAGGAACCTGGCGTTCAAACTGATAGTGTGGCAAAGGATGCTGAATCTTTCCATACAAGCTGTAAAACTTTCCATAAAGCCTGTAAGGACTAAAAAGGAAGATTTTGGTCCTGTGAGTGAGGAGATAATGGTTTTGAAATGCCGCTGTTTGATTTCCACTGTGCCCACCCTAATACCTGTACTCTGAGGTCAGCTCCAGTCAAAACACTGCAGGGCTCAAAGTACTGCCAGAGGGG
The DNA here is from genome assembly GCF_003259725.1 of Athene cunicularia. Taxonomy (NCBI): domain Eukaryota; kingdom Metazoa; phylum Chordata; class Aves; order Strigiformes; family Strigidae; genus Athene; species Athene cunicularia. The sequence continues at coordinate 752,059 of NW_020799091.1, read as the reverse complement.
GGGGAAAAAAAAAAAAAGAACATTTTTGTACACACCACCTCAACACCTAGAGAGAGAGATGGAGGAAAGTCACTGCTCAACGTGCAGTTGAGGTAAGACAAGCCCAACAGTATATTAAGATAAAAAATGCTGGAACAGGCTTCCTAGAGAGGGAGTTGATGCCCCAGGCCTGTCAGTGTTTCAGAGGCATTTGGACAATGCCCTTAACAATAAGCTTTAACTGTTGCTGAGCACTGAATTGGCCAAGCAGTTGGCCTAGATGATGGCTGTAGGTCCCATCCAACTGAAACAATCTATTCCGTTCCAATAAAGTCTTCGAGCTGGCAGGGAATCAAGTCAGCACTAGGAATAATCTAAAATAATCCACACAGGTAACAGCTACGAGAAAATCACTTCGATGAACTTCCACGGCAAGAGTCTCCAGCCAGCCTTGACCCCCGAAGCGTAGGCTCGTCTCACCGGGCACCTCGCACACACCGTACGTACCACGCCTGGTATATGGAAGTACATGGAACCCAGCTAAAGCCCTGAGCCTTCCCCTTCCCCGTCTCTCCCCTAAACCACGCTCATTCAAAGCTCTGTCATCTTTCCAGCCTCCGGGAGCGAGTGTTTTACAACATCCTGGATCCTCTGAAGGTCCTGTCCTTTCAAAACCTGGCAAAAAGAGTCAGAAAAACCTTTTTCAGCAAAACTTGCAAACCTGCCAAAGCATGTGGCTTCAATCATCTGAAAACATTTCATTAACTTCTGTCAACCGGACAAGTCTCTGAGCAACCTGACTCGAGCTGGACCTGATGACTTCCAGAGGTCCTTTCCAACCTGAATTATTGGGTGACTCTCCTTTAAATTTATGGGACAATTTCAATTGGAAAAATATACCGAGGACTGAACCTGCTGGATATTCATTTGGACTCTATTCCCATTCCAGTGTTAATGCAAAATGGAGCATGATTATAAATAAATAGGAAAAGCATCCCAAAATATCCTTAAACCCTGTGATCACTCTTGAAACGAGAGCCTACAGGTTCAAACCTTCTGAGACAGAACTGAAGCTGGTTATTCAAAACCCTGAAAAAAAAAATAAAATTCCTAACCCTGGGATTACTGGGTTGAAGGGGAAAATTAGCACCTCTCTTCACTCTTTGTTTCCTTTAATTTTCTCATAAATGATTGAAATTAAACATTTTGGGTTGAATGAAATAATTTGTATTAAATGCAACCAGACTGGCTGGCAGGCAAATGGGGTGTTTGGAGAAGAATAAATATTAATTATTATTCAAACTGAATTGAATTATTTTTACGTTTTCAGTTTGTTTGCCAAACTAAACATAACACGACTGCCACAGCCCAGGCTGAAGAGGCGGGAAAAGAACTAGGCAGAACTGGGAGTGAAGAATGGGGACAAAACGGGGTGATGCAGGAACCCCAGACTGAAGCCAAGACCTCAAGGAAGCCCTGGGAAAGCTGCTGAAGCACTGCTTAAACACTAATGGAGAAGGATTTTGCTAAACTCCCTGGGCAGAATAACTACAGGTGCTGGCTATCCAAGTCCCAAACTGGAAGAAAAATAGGTTTATTTGCCCCAGTAAAATTATCTTTTCTTTCTTCCCAACATCACCGTGATCGAAAAGATTTTTCTTTCTTTTTAACACTGTGATACATTTTCCTTATTTTTCCACATCCTGGTGAATATACCTGAAATGTTTTTAAAGGAAGAAAGCCAATCTGTAACGCTCTATTTAATTTTTAAAACGGTGTCGTGCTCTGTTCTTTAACAGAATCCTGACTATTTGTTCACACAGAAAGAAAATGTAGTGTTTTATGCAATATTTATAAAGGGTCACACAAATACATAAGCAGAGACGGAAAAAAAACCATATTGGTCTAGAGGATTAAAAGATAAGGGAGGCTGTCAATCTTGTAGCACAGGTATGGCACTGGAGGCTTACGGCTCCTGACTAATAACCTGTGAGGCAGAAGGCTCGGCTACGAGGTGATGCTGAGCCCCCCAAACTGCTGTATAGGTGCTATAGGAAAGGACAGAAATGTGTATGGGCCCACTAACCAACAGCTCCTGCCCGAGAGGGACTTTTTACAAGGGCATGTAGGGATAGGATGAGGGGGAATGGCTTTAAGCTGAAAGAGGGGAGATTTAGATGAGATCTAAGGCAGAAATTGTTCCCTGTGAGGGGGTGAGGCCCTGGCACAGGCTGCCCAGAGAAGCTGTGGCTGCCCCCTCCCTGGAAGGGTTCAAGGCCAGGTTGGACGGGGCTTTGGGCAACCTGGGCTAGTGGAAGGTGGCCCTGACCGGGGCAGGGGGGTGGAAGTGGATGATCTTTAATGTCTTTTCCAACCCAAACCATCCTGTGATTCTATGATTTCCCTGAAATCATTATTTGCAAAGAAAGCCTCCTCAAAACGCCCTGCCTGTCCTTACAGGGAGTCACTCCACAAGGAATCTGAGACTTTGGAGGAATAAAATCTAGAATAACACAGCTGACTTTTGGAGGTTTTTAGTACGACAATTAGAGACATTAATTTACCCTTTGATATGCACAGAAAAGCCTGGAACGTGCCAGCAGGACAGAACCCATAGGTGCCACGCTCACAGGACGTTATTGGGTGCTTTTGACAGTCTGTGCCCTCCTAACAATAATAACATCATAATAATAACCACAACAATAATAACCATTTCCAAGAACCACAACAAGTTCATTATCTTATCACAGCAGCATCCCTCCGTGAGATTAGTCAGGCATCCCAGTGTCATGTCTTATCTCTAAAACCTTGGGTTTAGGCACAGCGTGCGTCTACTCCAGAAAGCCAGGTGTATTCCAGTCAAACAGAAGAGGATCTATAAATATCTCTTTTTTTTTTTATGACAGGCACTAAGTTTGTAAGCCTGCTTTAAATCAAATACAGTTCTGCCATCTACGTAAGAGTCTGCAATAAATTGGCCAATGATTAAAAAAAGAGGAAAACACTTAAAAGTCGGGCAAATGTTTCCTGAAAGTAAATTAATATGGTTGATACATAACAGAAGTGTGGAGTTTTATTCAAAAACTTCAAAAATGTGTTGTTTTGAGCAGACATTAATGAGAGTGCTTTCATCCCATCCTCTGCCCAGTGCAGCAGAATCTTGGAGCACCAAAAAGCAAGAACTGCTAAGCAGGACGCAGCTTAAAAATCTGGTTTAACCGCAGGATGTGGGTTTTAAACCTGATGGCAGATAAGCCCATCAAAGGGCTTTTTACAACCTTCCCCAGCTGCAAAACTCCACAATATTCATCCACCAGCAGCAACAACCTGCTGCCACAAGGTAGAGGATATTATTATAACAGCAAAGGTCCTGGCAAGGCTCATCAAATGAATAAATATTAAGTACCTTGTAATATCCCCTTGATGGGAGAGACATGGCAAAACAGCCAAGAAAGGTTGAATAAGTAAAAGGCTCGTGGATTCTCAAGGGGATTCTACATAAATAGAGATGAATAAACTATAATAAAACCCACTCTGTAAAGAGCTCTTTATTGCGACGCATTAAATGGGCATATATTTTCTGCGACGACTAGTACAGCACAGCTCGTAAAAGTGTGCAGGCCACCATTTTGCTCATAAAAGAGCGCAATTTTATGAATGTTTTATTAGGAACACTTGCCCAGATCAACACATGACAGACCTTGCACTGATTTCTTTTTCTTACCTCAGAAAATAATAAAGGAAAACCTTAAGGATGACAAAAGGTACTCGATAAACACGCAGGGATGTTTCAATATGAAAACCAAGTGGCACTTTGATGCTGAGATGATCCCAGTGCCAGCGTAAGATGTGGAAAGAGAGGGATGTAGATGTGAGGATGCCCTTACTTTGAAAAATGCAGCGTGGAGGAGAGAAGGCTGCGTTACTGAGTGAACCACAAGAGAGCTGTGAACGTCTCTGCGCCTCGGTGGGAACAGGCTGATGTTCACGTCGTTGGCTGCAGGGTACTCAACGTCTGCAGGACTACAGGGAACACAGGCTCTGGGAATCCCCTCCAGGCTTCTGTCAGCGAGTGGAACAGCCAAGCAAAGGAGTGAAATGAAAATTAAAAGCAGCCAAGGCAGTGTACAAGTGAGTGCATCCCCAGAAGCCAAAGCTTTGAAATATGGTATCGGTCAAGAGATTTAGGATTATCTCCAAGGTGCATCCTTGATGTAGTTTGCTGCTTCCCCCCCTCCACACCCCTGTTCTGGCAGCCCTTCTGTTGAGAACTACGCAGCAAAAAAAAGAAACACGTTGTGTAATTACTGAATTCATTTGCCCCCTAATTACCTTTTGCCTTAACTGGGGTAAACCAGAAACACAGCAAAAAGAAAGCAAGCGGCAAAAAGCACCAGTGGGAGCATAACCCTGAGAAAAAAATAAGGGAAGAGGTGACTCAGTAAGACCAAGTACAAGTTTCATTAAAGCTCAGCCCACGCCAGGCTTGGGGGGAGGCTGGGAAAGAGCCTCCCAGCATGGCACTGAGGTGTCTCCTCATCTCCCTCAGCTACGTGTTGAATTTAGGGACCCGGGACTAGATGAGAGCACACGATGGATGAACCTCCCATGGGATCTAAGCGGGTGAGGAACCCCAACTGCGTTGCTGATGCCCTGGAGGAAAGCTCTGCGGTAGGGACAGAAAACAGAAAAGGTGTGTTGACAAAATGGGACAGAAAAGCTGCATTACAGCCACGAGCCGCATTCGAGGAGGGGGAGCTTGTGCCTGCAAAGCCAGTGTGGATGAGCAGACCATGACCAAAATGTAATTTATATGAAGATGTTTTGAATTTCTTCCAGCTACTCTGAAGTCAATAATGCATAACAGCTCCTTGCTGCTTGCGCACAAAGGTTTCTGCAGAGAATATAGTTTGATTATAATTACAGGACAGCATTTAAAATTAATCACCGCTATAGCCCACATTCAGGTGCACTGTGCAATTTAATTATTACACTCCTTGCTGTCCATAGCACTTTCTTCAACCCGCAGCCTATAGGATTTCCATCCTGGCACTATGTGGCTAGCTAAATCATATTTGGGGAGTAATGCTTTTGGTTTGGTGGGTTTTTTTCCAATATGACTCCAACTTTCAGAACCCACAGTTAGCACGATACCATTTATACCTGTACAGGTGATGTGCACAGCTGTGATATAACTAAGAGAAGATGGTTATATGAAACAGAGCATTCAAAACTGGTCCTGTGGTCATGGTCTCCATCCAGGTTGAGCAAGGAGAACCACGGTGGAGTGGAGACACCTTGGCTTCTTCTCCACCTTCAGTCGTGAAACCATCCTACGAATGTGGAGTCTCTCAATGGTGTTAAAGACAGAGCAACAGGCAAAATGCACTTGTCCAAAACCTTTCTCTGAGTGAGAAGAAATATTTGCCTCAGTAGAACTCTCTGAGATACCATTTTGTTGATAAATCTAATTGTGATGGTCTCTTGCCACTCAGTAAGGTTGAAATCCCATGTTTTCTTCCCTGTCATAAAGTGAATTTCAATGCCCCAAAGATTTTCTTCTTTTAAACAGTATCAAGGAATACGGGGGTGGGGCTGAAATCTGAAGATCAAATATTCAACAAAAAATGCATAGAAATACCAAGAAATTCCCTGTTTATTGATTTCACAGCGAAACTCAATTCTGACACTTTGTCCCACCTCAAGGATTAATAAACTAGTTTGCTACGAACCTCAGGGAGACATGGTGGCTTCTGCAGCCATGTGTATCCTCCACTTCCAGATCAGTGGGATCCCAAATAAAAAGGCACAGTAAGTCCCAATAAATATGCAAATAACGTCAAAAGGAGATTAAAAACCTTCGTCCTGTTTATGTAACTAATGAGGTTGTGTGCCGGTAACAAAAAAGCCGGCGGCTTTCTTTTTTTAACCATTCCTTGAAGGTCATTTCTACTCAGAAATTTGGTTTTTTAAGACCTCAAAACTTGTTATATAACAAAGACAGAGCTAAACGTAGAGCCTTTGGCTGGTTTGAATTACCTCACCTGTATCAACCACATTTCATCAATACGCACTGCCATAGTAACTGGGTCCTCGGCTGGAATGCTAATTACTCCCCTCCGCTTCCACGAACAAGAGCATTAGACCTACAAAAAAAAAGATTCCTTTCTCCTCCTCTCATTAACTAGTTTTACTTGCTCAGCACATTAATGCAGAGCTAAGAATGATTATACAGGGGCAGCAAATGAGCTGCATAAATCTCCTTTCTGTACACATTAGCCACAGGGACTCGGGCACAACGAGGGTGATGCTGGAGGGAAACCCAGAGGTTCTCGCCGGTGGGTGCATGTTGGGTACCACAGGGGAAAGCATCATCCCAGCCCCAGGCAGCAAAGCCAGGGACTAAACCTGAACCCTGTTACTGCTCAGAGATGTTCAGGTTCAGGGCTCGGCCTTCCCTTTCTAAAAATAATCTTGCCACCAGTATTGATTTTAAAAGGTGGGCACGTCTTCACCTGAAGGATCAAAATGACCTTAATTCTGCTGATAAAATGTGTTGGATTGACAGTGCAGGAAAGCAAATGCTTGTATTTAGTAACTGAATAATACAGTAAGGACATCAGTGACAGTTTGTACACATGTAGATGCACGCAAGTACCTGGAGACATGTCCCTATGAAGCCTACTGATTTACACCAGGAGCAAGAGCAAACCAAAAAATTTCTCTAAAAATAAGGAATACAAAAAAACCTCTCTAACATTGCCAAATACCATGCAACTTGTACCACTTGCCAACAACATTAGAAGTTATGTCATCCACCAAATCTCCCCATCCTGGAGAATGCCAAGTCCTCCCGCTTGGCGAGGGTGGCTACAGAAATGCAGGATGACATGTCCTGTGCCTTTTGAAGATGCCCAGCTTTGCATTTCACAGAATCCCAGAATCATCGAGGTTGGGAAAGCCCTTGCAGCTCCTCCAGCCCAACCATGACCCTCCCCCTGACCGTTCCCAACTCCCCCAGATCCCTCAGCGCTGGCTCAGCCCATTTACTTTGGAGAGTTGCTCTGAATGGATATTCCAGAAGATTTAACGTCCAAGTTCCTTAGGACCACTCGTTACTGTTGTATGGGTTGGGCTCTCCCAATAGATGACATTTGCTCCCATTTTATCGTGTGCGTGATAATGTCATGAACTATTATGCAGCAGAAGTCATTCAGTCTGTCCTACAAACAACTGACAGACAGGAGTTACTGGTAGTTGCAGCATCTTGTTTTGTTTCTTAAACACTTCTGAAAGCAAAGATTTTTTGATAAACTTCCTGGGGGAAACAGGAGAGATTCTCCAAGGCCAAAGCAGGGCCAGATGGGTTCACATTGCTGCCAGATGGACCTGCAGAGAACCACCTGGACCACCTTGAGCAGTCAATTAGTCAAGGAAGCCCCAGGGACTTCTGGGGATGATTTAACTATTGGTTAATGTAAGAGCTGGAAGGCAAACAAGCGGACAAGTCAGCGGATAATCAATTGCAGCACATTCGCTGAGTCAGCGGCTGGCAGCATTTGATACTGGGTTTACAGCAAATGCCTCCTGAATTTCCCTTTGCTTACTTCATACCAATCTTACACACCAGTTCCCTTCGCCCTTTTACACCAGACTACAAGAAAAAATAGAAGCTCCATAAAAACACCCACTCAGTTCACACAGGCCAACAACCACTTGTTTGATAATCCTCACATCCTGGCAACTGCCTGGATGGCAGCTGAACTGATGATACAGAGCTGAAAAGCTTCATCTACCATCATTAGTCTTGCATTTATTTCCCCAACTCTGTTTTTTTAATAGGTACCCCAAGGTTGTGGAAGCCACCCTCGTTCATCTCATCAATATACTACACCAGGAACAACTTATTTGGTGATTACAACCAGCTTGGATCTCCCCACAGCAAGAAGAAATTTTCCCCTTTAAAAATAATGTGAAAATATTGTCCCCCATTCTAAGCCTCTTCAGCAAGCTCTGGGAGACATCTCAAATTCAGTTAAAATCAAGGATGAGAAATGTCTCCTCAAGCTGGAAATTTATCTATTGTAATTTTGCTAAAATACCAAAAAGGGTAAGAAAACCAAGTGACAGATCTCTTATTTAAGCTGAGGCTTAAACTCTTCAGAACAAAATGAGAAATAGAAGAAGAGAGAAGGAAGCCAGCAACTTCAGTAAAGTCTTGGGTTAAAGATGATTTCAAGTTTACTAGCTCTGATGGCAGATGAAGCACTTAAGTGATTTCTGGGGGAATCCAGAAAGAAGAGCGAGGTGTAAAAACCATTATGGGAGAAAGATCACGAGGTCCAGTCACACAAAAAGGAAGTTGAGAAAGGTCAGATTTTGTAGTGATCAAGAAACAAGTCTAAGGGGAAAGGAAGATCCGTAAATTTTCATTTCAAAGACAGCAGTTTAATCTGTACCTGTTCATAATATTTTCTGCAACAGAAGCAAAAACAGAGCAAGGACATACCCCAGTGGGGACCCCACAGAAAGCTAGAAGTGGGACAAAGCAGAACTTCCGAAGGACAAGAGGTGACAGACCTCTTAAGCTGATGGAGAAGGTGAATCTCAGACACACGTCAAGGAGCCTGAAGGACAAAGCTGGAGGCAGAAAGAGATCATTGGAAATTCAGATGAGGTTCTTCACTGGATGAGGAGCAGATGCTGCACTGGAAGGGAACTCACAAAATCACAAAGAATCAGATGGAGGTACATCTTTTGGGCAGGAGTGTTGATCTGCTGGAGGGTAGGGAGGCTCTGCAGTCTGGGCAGGCTGGAGCCATGGGCTGAGGTCAATCAGGTGAGGTTCAACAAGGCTCAGTGCCGGGTCCTGCACCTGGGGCACAACCACCCCTGCAACGCCACAGGATTGGGGGAGAGCAGCTGGAAAGCTGCCTGGTGGAGAAAGACCTGGGGGTGTTGGTCACCAGCTGGCTGAACAGGAGCCAGCAGTGTGCCCAGAGGGCCAAGAAGGCCAATGGCATCCTGGCTGGTGTCAGCCCTGGCGTGGCCAGCAGGGACAGGGAAGGGATCTGAGCCCTGGGCTCGGCACTGGGGAGGCCACACCTCGAATTCTGGGTTCAGCTTTGGACTCCTCACTACAAGAAAGACATTGAGATGCTGGAGTTTGTCCAGAGAAGGGCAACGGAGCTGGTGCAGGATCTGGAGCACAAATCCTGTGAGGAGTGACTGAGGGAACTGGGGGCTTTAGTCTGGAGAAAAGGAGGCTCGGGGGAGACCTTACTGATCTCTACAACTCCCTGAAAGGTGGTTGGAGTGAGGTGGGAGTCGGTCTCTTCTCCAAAGCAACAAGCAATAGGACAAGAAGAAATGGCCTCAAGCTGCACCAGGGCAGGTTTATACTGGGCATTAAGAAAAATTTCTTCCCTAAAAGGGTTGTGAAGCCCTGGAACAGGCTGCCCAGGGGAGGGGTTGAGTGCCCATCCCTGGAGGTATTTAAAAGACGTTTAGATGTGGCACTCGAGGACACGGGTTAGTGGTGGACTTGGCAGTGTGAGGTTTACCGTTGGACTCAATGATCTTAAGGGTCTTCTCCAACCTAAACAATGCTATGATTCTACACGACAGAAATGTTCCTGATAATTCAGGGCTGGGCATTCACCCTGCAAGGAAATACATTCAGTGCTTGAGGAAAGGAAATTTAAGGCTCTGAACTCGAGACCAATCCTGATAATATATTATCAAACCAGAGTACAATAAAATGCCCTTATGCAGACAGGACCTAAAACTCTCACTGCTGAGAAGAATCCAGAAACCCAGCCAGCAACAGAAGTAGGCCATAGTTAAATGGAAAAAATCCCCATGTTATCACAAGATTACAACAAATACCAGCAGTATTTTTGAGGGGCACAAACAACATCATACTTTCATAAGTTATTGTTCTACATTTTTGCTTGCTCCTTGATCTCAAGGCTTCAAAGATTTGTTTATTATACTAAAAAGAAATATTTAAGAACAGATTCCTGCTTGGGATGACTTCTTTGGTATCCAAGAAAAAAATGCACCAGCTGCCTGGAGCTGTTTGCCATTCTTATTTACCGACAGAATGAAGCTCTTGCACATTATTTGTGGGTTTGGTTTTTTTAAACAAGAAATATTGGAAATAGCTGCAGATAGCTCATATTTCTACAAAATCTTTATAAGCCCATTCTGCAAGCAACTGTCAGTGCTTTCTGGGGCAAGCATGTAATCACAAAGAGAAAAATCTCTGGGAGATGTAAGGATTTTACATGGCTTTTTTTATGTCTAAGTCTTTTGTTTACTCCAGAAGTCACTGGAGTGGAGTCTACGTTAAGAAGAAATAATACAATCACAGAATGGTTTGAGTTGGAAGGTGGAGTTCTTTTACCATCTCATCAGCCCTCATATTACTAAAGGAACTGAACAGACTTGATTTGTATTTGTGCTGATTTAAATAAGATGAGTTCCAGTAGGAAAATCTGAAAAAGTTCCCCTCCTTTCCAAAATTATATGTTACCTCTTGCCTCTTCTGGAGCCGCTAAGTGTGAGAGGAAGGAAACTCCATTTTTCTGTGTCTGGAGATTTCTCATTGCACTTCAGTGTAGCTGCTAGTCCCAAGCTTAGAGAAAGCACGATGATGGTGTATTTTGTTAACCAACGTGTCTCATAAAATTAATTCACTGGTCACTGAAATGCAAATTAAAAAATGAAATCACAAAGCCCTGAAGAACATTCTCTAACCTGGTCAGTCCTGAATTGGTCGGGCAGTTGGACTAGATGACCACTGTAGGTCCCTTCCAACTGAAATAGTCTATTCTGTTCTAACTAAGGTAAAAAGAAACAAAAAACACAAGCAACAAAGCCCACTTGATATGAAAACTATCAAGAGTGTTATTAATAACTTGCATAAATTATATGAGCTATATCCTTTTTCACTAATGATAACAGCCATTCTAGCAACTATTGCTCTTGGGGAGTTGTAGAGTGACGCACTTCACTCATAAGAGAGAAGTAGGAATATGTTTACTAATATAAAACAGCAATTTAACAAGTTTGATAGTAAATGCGACAGTGGTTTAACAAGATTCGATGGCAAGGTCCGCTTGCTATTTACCACAGAGACAAGAGGGTCAGATAAAACTATCAGGAAGACCCTTCCACTGAATCACGAGGTTCAGGAAGGACCCCCTCACATTCTAAACTCCTTCTCAGAGAGAAGCCTAGGTGAGGCTGGATCCACTCCTAGTCCCAGACTTGGTCAACAGTCTATGTCAAGAGGATTACATGTGTGCAATCGACCCTTCACATCACCTACTTAAGATTTCAAAGTTTAGCATGCTACTAATCACTTACCAAGAATCTCTTGCAGCAAGGAATTTCTCAACCTCGAGGAGTAACCTTGTGAGGTGTCTCTACTCAAGGGGTGATCCTGGCGTGCAGCCCACTGCCGTGCAGGAGAGTTCAACGGGCCCTGCCTCTCCACTATTTATGCAGTAAGATACCCGGCTCGTAGCTATATTTACACACTGACTAGAGATGTTGGCTTCTTCTCAATTTGACTTGAGTTCGACAGTGAGCAGCACCATGGTTAGGCGGGCACCTTGTTCAAATTAGCCCTTGGCTATCAGATTGTTACCTGTCTCCCCCAAATCCCCTTTGAGTTGGGCGCAGGCATGGTGACCAGACGCATCTATTACGATCACCACTGGTGGTTCTCACGTGAACAGGGTTACGAGAAATACAGGTCAGGCTGGGGTGGTGTGGAGCACACCACCAATCGGGGAAAGCCAAATGTCCTCTTAAACACACACAGAAAAGGCAAAGAAATTAGTTTGAGTGCAGCACGTGTAAAAAAAAATCTGCAGAAACACTTGGATACAGCCACGCACCTTACAATCAACATTATTTACCACATGAGTAACATCGGCGCAATGTCCTCTAGACGTAGTGGCACAAAAAGTATTATCAAAGGGATTTACAGATTATCATTTCATTTTGGTGCTATGTGTTCCCAGCATCAGGCCTATATCTTCTTTGCATCTTACAGAATGCTGAGCAACACCATGACAGAAGTCTTGATCGCCACCGTTAGTGCTAAAATAAAATCACCCATATTTCATAACTACTGCTTGTAACTGAAAAGCAGAACTGAACCATTAACCTTCCCAGGAAATCCTGCTACCAAAATAACGATACTATGTTAGAGATGAGGGCTGAGTTATGCAGAAATCATGTTATGTTTTGATTCCGCAGGGAAAATGCAAAATCAGACACACCAGAAAGCAAAAGGACTCTGATAAATACTGAGATTCTGCAAGCAAGCGACACTCAAAAAACATTCTGGCTGCTCTTATCGGCTGTAAAAAGATTCAGAGTGACCTTAAACAGCAAAAGGCTTTAATTATCCCTGAGAGGAAAAGATTTTACACCATTTAAAAAAAGCTTTTTAGAATCACTGATAAGCTCCTGAGCTAGAGAGGCCTAAAATTACCGATAGAAATATTAGCTATATATTTGCACCATCTCTTAAAACAACCAGTTTTACTTCCAAAAAAATAGGAGCACTGACCAACACCAGCTTCATCATAAGAAATTCTTGATGACCCAGCTTTCTGCCAGCACGACCACCTCCAGGCACGGTTTGTTAGGGGTCCAACCCCATCCCAATAAAGCCAACCTGCAGGAAAATTAGTGAAGAGCACCTAAAAGGATTATGATGCCAGAAGGTCTTTGGGGAAAGATTAAGATAGTCAAATATAAGTAGTTTGGCTAAGTGATCATTTCATAGAATCACAGAATGGGTTGGGTTGGGAACCCTGCAGAGGAAACCCAACCATTGCAGCAGCACCACCACCACTGGATCAAGCCAACAGCAGTTGCCTACAGAAATACTATTTTTTTTTTCAATGTTTGTGAAGGAAACATGATGTTCAACTG
>NW_020799091.1:736320-739073 GCF_003259725.1 Athene cunicularia | reverse complement strand
AAAAAAACTCTACCGCCAAACCAAAGCACTGATAGGATAGAAAAGAACCCAGAGATGAAAATGAGATGCATGATGCCTTTTTGAGGGAGACGCTCTGCTCTGCCCTTTAGTGCTTAGATAATGTTATTGTTACTACAGGACAAGTAGCAGAAACGTTGGCAGGGAGTGGGCAGGTCACTTGAGCCAACCGCTCCCACAGAAGCATCACCAGCGTTCAAGGAAGTAGCAACACGAATGATTTATTGTTTTAATGGAGACAAACTAATCGGACCAAGGTAGTGAGGCCATGCTGATGCCAGCTTTTCCCTCTTTCTGCATTTTGGGAAGTGGATTTTGGTGTGGGAACACTGGGAAAGCTGGAAAGCGAATGGCAGGCTCATGCCCATGGGCTCTCCTCCCTGTGACGGGAGAGGGAACTCAACTAGTGTTACCCTTCATACATACCTGTCACCAGCCACTCATTTTTACACTGCTTATCATTTATTTTCACTAGTTTCAACATTTTTAAGATTCTATTTTATCTCAGTGGAGGCATTCCCATGGCTGCCAGAGAGAATAACGCAGCTCTTTGTTGAAGAAATGGCAGAAGCATGGTTAAGAGAAAAGCACATGTTGATGGCACCTGTGTCAGCAGGTCATTAAGATCACAGCACATTAAAAAAAAAATCACAGTATGTCCAGTTTCTCAGGACAGCCAAACCAGGGGGGAAAAAAAAAAAAAAAAAAAAAAAACAAAACAAGAGCCATAAGACCTCCAGAGAGAGGGAAAAAGGGACAGTTAGTAAATCGGCAGTGTTGATAAATAACTGACAAGAGGTGAGACAGGATAAAGAGAAATATCTCAATCACCGTCAACTCTCAAAGGGTACAAATGGCACATCTAAAAACCAGCTGGTCTTTGCCAGTCAAGGGAGATCCAAGAGACGTGACGAGGACTTGAGGGCTGCAAGGAGCCTTCTCCATCCAGCATGGATGTGGTCCTGGCGGACTCTGTGAATACATTTATCTTGGCATTGCGAGCGTGTGAGTATGACATCTGCAAGAGGCAGATGAGGCATGTGTCGGGTTTTTTTAATAAGTCACCTTCCCCTTCTGCACGTCTCATCTGCATTTTGTTAAAGACGTTGCAAGAAGCTGCATGACACAGCCAACTCCCACCATCTTTGGAAAGTGGTATCAAAACCAGAGGGTGACACACGTGGATCCTCTTGTAGCCTCTATCACTTACAGCTAGCTAGCACTGCTGACCTTCAAGTGTTTGCTTGGACGCAGAAGCAGAAATATATTTCTGCTCTCTCTCTCCCACCAAGACAGAGAGACGTCAACCAACTGATTTTATGATTTAACTCCCAGCACCTTGGGGTCAGGGGCTGGAATAGAAGAGACAAACTTACCAGGTTCAACTGCATGTACCAAAGGTCAAGCGCCAAACTGAGGTGAGAAGTGCTGTTAGCCCAAACTCTCTGAAGCCAACAGAAAGAGATAAGTAATCGCAAAGAACAACCCTCCCACCTAAGATCTGACTTGGTCTCAGATGGCTGTAAGAGACCTGAGAGTCACCAACCTGCTGCTGAAGCATTCAATGAGATGCTGTAGATGTGCAACTGTAAGTCTGAGTCCAGCAGTCCTAGACCCGGAATTATATTCATAGGCTCTGTTCACCCTGGAATTACTATGATAGTTAATTATACTACTGTTTCCTAACCGGTTTGAGAGGAGAGAAAAACTGTTCTGGCAAAAGAATGCTTGAACAGCACACACATCTTTACCCACACCTTCAACACACGGCACAAAATGAGTCTTCACCTCAAGAAATAGATATTAACTGGAAACAAGAAGAAACTAGAGGTAAACAGAAGTTTGGATGCATACACACTCACATCTTTCTGAATGAAACAACTCATTGTTAGGCTGTTAAAAATCAGTTTTTTCCCCTATCTGCTTTCATTTAGAGTTCTCATGTGCTTTGCATCTCCTGGGAATGCCACCAAAATCGACAGCTTCTCCCTAGAGATGGATGCTCCTCTCTGCAATACATTAGGTTTCTAATAACGAGAGACAGCAACATCATTTCTGAATGTAAATGGATGGCAACAAATCAAGCATAAGTCAGGAGCTGCCTTTGGTTACTTACTAAAGAGAATTTCTTAGCTATGAGTTACAAAGATCTTCACATCATTACTCCAGGGTTTCGTTCTTGTACTTCTCCCTCCAACCCTCACATGCAATAACCCTTGCCCACAATTCAAGTTTCCTGAGAACTCATCTTTTCAGCCCGATTTCTTTATTCTTCCTCATGACGAGTCAAAATTATTTTGTTTATGTAGTCAAACACGTTAGACGTGTCCCCGGGGGAAAGGCTGCTGGACTGAGAGCACTCTAGAAGGGACCCGTTGGGGACCAGCTTCAGAGGGGGGCATGGCCAGCACTGGGGTGCTGGTCACAGGCTGCTGCTCTTCTCTGAAATATTAAAGTGCTGGCTTCCTTCTCCAGGTCAGTGCTAAGACAAGACCTCAGCACAGGAAGGACATGGACCTGCTGGAACAGGTCAGGAGGCACCAAAATGGTCAGAGGGCTGCAACACTCTGCTATGAGGACAGGCTGAGAGAGTTGAGGGGTTCAGCTGGAGAAGAGAAGGTTCCGGGGAGACCTTAGAGCGGCCCCCCAGGACTGAAAGGGGCTGCAGGAACGGGGGGAGGGACTCGTCATCAGGGGGTGTAGGGATAGGATGAGTGGTAAAAGTTTTAAACTTT
>NW_020799091.1:734756-736270 GCF_003259725.1 Athene cunicularia | reverse complement strand
AGTAAAACTTCCTTTGTAAACTGATAGAAAGACAGAGAAAATAACTTAAATTTCTATGAAATTTTCTTCCCCCAAAACTACATAGCAACTAAACCAAATTACCAGTTCAAGTGTTCTGTTCATGGCCTTCTATATTTTTTTCTTTTTTCCTTGTAGATTTTTTTTTTCCAGTGTCCTGGGCAGAATCTGAAGCTTTCAGACAGAATTCAATGCAACAAATAAGGTCGTATGCAAAGAAGAATACAAGTGCTCAGACACTACAGCAAATGTAAATGTTAAAAATCACACAAAAGAGGATAATAATAAAATAAAATTTAAAAAATAAGAAAAAAAGAAAAAAAGAAGTGCACATAATACAACAAAGCAGTAGAAAAGTATACTGTACAGACCATTCTTGCAAGGGCTGACGGAGGGATCGGTTGACCTCAGAGGTCTCTGCCTTTACTGACTTACATACTTCTGTGAGGCTCATTAAAGGCTCCAAGCACAAAGCATCAAACACTTCAAGTAAAAGTTGGTCTCCATGGGAATAGAGAACAAACTAAAAATAACTATAAGACGACATTTTAACAATTTTGCAGGAGATTGTCATGGCAATGAAGAGAGTTGTAACCTGTTGTCATGATAACCAAAGTTTTAAATTAATGGGAAAGCATTCCGCTTCCACTTCATCTTTATTCATAATGGGTCTAACATCCACGATGGGAGAATTACACATCACTGCCTTTAAGGAACCAGACAGCTGGGGAGAAGCAAGGGAGGGATAACGCACTGTCTGGTGAAAAAAGAAATAAAAAAAACTCTACCGCCAAACCAAAGCACTGATAGGATAGAAAAGAACCCAGAGATGAAAATGAGATGCATGATGCCTTTTTGAGGGAGACGCTCTGCTCTGCCCTTTAGTGCTTAGATAATGTTATTGTTACTACAGGACAAGTAGCAGAAACGTTGGCAGGGAGTGGGCAGGTCACTTGAGCCAACCGCTCCCACAGAAGCATCACCAGCGTTCAAGGAAGTAGCAACACGAATGATTTATTGTTTTAATGGAGACAAACTAATCGGACCAAGGTAGTGAGGCCATGCTGATGCCAGCTTTTCCCTCTTTCTGCATTTTGGGAAGTGGATTTTGGTGTGGGAACACTGGGAAAGCTGGAAAGCGAATGGCAGGCTCATGCCCATGGGCTCTCCTCCCTGTGACGGGAGAGGGAACTCAACTAGTGTTACCCTTCATACATACCTGTCACCAGCCACTCATTTTTACACTGCTTATCATTTATTTTCACTAGTTTCAACATTTTTAAGATTCTATTTTATCTCAGTGGAGGCATTCCCATGGCTGCCAGAGAGAATAACGCAGCTCTTTGTTGAAGAAATGGCAGAAGCATGGTTAAGAGAAAAGCACATGTTGATGGCACCTGTGTCAGCAGGTCATTAAGATCACAGCACATTAAAAAAAAAATCACAGTATGTCCAGTTTCTCAGGACAGCCAAACCAGGGGGAAAAAAAAAAAAAA
>NW_020799091.1:700204-734706 GCF_003259725.1 Athene cunicularia | reverse complement strand
CAGAAATTGTTCCCTGTGAGGGGGGTGAGGCCCTGGCACAGGCTGCCCAGAGAAGCTGTGGCTGCCCCCTCCCTGGAAGGGTTCAAGGCCAGGTTGGACGGGGCTTTGGGCAACCTGGGCTGGTGGAAGGTGGCCCTAGCCAGGGCAGGGGTGTTGGACTAGATGATTTCTGAAGGTTCCTTCCCACCCAAAGTGATCTATGATTCCATGACAGACTGATGCAGACATGAGAAGTGCCTGCAGTATTTTGGACAAGCAGTGGACAGCAGCTAGCTTTGCCCATCTAATGCAACTCTCACATCCCTCTCTGCCCACAGGAGACTGATCATCTCCCCCCAGCACCTGCCTTCAGTTGGTGACATGAGAAGCATCATTTGAACTAACGCCATCAGCAAACACAGCCAATTTATAGAACCACAGAGTCACAGGATGGGTTGGGTTGGAAAGGACCTTAAAGATCATCCAGTCCCAACCCCCTGCCCCAGGCAGGGCCCTTCCACCAGCCCAGGTTGCCCAAAGCCCCGTCCAACCTGGCCTTGAACCCTTCCAGGGAGGGGGCAGCCACAGCTTCTCTGGGCAGCCTGTGCCAGGGCCTCACCCCCCTCACAGGGAACAATTTCTGCCTTAGATCTCATCTAAATCTCCCCTCTGTCCGTTTAAAGCAGTTGGATTAGCTCCTTTATACTTTAAATCACAAGTAGAGACAGCTGCCCCATGGAGGAGCCCCCCACAGTGACACGTCAGTAGGGTGACCGGGAGCGCGGTGACACCAGCAGCAGAGATGCCCAAAGCCGCTCCCTTCAGTGGCGAAGCAGTGACAACGCCAACATTTACTGCTCTCCCTCCCGTCCTGTGAAGAGGGCAAAACATACTCACAAAATTAAATCACTTCACCATCAGCACATACAAGAGAAAAAAAAAAAAACACAGTGACAGATAACACATAACTCATCATGCCTTGACCTACGGGGACATTTCAAGCAGTAGCACAATTTTCCTCCCAGCTAAACAAAGATTTATTGGATACTATAAGCTGAATGGAGAAACCATGTTTTCCAAAGACTCTGAAAACTTACAATAGGCAAAATACCCTCCTGGAGAGCTCAGCTCTGTGCCTCAGTGTCCCACAGGGCTGCTCTGGCAGTGTGCTGCCCCAAAAAGGTGCTGAGGATAGAGCTGATGGCACAACGTGCTGGCCAGAACAAGGACCACAGGGACATCTTCCCCAGCCACTGCCACGCTACGGCACCACCAGTTCATCACCAGGAGCCCAACACTGCACCCTGCCACAAAAGCTTCATTTTTTCCTCACTTGAGGATCACAGCTCCTTCTCGGCCTCATGCAAAGGCAACCACGGGGATTCAAAGGGCTTTTTATGATGAGGCTGTTGACAAATGCATTTATCGTAAAAAGACCCGGAGATGGCAATTCCTGCAAGGAAACGAGCACTTCTCAACATCAGCAGAAACTCAGGGGTCGGGGACGGGAGAAGGACCGGTGGGGGCAAGGGGAGAGGAAGGAAAAAAAAAAGGCTGTAGCACTAAAGAGTCTTTCAGGACTCATTTATTCGAGCAGTGCCAAGCCAGCTCACTGATGCAATATTTTCTTCCTGCACTCTGAGCCAGGGCTTCGGGATCTAATAAATCATCGCTGGCCGCAGAGACATTAAAATTCTAACCCAGTACTGCATGAGATGAAATGAGGCCGAATGCCAGCAAGCACAGGGAGAGGGAAAGGCAGGCACACGCGCTTTAAAATAAGTATATGAATGCATTTGCATATAAGCAACTCCTGATTTTGGTTTCAGATGAGGCAAATCTAACGCAAACAGCATAGCAAAACAGATTAACAAGCCAGAGCTCAACTGCGCCACTTTGGGAAGGCTGATCCCCCTTAAACTAAAACTAAGATGTTAGGTACAAAGCGCAGTAGAAAAATAGACTCGGTAATTTACAGAACTGGTACAAACCGGGAAACTATTTCTGAAGCTTATAAAAGTCTTTTATGACCCCGAACCAGATCACGTTTCTGTAGGTATAGACCTCTGCACTGTATCGCATTGACTGCACGCGGTGTAAAAAATAATTGTGCACCAGGAGAGGAGAAAAAAATTCAATATTTAATCTACAAACATGTTTCCAGAAGTCAAGCCACAAAATTTTAATTTATTACCTTCAGACTGCAAAAATACAAGTATCTAACCACTTATTTGCTGTGCCAGACAAAAAAAAAAAAAAAATGGGGGGGAGGAGGGGAGGAAAGGCAGCAAATATTATGGGTTTTCAACAGATCATGAGGCAGTATTGGAGCTTATTTTCAATCATTTAATTGAAACACCTGGGGATTTAAGAGGCATTGAATGTGTGGTGTGCAAGTATGCACAGAGGAAAACAAGGGAGGAGATGAATTTGAACTGCAAATGGCAGGAAAAAATATGCAGAAAAAGCCATTTATTTTAGACTCGGTGAGATTTTAACTTGGAGCTGAGAGATTCCGAGCAGGCATGGGGTTTCAGAGCTAGGAGACATTTTCATTTTGTTTTATGAACAACCCCCATCTCAAATTCACACCGTGACAAGGTCACACTTCAGCTCCACGGTGCCCATGGCGGAGGCTCCCGGAGTGCTCTGCGGAGAATCACTGACCCATTTAGCAACTGCTGACAGACTTCTGCCAGCCAATGCTGGTGCTCCTCACCTCCAGAAGGAAGGATTTTAAAAACTGATCAAATATTTTTTTCCACAGTTGCTAACACTGAAAGATAAATGCCATGGTTTCGTGAAAGGAGGTGTGCTGGATCAGGAGCAAGGGGAGGAAGGTCCCTAAAATAACCTCTCGGTAGAGGGGCTTCATGGTAGGACCATCACCCACGTCAGCGGCTTTCTCACCAGAGCAAACTGGACGTCTAGAGGTAGTTACGGGGAGGGAGGAAATAATTATGGAGGTTCAGAAAGCAACGAGGCTGAACTAAGGTTAAGATTTGATGCACGGCAAATCAAACGTGACTTGGCAATATGACCTAGACGCATGGAGAACCAAAGTGTCACAGAGACAATACCAAGATGGCCAACGTGATCTTTGACCGTCTATACAGGGGCTCCTTGTCGTTCAGCAGCAAAGTAAACATAAAGGAAAATATATAGAAGGGAATGTAAATGAAAACATACAGCAGTAAAGGGAACATATAGGAAAAGAAGTTAAATGGTGTAAAACAATGCAACCACGGCTAAAACAAAGAAAAAGAAGATGGCTTAGAAACACACTATGAATTAATAAAGTCACCAAAAAAGGAGTTTCATTCTGTGGTATACAGAGACTAAGAATCCAAACAAGGAAAAAATAAAAAAAAATACATCTACTAATTTTAAGAGTGAATATGCACGTTAAAAGCCCAAATCACTGGTCAGAATTTGTCTACGTGCTACATGAGACAGATCTTTGGTAGGGCTCATGCTTAAAAATGAAGCTTATTTCTTCCTCAAGTGACTGAAGAATTTCAGGTTATGTGCCAGTACTCAAGACACACATGAAAATTCTCCGTTCACCTCTCATTTTTTTAAAATGAAGGAGTACTTTCCCCTTCAACACACGTTTCCAAGGCCATCTCTTTTTTTCCACCTATCTTCTTTTTTTTTTTTTTATTCATTGCCTTACACACGTTTTCTCCAGCCTTTTTCAGCCCTAGTCGTTTAATCTTTTTATTTCTCTTCCACTACGGGGAAAAACAAAATCAATATTGTAGCCAAGAAATGAGGCAGGGCATAAACGAGTTCCACGTAGTAACTGAGCACGTAGGATTAAAAGGCACACAATGGGGTCATTCAGGAAAACATAACATGACTTTTGTTTGCTTTTAAGATCTGAGGCTATTCTGTTTATTTACAACACAGGGAAACTCAAAAGCATGTAAAACCTTATACAAACAGTTACAAAACAAGGAGTGAAGGATGTTCCCTGAAGTTGCTATGAAACTCCTTAGAAGGTTGACATCAGTTGGACCGACCTCCAACCCAGCTGAGTCTACAGGCATATGTACCGAGGTGTTATGAATTATTTTCTTCAAAAGAGCTTTACTATGTCTCCATTTCTAACACTAAAAAGAAAGAAGTCTTTTGCCTTGAAACAAGGGTGTTTGCCAGCAACGCTTTTGTCTACCAAGACCTGTTTTGCACAGCATCCATCCGTAGGATGCGTCCATCCGTAGGAGTGCAGTGGGGTGACCTCCACGTCCATCGTCCAACGGTGCTGCCACTGGCAGGGGAACCACCCAAAGACAGCCTACGGCTATTGTACACACTCATAAATAACCCTTAATCTCACACAAAACACCTCTGCTTCCTTCTCCCTTGCTCCCCAAACAAGAAAATTTGTCCCTCATTTCCTTAGGGGTTTTATGCTTTTTATGACTTCAAGAAAGTCCATGAGTTAATTTATTATGAAGATGCTGAATTAGGCATCATTAATCAGCTAAGCGGAGCACTGAAACTCTAACAGCTTCCAACGCTGAGAAATTCAGCAAGTTGTTTGGAAGTATTCCTGTATGAGAATTACGCACTTAAACATAAAAATAACAAGAGTCTACACAAGTCAGAGCTCATTCTTCTCCCAGTCAAGTATGATTTTCCTGTCTGCTCTATACACACCAATTAATAAACATGAAGAAACGCCAGAGGAAAAATAATTCACTGTACCCACTTCATACATTTTTAATCGCCCTGAAATCAATTCAACACCCTGAACACACTTTAAAATTCCTGTTTTACAGAACCAGTAAGCAATGGATCACCTAATTAAATCCAGAAATGGCATTTCCCAACCAATGGAAGGAGTAGACACGCATGAAGATCTTACAAGCAGAAGGAAAAATAAGGAGAGCACCCCAACCCTGCCTGCTTCAGCAGCAAAGCCATCTTCCTCGCGTTCCTCGGCACTCCCCAGAAATGTGCTGAGGAATGCCAAAAAGCAAGGAAAAACGTCAAGTTTATCCTCTTCGTACACAGCAGTTCTGAAAGAACTTGGGTTTCGTGGCCAAAGAACTAAGCTGTTATCAAAGGCCTAGCCCTTCCGAGAATAATACAGCAAAATTTTAATTTTAAGTTAATAACAAAGGCTGAAACCAAGCCTAGAATTACCTTTATCCCACAAAAAGTACACAAAATAGGAATAAAAGCCGACGGTAGAAATCCTATCGGAACAACCTTCTGTCTTCTACAAAACTGGAGGCTACCGGCTTTCAACATACCGATAAATTACATGTACAGTCAAGTGTAAATCAGGTCAATCCTCACACGTGCATTTGTGTCTGAGGTTCAACAACGAATACAAATGACACAGAGTAGGATAGAAACACAGGTGAGAATCCCACACCTCCTGTCCTGCCAACAAAACCAATGACCCAAGGGCGGCTGGTGCCGATTCCCTCTGTTAACCATTATGTCCAAACAAATGTTGTGGTTTCACCTTGGGGAAAAAAAAAAATGACAACACTTGGGAGTCTGTAATTTGGGAGTGCAGCAAACAGCCCGGCGTAGGGATGCATCTTGCTCTTCTGGAGAGTGCAGAGCTCTCAAATCATGGGTGGGAGAGCTCGACGTGCTGGAGGAAGCACTGGGGCTTTCCCTGCCCGACGAGGACGGAGCAGGGCTCGCTCCCGAGCAGTAGCAGAGGTGTGGAGGGTCCTAGAGGAAACCCACCCCGGGCGAGCAGCGGTGGTCAACCTACAGCCCAGAGCAACGGCTGTGAAGTTGACTTCATGTCTGTTCTCCACCTTTCTGCAACGATTTAGAGAGAATTAAGACTCTGATGGCTGTAGAATTTTTGCTTCAGACTTGTGCAGCCCGCCAGTATGGTTCACAAACCTAAAAGAATCAGCTCGCACAAATCCTTACCTCTTTTGGGACTCCCTCTGCAAGATCTCCAAGATTTCAGACACACAAGAAGATATCAAACCAATGCCTTGCCACCAACAGAAAAAAAATAGACATTTAATACGTTGACTCACATATTTGCCTACCAGCCACACCTATTCTCTATCACAAAATCTTGTAACGATAACCACATGCGTGCATTATACTGTGAATTAAAATTACATTACTGTCATATATCTTTCTCAATGCTCTCAAAAATCCCACAGAGAGACTGCCACTTGAAGAAGCAGGAAAATCAATTAAATTAGAAAGCAAATGAACCCAGACTTTGCAAGACAGCGTAAAAGAAGGTTGACAAGTGACACGGGGAGACACTACGCTTTCCTACATACAAATGATAAAGCCCTTAGCCAGGACTTCTCCTTAAATCATCAGAAATAAGACTATTTTATGCTTTACAATGAAGATGACACATTTGTTACTTGAGGAAGAACACACTGGGCCTCGCAGCAACATCACAGATGAATCGCAAATGTGATTCAAAGTCTTCGTCGCTTCAGACTGCTCCTCTGCTTCCCCGAAATACTTTGGTGAATCTTGTGCAGGATAAAACTTGCTGAGCAGCTACCCTTGAATATTTATTTCACATTGGTGTGCTGCTGAGGCTCACTAAAAACGCCTCTGGGCAGTCTAGGTTAATCCATTTTGGAAATGCAGCTAAACAGAACCCAGTCGCACAAAGACCTTTTATTAGAAGGCGTCAGGTTCCTCCTGGAGAAATAAGTCCGGCTCTTCCGGACTTGTGCAGGTGTTTGCCAGCTGGGCCTGGCTGACAGGCTGCAAGAGAGCAAGAAAAATATCTGGAATGGAGTGAAAGGCTCCAGGGAATGAGCAATGCAAGGAGGAGAAGGACCAGAAGAGCAGCAGAGGGGCTTGGCTGATAATCTTTTCCCAAAAGCCAAGGAAGGGGGTGATGGAGGGTGCTACCTTCCAGCCCTCTCCGAGACAAAAAGCAACTGGAGAAGCAGCAGAAGGTCCACGGCAGAAAGCTGAATGCATGATGGATACAATTAGCAAAATGGAAAAAAGGACTTGAGTAAAAGGGATAAGGTTGATTAGGAAGAGAGAGAAGGGAATTCCTGCTGCAAAGACACGGGAAGGGTGAGGGCTCCACCTGGCAGCTCAGGAAAAGCCCTGGGAGAAGTCATGAGGGCATCCAGCACCTTCAGATGCTGCCAGTGGGATTCCCAAGCCTTATGTGCAACAGAAGCAGGAGAGGGGAGAGTTCCCAGCCTGTATCTGGTCAGATTTAAGGATATATAAGGATAAACTGCCCCGGACAGGTGACACTAACCCTAAGAGATTTCTGGGGAAACCCCTTGAGAGTTGCAGGACGGAGATGAGGACCCTGCAGTAGCACCCACTGAGCCATACCTGGAGAAGTGAACTCCTTATCGACCTTCAGCAGTGGGTGGCTAATTGATCATGGCTAATTGGTTATCAACAGGACAAGCACATTCAGTATCGGAACTCTGAAATGCACATTTTTGTTTATCAAAACTAGAGGATTAGGCCATTTGAATGCTGCCCCCCAACAAAAGCTTCTTGATGGCAGCAGCTCACATTTGTACTCAGTGATCTTCTGGTTCCTGAAAGAAACGGAGGCTCAGTTGTCTTCTCTACACCCTTTAGGAGGGTGGGACCCTCCTTCTTGAGGACTCCTTGCGTTGCTTCCTGCCACACTGTCCTCAGCTGTCACCAAACGGCTCATCCCTGACCCCTTCTTGAGCAAGACCACAGAGGTGTGAAGATGAGTGACCTACGTGGCTTCGGACCAAGCGTCCTCACTAGTTCAAACAACCTTGATCTGATGGCCTTGAGGACAGACCACAGCAATGGACGTGGGCTGTAGGGATTAGAGAGGGCTGAAAACCTTGTGTTAGAGAAATCATTGGCCCAGCTGGCCTTCAGTGGGCAAGGTGTCCTCGTTTTACATGTAGGGGGAGTACCAGCCTAGAAAGAGAGCTACCGTCCTTCCTTGCCTCACACCTCTGAAGATACAGAATCCCAGAATCGTCTAGGTTGGAAAATCCCTTGCAGCTCCTCCAGCCCAACCATGACCCTCCCCCTGACCGTTCCCAACTCCCCCAGATCCCTCAGCGCTGGCTCAGCCCGACTCTTCAACCCCTCCAGGGATCCCGGGGACTCCCCCCCTGCCCTGGGCAGCCCATTCCAATGCCCAACAGCCCCTTCTGCAAAGAAATCCTTCCTAATATCCAGTCTGAATCTTTCCTGGTGCAACACTGGCCTTTCCCTTCCCACCCAAGAGGCAGGCACATAACCTGGTCAAGACAGAATCTCTTTAAAACCAATTTTACCATTTTAGAAGACCTGCAGGAAATAATTCAGACACAAACCCAGGGATGGGACTCAAACACTTTGAGTGTTTGTACACAGAACACTTTGTGTAGAAGTCTACATCTGAGTCAGCCATCAACACACCTTTCAATATCAGAAACAACCACCTCGGGGACACAATCCACTGGCTTAGCAAGTAAAACAGACCACATGGAAGATTCTCTTTTCTTGCCCCTTACCATTAAAGCAGTTGGAGGGATCACTCACATCCATGCTGCAGGTACCTAAAACTGGGCAAAACAATTCTGAATCTGGGTGACCAGGAGAGACCCCAGGCAGGGTCAAATGGTGTGTGTATCAGATACAAAAGTACTGGTGCTTCCACAGCAGGGATTTAGGACTAGTACGGGGAGTTTGCAATAAAAGTGTGAATTTTTGTTAAATAGCAAGCGGTAGGTCAGATGTGGGAGAAGATGAAGGGGCACAGTCATCTGGAAAAGTTGCATCAGTAATCTGTGGTCAAAAAAGGAACAGAAGAGAATATATCCATGTTGTTTAGTGATTTTTCTGAACTTGTCCTGTTCCTTCTAAAATTTCAGATAACCTGTAGAATAAAAACCTTCTTCCATTACCTTCAATAACTGAGGGGAGGGGGACAGAAATATTGCTTCATGGCAGACAGAGCCTGAGCAGAGCTGTTTGTAGAAAGCAAACCAAGGGCTTCCATCAGCAAAAAAAATGGAGAACGTCTCTTCTGAGCAGGTTGGTGCTGCAGCAGGACTTGGGAAGTGTTGTGTGCTAGAGCGATGTGACACGAACTCCTTGGAGACTTACTAACCAGCTTCACATCTTTGGGCTCTTGGATTTTATTATCATTTATTATTTAGTAATAACTACGACGAATACAGAGTCAGTCTACTGAAGGTTCATGAATCACAGCATCTTATCAGCATATTAATCAGCCTCTGGCAGGGAAAATGATAATAGTGTGAGCTATAACAAACACTTTTACAGTTTCACGCTTGAAGTCAAACAAGCTACAGGAGAGACTGATTCTTCATCCCTGATTCCACACCAACGAGCTAATCTATTTGCTGCAGGAGTGGTGCCTTAGCAAACGTGGATGCAAGAAAATAGGAAGGATACTGTGCCAAATGAAAACCAGTCAGCTCACATTTGGGGCAGGTAAAATGAATTCTACCAATAATATAAAAGCAAACGGGAGTCTTTAAATACATTTTAAAGTTAACCTCAATTAAAACAACAGCTTACATGAAGATCTGAGTTAATTACAGTCTGGTTTAATTAAATAGTAAACAACACTCAAACACTGTTGGCTGCTGATGTTCTAAAAGACACCAAATTAGCGAAGTGGAAGCAGTCACCAGCCGAGCACAAGGAGCCTGGACTTGCACAAACCCGGTGTTGGACAGATGTAGCTCCATCTGCAGCAAGAATATTGTCTGCACGTCACCTCAGCTCAGCTCATCAACCAGCTCATTCAATAGCAAGAAAGCACCGCCAAGGTTTACTCTACTCTTTCAGTTTAGGAGAAAAAAAAAAAAAAAAAACACGGGAAGGAGGTTGCAATTCAACAGATCTGGGTTGTAAGGAACTGGAAAATGAGCCATACTAACTACATGACAAACCACCTTTGCTTAATAAATCTATTGGTTCAAATATGGGGAATGTTTCAATAAACATTTCTCTTAGGAACTTAACACTTCTGACTTTGTTTCACCTAATAACTCTATTTTAAAACTTCCTTTTGTTAACTTAACTATAATTTCCCCCATAAAAATTCATCTAACTCAGACCACACTTCAAAAATCATTTAGGAAATAACTGTCCTTCACGCTTCCTGTAAGGAAAATCAAAATGGAAAAATGAAGTAGCTGAATAAATGTATGGTACCTCGAGTACTTGAGTATGTGCCAAGGATTTCCCATTCTCCCTAACACACAAGCAGCCAATTTGGTACAAATATTGGTATCTGTCTTGAATTGGGCATCTCTCCTTAGCCCACCAGGTACAGAAAACAACAAAGAAGTGAGAACAAGAAGAAAATCAGATTAAAACTGATTATTTCAACCAAAAGCAAGCTGTTCTATATAAAGCATTCGCATTTAACACTAAAAAACCACAAGAGCATAGAATTCAACCTGCCAGCATCCCGATTATCATCCTTGTTTTCTTTCCACATATATCCTACATGAGTTTTATTCCACAAGGTCAGAAATTAATGGTTTATGCATGATCTTTGAAGACAAAAATTTAAGTAATACATGTGCTGTACTAGATTTGGGGTAAAAAAACCTGAACTCTAAAGCAAACAGAGAACATAGCCTAGGGCTAACAACCTTTACCCTCAACTTTATTATACTTCAGGTTTTTTTCTTTCTCTTTCTTGCTTAATATAAAGCTTGGCATTAATTTTTTTTCGGTGCCACTACTGCAAAAAGATGGGATTAAAAAAAAATTATTATATCTTATACTGTATAAATTCTATATCGTATCCCAAATTAGATCTCAAATCAAAATTTTAGGACAGATGTCACACTCTGTCTCATGAAATGATCATGGGAACGGTTTGCTGACGTGTTATTTCAAATTAAGGGCTCCAAGCAAACTTCCGATTCAGCTGCTGATCAGGACTGAGATACTCGTTAAGCCCCAAAGCTGTAATGAGCTCCCAGCACCACGGAAGGAGTTTGCACACGCGATGACAAATCAACAACCCCTCCAGATCTACCATGTCATATGCTTTAGTGATTATTTTCAAAGCAATTTGAGAAGGAAGTATCTACAAACTCTTTAACTTCATGCTCCTCCCGTGGAAAGTCTATTTTGTTCATCTCTCCGAGTTTAAATATCCTCTAGAATAGCTTGTGGCTACATTAGAAGCTGATACGTAGCTAAATGACACAAGTTAAAGCGATGTGAATGAAGTCTAAGAACAGAAAGTAAAAATTAGATAGACAGAGCCTGGCACTGGTAATGCCAGAGACATGGCAGCTTTCTTTTACTAATTGTTCATGCCACCCTCTGGAGTTGCCTGTCTTTGATATATAGAGGAAAGAATTTAAATTTTTTGCCCCCTTTTTTGCAATAAAATTTTAGGTCTTTTGATAAATACTGAAACAAATTAATATTTGAAAGATTTCGTAATACTATTTGCCTAGTAAAGAAAACGACTCTTCGTTTAAACACTCTGTAACTTATTATCTATTTTGGGACTTCATTGTGAGAATTCAGCCCACTGACTCCTTACCTTACACCTCTGCAACAGGAAAACCAAGCACTAATATAATTCAATTCCTGCTTCAGTGTCCTACGTTCAAGCAGTCTTCCCTTTTTTTTTCTACTGACATAAGAAAGGACCTTGTTACGGTGATCTGCCTCCAACTTTTTTCTCCCAAGGTCATTGTGCACATACACCACTCCTCTCCCTTCATTTACCACAAACTCTGGAAGACAAATGCCTGAAGTCTGAAGCTTTGGGGGGAAACCAGAGCTGGCACAAGTTGGCCAAGGGAGACAATAGCTTTATATGTTTAAGTGCACGGAATAATCTTCATGGTTATTAACCAGCGGGTTATTGTAGAAGATAATATCCTATTGACGTTGCCATTATTCAGAATGCAGTCACATAGTATTCATTCATCTAAACCAGAAATCAACTCTCTAAAATTCTCCTTCCAGAAAGGTCAAGGTACAAACTATCCAATCTGCACCTCGATATTTAAATTAAATTGTCTTATCAAGTGCCAGAAAGCAGCTTCTAAAACATTCAGGATGGTATGAAAGCAGATATAGAAAATCTATATTCCACAGATATTAAGGTGGAGCTTTGAACACATGCAAAAAAAAAGAAAGTAAAGCAGGAGAGAAGTAGAGTCTTGTCCAAACTGTCCTTGTGCTGGAAAGCACAAAATTGCTGTTCTTTCTAGTGCAGGAAAATAACTGTGCACTTATGAGCTCATTCTATCACCCAAGCACTGCTGGAGCCTGCAGTCCTCTTACAATGGTGGTATTTTTGAAGAGACTTATTCACAGACTTTTTTTTTTTTCCAAGCCTCTAGTGCTTTGACTGTGAGACCAAAGTTCCCTCGAGCTACAGTATCTCCAACAAAGCAGCATGCATAAATTTGATGGGGAAAAAGAAAGGGTGAATGAAAATGGGGCAAAATGCCTTTGAGGAACTCTGTGCTCTGCAGAGTATCAGACAGGTCTCCTCGCGGCGACGCAGCCAGCCCTACTGATCCACCAGCTGAAGCAGCTACCGAAGTCAATGAGAATATTTTGTAAATGAAGTAGCTGAGAGCATTTGATGTTCATTTCCATTTGCTCTTGACCACTCTCCCCCCACAAAAGCACATTCCGAAGCAATTTCACACATTAGGTAAAAGTCAACTCATGCAACGGGCAATGGAAATCTAAAGAAGGAAGTCTTAACTCGGTATGACACTTAATAACTAATCACACTCAACAAAATGTTAGGAGGAGTCTTCCAAGGCTGGTTTTGTAAGGTGCTTACAAGATCAGAAGAACACATGGTAAACATAATCCATGGGGAAAACCACAGATACACCTCAACTGAGATTTTCTTCTTCCAAAGCAGCTCTCTCCCTGAGCTAAATTTTTTTCTGTATCAGTACACTTTAGTTCCCCACTAGTTACATAATTATGGTAAACATATTTCAGTGCCTTTTTCAAGTATTAAAGATGACATTTTTAGACAACTCTGTTCTAAAGATGGACTTCAAACAGACATCAGAGCTGCTGTTCAACATGAGATTAACTCAACCAAAGCATAACTTGAAAATTAAAAAATCAGTCAGTAATGTAGTTCAAATCACCATCTAGAACAATAACTACACGTTCTCCAAATAACAAGCTCTCGCCTGTGGAATCCTCATTTCTATGGCAGGATTACTCCAGCACGTGCACCCGAGTCACTCAGTTCAGCTCTGGAGGCAAGGCCCCCAGCAACTTCTTGTGTGTTTTGTTTTGTCTAAAGAAAACCCCTTTTGATCCTTTTCTTTAGGATTTCCAGGGCACCCTCTTCTTATGAACTCAGATCCATTTCTTCTCACTAACCTTGCTGCTTTGGCTTTACTGAAGAGTTTTTCCTCCAAGTCACGTTCCCATCTGGTTCCCTGATGGGAACTCTTCCTCCCTTCGTTAGGGGATTAACCACTCATTAATGATCATCTGCTCTCACCACCGAACATGAACATTCGCAAAAGAGCCACCAAACACTGGTCCTACCTGTATATGCCATGTTCTTCGGGTTTCCGTAGGGAGCCCCAGGTTGGACGGGGCTGTAAACAGGGTTCATGGTGGAAGACCGGGAACTCTGAGGACAAAAGAAAAGCAGAGCTCAGACAAAACACATTACGTTAGCTCCAGAGTTGTCTTCTCTACAAAGAGTCTTCTGCTACATCATTGCATTACCACGTTATCATTCAAGACACAGAGAGCTGTGAAGGCAAGGATTTACAAGTAGACGTTACAACCAGATAGCATATTTAATAATTTAAGTTTTGGATCTCTCAGTTAATTCCCCTAACTTCTTCAGCTCTGCATATTCTGCCTACAAATGTACCCAGAGCAAATTAATCTTATACATCCCTGCCTTCAGGGGGGCCCAAGACTCATGACCCCACTTCCAGCTTGCAACGAACAAAGAGGAGAAGCCACAAATTCAGACAAGGAATTCTCCCCCTTGGAGAAGCTAATAGTTCTTAGTGACAAAAAACAACCACCACGAAGACCTGACCTTTCAGCAATTAGCAGATAAAAGACCGTTTGCTGCTGGCGAGATGGAGAGCGGCAAATATTTGTGAGTTTTCAGCATGAGTTGACTATAATAACCTTGAGCCCAGGGCTTGGGTTCTGGGCAAGGCTGTGCAGGACGCCCAGTGCCACCCACCACATCCCACCGCTGCCCCAGATGGGGAGATGCAGTCACAGACCTAACGCGAGCAGTGAGATTTTAACGGCCCTTCTGTTTCTCTCTCCAATAAAGATGATGAAGCAGTGCTGGGTTAGCTTCGTGTGAGTTTTATTTAGAGGAAAGCAAGTAACTTGGGAATTTGTGTCTACTAACTGTCAGTTAAGCAACTGGCTCAGTTAATTATCTTAATGAAGCACATTCTCAATTCTGATTAATGGGAAAATCAGTCATTAAGCTTTATTAGGCGACACACTTGTCTCCACAGCTATCTAGTATTAATTTCACACAAGAACCTCAACGATCTTGTTTCAAAATGTGGGTTTTTCTAAAATGTAGTATTTTACAGTTCATAAATAACACCATTCTTTCCAAACAAGTCTCTCCTGATGGATGCACAATTTGTTAGATCATTAACTCCTTCCGCTTTACCTCAGGATAGTAAACAAGTCAAATGTTAAATGTTAGCACCAATTGACTTGACAACAATTACTGCTTAATTAATTAGCCTTCCCTCCACCCCCAAGTTAGCACAGAAGGAGCAATTCTCAAAGCAAAGGAAATCACGGTTATAAAGCAAACTGGAAGAGAAAGCTACACGGAGACACGCATTTACACCAGCGGCTCCGGTAACGCGCGATGGAGCTCTTAAGAAGATTGACGGGAAAATCAATGCAAAACTTCACGTCCGTGAGACACTGTGGCTGGGGATTTACACTCAGGCACAAGGGTTTTATGGCCGTTTGGGCCTCCTGTCCCCAGGCAGTGCTGCGAGTCTCCTTGATGAGCAAGCGGACGTTTGCCACCTGGTTTAGAGTTCTTGTTTACAGGAGAAAACCCAACGTCATCTCTCCCTGAGAGGGTGAAGACCAGCTTCTGTAAGCGTCCGTCCAAAAGCCAGGCTTTTGGCTGCCAGAGGGATGCTGTGCAACACAGGAGGCTATTTCAGTGCAGGATGTGGCTGATACAGGACACACATACACATACCTCAAACTTCACAAACACACCGTTATGCGTCCACATACGCTGATACCCACCTCCCTCTACTTTAACCACATATGACTTCTTCATATGAACATGAAATTAAAAAGTTGTTGACATTCGTGGATATTTTCTTTTCTCTAGTGAAAAAGAATGTGGATTTAAGCCCAACCACCTCATCTCTATCATACGTTATTTCTCCAAACAAATCATCGCAGACAAGGCACTAAAGTGAAATTCCTCTCCCTCTCCAAAGCACGTAGGACACGTTTCACCTCACTTTTTCAGTAAAATGACAGCATCTGAGAGGAGATGGTTTGACAGTAACAAGGTGGTGGAATGTGCTGCCCAGAAGTGCCAGCATGACACAATGCAAGAGGAGCATCTACCGCTGCTCTAAACACAAGCCTAGAAGCCAAAACCTCCTGCTTTTCACCCAAATGCCTCCCCTCCATCAATGACTTTTTTTTTTTTTTTTTCCCCCCAGTTGGATTCCACTATCAGCCTGCAATACAGATTCCACATCAATAGCGTGAATAAGGCAAGAAGATGTTTCACATTTTTGGTGGTCATATAATACTCTGACAAGGAAAAGCACTATAAAATTCCTAAAATATGTCTTTGTTAACAAATACTTTGGTGAATCAGATATAATCAGGCAAAGCATTTTGTGCTGAGGCTCCTATGGCTACACCCTCTGTACTTTGAGGGTTTCCTTTGGACTAGATTTAGTCTGGGTTTTAGTCTGATCCCCACCCAATCCATGGTTTGAAGCTGTCTAAAGGACATCACCAGTACATCCTTTACTGGTGTGTCCATCACCAGTATGGACCTGTATGTCCAATGAGAAGTTGGAGGACACACGATGGGCAACTGAAGTGAAGCTTCTGAAAGAAATCTGGTCCACATGCACCAAAACCACTTTGCACACAGAAACAAGAACACAGTTGGTGGGAGTCACCTTCAAAGTGATCCCCTGAGGTCCCTTCCAACCTCATATTCTATTGATTCTGTGACACTGTTTTGAATTAAAAACCCAGTAATACACATAGCCTAAGGGTTACTACTAGAACACGATGCTTTAAGTAATAGATGCCACAAACAGGACTCGAGAGAAAAAGGAGAGGTGTCATAGAGTTGCAGAGACTTCCTGGCCATAATTAACTGATAAATCAGAGTTTTACAACAGGACTGATAGGACGCTTCAAGTCCAGACAAGAAATGTCCAGTAGGACAGGGAATGTGATAGACAGCTGTAAAAAAAAAT
This sequence comes from Athene cunicularia, assembly GCF_003259725.1. NCBI lineage: Eukaryota > Metazoa > Chordata > Aves > Strigiformes > Strigidae > Athene > Athene cunicularia. The sequence continues at coordinate 718,276 of NW_020799091.1, read as the reverse complement.
AATCACAAATGACCTGGAGAAGGTGGAGAGGCAGCAATCACACACTCTTTCTTATAACCCAAGCAAGTGGAGGCATCAGAAGAAATAATTGTGTTGTAACTTCTAAACAAGCAAAGGGGGTGGCTGGTTGCTTTGCTTGTCTGAGCACGTCCCTCACTGCCAGGATGGTGGGACTTGAAAAGCCTCTCAGGGGACTGGGAAAGTTCTTTCTGGGAGAAATTCTTTCTCTCCCCCAGACAGGCTTTTAGCAATCAAGGACCTCTGACCATCCAGCCATCCCTGTGTTCCCAGGAGAAAAGTCAATGTCCCGGCTCCATTTTAGGTGCTTGGTCCCCCCACTGACAGCATGATGCCTGACGTTGGACTACGCTCCCAACAAACACCTCCGTGGTGCTGAATGGTGGCTCTCTGCCCAGGGACCAACGGGACATCCCTGCAGCTATACCAGATGGCTGCAAAAAGCCACATCCTATCCCATCAGTCAAGCACAGGCACGTAGCTCTTCGTGTTGGCCATTTCGGAGGATCTATGAGTTGAAGACACTCGCAACAGAGCAAGGAAGCGATGGGTCCATCTTACTCCAGATATTCTCCTCCTCACACGCACAGAGCCAGCGTCCTACCCAGCTGAGTCTTCCTGCTCAAGAAATAAAGTTGATGAGGGTCCCTCTTCCCTCTGCCTCCCAGTTGAATGAGTGTTCCTCCACCCAGAACCACGCAGTGACAGCTGGACCTGCTCCCAGGCAAGGACTGAGTCACAGCTGCATTCATAAAATGACTTGTTCAATGCAGTCATCATTTCATTTGCACTCTTCTGGGTGTAAAGAGTACAAATAAATCATAATTTGGTGAAAATTACTGCATATGTCTGGCTTGCATTAGGTGTTGTACCAAACAGGAAAAAGAAACACTCTTATTGAGAAGGATGAAAGAAAAAGCTTTTTAGCCAAGATAAAAAAAATTGTAATCAGGTTAAGGGCTTGAGTGTATTGTGAGGAAGAGGTTTGTCCTTCCTCCCTGCTTGGTATGCAGGGTGTTATTTCCAGCCAGCATGAAAGAGTCCATGCAAACAGCATTTTCAGATGGATGATTTTCCTTCTTTTCAGCATCTAGTATTAAAGCACATTCAGATGAGCTATACATTCCGCAAGACAATACCATTCAAAAAATACATTTTCAATTCATTCCAGGCACCACACAGTGGCATTCAAAAAGCTACACTGAAATGGGAATAAAACAGGATTAGCAAAATTAAACCTCCTTCACCACAATAACTTGCAGCACTTGCTTGTGGCCATGAATACACAACAAAAAGACTAATAGAAATGAATTATAAACAGACAAACACAAGTATTGCTCTACTGCACGGAGCTTCCACTGCCTCCTAATCCCCATGGTAGTGATGCTCAGTTGCTTAGAAGCTGCTGAGATTCCAGCAAGGAGCTGAAGGAGTAACTCCCGCAGGAATGCCATGGGAATAAGCTGCTAGCAAACACACTCGGGATACCTTCTGCCTGTAACCTGGTTACATTTTCATCTATTTTATCTTTCCTCTGAAAGTGCATGACATGCTTCCATCGCACTAGGAAATTACTTCAGATGAAGAACAAACAGAAATACAAGAGAGGTCAGTCGTCAGGCGGCCACCACGCCATCAGCAGGCCAACCCGCTGGTCAAAGGAGTTTGCACAGGGGGAATTCCAAGCAGCACGAGAAGGGAAATGAAAATGCCTGTATTGTGAATGCTGAGGTGGAGCTCGCTGTGCTGTGAAGTGGCTGCAGAGCTACGCTCGGCTGCTCTCGCCTCGCTGGACCAGAGCTGGGCTTTGTGCCGTTCCGCGTTGCGCTCTCCTAAGGCTGCCAAGGCATAGGACTCTTTAACCAAGTAATAACCGATAGGACAAGAGGGAATGGCCTCAAATTGCACCAGGGAAGGTTTAGACTAGATATTAGGAAGTATTTCTTTGTAGAAGGGGTTTTGGGGCATTGAAATGGGCTGCCCAGGGCAGGGGGGGAGTCCCCGGGATCCCTGGAGGGGTTGAAGAGTCGGCCTGAGCCAGCGCTGAGGGATCTGGGGGAGTTGGGAACGGTCAGGGGGAGGGTCATGGTTGGGCTGGAGGAGCTCCAAGGGCTTTTCCAACCCAGACGATTCTGTGATTCTGAGATTCTGTCCCCTCATCTCTGGTGACACCCTGGGACATCACCTACTTCATCCTCTTCCTACAGGAGCACTCAAAGCACTCAAGAACCAGCACAGGTATCACCACTAATATAGACACTAATTATTCAAACTACAGACTCATTATTCAAACTAATATAGACACAAGACAAAAGGAACATTTTACCCTGCTGGTTTTCTCTACCGTTAGTTTACTCTGAAAACACTGTGACCAGCTTTGCTGCTTCCCAAAGACATCCACCCCTTCAGTCTTCAAATACTGGTGGGCATCAATAATTTTTAACACATCGACAAACTTTAACGCAAGTATTTCTATGCACCTGCTGGTGGATCTGGCATCTTATACGCCTCACCCACTCTGATATACAGAAATATTGGTATTTTCCACTTCTACCATACAGTGCAGAGGCAAAGTAAGATGACATTGAAGGAGGTTTAAAAAAATCCTGAAAGAAAATAATAGGTTTACTCATGCACAGGCATGCAAAATTCAGGAAGTTTATGAAGTTATTTTCATTTTTTTTCAGACTAAGTGAATAAAATCTTTAGAAGCAGAGTGTTACTGAGAAATAAATGCATTTTACAGTCTTCTTAAAACTGTGACACTGACAGGTGCAGGTTTCAGGGTCTCAAAAAATTGAATAGTAAGTCTAAATTTCAGTCCAATTGTAAAGAAAAGAGTAAATAATGCAAACGTGAGCTTTGCTGGATGACAGACACTTCCCCATCTTGTTTCATGTCAGTCCTTGTGTCTAGGTGACTGACCCTTTAAGTTCCCACACGGCTTAAGTTGCGATTTGCCTTCATCTTCTGTGAAACTGGGATGTAGGTGCTTTCAAGAGACCCGTTCCCCACACTTTTCTCTGGGAAGAGAGAGGTATTTTATCCTCTGAGAGAAAAATATATGTATACAAAATTATTTATTTCACGTCAGACAGCACAGAACCAAACGTGAGAGAGCATGAAGAAAGACAAAAGGCAAAGAAAGAAGATGTTTCTTCCTCGATCTGCACATCAGCCCTTTAAATTCATTTTATACAAATCAGATGCTAATAGTATTCAGCCAAAGCCTCCTTGAACACGGAAAGACCTCCTGACCTTACACTGCATTCAAATTTCAATAATTTTCTGACAATCTTTCAGTTAAGTCATTTGAAGCTCGACCCTCACTTGGATCTGCCAAACAATAATTAAATTAACTTCCAATTCATCTGTTAAAGGTTAATTTAGGCAAGTTAGAAGGCTGTGTCCCACCTTTCCCCAGAAAAGTCTGCTGTGATAGCATGCACAGGCTCTGGGATTCCTCACACAATGTGGTTTTCCACAATTAACACCTCCTTTTTAATTTAGTCCTTTTTTAGCTGATTGACCATATCTGACCTGAAGCAAAATATTTAACCCGTTAAAGACCTTATAAAAAAATATCAGGTCAAAATTGACACAATTTGAGTTCATCTTTTATTAATAAAATAAAAAGCACTTTAAAAAAAAAATCAATTTAAAGAGGGAAACCAAAGAAAGGCCAGACTCCACAAAAAGTTTAAGGCTTCAATTAGCAGTAAATTATTAATGGTAGCTCTTGTTTGTACAATATAATGTTCACTTTTACCTCTTTCACTATACTTCAGCTTACCTTGATGTTTACACACATCGATCTAGGGCATCATTCCAGAGCCTGAATACTGCTTGTCTTCTGCAGTTCTCCCCACTTTTCACTTTCAAAGAAAATTTAATCTCTGTTCCAGCCTTGTTTTACCCAAAATAACTGTAAACTTCGTACCACAAACTCCAGCTCCTCAAAATCTGCAGCACCCTGCTTCATAAACTCAGGCAGCTGGAGAAAAAGAGTCATCCTGGTCCTCAAACCATCCTGCCGATACATCTATTGATTTTCGTATAGCCATGTCTACTGTGATAAGTGATCTGAGCCCTGGGCTGGGCACTGGGGAGGCCGCCCCTCGATTCCTGGGTTCAGTTCTGGGCCCCTCACCCCAAAAAGGCCATTGAGTGACTCGAGCGTGGGCAGAGAAGGGCAACGGAGCTGGGGCAGGGTCTGGAGCACAGGTCTGCTGGGGAGCGGCTGGGGGAACTGGGGGGTTCAGTCTGGAGAAGAGGAGGCTGAGGGGAGACCTCCTGGCCCTCGGCAACTCCCTGCCAGGAGGGGGCAGAGAGGGGGGATGAGTCTCTGGAGCCAAGGCCCCAGCGCCAGGCCCCGAGGGAATGGCCTCAAGCTGCCCAGGGCAGGGTCAGGCTGGCTCTGAGGAAGGATTTCTGTGCAGAAGGGGCTGTTGGGCGTTGGAATGGGCTGCCCAGGGCAGGGGGGAGTCCCCGGGATCCCTGGGGGGGTTGAAGAGTCGGGCTGAGCCAGCGCTGAGGGATCTGGGGGAGTTGGGAAGGGTCAGGGGGAGGGTCATGGTTGGGCTGGAGGAGCTGCAAGGGATTTTCCAACCTCAGTGATTCTGGGATTGATAAAGCACCCACAAAGTGGTAGCTAGCAGTAACATATAGTGAAGATTTTCTTCTATCCTGACAAAACATTTGTTATTTTAAAAAGTGTTTCCACATTTGAAACACACATTTGACTTCAGGCTTGCTCTCAGGCATGTCCTGGACCCTTTTTTTCTGGGAGCATTTCCAGTGGAAATGAAGAAGTGCACTGAGGCAGCGGTTCAGGAACGCTTTAGCAGCCAATGTCACTGCAGGCAGGCATGCCTTTGCTGATGTGAAACAGATCTGGGATGGCACGTCTGTGTCCCTCAGGGGGTAAAGGTTTGCAGACAGCATCAGTGTCCTCCACACACAGACCATCTTCAGAAGATGCTGCACACTTTTACTCTCCGGCCAAGTTTTGAATTAGAGAGCTGGTTTAAATAATATTCCCTTCATTCAAGAGGCCACAACTTCGAGGGAACACATAAAAAGCGCTATATGAAAATATCTGAAGCGTAGTCATCGCCCAAGAAGTCAAGACGTTCAATGTATGAACACGGGTGGTGTTGAAGTCAGCAGTACAGCTAATGCAGCTGGTGACTGACACAACATCATTTGCGTATGGCCCTTCATGAGGCTCTGAACGTGATTGGATTGCATTACTCATTAATTACTCATTAATTACACTGACAATCTATTTTCTTCATAGATACTGCATCTCTCATCCAGATCCACCTCCAAACCAGGGCAGGAGCACCCATCTATTCGCTGAGGCAGAGAAGGGTGGCACGGGCTAGCTGGGAGTCACCTAGCCAAGCCCATGAAGAGCCACATTCCCATCACCTATTGCCTCCTCTCGGATAAAGAACTAAATAAACCCACACACCTTTTAACTGAGAAAAGTTTGACATCTCTGACAGGAACAAGCCCTTGCATCTTCATTGTATGAAAAATTAAATGGCTGATTTACAAGCACGAAGCAGCTCTGGACTTTGGAATTTGCTGATCTCAAACTGACCAAAAATTAATGCTGAGGCAGGAAAAATCTTGGCTTTTCATTTGCTGAAGTTTATGATCTGCTTAAAAGCCAGAGGATCCCCAAAAATTTGCTGTTTCAACTATGCCAGATGGCATTATTATAAAATAGCAAAGAAAATCCTCGTCCTAGCCTGAGAAAGTGAGAGACAAGACAAGGAAGACAGGATCATTTGTTGTACTTGGTAGAACAAGCACTTGCTCAGTGATCCTGAACGTGGTGTGGCAAAAGATCTATATATCGAATTATTTGAATTAGGCAGAGCTTATAAAAACACCCTTATGGGCCTCTGTAAATGAGAAACCAGTTCCCCTACAAGAAACTCGGGCAATAAGAAAAAAAAAAAAATGATGCTAGCACAGCTAATGTTATATTAGCTTGTTTCCAGAGAAGAAAATCTGTACACAGATGAATTCCGTGCTGTAAATTCCTGACTTTATATCTGCAAGACTGATGGGTTCCACCAGCAGGTAACCAATAAATACATGTATTTTTAAGATCATCTAACATATCTGTCCCTATGTGTCCAAAACCATTCTCAGTAGTTCTCAAACGACTTCCTTGATATATTCCTATTAATTTCTTTAACTTGAGGCCTTGCTGACTCTTCCTTTTGAAATGAACCCTGCTGTACTCTTGTATTTAGTGCCCTCATTCTGCTCTCCGACTGAGCCACGTCCTCCTCTGGCTGGTTATCTCAATTCTTTTATCTTCACAATCCTACTTCATCGTGTTCTGCTGAAAAGACTTCCCAGGACACACAGTTTGAAGACCCTTCACCCTGCTCCTTTCTTTCCACAAACGATGGCTTGGGAGATTCAGACTGGCATTAGGAAAAGCCTTTTGACTAGGTGGATACTGCGTTACTAGACCAGGCTGATCACAGATTTGCTGGAGGTTTTCAGGACTGGTCGGAGCAAGGCCCAACCATGGCTGACTCAACTTGGTGCTGGTGAAAGCCCCGCTGTGAGCGTGAGGTTGGAGGAGATGGTTCCAGATGTCCTTCCAACCAGCATTTCAACTCTGGCTCAAAATGCTTTGTGCTGCAACTCGTTTCTCTGATCTCCATCTCCCTCCACAGTCTCAGCCTGTAACTTTCTTTGTCTCAGCAGTAACCACTTTCCAGAGACTTTGGATTTTCCTCATGGCCTCAAGTCAGAAGTTTCTTTGGCACGTACGTGGCAGGACACCAGAAACCTTGGAGAGGTGGTGGGGAAGGGTGGCATTCCCACTTCTCCACTGATGGATATCTATACTGTAGCATATCGGTCAAACAGATGAGGTTAAGATGCCTCACAGCACCATGAAAATGTACTCACCACATCAGCTATGATGCTAAACAAGTACTAAATAGCATCTAACCAACATTTTTTATTAATTTAATGCAGAATTTGACCTTTCATAGAATTATTGAGGCTTTGGTTAGAAAATTTCCCTGGGTTATAAACGTCTATTCTATAACATCACACCGTCACTATTAAAAAAAAAAAAAAAAAAAAGCAAAATAATATTCTTAGTTCTCTTTCTTATCTGAGACATCTTGAGCTGCTTCAGGTCTTTCTCACAGTTAACCATTGCTCCTTCTCCTAAGAGAAGCTACACTTTAGTAGCAGACACAAAAACAATATTCATAAAAAGACAATTTATGTTACTAATAAATATAAGCTTCCCCTCTTCCAAGCTCTTTAAAAATATTAAATAATCCATCACCACTGCAGCTTCATTTCAGAGATGCTGAGAAGCCTGCAGGAGAGCAGTGAGATGATGGGCTCAAGGTAAGCAAGACAACACTGGCAGGATCAAGATTCAGGTCCTGAGCATCAAACTTGCTCCCATCAGTGTATTTTTCAATAGAAAAGACTCAAGTATTTGAGCATGTTTTGGAGGTGGAGGCTCCCATCTCAAAGGGTTTAAAGCATAAAATGGGATGTGGTGAGCCAGAGAAATACCAGGTTGGAGAGGGCTGAAGGTGACACAGACATCCACTTGTGGATGGCATATCCAAATCACGCTGGCTGCATCAACTCTTGTTTTCATTTTAGGCTACAGTATCACATTTTATTTTATTTTATTTTCCACTGGCCCAAACTAAACTGTATTAACCAATTTCTCACAGAAAAATGTCAATACCAAAAAAAAAAAAAATTCACGTTACCCTCAACAACATGTTTTAATTTATGTTTTGCTCCAAAATTTCCAACCACTACCACTAATTACTTTCCTTCTGTTATTTTTTTTTTTTTAATTACTCCCCTCAGTGTGGGAGAATCACTTTCCAACCATATCCTGAATACTGAAAACATTGCTCCTTCCCACGCACTGCAACAGGATAAAGATCTAAATTTGTTTCTGAGTGGATTACACCACACAAAGTTGACACACCAGAAATACAGTATTCCTGCAATTAAAATCAGATGAGGGCAGAGATGTCCTTTTAATAATAGATGGGTCAGAATCCTCTCGGCTTTATTTGGTCAGCGTTCAAATCCACTGCGCTGCAGTTTATGACTGGGTGATTTATGACTTCCAGTCATGGTTGTTCCTTGTCGCCCTCTAACAATCTCTTCCCAGGTCCTGTTTTTTGGCCACACACTTTCTTCTCCAAGTCAGAGCTGGAAACCCAACGCAGGGTTCAGGAGCAGAAGGACGACTGAGCCACCGATGCGCAGACAAAGATGGGTTATATAGACCAGTAAAAATGAAGATTAACAGTGCAAATGGAGGGGATCATTCCTCCATAATAGTCCCTTCTTCCTTAAATATGTTGAAATCTTTGTTCTAAAACAAAGCTGAACCAGGGAAGATGAAGGAGAGCCCAGGCTAAATCTGTTAGCGGAAAGGGAGCTTTGGCAAGAGCTCTGTTTATCATCCTCTTTTTTTGTAATTTTCTGTTGGCAAGAGGTACTGCATTAACAAGCCCAGGAGACTGAAAGTCTTTCCTACCCATAGGACAGGCAGACACTGGCATTCGTTCACTCCGTTTGGAAATCAATCCACATGGAAGGAGAACAATGAGAGACCCCAGACTTATGCTGGTCTTGCTGTGCCTGGTGCTACTAAGGACCACCAAAAGCCCGTTAATACATGTGGCAACTTCTTACCACTTGGAAAATAAGCAAAAGAACACCGTTGGCTTTTTCGGGTGAAAGCTGCCAAGTGGTGAACAACAGAAATCAAGTAAGAAAATAAGATATTCATAACAATCAGAGCTCGGCAGGGTTTTTACTTCTTTAGGAAATATGGGACAGTCCGGGCTAAAAAAAACCCAGAGAGATGCACACCCAAAGGCAGTGGTGTTGCAATGACTATTACAAGCCATCAAAATAAAGATGATTCAAGCTGAAAATATTAAATTAATTTGTTGATTTAAATCCTAGAGACTTACTTAATCACCTCCATCTATCAAACATAAAGATGGAGTGGGAGACCAGAAGTTCTACAGCTTGCTCCCCTCCCCTTGCCCACAGCAGCTTTGCACTTCAGCACTTAAGCAGCACTGGTGGGGATCACAGTCACCATCAAATCACAGACTGGTTTGGGTTGGAAGGGACCTTAACGATCATCCACTTCCACCCCCCTGCCATGGCCAGGGCCACCTTCCACCAGCCCAGGTTGCCCAAAGCCCCGTCCAACCTGGCCTTGAACCCTTCCAGGGAGGGGGCAGCCACAGCTTCTCTGGGCAACCTGTGCCAGGGCCTCACCCCCCTCACAGGGAACAATTTCTGCCTCAGATCTCATCTAAACCTCCCCTCTGTCAGTTTAAATCCCTTCCCCCTCATCCTATCCCTACACCCCCTGATCCAGAGTCCCTCCACCCATTCCCACAGCCCCTTTCAGCCCTGGGGGGCCGCTCTAAGGTCTCCCCGGAGCCTTCTCTTCTCCAGCTGAACCCCCCAACTCTCTCAGCCTGTCCTCACAGGGGGGCTCCAGCCCCCCAGCATCTCTGTGGCCTCCTCTGGCCCCGCTGGAGCAGGTCCGTGTCCTTCTGCTGTTGGTGCCCCCGAGCTGGACCCAGCCCTGCAGGGGGGTCTCCCAGAGCGGAGCAGAGGGGGAGAATCCCCCCCTGGCCCTGCTGCCCCCCCTGCTCTGGGTGCAGCCCAGCACACGGGGCCTTTCTGGGCTGCCAGCGCACGGTGCTGGCTCACAGGCAGTTTGCACCCCCAGCCCCCCAAGTCCTTCTCCTTGGGGCTGCTCTCCAGCCCCTCCTGGCCCAGCCTGGATTTGTGCCTGGGATTGCCCCGACCCCTGGGCAGGACCTTGCCCTCGGCCTTGTTGCCCTCGCTGAGGTTCAGAGGGTCCCCCCTCTCCAGCCTGCCCAGGTCCCTCGGGATGGATCCCTTCCCTCCAGCGTGTCACCGCCCCACACAGCTCGGGGTCGGGGGGAACGGGCTGAGGGTGGGCTCAGCCCCACTGTCCACGTCCCACACATCCCACAGGCTGCCCAAAACCAAGTGCCTCCATTACCAAACCGTGCTGTGCTCCTGGGCAGCTGTGGGAGGGTGAAGAAGCCAGCCTTCAGCGTCTTCCCTCCCTACCATCAATGCACACTTCCTTCTGCACATGTGCCCTACTGCTCCTCTACATATCCAACTCACATCGTATCTGAATTCTTTACCACTTGGTATTTATTATAGACTCTGAGCCTAAGTCTCTCTGGGTGGACGCTGCAAAAATACAAGGTATAACCAGAGTAAGAGAAAGAAAGTTTACATCGGATGACCATGATCAATCACTTGAAATCTTTATAAATAAAGGCTACATATGTTTATAAAGCTGTACTAGGTCTCAAACACAAGTTAAACGTTCAATACAAGAATAACCCAAGGTTAGTAGCAGACACTAGACAGGAGACCGAGACCTGCGAATGTATATGACTATAATGCAGGCAATATGCAGTCAATTAGCATATTTGTTTCATAATCACTGTAAAAGCCAAGAATTTTTCAGCCTGCCATTACCGAGGATTTTGCAGTGCTCTTATTCACTCATTCAGGTTTCCAGTGAATATACCCAGCCCAGGAGGCCAAAACCAGGAATGCTTTTGCAACACAGACAAAGGAAAGGGCTGAAAGGCCACAGCAAGTCAACAATTAACACTTTTCATAGGTTTCCGGACTTTTCTTCCTAAAGAGTGGGAAGAGATTCAATGAAGTTTGAAGGAGCTTACAGCTTGCAGTTTATATCAGCAAAAAAGAATTGCTAAATCCCAGCCTATGATTCAGGCTGGCCAGACAACCCAGATTTGCTTTCTTGTTTTTCATCTGGGGAGGATAAGGCCAGTTTGGGGATTGAATGGCACGGCAGAAACTAAAAGCAGAGCAATCATTCACTTCTTCCTTAAAATAACAGTGTATGCTGACATTAGAAAACAACAAAAAAGTCTTTGAGGTCTCTTGGAAATGTTTAAAGGGAAAAGCTTACTCTAAAGAAGCTAAGCAAATATTGGTCTTCACATGTGAACATTTCTATTCACCTCAAATTGATTTCTCCTGCATGTAAGGTCAAGGATACGTGGAACCATTTGAACAGCCAGCATCCATGAGTAGGAAAAAAAAAAAAAATCCCAGTGTTTTGTTTAAAATATTAATGATGTAATAGTCATGCAATCCAAGACGAGACAATCCTCTCTGTGTCTAAGCGTGGGGTAGGATTTCCAATCACAACTACTCATATTTTCGATAAAAGCAACACCCAAAAAATCAACACGTTCACTTGTCAAAGGATATTACGCCACATTAAAACTCAAGAGGGCATCCAGCAATGATGTGATTGGTTTAATTCACTAATCTGTCATTCACATTTGCTTTGGCTTGAAGGATGCTGGAGCCTCCACGCTGAAAGCTATGATGCCTTTAGCACAGCAGTGATAAAAACCTTATTTCCTATCGGTCAGTGTCCCTTTGATGCTATGACTCTCAGGCTGACGAAAAAATAGGTCTAAGACTTTCCATTTGACACAAAATGGCTTAATTACATGTTAATCCCTATTGTAAGAAATCAATTTTGCAATTTAACAGACTCTGTGGATTTGGTTTTCAAATGTCATCTACAGTCAACAGGTTACCCCAAATTTTACACGCATGCTGCCACCACAACTCAGACTGCCTCTACAAAATCTAATTGTCAGCGTGCCTAAATTCTGCATTTTTAATATCATTTCAGTGGTATTATAGGTACAAAGGCAAAAGTTTAGTTGAAGACAGAACATATAATCCTTGGGTAATGGCTTTCTCCAAAATAGGCCGAAATTAAAATTTAACATCTACCTACATCTTCACACCATAATAACGTAACAGAAGACACCAAAACATACGCGTGCTGCGCCTTGTACCAAAGCCAACACCAAAGCAAGCACTTGTACGTGTCCAGATAGGGAGTTCCTGTGACCAATAATTAATTTTTAGCATTCAGTGCCTGCAGCTGTTTTACAACACACTTAGGCGTAGGCATGCTGAAACCCAACTGGGTTTAAGCACACAAAGATGTCTGTAGCCTCATGGTTTTACATTATAAACTCTACAGAGCAAAGTCTTTGGTATATTCTGCAAATATCCTAGCATATGTTACACAGTGAGTACATGACTTACAGATGCACAGCCTTATTTATGCATTTCGAAAAAGAAAAAAAAAAAAGAAAATCTATCAGGACTTTGATTTGCAACCAATTTGTGACACATTTATTTTCATGCTGATAAGCACCATCTCTGTACATAATAACCTTTTTGCCATCATTCTTCATAACAATTCAATTCGCATCTTAAATTATCTCTATCAATCATACAACAGGTGCAAACCACCTACTCCAGAGATTTCCCTTCTCCAAATTCTTCTCTGCTCTGACAATGCCCAAATTGATATTACCTGCGATGAAAAACACACCCTGGCAGGGGACTAATTTTGGTAAGATTCACTCTAGCTTCTAATGAACTCACAGGTTTGTTTTTACATGCTTGGAAAATAAGCTCAATACTCCCAGGCAGTGTTTTGTGAAATATTGGGTGCTATGGGTTTTTTCTTTAAAAAAACACAATAGAAAATGAGTTCCTGGTTTCAGTTCGAAGATTAATCCAGTTTTAAGAGATGATTCCAATAGCAAGGAAGAATGATGCCTGCAGAGCTAACAAGGAACTGGGATCTAGAAAGAATTAAATACATAGTGAGCGTAGTGAAATCCCCCACAGCCCCATCGGCAGAGAGACCAACACCAGGCTGGATGTGCATCCTCTGGAAGACCAGTCCTAAGATGCTTGACAATGTGACCGACACAGAAAACAGAGGGAGAGCACAGGGCAGGACCTAAACGATCTTCACATGAATTGCCAGGCAACACGGGGGAAAAAAAATGTCCTTGATGGAAAGAAGAGGAGGGCAAATTGTGAGAGTAATCATGACCTCTACAATCTGGAGAGCCTGGGAATATACACTTCATAAAGAGCGAGCATTACGCGGCAAGACACTTCCCCAAAGTCCCCCCTTTCTTTCTTTTTCTTTTTTTCCCCAAATAGACTTCTTTTGGTAACTATAAAATAATCTGCTTATTCCTTCTCAACTCATAATATAAATTTGACTCATAATATAAAATTTATATTTAAATTTCTTCGCAAATGTGAATGCATTTAAACGGAATGGTGCATGTGTTGAGAAATCAGAGCACAGTGAATGACACCCCATAAAGCATCTCAATATAAATTTTCCTGGGGCGTGGGGGTCCCCGTGTTACTGGGGCCGTGCTCCTCCTGCCAGCACCCCTCAATGTGCAAAAGGCTCCTAATCCAATTACAGAGGAAGGTGCACAACCCAGGGAGAGGAAGATGCACTTCACACCTCTCCTTTTTCTCTGGAAATAAAGCAACAGTGCCTAGATTTAGCTATCAGCACAATAGCATCAGACTTCTCCTCCTAATGTGGTTGAAGGCTATAGAAATGTAATTAGAAAGCTTTCTAGGACTGGTACTTTAATTTCACCCTTAGGCAATCTGTTTGCCCCAGGCAAGCAATTAAGTGAATGTGTATCTTCAGCGTTTAAACCCTTTCGCAGAGGAAGGCCAGGTTTCCCCCTGCTACCGCTATTAGTTTTCAAATGAACATGACACCCCGCTGAGCTCGTACCAAACCACGGGTGGTTTATACTTGAGCTCGGTGTGGATGAGTGGGGCCTTTCTCACCTCTTGGCGAAGCTGCCACTGATGCTCGCTGGTCTCACATCCCTTCTTTGTTCAGATCAGCCTACACAGAAAGCATCCATAAAAAGATGAAGCTTGTGCCTGCACCTCTACTGTTGTTTGTTCGTTGGTTTTTGTTTGTTTTGGTTTTTTTTTTTAATCTGATGCAAAATAATTGATATTGGCTGAAAGAGAAAGAAAGGTATGATACTGAAGAACAGGAATGACATTTTCTGAATGAATTTATTCTGCAGAGAGAGGTGAAACCTCCAAGCATTTACAAAGGAGAACACAAAATCTTGGCAGAAGCAAAACATCTTGTCAAAGCAGCCTTGTAGAGGGGCCAGAGCAGAATATCAGGCACTGAACTCTGCTCCTCCTCAGCCCTTCCAGAAGCACCAGCTCCATAGCTACGCTCCTGAGCTCCTGCTATCAGCTGTCCCAGGACTTGTAATCTCCTCCTGCTGGAGCGTGTTTGATACAAATGCTAATCCCTCTGATTTACAATTCGCTGTTGCCATCTGATTTTGAAAATCTTCTGCAGACATTGGAAGGGGGAAACAGAAAACTGAACATGACAGAGAGTTACTAAGTCTGTGCTGCCAGTTACTGGCAATTAAGAGGCAAGTAAAAATACTCATCAGCCCCTGTACCATCTTGCAAATCCACGTTGACATCATTGACAAAGTCAGCTTCCCATCCCTCTCCATCCTTTTGCACCACGTTGTGTCCAGCCTGGGCATCTCCATCTCACAGCTACTGATCAGTCTGTGTGAAGTGAGTTAAAGATGTCAGTCCAGACCAGCGTAAATGGACATTTACATCCACAACGGGCAGTAATTGTTGTGTCAGCACCGGTGTGGCCAGCAGGGACAGGGAAGGGATCTGAGCCCTGCGCTGGGCACTGGGGAGGCCGCCCCTCGATTCCTGGGTTCAGTTCTGGGCCCCTCACCCCAAAAAGGCCATTGAATGACTCGAGCGTGGGCAGAGAAGGGCAACGGAGCTGGGGCAGGGTCTGGAGCACAGGTCTGCTGGGGAGCGGCTGGGGGAACTGGGGGGTTCAGTCTGGAGAAGAGGAGGCTGAGGGGAGACCTCCTGGCCCTCGGCAACTCCCTGCCAGGAGGGGGCAGAGAGGGGGGATGAGTCTCTGGAGCCAAGGCCCCAGCGCCAGGCCCCGAGGGAATGGCCTCAAGCTGCCCAGGGCAGGGTCAGGCTGGCTCTGAGGAAGGATTTCTGTGCAGAAGGGGCTGTTGGGCGTTGGAATGGGCTGCCCAGGGCAGGGGGGAGTCCCCGGGATCCCTGGAGGGGTTGAAGAGTCGGGCTGAGCCAGCGCTGAGGGATCTGGGGGAGTTAGGAACGGTCAGGGGGAGGGTCATGGTTGGGCTGGAGGAGCTGCAAGGGATTTTCCAACCTCAGTGATTCTGGGATTCTATGTTTCTGCCTGATTTCTGGCCATTAACAGGAGAGCACACATAAAACCAAACAACACGTGAGTTCTGCCCCACAGCTGTCACGCAGAGAGAGAAAACTGCCACGATGCTGCCCCAACTCTGCGCAACATGAAGAGCACTTCATAGCTTCAGGGTCTGTAGATCAGCCACTGCTCACCATTAAATTCACCCTGCCCTCAACATAAGCTCATACAAATTGTAAAAGAACATTCAACCCTGATGGAGTTTCCTTCCTGCAGTGTGAGACCATGGTTGAGACAACAACATTCACAAGCATCATGATGGACTTCAAACGATGACTGCCTGTGCACGTAGCTCATGAGGAACTTTCCTCCATAGGTGCTATGTGGAGGAAAGTCTCCCTAGAGATCTAGAACAACCGAAATAACACACTTGAGTTCCATACCTATCATTTGTATTATTAAAATGCCAGGTGAGGGCTTTGTGAAAGTCCAGTGGCCAACTGGATAGAGTGAATCTCCTGTGCTGAATTCTTCTAATGTGGATCTATAAAATACTGTGACAATCTAAAAAATCCTGGGATCAATAGGAAAGCCATTTAAACTGAAGAACACTACTTGAGGAACACAAGAAGACTAGATTAGAAATGAAGAGGGGAAAATTACAGAGGCGGAGGTAAGTGCTACAAAATGCAAAAGCAGCAAGTGGATCTCCAAGTCCAAAACCAGGAACAGAGGAGGCTGAGTCACAGCAGCTATATTTGGTATAAATCCAGAAGAATCACTCCTAAAATAGGTTATCAAAATACTAAGAAAGAAAAAAGGAAATTCCGTCTTGAATATAGAGAGAAAGGCTTCATCTCAGAGAGTTTAACGCAGTAGGAAAAGCTCTGGGGTCACCAGCCTCCAAAGCGAATGAAACACTGATGTAGCTGAAGAGGATCTTTGTTAGACATAATCCTGGAATTACAAAAGAGCCACATAAAAATACGACTCTGTTTCCAATCTTGTAATCCAGTATTTAACACTTGTTTTCACTAGAAAAGAAAAAGCATCCTCCTTTTTTTTTTTTTTTAAGGCTGATCAGTGTTTTTTTCATACAATGTAAAGCTTTAGATGAATGCAGCACAAACTCTGATATTTTACTTTCCCAAGGGTAATGAGACTGAGAAAGTATGTAAAGCCCAGGAAAGGTTTAGGGACTCTCAATATTCCCAAAAAAATGGGGCTCACAGCTGCTTCAGCAGCCTCTGCCCTACAGGGGTGGCCTTTTTAGCAAGCAAGAGGCCGCCGTGAAACAGCCCACGACCTCAGATAATTTCCTGCAAACCCCTTTCACTGCATGTTCTCTATATGCATCACGCTGCGTATCCTGCACGACTTTGGCAAATCACTCAATTATTTGGCTGTTAATTACGGCTACACATTGCTTCTTTCTCAACATCAGACTCTTAGCAGTTATACATCTTCTTCTGGTTTAGTTTTGTCTACCCCCATGTCCCCCTTTCCTTCCCAAGAGAGAGCTGGAAGTTGTGATGCAGCTGCTGTGGGTTTAGCTCCCTCCTGACCAGTTGAGGTGATTTTGAGGTGATTTGGTTAATGAGGTGATCTGCTGGTCCATGCCCTATAGATCCTACGTATATTCCTGACAGAGGGTGGAGACTTCACCCGAGTCTGCGTAATTTCCTGACAGACTCATCACTAATCAATCCAGAGACACCAACTTCCAAAGGTTCTGGGTTAATCCAAAGATGCTCTGCATAATTAAACTAGCCCCAATTCCTAAACTATGTCATGAATCCCTTATTGGGGAAAAAAATATGCAATACATCAAGAATACAGACCTCTGTGAAGCACAGGCACTAGTTTACCAGGAAGGTACAGGCCTGATGGAGACATGACTGCATGAAGCCCCACAGTCTGGTTGACAGAAAGCCAAGCTAGGTGCATTGAGCCCTTCGAGCCTCTAAAAACCTATTAAATCTGTTCAGCAGGGTGGCCGAGGAAAGCCCCCCCACAAGGGAAGAAAGGGAAGGCAACTGCCTGCGCCTCAGCAGCTCACCCACGCTCCCCGTCAGGGACTGTCAGGGCTTGTTCTGCTCCCTAAGTTGCAAACAAGCTGAAGATGAATCATTATGGATCTGTGGACTTTCAGAACAAAGGATCATTTTTCCAGCTCCAGTCTTATGTATCTTTTGGCTGGATGGATCCACAGTACTGTGCCAAGAGCAGGTATTTCACCCACAGATACTACAAAGACATTTACAGGCTCGGATTCAGTAGGAGGACAACAAGAAGCACTAATTCTTCCCTCAGCGTTGCCCTGAAATACATCATATCCCATAACCGGCGTGGCTTTTAATCTGTCTCCCAAAATAAACTACTCCATCAGGAGGAGCCAAGTCTCTGTAATTTTCAAAACAGATCTCAGTAATTTCTTTTGGAGAGTTTTGCTATAAGCTTATGAATGTTTTTAATTTCACAGAATTATCCAGGTTGGAAAAGCCCTTGCAGCTCCTCCAGCCCAACCATGACCCTCCCCCTGACCCTTCCCAACTCCCCCAGATCCCTCAGCGCTGGCTCAGCCCGACTCTTCAACCCCTCCAGGGATCCCGGGGACTCCCCCCTGCCCTGGGCAGCCCATTCCAACGCCCAACAGCCCCTTCTGCACAGAAATCCTTCCTCAGAGCCAGCCTGACCCTGCCCTGGGCAGCTTGAGGCCATTCCCTCGGGGCCTGGCGCTGGGGCCTTGGCTCCAGAGACTCATCCCCCCTCTCTGCCCCCTCCTGGCAGGGAGTTGCCGAGGGCCAGGAGGTCTCCCCTCAGCCTCCTCTTCTCCAGACTGAACCCCCCCA
>NW_020799091.1:638901-698614 GCF_003259725.1 Athene cunicularia | reverse complement strand
ACCACTCTTGCTGGGAAACATTTTCTCCTCCTGCCCAGCCTGACCCTCCCCTGGGGCAGTTTCCAGCCGTTCCCTCTTGTCCTGTCCCTGATCCCCTGGGAGCAGAGCCCAGCCCCAGCCTCTCTGCAATGTCCTGTCAGGAGCTGCAGAGAGGGATGAGGGCTCCCCTCAGCCTCCTCCTCCTCACCCTGAACACTCCCAGCTCCTTCCCTGGCTCCTCACAGGATTGATTCTCCAGCCCTTCCCCAGCCTCGTTGCCCTCCTCTGCCCTCGCTCCAGCCCCTCCAGATCTCTCTGGGGTTGAGGTGCCCAAACCTGGACACAACCCTCCAGGTATGGCCTCCCCAGTGCCGAGCACAGGGGGACTGTCACCTCCCTGCTCCTGCTGGCCACACCAGTGCTGATCCAGCCAGGAGGCCGTTGGCCTTCTTGGCCCCTGGGCACGCTGCTGGCTCCTGTTCAGGTGCTTGTCACTGAGAACCCCCAGACCCTTCTCCCCCAGACAGCTCCAGCCACCCCTCCCCGAGCCTGGAGCCATGCAGGGGGTTGCTGTGAACCTGGCACTTGGCCTTGTTGAAGCTCATCCCGTTAACATTGGCCACTGATCCAATCCACCAAGCCAAGGAGGCCAAACAAGGAGGGCTGGAGTTTTTCAGGTGGCCAGGATTCCTCCTCACATATTCCTAGAGAATCTCAAGACTCAGAAAGCAGTCGATCACTCATCAAGCAACAAAACCCTCCCTGTGGACCACATCAGTTCTTCCACCGCACAGACACAATCAGCATCACCAGGAGGGCACACACAGAATCTCCCCTTTACCATACCTGGAATATGAACTGGCAATGGCAACCCTTAAGCAACAAGGAGACAAAATTATTCATCCTTTAAACTGGGAAGAAAATAACCCTGTTTTCCACTCCTTGCTTTAGAAGTCTCAGCAGCTGTGGCTGCACCCAGCCAGCCAGGGACACGGGAGCACAATATTAGTCATTGTTTTCCCTGCAACATGTGGGAGCCCAGCAGAAGCAGAGGGGTGACGAAGACGACTCAGCAAAACGAGCTCGCTCTCTCCTGCAGTGAACAGAGAGATCTCGGGCAGCCATAGAGGCATCAGCAGTTCCTTCTGGGCTCAGCTGCATCTGTCAGCTCGTGGGAGCTAATGCAGGTGACAAGGTATCCCTGCAACCCATCTTCTGTATCTTTCTACCAGAAGATGCCTTGTTTAACCCACAGATTCTTAACTTGCCTCCAGGAAAGAAAGAGAGATTGCAAAAAAGGATGATACAGACAACTGCAGGAACCTCGCTTAGCCCCATCTTGGCACAATCCCTCTGGACCACTGCCTTGCTGTCTTGATCTTCCCCATCCCCAAGTTGTACCCATTAGAAAATGTCTAGATGACTCCCATGTTTTGGGACACTTGAGATGTGTTTCTCATCATTTTTCAAGAAACACCTCCACTTTCCCTTTGTTCAGGTGAAAATGTGAAATCCTCAGTTTTAGAGTCTGGATTGTGCTGAAAGAAAAGATAAGAGCAGAAAATAAAATGGATCTGGGCTCCCAGCAGCTACAGCCTGAGCTGCAGGAAAGATGGGAGTTCAGAAGCAGAAACTGAAAGCAGGAAATACAAATAATGCATCTTGACTCTCTTCTGTTTAACACAGGTACAATTTCATAGCAGTGCAATGAGATTTGGGGAGAAAAAAAAAAAATCACCACAAAGAATGGCATTAATTCCCCTGAACAAGGCTGTGCCGGGGCAGCAGTGGCACCTCTAACTCCATTTCAGTTTAAACTCTCAAGCTCTGGATTTTGGTCTGTGTCTGGTCGTTACACAGGATGCAGGCAGGCAGCTCTGTGAACAGAGGCAGGACACAGCTCGATCTCATGCTCAAGGCTTGTTTTCAGGCATCCTCTGGTGGGACCTGCTCATAGCAAGGGCTGAGGCTGCTCAAAAATGGTATCCTAAGCTAAATCCATCTGGGAGTGGGGCAGGGTTGCTGCTCATTAAGACTTAAAAGGTAATTGCAGAGATGTCCATGAGTGCAGCACCAAGTGCTTGCTGCTCTTCTCAGACTCCCAGAGTCATCTGCAGTGGAAAAGCCCTTGCAGTTCCTCCAGCCCAACCATGACCCTCCCCCTGACCCTTCCCAACTCCCCCAGACCCCTCAGCGCTGGCTCAGCCCGACTCTTCAACCCCTCCAGGGATCCCGGGGACTCCCCCCTGCCCTGGGCAGCCCATTCCAACGCCCAACAGCCCCTTCTGCACAGAAATCCTTCCTCAGAGCCAGCCTGACCCTGCCCTGGGCAGCTTGAGGCCATTCCCTCGGGGCCTGGCGCTGGGGCCTTGGCTCCAGAGACTCATCCCCCCTCTCTGCCCCCTCCTGGCAGGGAGTTGCCGAGGGCCAGGAGGTCTGCCCTCAACCTCCTCCAGACTCATCCAGTACCAGCCAGGCAGAGGTTCTGGAGGACACAGAAATCACACACTTTCCCAGGCCAACCTGAAGCATTCTCGATGATGCACTGAGAGCTCAATGAGGAACGATGCCTGCTCATGAGGAACCCCAGGGCAGAGAGAACAGCAATACATAAAAACCTAATGGCCAGACCCAAAAAATGAGACACCTAAAGACAACGTAAACTGGCATCCTACCTCTGACAGAGGCCAGGCATGTCAGGACACATGGAAAGGACAAGCGTGCCATGCTACTCCCTCACAGAGCACTCCCCACACCTCTAGCAAACCGCTGTTCTCAGATTCCCTGAGTAAAAAAGGATTTAGCAGCCCTCTGAGACCTTTTCTATGAATGTTTCCAGTCACTTCTGAACCCTCAGCACCACACTGGGGCTACGAGTTCAACTGCTGAACTACATGCAACTCTGTTTTCTAATGAGCCTGCTGCCAGTTTTGCTTAACATCCCCTAGTTCTTGTACCGAAGAGACAGCAAGTAAGGACCGACTGCTTGCCTTCCCCATACGACTCATGATTTTATAGTCATGCAACCTTCAAATATGTCAGGAGGGTATATATACTGCCACGCCTGCCACCGTGGTATTCCTATGTCTATACTAATGGCGCTTAAGAGAGAGGATAATCTATCCAGTCATAACAGACAGAAAAAGATGGTTCTCAGCAGGGAGAAGAAGAAGCCTCCGGGGAGACTTTATTGTGGTCTTTCAATACTTAAAGAAAGTATATTATAAGAAAGATGAGGACAGACTTTTTATTAGGTCCTGTAGCAAAAGGACAAGGCGTTCTGGACTAAAAGAGGGCAGATTTAGATGAGATCTAAGGCAGAAATTGTCCCTGTGAGGTGGGTGAGGCCCTGGCACAGGTTGCCCAGAGAAGCTGTGGCTGCCCCCTCCCTGGAAGGGTTCAAGGCCAGGTTGGACGGGGCTTTGGGCAACCTGGGCTGGTGGAAGGTGGCCCTGCCTGGGGCAGAGGGCTTGGAACTGAATGGTCTTTAAGTTCCCTTCCAACCCAAACCAGTCTGTGATTCTAAGAACAAAGTATGGTTATGTTATCCCAAAAGCAGGGCTCTTTCACCCCGTATGCAAGCTGATATGCACAGAGTCAAGGTATTTCTTCTATTTCCCATCTGCACAGAGGTGGGTGCTGCGGGGTAGTTCCACCAAGCTAGCACATGCACAAAAGAACTACAACCTATTTATCTTGTTGCAAGGTTAGTAAAAATCCATCTAAATTTACAGTCATGGGTCCATAATTACCATTCCATATGCTATTGGTTAGTTATATTTAAATTAGCCTCACTTGCTATGCAAACTAGCACACATGCTCCCCAAAGGTGCGGAGGGGACAAGTCCCCTCGGTCTTGAATCGAGTCAGTCGTCGTGATCCCCCCCTGCCACCTTTACCTTTCCCCCGGTTACTGCTGATTTTCGCTGACTTCACGCTTCTCGGGCAAACATCCAGCCTTTGGCTCCTTCTTATCTATCTTGTAGCTCCTCTTCAAGGGCATAGTCTTTAACAAAGCCTGCATGGTTCATACAAAGTATGGGGCTTACACAATAGAGCCAATGTTTAGCGGTCCTCCTTCCAAGATTTAAATGCAGTATATCTAATTGTGACTTGAATAGTGTCACTATAGCCCAGGCATTAACCTGAACATATGGTTTCACTCAGTCTACAGCTAAATGTCTGCAAACCTAAGCAACCTATTTCCAAAGAAGAGATTGCGTCAAAGAATATTTTAGAGCAGTTTACAACCCAAGTTTCTTAGTCAGTAGAGAAGGGCATTCACTAAAACACAGCCACAATATCCCATGTGATATTTTCCACTTTAGCCACTTTTGCTCAAGCTAAACTTCACACCAAGCTGCTACTGAGCTCTCACCCAGTAAGGCATGAATTAGGTAGTCTAGTTATATTTCTACTCTAAATCTCCTCTGAAAGCAGCCTCCAAAAGCATGAGATGTCATTCTAGGAAACATAGCAACAGGAGCCCACCCCGGGACACATCCCAGCCTTGTTCCACTGGCATCTTCTTCACCACTCAGAATCAGTAGAATCAGTAGCAGCTTCTGCTGCAGTTCTCCCCAGGGGTCCCTGCTGAATTAGAGCTGCTTTTAGCAAGTTGCTCCTAACATTTGTTTCTCTGTGAGCAATAGGAAGCCTTGTTCAGAGGTCAGTCAACAAGTATTATTGATCGCTTCTCACAGCACCCAAAACTCCACTAAACGCTACACAATACAGATAAAAATAGCAATGAACTTTGTTCCCAGAAAAAAAAAAAAAAAAAAAAAAAGAGACATTGCACACACAGCAAGGAGTCAACAGCCCCCAGGGCTGGTTTGTGTCCCATAAAGCAGACGGGCTCTAACAGTGACCCTGGTGTGACTGGACCAGCTGACCCTGGAGCCACTTGTTGCACCCTCTTCTTCCCTCCCCTGCTTCAAGGCAAACACGCTGGAAACGCAGACAGCTTTTATTCCCCCTCCTTGTTTGCAATAACAGCAGAGACTGCCGAGAGCTGAAATAGTTTATAGCTGGCAAAGGACTCCACAGCGAGCTGCTTGAAGGAAGGAGGAAGCAACAGAGCTGGGAGGGCGCCCGTCTCTAGACAGAGAGTTGCAGACAGATGCGAAGCTGCTCTGTTTATGCTCAAACCACTGAAAGCCCCACGAATGGTGGTGGTGCAGTGTCTGCTCCAACCACGGCGTTGGCTCCGGGCACGGTGATGAAGGCACAGGCACGAGTTTGGGCAGCTCTGAGGGTGGACAGTGCAAGCTCACGTTGGCTCGAGGATTGGGAGTTGGAAAAAACATGTGTTCTGGGGCTCCTGTCTCTGGCGGTGCCTCGCCTTTGCAACCCGTCATCTGAAGAGGGACACTGAAGGAAGCAGCAATTGGAACTTTAGTTAAGATTATAAAACACAGCCTAGCATGGAGGTTTTGCCCTTTGAGAAGCACCTTTCTTCCAGCCTCTGTAATAGAACCGTGTCCTAAGGAAGAATCTGAGAGCCTTAAGAACTGAGGTGACACAAAATCATTTCAGAGGAGGCTTGCAGTGCCCGGAAGGCTGCAGGAAAAGCAATTTAAAGGTCACTTCTTACCAAGCAAAACAGAGGATAAAAACTCACCAGCCTCATCTATAGAGCAGAACAGGTGATGGGAACAGAAGCACAACCAGATTAAGCAGAGAAGTATTACCAAAAAAAAAAAAAAAAAAAAAAACTCTAAGGCTCTGGGTTTGTGCTCCCGACAAGGAGTCTTAATTCCTACCAAGATAGTTTTAGAACAGCACATCAACACTTGGCCCTCCTCACTAACTGGTTTCCTTAGATCTGCTGAGCTGTTTGGGCTGAATGAGCAATTAAGAGTATAAGAAAACAGATGGCTCTATTTGGCAACTTCTTTAAAAGTGTCATTTTGAGACTAGCCAGGTTATATCACAACTAAATTACTCCAGATTAACTGCTTTCAGGCGACCCATAATAAAGAGATGAAACTATTCGGGCGGCAATCGCTAAGGTCGCCAAACTGATCACACCCATGCCACTACCATCATATTTTATCATTAACAGCAGAGTCGGTCATTTCTCATTAATAGGATCACAGAATCATAAACTGGTTTCAGTTGGAAGAGACCCTTCAAAGACATTTAATCGTTGCAGGAAAGAAGCATGCTTGGCAAACAAAGTATTTATATGCTGACTGTGTCCATTTCCTTTTTTTTTTTTTTTTTTTAATGCAAAAGCCCAAAGCTTTTACACATATGGGGAAAGACACCTCTTTTAAAATGCCTTTGGGACTGAACAGGGATGCTACTGCACAGCAACCCCAACTGAGGACTGAAGATTTGGATCAGCCTTTCATGTGTAAAAATTTAATTGCTAGTACAGGTCCAATCTGCAACCCAGAAGCAAAGGTGCCTGTCCAAGAGACATGGACACACGTGTTCAACATCACAGTCAACAGAATTTCTGGGGACAAATCCCTGCTATCTCCATCTCCAACTGGTTTGCTGAGAAGCAATAATTCTTTTGGGATCACAACAATCACAGGATAATTTAGGTTGGGAAGGACCTCCAGTGGGGATCTTCTTCAACCTCCAGCTCCAAGCAGGGACAACTTCAAAGCTGTGTTATGTTGCTCGTGGGCTATCCAGCCGGAGTTTTAGCATCTCTGAGGACAGAGACTCTAGTGTACAATATTAATGCAATTAATTCTTGTTCTCTTCATAGTGATCTTGGTTCAGAGTAGAAAAGCAAGAACAAAACCAATCCTAAATTAAATTAGTATAATCTAAAGACAAATTCAGCCAACAGCATCATTCTCAAGTTCCCAATTTCAGGAATCAGCTACAATTTGAGAAGGGACTTGGGGCTGTCAGTGCTTTGTTGGAATTTACTCTGCCTGATCCCTATTACCTCAAATTTCTACATGACATCCAAAACATCCTTTTGGGCACTATAATATTTCTTTGTGCTTCACAGAAATGTCAGTTTATGATAGGTTCAAAGTGACACACACCCCCCCACACACACACACACACTGTTCCATCCTCCCTCCCCGGCTGCAAAAGTCCCCCTACTTCAGAAGTATTAGACAGCAGTTTGAGCAAAATAAAAGTTTTCCAGGATGAAACCAGTGCTGATGTCAAGTAAACACCATACTTTTCAACTGCTGCCAACATATGATTTCAATGTCCAATTTTAAATCAACAAGTACAATCTGAACTTCCAGCAACACAAAACACGAGGGAATTTTTAAGTTGGTATTTTTATGTTCAGTAGTTGCCCGTTTCATACAAACTACCAGAAAAACAGACAACACTACCCAAATCCATTTTTCATTTACTCATCTGTAGAACGAGACTGTAAGCCCATGACTAATTTCAAACCCAAAGCTGCTATTTACAATTCAGATGAGAGTCTGGCAAACACATTTTTCAAAAAGCAGGAATCCTACTTTTGCATTTCAGTTTAATCATAGATACGTCCAGTTGGGGGAAGGGTAATTAATGTTTTCTGAAAGATTGTAACTGCATTCTATGCAAATTAATGTTTTAAAAATACTATTATAGGTGACGTGTGTAAATGAAGGTGTCTGCGGTGTAGCAATGCCACCTCAGAGAATGCTTCCTACCTAACCCCTTACCAAGTTCTGTCAAGTTGCTTAATGCAGAACTAGATGAAAATTGGATTATTTAACCTGTATTTAATTATTCATAATTAGGCTTTAACTTCAAAATGAGTTAAGGATGAAAACTGCCTAAACCAATTTTTAAATGTAATTTCAAGAACGTATTTACTTCTGTCCTTGTCATTGTTCCAGTTGTCCAAGGCTAGAGTTTGCTGGGTTGCTATACCAGAAGCATGTCTTGCAGGTCAGTAGCAAGAAATTCCAGGGGGGTTCTAGTTATTAACAGGGTCCAGCAGAAAGAAAATTTGATCTGACAGTTCCATTTTTCAAAGGTTATCTGAAACACAGGTGGAAGAGCTGGGAGTTATTCTAGGGGAAGGATTTAACAGTTCTGGAGAAAAGGGAGTCCCCAGAGGTATTCGATTAATTTAAAAAAAAAATATATTAATATATAAATGTACTATTTAAATAGCTAGACACCTAGCTGGAATAATTTTTAAAAACTGATCCTTCCTACCTTCTAATTGCATCAGTAGCTTTGAGTCATTCCATTAATCTTAATGCTGCCAATGAACCATCACTTAGTAGGACTTATGAAAACATGGTACTTAAGGCAAAATAATGTTTTGCATATATATTTGCAATTTTCTACCACTTAAAAAAAAAACAAAACAAAACACGGCATTTACAAACAGCTGTGGCCACCCAAATTACTGAATCTTTTCCAAGTTCAATAATAGGAAGGATAAATATATTTCTGGTTTGGGTATATCTGATGCTTCGTACCAGCATTATTTCTCTATATAAACCAGTTTCTGACTGAAAGACATCTTTCCCCAAGATGCTTCTATTAATAATAATAATTTAAAAACTAAAAATTAACACTGCTAGTTACAGAAGGCATTACGACATCCTGCAGCTCAACATTTTATCGGCAGTAAGAGACTTCACCAGCCTAAAGCAAAAATGTTAGTACAGCAGCACTCACCTACCACCTGGCAAGACCTGGCACAGTGTTTTCCTCAGTTATTCTCATCATTGTCACCACCAAAATGAGGAATTTTCAGGCAAATCAGGACACAGAGTTCAGTGGTTTCAGTTACTTCAAATTTTCCTTTTCTTTCCCCACCTTCCCCCAGATTTTTTTCACTGTTTTCTCGCTAGCCAAGAGCAGCAAATGGAAAACTGCTCCACATCCCTGTGAGATAATATAAGTGGAAACTATTTCCCTATACTAG
The DNA here is from genome assembly GCF_003259725.1 of Athene cunicularia. Taxonomy (NCBI): domain Eukaryota; kingdom Metazoa; phylum Chordata; class Aves; order Strigiformes; family Strigidae; genus Athene; species Athene cunicularia. The sequence continues at coordinate 689,769 of NW_020799091.1, read as the reverse complement.
GAGAAAACAGCCATCAACAAGACAAATAGGTGGAATTGCTCATTTCTGTTTCCAGATGAGTAGGAGAAGGAAAAATACAAACAAACAAACAAAACCAAAAAAAAGAAAACCACAAAGTTCTGTCTCTCACTGAAAAGCATCTGAAAGATATCACTTCTCCTATATCCCAGAATCAAACTAACTACCATTAAAAGCCACGTGCGCTGCTCCTAGCTTGGGAATCTTGTACACTCCCTGAGTTTTTTCTGGATTTCTTATTTCTTTTTCCAATAGCAAGAACTGTCTTTAACACAAGGACTCCGAGGACTGAGCACGCCGTCAGTCATCCGTAAATTCTGCTAACAAACAGCACTTCACATCTTCGTTGCCAATAATGAAAGCTTATTTGGGACAGGGGAAAATTGCAGCTGAAGCTGTTTGCAAGGACTTTCTGCTTGGAGTGACATGGTTATACTTTTATGACATAACTTGTCTTGTTATATCTTAAATATCTGCTCAATTACCCTCATTTCAGAGCTATCTCGTGGGTGGATTTCTGATCTCCACAACTCAGTGCTTGTGCACATGGGGTTTTTTGGGTGTGAAGCAGTATAAAATTACTCCATTTTAAAATACTCCATTTTAATTATTTTTTTTTTTAAAACGTCTTTTTGCTTTTAATTTTTTTTTTCCTTTCCATGTCTCTGAAAGCCATGACTCCTGAGACCTGGCTGAGTTTCCATCTGCCAAGCTCTGCCTACGGGGGTCTGGTGCACCAGAGGCGATCATCACAGCCGGGAAGGGCCACCTGCAGCACTTACTTACATTACAGATAATTTCCCAGGCTGTTTCACCTCTAAGCACACTGCATCTGCCTTTGCTCTCTCTTTTTCATCTTTCCAAAACTCTGATCACTGATCTATGCCTACCTGGACCAAGCAGACTGCAAACTACTGCTGACCACGGGCCTCCAAAGGCTGTGTATTCGTTGTCTCATGGAGGTGATGTGGGAGAAAGACCAACCAGCGTGTGGACTTACCAATGAACAACATGATGACCAGAAGAGATCCCATGATCAGCTCTCCATCACACTGGTCTTCAAAGTATTAGTCAGTCTATTTTCTGGTGTCTCTACGTAAGTAGATCCTGCAGCATGTGAGAACAGTTTTTCTTCTTAACAGTTTCTTCTTTCCTAACGGTCAGTGTGAGGTTAATGGTTGGACTAGATGTTCTTCAAGGTCTTTTCCAACCTAGATGATTCTGTGACTCTTCCTTTTCCCATAACCAGTTTATGGCATTGAACTGCTCAAGGGCTGGCAATATCCAACTGGTTGACACAGGAAGAGGTAAATGATATCAACTATCACAGCAGAGTTCAGAAAAGCAGTTTCTCAGTTATTTAAGCTTTTTTTCTTGCAATAGCTATTCCTGTTGCTATTAAAAAACTGAGGCTACTTTTATCTAAAATGCGAAACAAGATAAATAACAAGACTGGATTTGAAATATAGCTGTGGTCACTAAGTACCGACAGTCACAATGTCGTGGAAGTCAATGTTTTCAACTACAAATAAGCACGGTGACATGGAAATTTGATGCATTTGTTTACAGGAGGATTTTTTAATAACTATAATAATATGCAAGAGTCTTAAAGCAAAAGGTGGGAAAATTAAAGACAATAGACTCTACCTGTTGTCTGCCTGAGGTAACAGAACCTCCAGTGGAAGGAGAAGAGGACAGCAGGGAGGAGAAGCCTCACCAGAAAACAAGATTATGGGAAGCGAATGAGTCAAAATCCAAACCAAGAGTAGCATAAACAGACAAAATACCACAAACAACCTAGAAAGTGTGTATACCAGTTACAAATGTCTAGTATTTTTTCAATAGAAAGATTGAGCATCTCCAGAGAGCTATTAGAGAAATACAAGATGGAAGAAAAAGTAAATATATACTAAAGTCAATAAAACCAAACATGGTTCACTGAACAGTTGAGGGAAAAGCTTTGAGTGACCTGTCCATTTTTTCAAAAATATGCTATCATATTCAAATCACTCATTACATAACAGAAGACAACTTGTACTTATCTCTAATAAGTGTATTAAGGATTATCATGGAATTACCCAATGTCTTATTTCACACAAAGCAAACTGGCTGTAAGGATGCACTGCCCTGCCACACTCAGATAAACAGACACAGCATGGGAGGCTAAATAACTCAGACAAAATCCTTCAATTGTGGCTACACAGTAATGACTAAAGAGTCCATAACTGGGGGGGTGATGACCTCAAAAAGCTATTAATAAAAGCCTTAGCAAGACACTATTAAAAAATTAAAGTTGCAGGATAAGAGGAAAAGGGACTGTCATGGATTAGAGAGCAGCTAAGTTATAGGATACAGGTTAGCATTAAACATTAGATGTTCAGGTTCCCAAAAGGGTAACAGCAAGGTGCTCCAAGATCCTTCACAAGGACCAGCAGTATTTTGTGTACGGTGCTGAAACTGGAAAAGAGAGCCAAAGAGATAAGGTAAGGTTTGCAGAGATGAAATTATTGATAATTGTCATAATTAAGTTGGGAGATTCCGAGAGCCCTGACAGAAGTGCAGCCAGTGAAATCATCTACTGAGAGATGCAAGGTAGTATGTGTGTATACTGAATAAAATAATATGTCCTGCTCATACATAATTAGGACTTCAGCTATGCAGGAACAACCTGGGTAGCAGCATCTTCCCAAATCTCTGCAAACCGAGCACGCTAGTGCACGCACAACACTGCTGCTCAACTGAACACCCCAACATCCAAGGTGCTCATGAAAGGTGGATATTTTGGGACAATCAGTAGAGGACAATGAAGTGCACGGCAGGGAAAATTCCCTTGAAAGCTGAATGAGGCCGTATCTCATTGCCCTTACACCCCCTTGCACTGCTGAGTGCAAGCTGCTTTCAAGGTCAAGGCAGCCTCTCGCACACAGAGGCGGTAATCCTCCTACATAAGAGGAGAGAAGGCTTAGAGGAGACCTTATCACCATGTTCCAGTATTGAAAGGGTGGCTACAAAGAGGATGAAGAGTCCCTTTTTACAAGGAGTCACAAGGAAAAGATGAGGGGTAACGGGTACAAATTAATCCTGGAGAGATTCCAACTGGACATAAGAGGAAAATTTTTTCACAGTGAGAACTTTCAGCCACTGGAATAATCGCCCCAGGGAAGTGGTGGATTCTCCAACATTGGACACTTCTAAGATTCAGATGGACAGAGGGCTGGGCCATCTTGTCTAAACCGTGCTCTTGACAAGAAAGGTTGGACCAGATGATCCTTGAGATCCCTTCTGACCTGGTAATCTATGATTCTCTGATAATACTGGGTTGCACTGGCAGCTGACTACAAATATAAAGGGCTCGGTTGTATTTTTTTTTTAATAATTTCACAAAAGGTTTATCAAAATATGAAGATACTAGGCAACAGTGACAAGAACAACTGGATGATGGAAGGGAGAACAAAGAAGCCAAATATCACCCCCCAGAGAAGCTGCGTGACGTACTGACCCCCAATGCACCCACATCTCCCCGTTCCCTTCTGCCCTACATCATCTTTTCCCCTTCAAGTGGCTAATGAGATGATATGGATGCTAGGAAAAATTTACCCAGGGAAAGAAACAAAGGTTAGCAACAGTTTAACTTCAGGAGAACTATGTCATGCATGAAAGCAGTATCTTAAAAAAACACAGTATGAGAAGTGAAATTAAATGCCACTATTTAGCCCACAATACTACAAGAATAAGAGAAAAAAATTTAAATTCAACTGCAATTTACTCCAAGTTTGCAAAACTCACTACTAAATACTGTGGGCAAAAGATTAATGTGATTCAAGAAGAGATTTGAAGTTTAAAAATCAATTCACATACACACACGCATATGTTTTAAAGGTAAAAAAATCCAAAGTATCAGGACTTATAGATATCAAATAAATCTTCTAGGAGACCCTTAAGTAAAAAGGGTCTCCTAGAAGCAGGTTATTCCAAAGTCACTTGTGATGGGGTTTCTTGATCATTTCATTGAATGCTGCAATTTTTGCATCCACACAATAAAAATCCAGTGGCTAGATGAAGGACTGATGAAAAACCTGCATTAAATGCTGCACTTCATTTTTTTCAGAAATTAACAGCATTTCTGCATTAACTCTAACACTGCATGAAACTGGTCATTGCCTTGAAGAGCTGGGGGAGGAATGGAGGAGAGGACGGGGACCTCCGAGAGCAGGTTTGTCCCCTTCAGATGTTACTGCCCAGGTAGCCTGCACAGCACCCTAACCCTAGTCAAGAAAAGGCACATTTCTTCTCTTATAATTCTTCTTTCCTGAAGATACTGAGTCTGAAGGTTTTCATAGCCGTGCCTTATTCTTCAGCGTGAGATGACAACTCCCCAAGTTCCCACCATACTCAACTCTGAGAGGCAGAAAAAAAAACAGCCACACAGAACAAACCAACCACGTAACATCATCCCATACCGAGTATTCCCAAGTATAAATGCTGAACATGAAGTGCTTCGGTTTGTTATTTTGATCGTGTTGAATTAGTGGCAAAAAGCTAATGTGAGAGGACAGCAGCATTTGAAACTCCAATTTGCTTCTCATAAATTTGCCAGTTGCTCCAGCAAGACACAACCGATTCTTCCAGATGCGAGACGCCCTTTCTCAGATGCACTATCTTTACATTTTAATTCCCCCCTGATTTAAATTTATCATCCTGCAAAAAGCACTGAAGAGCCAGTAAACCCTTTTGTGCCCATTCTGAGGTTGACACTCATTTGCGAGCCACGGCAGAGTGATACAAAACCCAGATCATAAACCTGGCATTGGGGTTTTCTTTTTTTAAAAGCACACTTATTGAAAAAAAAATCAGAAAAAAAAAAAAGATGGACACAGAAGGTGACAAGGATAATGAGAACTGAAGGTTTAGCTACGTGTCTGGCTTTCAAAGGGAAAAGCAGAATCAAAGCAGCAGAAAGGAGGAGGAAGTCTTTAAAAAATAACATATAGTCCAAGGCAGAGCCGTGAGGCATCCTGCAACGCTCTCCCTGCATCACCGGCGAGGTCTGGAGCTGGGGGATGATTACAAGAGCAACATATGTGTATGGATATTTTTTTCTTCTCATTTAACCAACACAGATATTCTTACTGTAAATTGATGTAGTTAAATGATCAGGAGAAAAGTAACGATTTTACTGTTGCCCACACTACTCATACTATCGCCCATCTACACCCCTCGGTGAGGTATTAAAGGCAGCACATCAGAACAGTTTCTCTAAACAATATTTGACTCATAACCTCCTGTGCCCAAGCAATTCTGCCTTCTTTTTAAAATCAATATTAGCACCAGCCAATTCCTACATGGCATTCAGCTGGCATCCTGCAGACACAAAACCTTCATACAAAAAAAAAAAAAAAGAAAGTAATTTTTTTCCCCAACAAATTATTTTAAGGTAGCAAAAGGATTTTTATTTTTTTCCCATTAATGCACAGTGTATTTGTGTTTGAGGGGAAAAATTTAATACACATCTCCTCTTGTGTAGAAAACATTCTGATTGCACTACGGAGACCTATATTCTGCTGATGCACTTTCGGTGTAAAATAACAGTCAGGAAAATGAATTTTTAAAAACATAAAAGATGGTAAAATATATACATTAACAGTTTTGAATACCTACACCCACTCTGTAATCCCCCAGGGATAAACCCAATGAATTCATAACGCTTGTTAATTATCTCTTATTGCCTGCCACATGTAAAAATGAACAGCCTTGCTGCCACCGCGGCAATAATCTGCAGTCAGGACGCGTTTTATCATCGTATCAGCTGCAGCCACTGCCGGCTCTGACAACAACTGAACGGTCTGGCAGAGTGCCTCAAATTACTGCCGACTAAAAGCACTTTAAACCGTCCTGCCGGAGCTTGACATGACAAATAAAGCAATGATTCATAACCGAATTACAGCGAGACGCTCTGGAAGGCAACGAGCGGGCTCGCTGACAAGAACTCGCCATTCCTCCACGCCTGCAGCTGGGGGGAGGGAGCCTGAGGATGCTCTGGTGACACACCAGAGTTATCAATCCGGTCGGAGGAATTGTTGAATGGAGGGGAGGCATCAAAGGATGCGAGCGGTGGTAAACAAGGTGCAGTGGTCTTCCCATACAACGTCGTTACACTCAATTACTCTCCATAGTCTGTAAGCTTTCTGCCTATAATCCTTTTTAAATCAACGAGAGAATTGGCTACTGATTCTCAAATCCCCTGTTATTAAATGCAAAATATTTAGGAACCCAAAACCAAGTCCACCAGAGCAACCAAACCTATCAGCTTATAAATCCCCCTCAAAACCTTTAATGAGCTGACAAAAATAATCCTCAAGCAGTACCTGTGAAACAACCCTCACAGGCCATTGACAAATCATTTTATGGTTAACTTGTGGTGAACAGCAAATTTTTCAGTTCTTTTCCAGGCATTCTTATGGAAGAAACACCTTTCAAACCTGATCTGCCCATAGACAAGGCAATAATATCTTTGCAAATGTAGAGTGCTGCCAGGATCGTTTCCAAAATACCTATTTTGAAGTCCCTTCAGAAACAAGACTGCAGCTCACACTATGGTAATAGATCTGACTTGTACAGTTCTTGGAGAAATAGTGCACTGAAGTTCTCTTTATGATCAGCTTTCCTTCCTTGAGCAAGATCTAAGTCCTCTCAGTGCTCCCCTTAAGAAAAGAGAAATGGAATACTGGCCACCCAAAACAGGTTCAAAGCCAGTGTACAACTCCTTGATAGATCATTTGATCTACAATACTTGGTTTAGGGTCTTATAAAGAAGACGAATTTTAATTAAATGTCTTATAATAAGCACATGTGTATATCCAAGAATAACCACCAATGTAGGCAAGACTCACAGGGTACCATTTATCTTCCCTAACTATGTCCATTTAAATTTTTGGTATCTAAGCTACGTTAGTGGTCCAGATGTTCTCCATCATCAATTGGAAGAAACTTCAAAGGCAAATTCGCACAACTGCCTACAGCAGGTGGGGTAACCATTTGCTGCAGATGTCTGGGTGTCCCCACGAACTATGAGAGGAGTCTAGACAACAAACAAGGTGCTTCACTTTTAGGTAGCTACAGTTATAAGAAATTAATTTCCCCAAGATTGTCCTAGCCCTCAGACCAAGGCACCTTTCACAAAATGAATGGTGTTTTGAGAGAAACCTGGAGAGAAATATTGCTGATAAAGATCCACGTATAGATAGAACAAAACGAAAGTGCCATTAGTGATGTGCAGCCCCGTTATGCTTTTTGAACTTGCAATCTCGACATTAAGCTGCCTTTTATTTTTAACTAAAAATTACACGCTCAGCTGTATATAAGACGAAAAACGTGACGTTTCTCCTTGTCCCCAGCTGTGACATCCAGAAAACTGACAGACAGGCAGGAGGCACACACTGAAGTGCCGAGGATGAGCGCTTCACGTTTGTTTAGTTTTCTCCCCATTTACATTTTCACTGTGTCTAACTGCAGCTTTTAAACTTCTAATTCACCTATTTACGTTCCTTCCTCTCAGAGTAGCACCTCACTTATTTGCAGATTCCTGCCAGCCATGGGTCTTGCTGTGGGGACAACTATGGTCAGCACCTTCACAGATCCAACACAGACTTCCTCAGGGAGGCTGACAAACCGGCCAAAGCCTTTCACATCTTGCAAGAGAATCCATCAGTTGTTTTGGTTGAAGTGGAAACTGTTATTTCAAAAAAAAAAAAAAAAAAAGGAAAATAAATATGCGTAAGGAACCCATCTCCAAAGTGAGGGAAAACAGTGGGCAAAAAGAATTTGTGACAACATTTTTAAAGGCAGTTCTTGCTCCCCTACCAATTTGTCTTTAGTTGTTTCCCAACATTTTTGTACCTGACCTCCTCTTCATTCCATAACTAGACCACATCCAAAGGTAAATAGCATCCTGATGAGCTCTCGTTAGCTAAACTTCCCACCAGAACACTTCCAAAGAAAAAAAAAAATAAGGTCAAAACCTGCCATCAGTAGAAGGAAGATTTCAAAGGACCAGGAAACCAGCTAAGTTGTCAGCTTTTCCTACTCAAAATCTGTAGCTTGTAAAGACCCACTCCCCCACTGAAAAGTTGTACAACGTGGACCCAAGGAAAGGCTGTTGAGCTAAGCAAGCCATAAAAGAAGTATGTTAAGAGCAGCTGGCAGCTGTTGTGTAATATCTTGTGACTGAAAGCAGCATTTGATATGAAAAAAAAAAGATATTTTAAATGACAAATGCTTAGTCCCTACACCACGAGGGCCACCAGCCAAGAACTCACCACATCTTGTTTCATTGACTCTGCTCCAAAGGGGCACGGACAACCTACTCCCAAATTGTACTCTTCTGTCCCAGATTGTACACGGGATTTCATGCATCGAGCAATGGTAGACTGGGAGGCTTTGGAGACTATTATGTGGGATGAAAAGGAGAAAGAAGGAACCCTCAGCCTTGAATTAACACATGGGAAAAAGTGAATAAAATCTTTCAACCACCGATGTCTAGACAGTGCCGACGTCTTTGTCTTTGGGAAGAGGGATTAGGGCAGAAATCTGGCTGTGCTGTTCCTCATTTGATATGAAAGCTAGAAGACACTTTGGGCTGAAGGCCTGGCTCTGTTCCAGAAACTACTTTATTATGAAGGAACTGAAGAAAAGGAGGTCTGTAAGACAGGAGAGTAAGATTTCTGCCTAGCAGTCATAGCAATTAAGCAAGCTGTCATGATGAAGAGGAAAAAAACACTGGAATAGAACCCAAAGGGCTCAAAAGAGCAAGAGAAAGTAATTTTGAGAGTAGGTCAAGACTCCAGAGGGGATTACCTTTCCAGTTTGAGACTTAACACTAGAGACATGTTTCGGAAAGCTGACCAGTGAGATTTTGCCGATACCACGACGACCCCATAACGTCTGCATGCTCAAGTACAAGTCAAGTATTAAAAGTGAATGTTGAAAACTGCGTGAGTTGGGATCAAAACTGGCAGAGCGAAAAGTGCCCTCTCCTTCCTACCTTCCCCTTATATTAAATAAAATAATATTTGTTTTAAAAACAGCTAAATATTTTGTATACCTGGCATTAATAGGCTATTCAATGTCTCAACATGAAAACAGCAATCTAAGCACAGATCTCTGGAAGATGGGCAGAGTGGACTTCACAAAGTTTTCAAGAAAAAGGGCCTTTCCTCCTGTATTTGAATCGATTGCACTGCAGCTTGAACTTGGTTTTATTAGGCATCGGTATGATTCCACTCCCTCAATCACTGCCCTATCTGAGCAGGTAATAGCCTTAAAATTGAAGGAAGGGCTGCTTATACTTGTTGGAGCTGAAATAGCTAGTGAGATTCTCCCAAATAAAATCCCTGCTATGAGACTGCTGGGTAAAAGTGGTCTAATCGAATCCCAGATCATATAAGAAACTTCAAAGATTCACTTCAAAGTGCTACTTCAGCAAACAAAGTAGTTGAGTTAATTTAATGCTTCTCGTACTGGAAAAAAACACTTCCTTCAAGTGGGGAAGGAAAATAAATGATGGCAAGTCAAAGACTGAAACACTGGTGGTAGTTGTGAATAACCATCCTCAGGCTGCAGCTGGAAAGAGATGATGGGCTCACACTTTCCTGGCTGTACCAGCACACGCTACCATGCCCCACGCACCGGTGGTCCCAACACGTTGGGCTTTTTTCTAAGGATGTGCTGACTGAGAGTGAAAAACAAAATAGAAAGCTCAAAGGTTTTCATTCTCACCCAAAAATCTGTTCGGCAAACAAGGGAGACGCCATCAACTCAGTGCCCCAAGGACTCAGGGGAAGACAGAAGGGCATCCAGCTTTCAAGCAAATGGAAATGTTTTTACCTGTCAAAACCTGAGCTCAGGCCTGAAGCGTTTTGCTTCTTCTCCAGGCTGGAGTATCAACAGCAACTGCAGCAGATCAAGGAGCTGCATTCTTTACCCTGCTTCAAGCACTAACGATGTTATCAATCGCAGTGGGAGAACCAAACTTGGGAGCCTAAACAAACTGAGAGATAAGTGAGGGAAGAACCAGCTTCGTGCTGCTAAAGGTATTTGTCATCTTAGATCTGTCTGTGCTGCTGTTAGGAACCAAGTTTTGCTAAAATGCAGGTTAAAGGCAGTTTTCCATTTCCCTGAATGTGCACCGGACGTTCACAGCTCAATACTCCAAAGTCCTCCACAACCACCATCACCTCTCAAGCTGTGTAGTTGGATTCCCAGACGTCTCATTTTTTATAATTAGCCATTCAAACGCATGCGCAGGATTTCTTCTATGGTATAAACGCACTACCAAATTTTTCCAAACGCTTTTAATTCAAATAAATAAGTAAATAAACCCCAACCAAAAATGAAAGCAAGGCAGAGAGAGTTGCCCTTCTCTCTAGGTTGTCTAAGACCTGTTACAACAGCTTCCTAATCCTGCCTCCAGTCTTCCCTAATCCCTTCACCGGTCTAATTAAACCCATTAAACACAATTCTGGAAATTCAGTTTCCACTACCCTTTCCTGAAGACAACTGGACAAATTGCCAAGCAGTAGGTCTCAATTTGAGTTTTTGAAGGAAAGAGTAAATACCTATTTTAAATAATATAATATATAATAAGATAATGTATAATAAGATATAATACTTCTGAAATGACATTCAACTGCCCCAGTCCTAATGCTCGTCATCTTACCTCATCACCTTATCTTTTGATAAAAGAATATCAAAATATTCTTTTACTTTTTTCCCCCAGAGAAAAAAAGCTTGAGATATATGACAAATTAATGCAATGACACACACACAAAAAAAAAAAAATAGAAAACAAGAAGCTCCTTAAACATTGGTTTCCCATGGAGTTGTTTCTCACATCAATTGACTTTGGTCAAGTGGAAAACTCAGAACAAAGCTTCTCCCATGACAAGGCATTTATCAGATCAATGAAGATTTTCTGGCACCTTGTGTGTGAGTACATGTTGCCACTTTACCCCCTTAGAAAAAGCCTTCTTCCTTTAACTTGCAGTATTTTCATGAGACCTAGAAGAATTTAATCATCTTCAAGACTTCTCCTTCCCTTATCAGACTTCCAAAGGTTGCAGAATGGAAACACACAGAGAGCATAAGGCATAAGCTTTTAAAGGCATAGTTTTAAAAGAAATGGTTGAAGCTTGATTATTAAGTCTGACTCCTGATTCTAAATGAATCTAAAACGAAACTCCCTGCAGAATTGCTCTGCTTTCCCCACCGCCTAGCTCTGTAATTTATTTGAAGAAATTAGGTTAGCAATGTTTACAAGGCTTATGAAAACAGAAGCATCTTCCTGCCAAGACTCAATCCTAGGACCTCCTCGCTGTTCTTCTGCCCACGTCCTCTACCTGCACAGTCCTCTTCTGACCTACCACACTCCCCCATCCCCGTTAAAAACTGGCTTTTCCCCAAACACCAATAAAGAAGCCCAAATTCCTGGTTCACCTCTTCTACTATAGATTATGAGACTCCCAGGAAAGGAGAAATTTCTCCTGGATAGTCCCCATAGCATATCACGTGCCTTGTCTTTCTTTAATAATTATAAGCAAACTTCGTATCTGAAGCAGAAGCAAATGCTTTAAACTCTCTCCGAAAAGCAAATACTGCAGAGATGTCAAATTATCATTAATGTCAAACTGAGCAGGCAAGGAACAATCTTTTTATTATAAAACTGAGCCTGCCTCATGAAAAATAAGTCTTCAGCTATTACTAATTTTCTCTTTTGCCATTATTTGATAGCAGAGAAGGAAGGAACCATTAGAAATTGTTTACATTATGAAAAGAAAAGCCTAAGCAAGAGGGAACAATGATGATAACGAGCGAGAGGATGAGACTCGGCAGGCAACTGCTCGCAAAAATCCTTCAGGAACAAAGAATAATTTGGTGGTGAAGTAGCACACGCACTTGCCAGCACTAACACAGGTATGTACCTGGGCAGGCTACGCTTTTTATTTTAATTGCGACATCCTCTTCTGAAACGTTTCTTTTTATATCCTCCTCTGAGCAAACACAAAAATCCCACCCAAGCACAAGTGGAAGCTTTAGTACCAGCTCTCATCATTAGCCTCACTGAGAGGTGCAAACCATTGTCCTGCTGCAGAGGACACGGCAATGCAGAACTTCTGGGGAGCCACACGCAGTGTATGTTTTGTCATATTATCTCCACAAAGAACCTGGAAACCCGTGATGTAGTACTGGATTCCCAAAATTTGACACCGGTTTAAATGTTCAGCGTTTTAACGACTGGTGCAGCTGAATTTTAAATTACAACTTGTCAAAAAAATTATTAAAAAAAAAAATCCTAATTTGTCATTTAACAAATAACACAAGCTAATTTCTAACCCCAACCCTTTAATGGACCAGGCAGAATGATAATCACAATTCTTTGCAATGGCTCGCTCTTTTCATTTTCATACATAAATGGATTCAAACAAGGACTCTGAACAAGAGGGAGATGATAAAAAAAATCCCTAAACCCATCCTAACATTGCCTGACCACTTTGCCAACGTGCCAGAAATCAGAGGTCCCCTTCCACCTTCACTTAGCACAACTCAGTTATTTAAACAGAAGGGAATTTTCCATAGGGTTGGAAAAAGGCAGCACCCTGACCTCAAAGTGTGGGCATGCACTAGTCCCCAGCCCAGCAGCTTTTGGCCACAGGGCCAAAGGTAGCCCGTGGCCACGTTTTGAACGATACCCCACAGGTTCAGGAGGCAGGTGTGAGGGTATCCGGAGAGAGATGACAGCTCTCACTGTGTCCTAAACCCCAGCAGAAGCTGGGAGGCTCTCTCCAGCAGCGACCCGTGACAGCTTCTAATAAACCCATCATTAACATCTACCTGCAGAGAAGGTCTCCAGTTGTGATTGGGTTTCTCCTGACATAATTAATGGTCAAAGGACGGAAAAGCATACGCTGTTATGCTTACAAAGCTGCCAAACCTTGAACTGGCCTACAGAGACCAGCAGACAACTTCACAGCACAAACATCTTTTAAAATACAAATTACAATAGAAGACATCAGGATGTCTTTATACACTTATAAAACATTCACGAAACCAAAGGCGGCTTTTTTGTTAAGCCAAGGAGCTTCAGCTGTATTCCACCATTCTCCTTCACCTAAGGACTCAAAATCTTCCGTAAGCTCCGATGTTCAACAGTGGGAAATGTGGAGATTTTCATATGCAGCTGGATATTTGCATGTTTAAAAAAACATTTCTACAGGGGGTCATCGTTAGCAAGTCCCACAGTCAACTGTCATAATACACACTGTTGTAGAGAGGAAATGAAGACGGTGTTGGAGGTCCCACACTGGGCAACTATTGGCTGTTTAATGACAACTATTAGCAAGTCTGGATGGAAACACAGTCCAACTTTCTTTTTATAGAGCAGTTAATGTGATAATATTGAAGACAGAAGGAAAGTTTCTACAGACAGAGGGAAATCTTAACCCACAAACAAACCAGAGGCAATTATCAAAATTATAGCAATGGTGGGGTTTTTTTTTGCAGTCAAGCATAATTATGGAAAGTCTATTTAAAAAAAAACAAAAAAAAAAAGAAGAAAAAAAAAAACTTAGCTTACAATTTGCATTTCAATTATTTTTCAAACTTTTGTGTGGAGAATAGATGGCTAGAATTGGGTGCTACAAAACTACCATACATTATAACATTCATGAGTGTAAGAATTCCAAGTATAAAGCCCAGGCAATGCTGGAAGGTCTGGCGTTTGTTTTTGTTTGTTTTTTTTTTCTTATTAGCCTGTATGAAATGGGTGAAGACATAGAGGACAAGAAAAAAAATCATCAGTGCTACACACGATGTAGTTTCCAAAACTTCCATTACATTCACATGCTGCTGAAGTACCACACAACGGGCAAATCCAAGGCTCTCAAGAATATATCCTTTCTGAGGTTTACCAAGGATGCCCAGAGCTTACAACAAATCCTCTGGATATCGTTACTGCAAATCTTACAATGCCCAGTTATCACATCCACATGTCAAAAAAAGAACATTTCTCTATTAAAATACATTTAAAGTTCTGGCCGATTGCTTTACAATTTCATTGCTTGTAATTGTACAGGGCTCTTGCTCTTCAAGTCCAATCACTGTATTTCACGCTAAACTCTAATTATACAATCTAGCACGAAAAAAGCCAGAGATACAGACCCTTTAACAAGCTTAGGCAAAAATCAAAGGCCCACAAAGGGCTAAATCAAAAGCTGGCTCACACCAACTCTATTCTTTGTGCAGTCAACCAAGACTAATTAATGCTTTTAATGGCAGTTTACCCCTTTTGGCACTATAAATCAGAACACGCAGCTTTTATGAGTTAACAAAAGAATCTGTGAAAGGTGTAGCTTATTAACCAAACTCACAAATTCAAATGCACTTAATCAGAAACAGGTATATTTAGCAGCATTGTACTCAATGAGCAGAATTATCTGCAGGCTGTACACAGAGAACATTCATTTATCAATACAAACAAGGCTGGCATACTGGGAAGACGTGGTAAATTATACATCTGAAGAAAGGCTGCTGCTACCAGCACGGCTTTTGTGAGAGCAGAAATGTGGAGGAAACACTGCGGGAAGGAGCTACAGAAAGGTGTAGGGAACATACTGGATGTTTCCCTCCAACCTCATCTCAGCCACAGAGCCTGCAAGAACTGAGCGCGCTGTTGTGCGTCTTCAGCGGGAACAGAAAATGGGTCCTTGGGTAGATCTACCATGGCCCACTTGGCTGGGCCCTTCAGGAGCTTCTCCGTAGCTGCACTCCTTTCTATCACAGAACCATTCAGGTTGGAAAAGCCCCTCAGGATCAGCGAGTCCAACCCTCAGCCCGACTCTACAAAGCTCTCCCCTACCCCACATCCCCCCACAGCTCATCCCAACGGCCCTGAAACCCCCCCAGGGATGGGGACTCCCCCCTCCCTGGGCAGCCTGTTCCACTCTCGGACCACTCTTGCTGGGAAACATTTTCTCCTCCTGCCCAGCCTGACCCTCCCCTGGGGCAGTTTCCAGCCGTTCCCTCTTGTCCTGTCCCTGATCCCCTGGGAGCAGAGCCCAGCCCCGGCCTCTCTGCAATGTCCTGTCAGGAGCTGCAGAGAGGGATGAGGGCTCCCCTCAGCCTCCTCCTCCTCACCCTGAACACTCCCAGCTCCTTCCCTGGCTCCTCACAGGATTGATTCTCCAGCCCTTCCCCAGCCTCGCTGCCCTCCTCTGCCCTCGCTCCAGCCCCCCCAGATCTCTCTGGGATTGAGCTGCCCAAACCTGGACACGATATTCCAGGTGTGGAATGCATCATTTGAAGACTTCTCATTAGGGTTTTGTTTCTTCCCCTCATCAGGAAACACAAATCTCCAAGTTGATGTTATTTCTGAAACGCATTTTGCCCTCCATGCAAGAGGCCAGTTGGGACTTTGACTTTGCAAGTCTGCTGGCCACCAGCTGGGCCTCTAAGAGAAACAGCTATCACCAGGCTACAAAAATACCCATACAGTAACCCTCAGCCCAAAAAGAAGTCGAGGCCACAAAGCTTTCAAGATCTATACATATACATATATACATATATACATATATACATACATATATACATATATACATATATACATATTTTTTTAAGAAGAGCTGTAGATACGACTCACATCCTAGACTCAGAAAATGAAAAGAGACCCTAAAGTGCATCTTTCTGCCTGAGTAGACAGAGAAAAAGCATTTCAGTGCACTCCTCACATACCTCAGAGCAGTATCTACAGCACACTTCAGCTTATAGATCAAAAGTAGAAATAGAAAGCCAGTCCAGAGCATCTTGAAAAGCCTGATGTCAGATCCTCTCTGCTGCTTATAGACATATAGACAATGCTGCTTATGCTGTCCATAAATTTTGTTAAAACCTTCCTTTGGTTTTGAATCAGTTTTTGACAGTTTCTATATTTTCCTTGTTATGTGAAACATCATCTTCCCAATGATGTCTCACTCCTCCAAAAATTACTGTATATCGACAGTATTCAGCCACAAAGAATCACAAAGCCACTTTGTCAATACAATAGTTCCTCTGCGCCCCAAACTAATCACCGTGGGATGTTGAGGCTGACGTTCCGATCCGATGCTCGATGAGGAGGCATCCCTGTGACACCGCATCCATCACGCACCACAGGCAGGCCAAGGACACTGCAGGTTTCATGGGGAGAGCTGCCGTGGGGGTGAGAAGTGCCACAGCCCAGCTTGGGGACCCGCAGTCACAGTTCACGTGGGTGTGATTAGCCGGCGACTCTGACTGCCACCACACACTGAGGCAAAACCAGATTTTTTTAAGGGAATAGACCTAAGAGAAGCATTTGCACGAATGCAGGTTAGGATGAAATACTGGGTTATTAATCTTCATAAATTCATCACCTTATGCAAGGAGGAGGTTTCCCTATGTGATATGTTACAGCATATTTAGGTACATCATGGAGGGGGGGTCCTTTCACTGATACACCCAGCATTGCAGTAGTGCTCACAAAGGAATAAAACACTTCTCAAAGTGAAAATTCATAGAATACCAGGTTGGAAGGGACCTCAAGGATCATCTGGTTCAACCTTTCTTGGCAAAAGCACGGTCTAGAGAAGATGACCCAGCTCTCTGTCCATCCAAATCCTAGAAAAGTCCAGTGTTGGGGAATCCACCACTTCCATGGGGGGATTGTTCCAGTGGCTGATTGTTCTCATTGTGAAAAACTTTCCTCTTGTGTCCAATCAGAGCAAAAGTTTTAATTTTTCTTTTAAAAGAAGATACCCGTGAAGCAAGGATGGGCAAAGTAATTACAGATCCCAAAGCCTTGCAAACCCTATAATATTTGTGACTGGCATGGGA
This sequence comes from Athene cunicularia, assembly GCF_003259725.1. Classification (NCBI taxonomy): domain Eukaryota; kingdom Metazoa; phylum Chordata; class Aves; order Strigiformes; family Strigidae; genus Athene; species Athene cunicularia. The sequence goes on along the minus strand of NW_020799091.1, from coordinate 672,852 downwards.
GAGAGGGAAGAAGAGGAATCCAACCAAAATCCAACACCTTGTGGGACCTGGAACAGTGTCAGTTGAGGAATGTTTAAGAGACACTTGCTGCTCCATGACTCTCAGACTGTGTGTAAAGATGAAGGAGACAGATCTTAAGAGAAAGAAAAGTACCTACATTCCTCACTATGGACCAAGAGTGTCCACATTCCTGTTTCTGCCAATATGCAACAAGAGGTTACCGAGCAAAATAAAAGTCAACAAAAGCAGAAGGAACATGTTGGAAGGTTCTGTTCTCGAGGCAGCCGTTCCTGCTCGCTGCAAGAGCATCCTTAGGAAACGCCAAGGCATGTGGCACACCAAGCACAGATTTGGTCATGTGTTATGGTAAAAAACAACCAGTCCTCCGACCTGCCCTCACAACCAAACCCACACACCCCACACACAACAGCAGCTGCTTCTTCCCTTGAGCCCACCACCTGAATCAGAAAAACAGCAATCTCAAATGCAGTCTCAGCTGTTCTCTCACCAGCTACTAGCTTCAGCTCTTAGAATGTAAGGCTGAAATATCTCCAAATTAAAGAGTTCTGAAGCAACAGGCAATATTCCTGAGCCCCATTTTATGCTCCATTTACTTACACACTACTGCAGCCTGTAGATAGAGTCACATCGAGTGGTGTGGATGAGCAGTGTACTCCTAACACAGAGGCATGTTCATAGATACAGCTGTGTCCCAGTCCACACAAATAAACATGCTAAAAGCCCATAATATGTCCAGACTAGATAGAAGGCTTCATTTTAAAACACTGTCAGTGTTCTAATATGACATATTTTCCTCCCCTAGAATCGATCCAAAGGAAAGAAAGGAACATGAACCACTGTCCTTGGTATCATCTTTATTAGACTCCACTAGAAACAAGGGATGGTGATTTCCTTTCACTCTTAAATAACCATATGATGTCTCAAAAGATCCTGGGACTTACACAGAATCACAGACTGGTATGGGGTTGGAAGTGATCTTAAAGATCATCTGGTTCCAACCTCCCTGCCATGGGCAGGGCCACCTTCCACCAGCCCAGGTTGCCCAAAGCCCCGTCCAACCTGGCCTTGAACCCTTCCAGGGAGGGGGCAGCCACAGCTTCTCTGGGCAACCTGGGCCAGGGCCTCACCCCCCTCACAGGGAACAATTTCTTCCCTAGATCTCATCTAAATCTCCCCTTTGTCAGTTTAAAGCCATTACCCCTTGTCCTATCTCTCCACCCTGATGACGAGTCCCCCCCCCCTTTCCTGCAGCCCCTTTCAGCCCTGGGGGGCCGCTCTAAGGTCTCCCCGGAGCCTTCTCTTCTCCAGCTGAAGCCCCCAACTCTCCCAGCCTGTCCTCACAGGGGGTGCTCCAGCCCCCCCAGCATCTCCGTGGCTCCTCTGGCCCCGCTGGAGCAGGTCCACGTTTGTCCCCTACTAGAGACCCCAGAGCTGGATGCAGCACTTAACTTGGCTTAACAGAAATCACCTTCCATATTCTATGTTCTCCAAAGGAATTTTATTCTCCAAAACAGAGCTGGCAGCTCAGGAAAACTTAAGATCTGTGAACAAAGGATTTGCTCACACAGTAGAAAAGAAAATCACTAAGTGATGTAGTCATGCCCCAACGGCAGAGAAGTATCCATCACCTGCTAGCAAGATTCTTCACTTCAGCTCTGGATTTGGTGCATTCCCAGCCCGGTGAAGACTGCCAAATGGACCTTACCAAACTGGCATGAACGGCCAGGAGACTAAAAATCACAGATTCTCCATATGAGTTCAGAAACATTGAGGTCAATGGAGCCAAAGTATAAAGTCCAGGCCCAGTTAACCACATGCCAAATTCCACTCACACACAGTGTATAAAAACCAGCCTAATGTAAAAGCGCATTTAAAAATATTTACATCAAACCATTACATAGGAAAGAGAGGTATTTTCCCATAGACAGGGATTTTACATACACACAGTGATTAACTATTTAATTGCTGGAATTCCTCTTAGGATTTGGGAGAGTGGGGTACTTCCCGAGCAGGAAATAACCTAACCTAAGTAAACTAAATTAAGAGGTTGGGTACACACACATACAAGAGTTTTACTCAATTTCTTCTGCCTTTTGATTTTTGAACACTGTTTACCATCATGAATCTAAAAGGGGGAGGTTTAACCCAAAATATAGACACCAGAAAAGTAAATATCTGAGGTGGCCGGCGGAGATCTCAAGCACGGCAGTCACAGCCTGGAGAGTAACCCCGATCAGTTTGAAGAAGACAACCAGTAAACTAGTCAACCAAATCCCTCCAGGCTCCAGCAATTCCACCTGAGATCTCCAGAGACCAGGCTGGGAGCTCAGACACCCAGCACACACAAAGCTTACATTTAAACTTCTTAATCTGGAGATGAATTGGACCAGGAGCCCCTTGGACCAGCAGCTCACTCTCTCATGCAAAGCCAACACTTAACAACACATTCTCACTTGAAAAAATATCTTGTCTTCCAGCAATGCCAGTCCCAGTTCTCCAGTCTGAGCAACTCAGCCCCCATCTCTGCCTTCTCCCTACCTCACAACCCATCAAATGCACACCCTTGGCTTTGCCTCTTTTCCTTCTGTAGCCCTGGGCCTCTGTTCCTCGGGCCCAGAAAAAGCAGCAAAGCCCCAACTGTGTCTCCTACTGTTGCTTCAACTTAGAAATATGGGGGAAGTGTTTAGAAAAAGGGGATTTATCCTTTTTTCTAGCATGATATTCAACAAAAAGGGGAAAGAGGCCATTGTTGCTTCAAGATTACCATGAGCAAGGACAAAGAAAGCTTTTCTGAAGCACTTAGCACTTTGTGTCCCATCCCACCTAAGATGACTTGAGTTGCTGAGGGTGGGATGAAAAAGAAAGGACAGCCTGATTTTTTTCTGTACCCAAAGAGCAGGTATCTAATCAGGGCAGGTTCTTCCCCAAGCAGGGCTGCAACACTTGTACGTGCCAAAATATTGGGAGGAGAAGGGTCACAGCATACCTAAGTGTTCGATCCCACTGCAGCGCAGCGGATCCGAGCACAGAGAGCACCCGTCAGCACTGTTGTTGTCTATCTGCATCTGGTTTTCAGCAAATCTGACTTGAGTGAGAGCAGAACACTCAGTGGGTATCCTGGCAGCTGACATTTAAAGTTCATGTTACTAAGCAAGCAGCAAAACATATAAGAGGAAAACAAAAAAAAAATAAAAATTCCAAAACCAAACCCCCAAAAAACCCCAACAGTCAACCCTGTTTTTTCCATACTCCTGCAGAAGAACAGCTGGCTTGGGTCAGACTGACACTTCAGTTATCCCAGTGTCTTCTCTGCAGCAACAACCAAGTGTGAATACCCAGGGGAAAATTTAAGCACAGGACAGGCGGATGGTGACATCTGCCCAACATACTTTCTAGCCCATAACTGCGTGCAGCACAGGGATTTCCTGAAGTGGTTCGTTCGTATTTAACAGCTAGTTGGATATCATGCTGTACCACTGTTGTATTTCCTTTTCTTTACATATAAATGCTTAGAGGGCTTGACCTGTTCAAGTCTCATAATGCCAGGCACCATGCACAAAAATAGTTAAGATGGAACCTGGTCCAACCAATTTACAGCCCGCATTACACCACAAAGTTTATATTTTTAAAAATCGTTTCTAGTTTTTATGAAAAGCTGTAACATAAAGTATTAGAAAATAATTTGCCTTTCTGCAGGAAAATGACAGAAATTTATACCAGGAATCATGCCTTTACCAACGCAGTGATTCTGACCCAGCCAGCAAACACAAGCAGCACTTTCTGCCTTCTTTTTAATACAAAACAAAAATAAATTATTTACAAAGAAGATATTAAGACTAATAAACACTAAAAAAAACCCTAACTCTCAACAATTCTTTATAAGAGCAGCACATACCCACTGTGTGTTCTACTCCAGTCTGCTGCTTACCTTAGGTTTATTAACTTTATAAATCAACACAATAAAATATTCTAGACATACAGTGTTGCTGGAGTTTCAGCTTATGCATTTCTTGACCCAGAAATTACTTGCTTAGTTTAAAACGTAATGTGATTCTGTACCGGAGTTCATTTAATATAAACAAGGGTCCAACCCATACCAAACACCAACGCTTTTTAATCAACACTTGCAATCTCTGTGGCATCCAAAGCTTTTCTCTGTGGAGGGAGTAGGGAAAAAGGTTTTTGGAGGAGTATCTAAACTCAAGCGTTAGAATTGAAGGGCACAAATAAAACATGAATTGATACCTCCTGGATACGAGCTTCCTTCGGATGGAGATAATCTGGAGAGGAGTCTGCCTACAGCTGCAGGGCAGTGAGTCTTCACAGCATTCCACAGCTCTGCAGCAGCAACCAGAGAGAAAGAGAGAGACCCGTGAGGCTCGGTGGGCAAACCTGTTGGACAGAAAACACGTCTCTTTCTAGCAAAGAGTGGTCTTTATCTCCACTGGAGCAAAAGGAGGAATGGGCACATGTAAGAAATGCAGTCAAAAAAGGAGGAGCAATGGAGACGCAGGATAAGAGGAGGAGAGGGAAGGGTTACAGGGGCTGGCTACAAGACCAGCAGCTACAAAAAAGACAGCATGTGAATGGTCTGCAACTCATGTTTCCTACCTGCTGCCGTTCAACAAAATAGATACGCATATTTACTGCAGTTTCCTTACAAATAAATATCTCAGTTTGCCTTCCCCTTAAAATACCAAGGCTACATCCTTACATCACCATAGGTATAGGAAGAAAATCAGCAGCAATTCAACATTTGCACCTTCAAATGAAGACACAAAATCTCTCTGCAGCTACATGCTACAGCTCAATGACTTTGGGTGGAATACTCACACAGCATGTCTTGCACAAAGTCTACATCCAACTATGCTTTGCCTACGCTCTGCTGAAGAATCACGTAGAAACCACCAGAAACAAACAACATCAGGAGTGGATAAAATCAGAACTAGGATCTTCTCAGCTTTCAGTTGGGAGAAAACAAAGTTCAAGCTTTCATTTAAATGCTTGTTAACCAGCTATTTGTCAGGATTTGGGACTAAACAGGTTTTAGCCAAACAAAGTTTTACACGTTACTCCTACACCCTCCCTTCCCAGCTGACACAAAAGCTCAGAGAACTGAAAACCAAATACCTCAAAATAAGCACAGCACAAAACAAAAGCTCTCAAGCAGCTCCACATGCTTTATGCATTATACAGAGGAACAGAAAACCTACTGTTCACAAACCAGGACCAGCACTCCTTATAACAGTTGTTTATTTTAATCAACCCAGTACCAAAAGGTTTGCATTAAATATTTTTTCATTGCTTCTAACCACTGACCCGGTATTAGTTTACATTCACTCAAAAAACACTCTTGGGGAGAAACAGGACGCAGAAAACGTTGAATCCAGTAAAACAACCGAGAGTTTCTTTGGGAGTGCTGATCCATTCCACCTTTCCTGCAGCATTACACCAAGAGGCCCTTCAAGCCCAGCAAATGAAACAGCATGAAATCGGAAATGAACAGGGAAAAAAAAAAAAAAAAAAAAAACACACCAAAAAAACCCGAAACCCACAACCAAGTTCATTTTTACTGAAGTTCCCAGAATCCTCTGCTGCAGAAAACCACCACCATACCATCTGAGATGGCATCCTTGGAGAGAAGCCAAAACCCACCCTGCTGATGCTCAAACATCCAGATAATTCCAACACTGCTGCTACTAAAAGCGTGAGTGCACTCAGGGAAACGTCTCAGTAACATTTCTACCTGCTGTACAGGTGCTTGACTTCTGTATTTCCACCTTATAACAAGCATATTCATTGCTCGGAATTTAATCCTTGGTTTAGGCTTTCTAACTTGCCTTTATGGTGCACCAGTTCGAAGACGTAACAACTCTAAAATATATAAGCAAGTATCTCAGAGATGAGGGAGAGGAAAGCGTAAGTGAATTCCAGCAGAAACAACGACTTGACAAATCTCATCACATCAAGCTCTGCAATAGCAAATTAGTCTCTCTTTGAGCACATTCTGTACTCAAAGTAGCCTCGGTGCTTCAGGAGGTACCAAATATAACACAGACCCGTTTTAACTTCCTTCCAGGAATACACACAGTCATTTATCAAGAAGACGTGGGCTGCAGTTTCATTTCCAACAGCTTCAGTAACATTTTGCAAAATTAAACAAATTACTCCTTTTGTGGCAAGAAAGAAGCAGAAAATAATCTGGGTCCAAGCACATGGGGGAGAAAACCACCTCCCCCAGGTCTTCCTCCACCCTTTAGCAATTTTGCAAAAAACATGCCTTGCCAGCTACACCAGGCTCAGCATCAACCATGGGATCAGCAAGCATTCCTTCCACTGCTTTTACACAACCCCAATGCCTTTGCCTTTACTATTTCATTTAGCAGAGCCCAGGTTGACAGTTAAATTTGCTTCAAGTCCAAGTTTTGGAACATTTTTACATCTTTACACTTGTATGGCCAAGGAAGTCAATAAACTCCGCTCAGCAAATACTAAAGGTTCCCTGTACGTGTCCGACACCGCTGCGTGCGCTGAATGCAGGAGGGTTTTCAAGCATCACCTTGATTTAGCAGGAGGACAGCATTGCAGCAACCTTTAATGCCAGGGGATTATCAGCAAGTTCACTTTTTGTTCCTCTTCAGCTGCTAAAGAAACAGAGAGAAGTACTGTACCCACCTCCCATTAACCTTGTCGGTGGGATCTTTCTTTAGCTGCAACAGCAGCAATCCCTTCTTGTATTGTGCTGCCACGCAGACACTCAGTAGAATCACCCTTTTGGGGATTTTGGTTGGGGTTTTTTTTTTTTGGCCTCTTTTCTGTTTTTTTCGTGACCAGAAGTCAAAACGATTAGGTTCATAATAAGTGGATGCTGCTACTGCAGCGAGAAGCTGCGATGAACTGCACAACACGCAGAGAGGGAGGTTATCCAGCTGCCTACACACACACATCACTGCCCTCAGCCACCAATCAAAACCCAGTCGTAAGCCATCAGAATTTAAGAGAAATCATTCAAATGAGCATGAACACAAAAGAAATCTAGTTTCACGCGGATCTTTCACTTAACCCAAGTGGGTGAGAAGGTGCAGGACGTAAATGTAATTGAGGCTGTGTCAGATTCCTCACCCTCTTGCTTCATGCTCTGCCCCCATCTCCTATCCCTCCTCAGCTGGGGGCCTGGGCTGCCACGTTCTCTAACCACAGCGATGCCACACACACACAAAATTGAGACCTATTTGCAGAAACACAGTCGATCCCAATCGAGGCCTTCGAGTAGAAGTACAAAGACATTCATCAGAGAATGAGAAAAAGAAATTTTAAAGAGGGAAAACATGCCAGGAGGTATTAATTTGGAATATTTAGGAAAATAGCACAACATTGGGGAGTTCTGCTGGCACGATCACATTCATCAAGAGTATGATCTTGGATTAACTCCACAATGCTGTAAAAGCCCCCCCCTTGTTCAGTGTGCTGGTGCAGCTCTACCAGCAAATCTTGCTCCTCTGAAACCAGCTGGTGAGAAGCAGCAGCTGGGGAAACCTCAGCCTCTGGCACAAAGCTGAATAAATCTGCAGAAGTCACCTCCATGCAGGACAGGAGGGGGTAGAAAGGGAAAAGCTTGCCTCTCTGTAGATTAACAATTAAAAAAAGCAAACAAAGGGAATAAACTTATTTTAGTGCTGAGGTCTATCAGGCATACAATGGATCTAGGATGGACATTTAAATTGTAATGTGGCGTTTTGAATTACCAGTCTAAAAACTCTGCACAAGGTGTTAGAAGTCCTTCGGTACACACCTGAAGAAAATAGGTGCCACTCCCTGAAGAGCTAGCTGGAGCTTTCATGTGAAGCATCTAGAAATCAAAAGGAGCAGTTATCAAGCACACAAGTCCCTATCAAATCAATATTATTACTGCTTCCTTGGGGAAGAAGAGGGCTCTCCTCATCAGTGATAATATTGGTTTTTTTCTGCTTGTCCCTAAGTTTAACCAGGCTCACTGCTCCACCTGTTAAAAGAATGGAGAAAGAAACGGGAGCAGGGAGCAAAAATACAGAAAAAAAAATATCACCCTGCCTTCCCCAAGAGAGGCAAGTTGCCTTTTCCCAGTTGTGCCACCCTGGCAGTCTCTTGTAGGCTGTCTCAGAGCCAACGGAGATGTCACCGTCATTCCTTGGTACCACAGGAAGCCAAATGCTGATCTCACACTGGCAAGCACAGGCAAGGCAAACACCGATGAAAAGCTGGAATCTGCCTCCTCTAGCAAAGGTAGAGCACCAGCTCCCCCAGTTACTGAGCTGACAACGTTACCATAGGTAGGACTGCCTGAAAAAAATGACACAGTATTTCCTGAAATTAAATATAGAAAGAAGAAAAGTAGAAATAGTCACTAGCCAGAAGTGTTTTTCATGCTTGGCAAGTATCGTTGCTCTTTTTATTTTAAAGTTATGGTCTGGATATTAAGAGGGTCTGGAAGAGATGCTGGAACTGTCCTCATCCACTCACCCACCAGGCACCCCCCTCTATGGGCAGAGGCACCACCAGCCACGAACAGCTGAAATGGATGAAAAAGGTACTTTGACCAGTTGAGATGTATGAAGAAAATACTCTGACCAGATAAGACGTTGTTTTGCCAATTATCAGGCCTAACATAAAGGACACAGCCAGCATCAAGATGAACCAATAACCAAATTGTATTTGATACAAAAGGGTCAGTACATGGGTGAGTGCTGGGGGTACAAACAGATTATACATAATCGACATCAACCCCACTGACCCCAACAACACCACCGCACGACCAACAATGGGTGGAATAAATGGTGAAATGCAGTTTCCCACAGAAGGGAAGGAGCCAACCGAGTCAACAAGCCAAACACATAAGACTAAGGAAGCCACATACTGAGTCTCCACAGAGTCCACGTTTACAAAAGCCAGACCTGACTGAAGCCCAGTCCCAGGGAGGCGGGAGTTCCTTCCCCAACAGGGAACTCTGCACAGGGCATCCCCCTCACACACAGACACTGCCCCTCCTGCAAGGGGTCCCAGCCGTTATCCCTCAGTGGACACCTGACCTTGGGTTACTCACTGCAGACACTTGGGGCTCCTTTACCCAATGGCTCTGTCTGCCAGGCCACCGCACCCTGGGGGGAAGCCTGAAGGGAAACTCACCCCCCTTTGGGAAGGGCTGGGGGAATCACCCAGATGTCAACCTTAACTTGGGACTTGGGGTTGAAACCCCGGCATTTCAGACATATGAAGAAAATACTTTGACCAGATGAGATGTATAAAGAAGGTATTTGGATGCCTTATCAAGTTTGGGAGGTGCTTGTTTCTTGGTGGTGAGGGGTTTGTCCTGTGTGAGTTTTTTTAGAGATACACAATGTTGCTAAACCTTTTCTCTTCAGCCCTCACAGACTTCTGCCTTCTTTGCTTGTACACCTGACTTTTGCAACTGCAAGTGGAAAACATCTTGGGTGGGAGTCAAGACTCTTCCAGTTCCTACTTATTACGTTTGACTTCCTACTAACCCTTCGTCAACTTCTTTTTCTAAAGCCAAAGTTGCCTCAACTTACTGAATAAATTCATTAATTCACACAGAATACATTTTGTGCAAGTTTCCCATTAACTTCTAATTTCCTATTTATTAGAGTACGTGCTCCAGCTTTTAAAGCAATTTACCTCTACCAAGTTGAGCAAAGAAACCTAACAGGGTTCCTGCAGCCTACTCCATAATGAAGCCCTCCTCCTCCCACTTGCTTCTTGGTGTGAAAAAGTTTAAATCCCTTATCATTTCCTTATAAGATTACTGCAGCTACTCAATAAGAAAACTTGTTCCCTAATACCTTCATCAACTATGTGTGGTATTTCAAGCAGTGAAACAGTATTTTTCATTTTAATTCTATCCTCCCCTCCTATGACCAAAATTTAGTTTGCTGCTTTTGTTTTAGTACCCACACCATTATGACGATGATATTACAATTATTCTTCTATAACTTCCCTTTTTTAATCCCTTACTTTTGTTCTTTCTATAAAACTGGACTCCAGTAGTAGGAGCTGGGTACACAGATTGTAAAATAGATTAAGAATTAGAATCATGATCAAAAAACCTGCCTTGGTAGATTGAAGATTATTATGATGAAATAGTGTTAGCATAATTAATTTTAAAATAAAGTCCACAACTACTTATCAAATGAAGATAAAAACATTCACTAAGAGTCTGGCATGCTGGAGAGTAAAAATACAGCATTATCCACTGAGAAAATAGCTTTATTCAGTTGGACAGCACTGCAACACTTCCCTCATGAGCCAATTTTCCATCTCAAAAACCTTCTGTACCGCTTGAGTCCCTTGAATTGCACGGCCATCCATCAGGACATTCACCGAGACTGGGATTTTTGAAGGAAGAGAACAACATTAGGAGCTAAAGTCCAACTGGACAAGATCTAATGATGCGTGTCTGGAGCCAGGCACCTTCCTTTGAATCTTATTCCACTACATTTTGTGTTTAACACTCTGAGAATCCAAACCCAGCAAAATGGAAAGGGATCTTCTGGGCTCCGATAACTAAAACTAAATTGACTGAGATTAGAGAATAAAAGTCCCTTGGGGCAGCAGGGAGGGCTGACGTTGAGCCTGTGTAGCCTCATACATCAGGCTTGTCCTTGTATCAAACACGTTTCGAAATCCGGTAGGAAAAATTCTTCAGATGTAGATGTTGACATTATTACCTCCTATTTTCACCAATTTTTCAAAAGCAGTTCTTCAAGTATTCATTTTGGATTAGTTATTCTCACTTGTGCAATTTATATAATATAAGACACTTAGAGGTTTCTAAGTCACAAATGACTTTGCAGTCAAAAGAAAACAATTTAATTATCTAAGATTAGTGTTAACTAAAGAAAACTTTACTGCACTACTGACAGTACTCAATCTTCAAAAAGTTTCAATATTAAAAAATTCTATGCAGCCATCATAAAGTAAAAATAAACTTTTCGGCGATAGCAGCCTCAGTTTGACCTTTACCTCTATTTAAAAGCAATAAAATCTAAGAAAAACACTTTAACACAAGTCTTCACAGCATTATAAAAGAGGGATTAATGAGAAGATGACAGACAGTCTATTCGGACATTAAGAAAAGCACTGATGGTGTTTCATTCTGAAAGTTAATTCCGACACCTTTACTCACACAGTGAACACAATTCAAGGACTATAACATAAAGGCAGTAATAAAGGGTGTAGTACTGAGTTGGATAGCAAGGAGATACCATATAGAGGATAGCGGAGACATTTGTCATAGAACCTAACAAATTTAGTAGCTAAATTAAGGAAAAATAGAGCAAAATGTCAGTGAATGTACCCAGATTATCCAGAACAGAGCCAAGTTCAGTTCTTCTCAGGGCACATTAAAAAATAGTAATAAAAAAAAAATTTAAAAAAAAAAAAACAAACCACAAAACTGAGAAGCCAGAGGTATTGGCAAAAAAAATACCAGATGAGATCCACCTGGATGAATTGGAAGCCAAAACATCTGTGAAAATACCTAGCAGGAAATAAAGGCATGGAAAGAAATAATTTTGGAAGGCAGAAAACATGGCAGGAAACCACAGGGACATTACTGGCTGGAAGCACCTTCCCGTCTTTCCTCCCCTCAAAAACTGCCAGTTGCCTTTGTACCAACATGACTGCTATGGAGCTGTACAGTGAACTACATTAGTGAACTGATCTGGGTTAAAAATAACCTTTTTTTGCTGTTCACTGATCTGGTTCACCATATGGCCGCTCAGATAGTTGTACCAGCACAGTTAAGGCAGCCCAGCAATAGGAACAGGCAGCAGAGGAGAAGCAAGAATTCCAAGAAAAACCCTTCACCCCAAAGGAAGAAGATACAAGATGCAGCCAAGAGAATTTGTACTGAGCAAAAAGGACAGAACAAACAGAAATTCCTCCCTGGTCTCCCCAGATGCCACAGCACGGTGGCGGTGCTCAGGAGAGAACATCTACCAGGGCTGCTTGCACCTCCTGAGCTTCCTCCTGCCAAAAGCTGGGCGATCCCTGACATTGTCCTGTCCAACTGGTGGAAGGATGACTTTGGCCAGCGTGAAGAGAAGAGAGGTTTTGGAAAACGAGGGTGAAAAAAGACTGGAAGCAGGACGGCAGCACACACACGTGGTTCACTAGCAACATCCTGGGCATGACGTTGAAAACTCAACATCAATATACACAACTCAACACCTCAAGGCGTGCAACAAGTGGCTAAAAATCAAGGCTTGTGTAAACAGAGTACTAAACATCACGTAGAGCCATTTTTTTGTGAAATAGAGATGTAAGAAAATCACAGAAGTCATTAAAAACTGACAAAGTTGGGCATCATCCTTCCTCCAGAATCATCCTCCTGTCTCGGCTTGCAAGGAAGACAAGTGATAAACGTCAGTGCTCAGCTGCTGAGTATCACCCCGGCCCACACCTCCCTTTCACATCATTTCTTCTATTATATTGTTAGAATTACTTTCCTGCTTGAAGGATGCCATACCAAGGCTAGAAGGGCAGAATGAGATTAGGAAAAGCAGCAAATCCCATGTGCATTTCTACTTACTCACCAGTTACTGTTAAAAAGTCTAATCCACTGGAAAACTGGAGGGGTTGCTTTTAGAGCTGAAGATTGATAAAAGGACAACTGCTACCGAAATATCAGCAGCGTTTTGCTGGCAGCTCAGCTCCCTGCTGCTTGTTGAGCTCTGGATTTCAGCACCGGAGAGGATTCAGGTGAAGAGCTGGGAGCCGACACAACGGCAAGATGGGTGGATTCAAGATATTTAAATCAGACACTCTAATCTGAACTCCCATCAGCAGATAAAAGAGATTTAAACAAACAGAGTGAGGTCTGTTTTGCTTTTAGATTTACATCGATTTTAAAAAGACTAATTCTTATAAGGCCAGTCTTTCAAACATGCTGGTTTACAGAGGAATGTTGCTATATACGACATCTGCTACATTTTGTAATCCAGAAAAATACATGCTGGAGACAAATGCACTCATTCTTGATTTTCACTTTACTATGCTTAGAATAAGAAATGGCTTTATGTTCCAGTCGAGTTTATAAATCTACTTCAATTTATACAGACTGTCTTTGAAGAGGGTTCTTAAATCTCCAAACTCTGTCAGAATAATTAGGCTCAATACATTGCCTAGCAGCAGAGTTTGGGGAGACAGGTATTATACCCACAATAGAGGATAGAGGACTAAATTAGAGACTACTTAAATAAGCCAGGGACACAGAAGTCCCCAGGACCAGACAGGACACATCCAAGGATGTGGCCAATATCAGTGCAAGGCCTTACGATATCAAATTTGAAGGATGATGGCAGTCACCCCCCAAATCCCTCTGGGGGATGACCAGCACCTCAATTTAGTAAGGTTTTCCACATGGTCTCCCACCATCACACCCTTTCCCCATGCTCTCCCACCATTATACCTTTGTAAACTACCCATTCCCTTCCCAGCTCCCCAGTGTGGCTACAAAGGGCATGAAAAAATTGCTGAAATCAGACTGAAAAGGTTGTCCACAGCTCAAAGTTCAGCTGGTGGCTGGTTGTGTGTGGCATCCCTCAGGGCTATCACCGCACCAATAACTTTTAACAGCTCAAGACCAATACTTTTTAACAGCTTTCTCAACAACGTCGTAGACAGGATAGAAAATATTTTTAGCAAGTTCACAAAGCATTATCAAATTAAGGGGAGTGGCTGATAAACTAGAGGAATCATTAACGCTTGGAGAGATCTTGTTACGCTGGAGGAATGGTCTAACGGGAAACTCTTGGAAGTTCAGCAAAGGCAAATGCAGAGTCCTGTGCCTGGGATGGAGTCATCCCACGCAAGAGCTCTGCAGGAAAGGACCTGGGCTGGCAGACAAGAAGTGGCCTGTGAGTCAGCGTGCCCTTGCAACAGGGACAACCAACCACATCTTGGGTTATACTGGTATGGAAAGTTATTATTGCGTCGGGTTTGGTGCTTCCGAAGCTTCATCGGAAATACTAGCTCTTGGACACCAGCAATACTGGGGTTCCCAATACAAGAGAGAGTCCAGTGGAGGGCCACCAAGATGGTCAGGTGGCCAGAGAACATGAGGAAAGGCTACAGGAGGTGGGTTTGTTCAGCTTAGAGGACGTAAAGTGTTGGGAGTCCTTCTTGATGCCTGCAAGTACCTACAGAGAAGATGGAGCCAAACTCTTGGAGGTGCATGGTGAGGAAACAGGGACAAGTGGCAGCAAGGAGAATTCCAGCTGCGTGAAAGGTAAAAACAAGCTCAATATTGGCAGTTAAGCAGCAGTGGAAGGAGTTCCCAGAGAAGAGGTGAAATCTCCATCCTTGGAAGTCTCCCCAACTCAAAGCCCTGAGCAACCTCACCTAATTTTTAAGCTAGTATCAAAAAACTAGCTCCTTGGTTTGGGGAAGAGGTTGGACCAGATACCCTCCAGAACACCTGTTCAAGCTAAGTTATTCTATGGTCCTATGAATGTAGATTTAAACTATCTTGTTTATTAAATTGGCAATAAAGCAGTAGATGGTGAAAAAAATAAGATTATTTCTTATCTGCACAATCCTCCAGGGTTTCAAAGTGAATATTTCATCCTCTAGCACATTAAACGCTGTTTACCAGCATTTCAAACATGCAACTTCTAAAGTGGAAAATCATCATCTATTAAATAAAAATATTAAGAGACCATTGCCAAGAGTTTATGAAAAACTGGAGGCCCTAATGTTAAAGGTTAACCTTTGATTTATCCTTGAAAAATGCTGCCATTCCAGCCAAGCCACCTAGATATCCTTACAACTGCTGTCCATCTATAGACTGATGCATTAAAATACCCCAAGTTGTTGAGATCTTAAAGGTCTGAGTGCAACTGGACAGAGACTCGGGTCCTCTGGAAGCTACTAAACATCACATAGTACGGACAAAAGTTAATGAGTGTTTGAATGATCTTCAGTGGCAACCTCACACAAAATATATTCTAATAAACCATGGGTCATGGATCCCTAAAACAAGAATAACTGGTGGAAAAAAAAAAACAAAACAAAACAAAAAACAACAAACAACCCAAACACCAAGAAAAAGGACTATAACTGTAGGTCCAACCAGAAAGTAAAAGGAAGCTTTTGGCCTTAGGAGTTATCCAGCCTTAGGAAGGGAGGCTGGGCACACCCTTGGCTCGGGAGCTGGTACACTAGATATTTCATTTGTTATCCCAAACCGTCAGCATCACATCTCTCTTCCACCTGAAACTTCAGCCAAGTCATTGTGCCTCAGGTCCTTATCTCAGCCAGGCACTGGGAAGGCTTTAGGAAGACACAGGAAGCATTTCTGTTAGATTTTTTCACAAAAAGCTTTAGGCTTAGTTAGATTTTTTTCACAAAAAGCTTTAGGCTTAGTTTTCACCTACCGTCACCTCCGACTGCATTCTTACTACTGTGGCCTTTCTGAGAGCAGGGGAACGAGACACCTTCAGTATCTTGCTGTTTGAATCATGAGCCATAAACCCCTGGTCTTTTTGAGAACATATTCTTTTTAGTAAAAGGGACTACGGCACAAATTTACTAAAAGAGTGCCCAAAACACTTACTATCATATCAGGCTTGGGTTTTAGAATCTGGTTTTCACTGATGCTTCTTTAACATGCCTGAAGGCTGTTGGATGAAGTCTCCCCGTGGAGGCTTGTCTCTTGGGAAAAAAGCAAGTATTTCCAGAAACAAAAGACAAGCTTTCCAAAATAAGACATTTATTAGTCAAGTGAAATACTGTATTTAGTGACGGTGAGATAAAACAATAGCACAAAACCTGCACACACTTCTCTCACCACTTCCAATGGTTTTATCCATCCTCTGTGCTGTAAAGCCAACTAAGGGCTTGTAGTCAAATTCCAAACCAAAATTACAGGTTAAGAAAAGACCTTGATCTCTTTATGATGTTTCACAGCTACACAAGGCAGAGGTGTGATCTTTTCTCCGTTGTCCTCATGACGAGAAAAACATGACAACAAAATCAATTTGCAGACTGTTGCACTGACAAAAAGCCTTCTTGCTGTAGTTATTTCCATTTGAAAAAAACAGCAAAGCCACATTGATGAAATCATTGTTTTACCAGCAAAAGCTCCATCCTGACCAAAGGA
The DNA here is from genome assembly GCF_003259725.1 of Athene cunicularia. Lineage (NCBI taxonomy): Eukaryota > Metazoa > Chordata > Aves > Strigiformes > Strigidae > Athene > Athene cunicularia. Next base: position 656,675 of record NW_020799091.1, on the reverse strand, counting down.
TTTTGCTAGCAATCAACTACACTCGATTCTGCTGCCCCCTATGCCTTGGGAAAAGGAATTTTTGTCAAAAAAGTGATTCACTTTTCAAAAGATTTTTTTTTTTAAATTATCCATAAAGTTTCCTAAAGTAATGACTGACTATCAGATTTTCCATCTTCCATTATACCATACATGTTGACGTATCTGAGCAGCATCCATGCACCGAGCTTAATCAAGCAATTAAGCTATTCCTACAGGTTAGGTAGGAATAAAAATAATTTTAAGGTAGGTAACTGCTTTTCCATAAGGGTGTTTCCAAAGTTCACCACAGTTTTTCAAGGACTTTAATTACTTCTCTTTTTGGTAACAAACCCACTTTTAAGTAAGCTTTAAAGCAATTAAAAATTAGTTAAATCAACATTTCTTTCACTAGGGAGAGCAGTCTCAATCTCTCCATCCTCTGGAAGTCATTAGCAATTTCTGTCACCATAGACTTAATTTTTCTTCACTTGATTCCCTTTGCCACACAGAGAGACACAGACATTACAGCAGCAATGCCAGTGAAAAAAGCTAACCCAAATTTAGAGCAACATCCACCAGTTCTTAAAAAGGTCTCCAGTTCACAGGGGACACCCCACCCCCCCCAAGTACTTCAGCTTCTTGAATACTGCAGATGGATAAAAAAATTCTTGATAATATTAGAGAAAAATAAAAAGCTTTCTTCTAGCCCTGTAACAGTTTTTGCAAAGGACTTTAATCATTTACTGTTCCACTACTGGCCAATCACAACAAAGACCATGCCTAAGAGCATTGCAATCCTTACCCCACACACTGTGTTCCTTGCAATCAGGTCAGGTCACTAAGCAGGGCTAGAAATTATCCGTTATTAATTATTTAGTAACTAGAGAGTGTGGAGTTTCCCCATTTTCTGTAACGCCGTTTCCTAAGTTTCTAGTGTGTCATTGTGCTCTTGAACTTCCCCATCAACTCTAATAAACACATGGACTCATTCCAAATTATTCCAGGTTGCTCTCAGCAGCTCTGCCATGCCAACATCTCCACTCCAGTTGTCCTCCTCTGTCTCACCCTTGACTCCCTCTCTACCCTACACCTTCCACCTCTGGTTTTTGCCATGCTGACTCCTACTTTAAAGACTATTTTTCCATGCACACACAAAAAAAAACCCCAGACTTTCCTCCAAACAATTCCTAAAAACTTATCTTTAACCCGTTCTCTTTTACATATACCCAGTGTTTCCACTCTCACATCTTCTCCTCACCATATCACCTTCTGCCATTTAAAATGCAACGTCCCTAGCAAAGGGTCATGTCAGATTCTGTGCAAAATGCATACCAAAATCAAGCAACATGTGATGGATTTTTTTTTTTCCTCTTCATTGACTACAGTGAGAAATATTCCAAAGCAATAGCATGCAATGGCCAGCACCAAAGCTTATCATCTTCTGCTCAAGCGTCCTTGATGTACCCTCTCACAGAGAAGCTACAATTCATCTTCAAACAGCCCTGAAAATGTGCCTGGAGAACATATTCTGAGCCAAACCTATTACCCTGCCCATAGCTATCTAATTAATGTAACTGCATAGCCTCATCTTCACAGTATCTGACCACAAAAAAAAAAAAAAGAAAACCTGAAGTATTTTTCTTCATAACATTTCTGCAAGAGAGAACAGTAGCAGTGCCCCTCTCGTAGAGATAAGAAATAAAGCATATTACATATACTACAGTCTAATCCCTCAAAAATATTTAGGAGCTCAACTCCCACTGAACCAATGAAGTTAAATTCCTAAATTCCTCTGCAGATCTCAGCAACGGAGAGGTACAGTATTCTCCTTGAGCTGGGTATTTCCCATGGAATTTTTATCGTGTCTTCTGGAGAACCTCCAAATGTGCCAAAGCCTCCAAACATGCCACAACCTCCAAACCTTTGCTTCCAAAATGTCTTTGTTCCTGCCGTTACCACGGCAGTTTCAGTTGATGCTGTTTGGTAGGGGTGAACGGTTCAGCCATTTTATGCTTTCAGCAATCATAACATAGCTCCATTTTATATCACGCGCTGCAGTGAGAGTTTTGCCCTTAGTTTGGCAGCTTTTTTTATACCGTGTAATAACAATTAACTTCCTTTGGCATAATTTATGTGAATCATTGATTTAATACAGATAGCTAAAAGAAAAAAGAAGATGACCTATTAAGTCATCTAAATGACCCTACCATCACCGCTGGATTGTTCCTGGCAGCACATTTTCCGTGCTTGTTTTAAATGTGCTTGCCACAGCATAAGTAGAAAAATTGTCTGCAAAGCAGAGACATGTTTCACTAACATATGCTTTAAGTCAACACGGTGTTGGAAATCTTCAATTTATGACTAAATGTTGCACTGCACTTTTATTCCTCCAAATAGACTTTAACGTTTCTTGAGGGAGTGAAAAAGGGCTATTTGTACTTCACTGTGCAGCAAAAACATGTAGCAAATACTTCCCTGATGATTTTCAAGTTGAATTGAAGGCTTGCGTGTCCAACAAACTAGGACTTGGAATACCCTGGCACCCATCTCTAAGAAGATATGGATGCACTGCAAGAGGATGACCAGTTCTAGAAGTACAAAGAATACTGGCATGCAACATATTTTCAGGATGGGTTTTGGTGGGGTTTTTGGGTGGAGGGTTTTTTGATCTTTATAAGTAAAGAAGGTGAGACTTGCTTCGTGGAATTCCAAGAGGCAAGGCAAGAACAGCACTGGAACTATTCCTGGCAGACGTGCTATCTAAACTAAATCTTTATATATGGGGATTCCCACGTTTCCTCAGGCAATAGTTCAGAGTTTGGGGTTGCTTTTCCTCCCCCTAAATATATATATATAATATATTATATATATAACCTAAATCCAACTTGTGTCTGTTGCCTCTTATCTACACACCTCTGAGAAGCATGCACTGTCTTCCCTGTAACCTCCCCTTTGGGTAGATGAAGATAATGATAGTAATAAGGTTCCCCCTGCATCTTCTCTCAGTTGAGCAGACCCAGCTCATCACCTCTTCTAACACCATGCACTCCAGCTCACAGCCATTTCAGAGGCTTCTCCAGCATTTCAGTGCCCTTCTTGTGCCAGGCTGCCTCTTGCATGGGATTATTCCATCCCAGGTGAAGGACACTTCAGCTGAGCTTCATGGGTTAAAGTTCCTTCTGAATGGAAAGCCCTGTCTACAATCACAACAAGCATTAGTCCTGATTCAGCTCCATCCATTAATTTACAAAAGGTGCATCCTATCCTATCCTATCCTATCTACCAAGCTGTTGAGAAAGACGTCAAAAAGTGTTGATCCCACTATTAATCCTCAAAGAGGCCACACATCTGGTTACATCAAACCGCTGACCTTTGCAACCAGTTCTCCACCCATCTCATAGTTCATACGGCTACAAGGATGTAGAAAGCCTTGCTAAACTTAAGTAAACGGCATCCACTGTGCTCATATCATCCACAGAGCCAGTCATCCCCCTACCAGAGGCAATCAAGGAACTATCACGAGCACTGTGGCAGTAAGAGAAGTGTTTGCAACAAGCGCCTGTGCACAAATGCAAATTAAATACGCTCCGTGCTTTATTGAAGTTAGCAGTGCTGGCACAGCATTACTGTTTTGCTTTTGCTGGCACGGCTTCAAAAGCTGCAACCTGAGGGGAGAGAGAGAGAGATTTGTCGAAGAAGTGATAAAACAAAGCTAAGCAAAATCATTTCAGAGTCCACTTTAAGAGCCCCCCTATGTGTGCTTCCTTGACCTACTAAAAGCCTACTGCAATTAAAAGCCAACCATACCAATGTACAAGTCCCTCCCATAGAAGCCATTACATTCTAAACAGTACATAAGAAGTGAAAAATAAAGATCAGCGTTCCGGGAGGGGAAAAAAAAAAAATGCCATGAACTTGCTAAAATTCAAAGTCCTTAATTCCACTTTATATCTCACAACACATGCTCCAAGCAGACTTAATGTCCCTTCAATCCAGAGGGAAAGGCTTTTTGGCTTCCACGTTTTCTATCAACCTTTGCTGTTCTGGCATCATAGCATCTTCCACAGTTTGTCTTTGGGTTTAATTCAGACAAGCACAAAGTACATCTTACTGTGGCACACCGAGAAAAAAATAAAGGGGGAGAAAGTCATGCACGAAACTGCCACTGTTGGTCCACCAAAGATGATTCCTGAAAAAAACCCACAAGTTAAACCTCACTTCATCCACAAGTCACCAGAAGACTGCATCCAGTGCACTGAGATGTTTTTCAATGCCTCAACAGCTGGGAAAGGAGACAAAAAGTGGTGCTTCTTAACACAGACGAATATAGACAGTTGAGTGAGAGCAACCGGTTGGATGGAGACAGAAAGGAAGCATAGGATAAGTAAAAACAGGAAAACAGAAGCCATACAGATCATGCATTTGCCTGTTAAAGCAAAAAAAGGCCTCCTGAAAAGTATATTAAAAAAAAATCAGAAGCCAGAAAAATATTAACGTCATTGTTTCATGAAAAATGACAAATGAGGCACAGCTCTTTACAGATGTCAAGCACTCTCTATTTTTAAGCTATAAAGGAACAATGAGATTTTTTTAATTAATTTTTATGTGTTTCTCAGATCAACGTGAAGAACGTATAAAAAAACCCAGTCCCGTCTGCATTGGGTGGTGGTGTATAAACACACACACATCCACACATATGTAAAATAACATTCCTGCATAATACAGCTGGTATCATCTTCAGGCAACAATTCAGAGAGGGGCCCCATGGCCAAGTGAAAATACTGGAACAAACCATTGGTGACAGTCTCCATCTGCACTGAACTCTTCACACAGCAGCTCTATGGCAAACATTGCTGGATCAAAAAAGGGCATCACCTTATAAAAATTTAAATTGGCTTACTGACTGCATAGGGAAGATAAATCGGAAGCTATTCTGAGATCCTGAAACTCAGAGCCTCCTGACTTTGTGAGGTCCAAGTGGTACTCACAAAGAGATTGTTCGCTCCTCGGGTAGTGGAAGGAAAATGATCCCGTGGAATAACACTGGATTTAACGTGGCAAAAGGTCTGCTTGTGGCTCAGGTCTCAAAGTAGCACAACTTTGGAACAGCAACTGATTTTCCTTCTTTCTCTGCAACAGCAGCATCTCGTGCTCTTAAAAGCTTTGGTGCCTTGAGCTTCAGGCAGCTTCTACCTGCCAGAGAGTGCCTGTGATCTGAAGTTGCCACAGCATCCCAGGCTGAGCCTTCGGCTCCTTCTTGATGCAAGGACAGAAAAGGAAGAGACCAGGTAAATGCAACAGCATCACAAGCAGCATTCGTGACAGCGAGTGTCATGAAAGAGAGGGAGCCAGATTCCACAACTTACATTTACCACTTTTTTTTTTTTTTGGATCCTTTTTCCATAGCTAACACAAGGACACCAGTCTGTCTTCAGCTCAGCTCTAACCATGGGCCATGTTTCTTGTTCCTACTAATTCAAGCTGAGCCAATTCTACCAATTCAAGACTTCAAAAGCTCAAGGCAACCGTTCTCCTACTTAGACAGGATAAACAGTCTTCAGAGTCAGGAAATACCATGCTCCCTTTCACCATATAAAGGCTTCCAGGTAAAGATCGGTGATTCCGCAGGACCACGGGAAGAGCACACGATGAAAAACTAGAAAACTGGGTAAGAACAAGTGGGATGTTAGGAGGACATGAAAATCCTCACTGGAATTTTCCTAGCCTGGGGAGCCATATTAAGGTAGGATGCCTATAATGAGACCTGGGATAGCTGAATTACCATCAAATGATGAGTTATTTGGAATAAACCACCACGAAGCAACACAATCAATATCAATCTATTTTTATGGCCAGTGACAATGTAGTCCCTGTACCACTCTGGCAAACCTACAAATCTTTAGATATGGAGAGAACAGAATATAGAAAGAAGAAAAATGTTAGTGGCTTGGGACTACAAATCCTAGGTAACACTGAATATGTGCAGCAAGGCCATAAGAAACTGGACACAATGCAGTCCTGCACTGGATAATGGGAAGAAGATATTAATGGCTCCAAAATTTTGACTGCAAGCCCAGAGCAGCACGAACAAAGAGCAAAAAGTGTCCCTGCATGTTGGTGATTCGTCAGCGTCACCATCTGCCTACCTGCTCGTCGTCTCAGCAGTGCTTCTGTTGGACATCCAACACACACCATTGCCCAACCATGCACAAACACCTCACACAGCTGCATGTCAGCATCCACCCGTTGCCTTCCTTGGCATCCTCAGATCATTAACACCACCCGACTGACAGCTCCCTGCATGTCAAATTCTGGTATATGTTATCAAATTGCTTTCATTTTATCATTAATATGACTATCGATGTGTGTCCTGCTGCATATTTTTATTTCTTTCCAGAAGAAAACAAGAAGCAAAAGGTCACAGTTCATTATGGTCACTAACCTGTTTACACAGTTGGTGACCCTGAGAGAAGGAAAGAGTTGGTCTCTTGAATATAAATCATTGCCCTTGCCATGATCATGACCAATTAGCTCTAGAAAGTGTCTGAACTATAAATTTTAACACTGAAAAAAAACCCAATCCCTAAAAACCTCTCTACTCAGCTACAATAAGGAAGAAGACAGAGAGGAAAAACTTGTATGAGTAATCGGAGAGATGTTTAGCGCTACAGATAATGCATCAAAATTTATCCTCCAACCTTTTACAGAACCCAAAAATGAGTAATTATGTGCCAGGAGATATCATCTATTCCACAAATCAAGCCATTGAAACTACGGACTAAAAATGTTTTTTAAAAAAGTCGATTTATTAGAGATTACTGTGCAGACAGACATACGAGTGCTCTTGTGTACTTGCTGCATTAACAACCTCTCAAAAGCCACAGGAAAAGAAAAATCAATACTGTGTATTTTTTTCTCACATCAGTTTATCTACTATTGAAAAAAATAACTATCTTCTGCGTATATTATGCATACTATATCCAAGGTTTCCTTCGAGCAGGGAAAATAAAAGAAGCTTTTGCTGGTTTTAACCAACTAAACCCTGCCTTGCTGAACTCAGATTTTGCTTTTGATAAAACCCGAAATAGAACTTCAAAAAACCAGAGCAGTCTCAGGCAACTTGGCACTGGTACACAGAGCCTTTTGTTACTGATCCTGTGGTACGGGTGCAAATCTGGAGCCCATTACCAGTGAACTGTCCACTAAATATTTCATGGTTCTGGATTTCAGACATAGCCCAGGACAGGCTCTATCACTGGAGATTGTACAAACTGGCATGACAGTTGCTAAATAAAGTATCATGCAGAGTAGCCTCTCCAAAGCACTCACAGATTCCCCACCAGGAGCAAGAACAACAAAAAAAAAGCATTACCAAAAGTACATTTTTTTTCTCTCCAACTATAAAACACAGGATTTCACTGTATAGTCTTTCAGACTAGTACTTTCACAGGAATCAAAATAAATCCCACAATGGCATTCCCTGTTGAGCAGGCTAATCTTGCTTCCCTCATTTTCTTTTTCCAGGTCACCAGTTCACTCCTCTCTGCCAGGAGCTTTCTACAGACTGCGGGAGGGCATCTTAAAGAACTCTTTGCAGTAGTAGCATTTTACCATCCCATTACAAAAGTCTTAAGAGGCCCTTCAAACATTTCTGCACTTGGGATCTGCCAGATCCCAAAAAGGGGCAAATTCCTCTCCAAAACTAGTGCCAGAGCTCTTATTCTCCAGAACAGTTATGATTTCCTAAGACACAGCCTTGCTGCTTTCCCACAGCCAGTGGAACCAGGAACGTGCGTCCACAAAGCCTGCCTGGGGGTGGAAGCAGCAGAACACAGAATCATCAAATCACAGACTGGTTTGGGTTGGAAGGGACCTTAACGATCATCCAGTCCCACCCCCCCTGCCCCGGGCAGGGCCACCTTCCACCAGCCCAGGTTGCCCAAAGCCCCGTCCAACCTGGCCTTGAACCCTTCCAGGGAGGGGGCAGCCACAGCTTCTCTGGGCAGCCTGTGCCAGGGCCTCACCCCCTCACAGGGAACAATTTCTGCCTTAGATCTCATCTAAATCTCCCCTCTGTCAGTTTAAACCTGTTCCCCCTCGTCCTATCCCTCCCCCTGTTCCCGCAGCCCCTTTCAGCCCTGGGGGGCTGCTCTAAGGTCTCCCCGGAGCCTTCTCTTCTCCAGCTGAACCCCCCAACTCTCTCAGCCTGTCCTCACAGGGGGGCTCCAGCCCCCCAGCATCTCCGTGGCTCCTCTGGCCCCGCTGGAGCAGGTCCGTGTCCTTCTGCTGTTGGTGCGCCCGAGCTGGACCCAGCCCTGCAGGGGGGTCTCCCAGAGCGGAGCAGAGGGGGAGAATCCCCCCCTGGCCCTGCTGCCCCCCCTGCTCTGGGTGCAGCCCAGCACACGGGGCCTTTCTGGGCTGCCAGCGCACGGTGCTGGCTCACAGGCAGTTTGCACCCCCAGCCCCCCAAGTCCTTCTCCTTGGGGCTGCTCTCCAGCCCCTCCTGGCCCAGCCTGGATTTGTGCCTGGGATTGCCCCGACCCCTGGGCAGGACCTTGCCCTCGGCCTTGTTGCCCTCGCTGAGGTTCAGAGGGTCCCCCCTCTCCAGCCTGCCCAGGTCCCTCGGGATGGATCCTTTCCCTCCAGCATGTCACCGCCCCACACAGCTCGGGGTCAGGGGGAACGGGCTGAGGGTGGGCTCGGCCCCACTGTCCATGTCCCCAACAAAGATATTAAACGAAGATGTAAACACGATCTTCACCACACTTTAGTAGACATTGGTAGCCTGGATGGTGTGGAACAAGGGGGCTCTGGAACAGGAACTGGCCACCAGTCACCGGTGGTGACCCTCAGGGTTCAACGCTAGGGCCAGTTCTGTTCAACATATTAATCAACAGCCTGGGTACAGGAGTCAAATGCACCAAGTTTGCTGAAGATACCAAACTGGGAGGTGCTGTTGACTCTCTTGAGGGACGGGAGGCCTTGCAGAGGGATCTAGATAGATTGGAGCTTTGGGCTATGATTAATAGGATGAAATTTAACAAGTCTAAATGCTGGAGAGTAACACTGGGCATAACTATAAATTGGGAGCGGAGTGGTGGGAGAGCAGCCCTGCAGAAAGGATCTGGGGGTGCTGGTTGACAGCAGGCTCAAGAGGAGTCAGCAATGAGGGCAAACCACATCCTGAGGTGCATCAAACACAGAGAACCAGCCTGTTAAGAGAGGATTATCCTGCTGTATACAGTGTTGGTGCAGCCTCACCTCGAATACTGGGAGCAGTTTTGAGCCCCACAATTTAAGAAGGAGCTGAAGGTCCTTGAATGCATCCAGAGAAGGGCAACAAAGCTGGTGACAGGGCTGGAAGGCATGTACTGTGAGAGTGGCTGAGGACTTTGGGCTTGTCTCGTTTGGAGAAAAGCTGAGGGGCGATTTCATTGCTCTCAGCAGCTTCCTGAGGAGGGGATGTGAAGAGTGAGGTCCTGATCTCTTCTTCCTGCGATCCAGGGATACAAGACATGGGAACGGTTCAAGGCTGCACCAGGGGAGGTTTAGACTGGACATTAAGAAACATTTCTTTACCGAGAGGGTGGTCAGATGCTGGAACAGGCTTCCCAGACAGAGCGTCGATGCCCCAGGCCTGTCAGGGTTTAAGAGACATTTAGACAATGCCCGTAAGAACATGCTTTAACTTGGTCAGCCCTGAATTGGCCAGGCAGTTGGACTAGATGATGGTTGCAGGTCCCTTCCAACTGAAATAGCCTATCTTATTCTATCCTAAAGCATCAGAGAAAATGTGAAGACTCAAGCTGAAAAGCTCTGCTGGACTTCAACTTCTCTTCTTTGCTCAACCACCGTGGCTGACATCAAGGTGCTGTCTGATACTCCTCTCCCAGTGACACTTGCTCGCTCACTTGGATCATGCTCAACTTGCACAGACAGCAGGACTAATCCTGCCCAAAAAGCCAGGCTCATTAAGTCAAAGAGGCTTTGTGTGATGAGAGGAATGACTCATGCCACAAACAGGATTCCCCCATCGCCACCTCGCTGGGCTTCACTTTCACGACTGCTTTAAGCTGATCTAAGCTCCAAATAACATGGCCAAAACCATTTCCTAAGTAGTAGTGATCCACAAGTATGCATGCCCAAGGAGTGGTGGGAATAGAGCAGGAAAAGTCATTTCTTTCTGGGGAGAGCCTACCTAGTGACACAAGACAGGCCGCTCTTTGAGCCAAGGAACTACTGCAACATGGTTTTCCCATCATTTTTATTCTCTACCCTGATAGTTGTATCACATCTTGCCTACCAGCAAGGCACCCAGTTCTCCACCTCTCTTGCTCCCTGCTTTGCAAGACGCCCTCTCCCTCCCATGTCCCACCAGGCAGTCACAAAGAGATCACCACAGAGCTCCAAAGTCTGCCCTTCCCCAAATGTCACCAGCCACCAAATACCAAAACCTGGAGCAAAACCTATTTTTAACTCAAAATTTGGTTGAAGTTGACCCGTGAGCTCAAAATCTGTGAGGAAGCAGCAGACTAACAGATGGCACTACTGCATAAGCCTCATTTCTTTAGGAAGCCGGGCTAAAAATGGAACCAGCGATCACCACCATCATCTATGTTTAGACCCAATATTCTAAACAATTCCTTCCTTTGCAGTTCTTTTTTTCTTCCCCCCTGAAACTATCTTTGGCAGAAGAATTAAACAGCTGCCACCGAGAGTAGGAATTGAGTTAAAGGATGAAGAAATGCACCGCTGGTAGCAAAGGAGACACACCAGCTGGATGCCTTCCAGGTCACTGCAGCCCGTCAGTCTCCCGAAGAGGACAACCCAGCAGATCTTAGCAGCACACAGTTTGCTTTCTTTTTTTTTTTTTTTTTTTGCAAAAAATGATAACTTCTCTATAGGTAATCATTTCACTACGCAATTCATTTTTAAAAAGGTTTGCCAATCAGATTATTATGTTCAAGCTAGAGAAAAAAAACATACAGAAAGACTTTTCCTGGGGAAAGCATTCCACTTGAGATTTTACTTGTCTTCCTGTGCCAAATTGGCAGGAGAACTGTATAATTACAGTGCATTTGCAAACAAAATTAATTTACTGCAAGTCGGTACATGGTCACCCTTACATACATGTATTTTATGGAGAGCGGAAGGAAAGGATGTCCTAGTTTTATTCCACCCCACAGTTAAACTCTCCAAAAAAGGCGTATTTTTAAATCATTCTGTGTTGCCATGGACCATAGTTCCCTCTTCCATTTTGAAAGACAGACAAACTTCACAACACAAGAGCCACAGAGAGCAGGGGCCACATCCCTCAGGTCTGTGCTCCCACGGGGGGACCGGGATGCCCCGGATTGGCATCAGGACATGATACGCAGATATGGAGGTAGAGGAAGAGCTATTATGTGTGTCATTGAGCATAAAACATTTTCTGACATGTCTGACCAGGAGACCCAAGCTCAAGACATATCATTTTTTAGACTAAAATATAATCAACTACACGTATCATAAAAATCGATTATCCAGAAAAGCCACGCTGTTGTATATTAAAGGTTTATTTCCCTTCATTATACCAGCATAGCAGTTCCATTGATACACAACCAGCTTCCAAGAATGCTGTGTTGCTTTCACAATGTTCATTCTGTGTATCCTAATTTTCAGTTGTTTTCCCTGTCACATTCAATACATCTCCTGTTCATAAATTATAGATTTGCTTGATTTTCCTAACATTACCCAAGAGTACAGTAATGCAGGAACTCAGCAGAGGCTGGAGAGGTCCAAATATGGGATGCTGAGATTTTTTTAAGATGTTAAGCTCACAGTACAGGACTTTTTTAAGATGCTACCACCTAATTCCCTCCAGACTGAGCTGGCCGCCTTCCTTTCCCTTATTCTCCTTCCAAAATTCAACCCTTAACAATTTACAGTTGAGGTGCTGAAGAGATGAAGACGACCGACGTGTGTGGTCCCCGGACCTGCTGGCGCAGGATCACACCTCACAGCGTATGTTCCAAAATTGTCCCAAACAATTTTACAACATCAAACCAGATTCCCTACTCCCCAGCAACACAAGACACATCCCTATTCGCTCAAGAGTCACAACCCAGATTTTTTTTTTTTTTTTTTTTTTTTTGGAAACAAGACAAGATCTGTCATTTCACCAGCACCTCCGCACGACCATAACACTGTGATAATTGAAGAAATTACTGGCTCAGTGACTTTTTAGCTGGCAGATAAGCAGATACACTTCTCATACATGAATCCCTTCCAAACTCTCGTATTAATTTTAGTATTATTTTGGACACAGTAATGCTATGGATACAACTGTAATTCTGAGCGAACAACATCAAAACCATTCCATTTCTTTCTTCACACATGTGAGAAGCTTGTTAGCTGTGCAGCAATTAAAACACACGTGTGGAGTTAAACATGTCTGAGATAAAGCCACGCAGCACAAGCTTCAGAGCTGCCATGCTTATGAGCTTCTATCCAATTATTCGTGTTCTGTTCCCATCGCTAAGAGGCTTTCTTTGTATTGTTTTGGGGGTTTTTAAGTCATCTTAGATATACTTCCCTGGTAGCTCTCTTGGGGGGTGGGGGGAAACCTATCTTTAAGAGGATTTTAAATTATTTTAATCTGAAGAGCGCTATAAACATTTCCCACTATACAGGAAGAACAATCTGTTGTTGTTCATACATTAATCCTGGCAAGCACTTGAAGGGCAGAAACACAATGGGGTGAAATTGTTACAGACAGCCTCAGGGTTATTCCAATACTTGAACAACTAGAATAACGGGGTGGAATTAAAAGCATAGGACAAAGTGTAGGAAACATGTCTCGTGATAAGATCGCAGTGCTCAAAAAGAGGAACATAAAACTACTGAAGAGAAGACAGTTGTAGAAATTAAAAATGAGCCTTGTAGAAGGGTAAGAAGTATTTGCTAGCCCAGACAGAAAACCATCCATCCTTTTCCACTCACAAAAAATAATCATCAGCAGGCAAATTATCTTTCTTCCATTTGGACAAGCAAAATTTCACAAGGTTACTGTAGAGAACAACCCAGAACTGGCAAGATGGAAGAAGCGAGATAATCTAATAGGCCTTTTCTATCTAACTTTTATGATTCTTATGAGAAATGACCTGAATAAGTGAAGTTATTTGCCCTTGTCCTCTTTGTTCATATTGAATTTAGTCATAAGGGAAATCCTGCCAAGGGTAGTATGTTTTACTCAATTTACTAGCCTTTATGATTGCTCTATAAAATATTAGATACATGATAGAAAAGGTTATGGGTTGGGGGTGTTTTGGTTTGGGTTTTTATTTTTGCAACTGAAAAAGAAGAAACACCTTGAGCAGTTGCTAGCCAAAAAAAATTAAGACAACAGCAACTGATGAAATTTTCTATAGAGAATGTTCAGCTGTTAGTCCGTGTTCAGAGGATTATATTAAATCCAAATGCAGCATAGGGGTTTTTTAAAAAAAAATAAATAGCAATTGGGTATTGAACAAACAGCCTCTTAAAACATTTCAGTTCCAAGTAGGTCACAAGTAACACTGCAGTCAGAAGCTCCATCTATCTGGTGCACAGACTTCATAACTGCAAGAAGCTGAGGCTTTTCTTTGAAGGCGCAATATTTTATTAACCTGCTACTTCTGGACTCTCGCTGTTAATCATAGAGTGCTGCTGTTATTACAGCAAAATGCACGAAATAAGAACCTGCTCTTTCAGGGTTCGCATTTGTTGTAGCTGACGGATACCACACCTATCCCTGCATCGTGCTCGAAGTCTCCTTTGCAAACTTCTTCCATGAAATACATCTCTAGTCCCAACATCTGTGCAGACAAAACTCGGGTCACACACAGTGCAGACTGTGAACCATAAATAACAGGCAGAGAATTATGGTAAAACCCAGGTGCAGCCGGTCACGAGCATCACTGATCAATTCTTTTGGACTCGGACACACACTGAAGTTGTATTTCTAAAGCTATAAAAGCGAACCATAATTATGCAGGATCTGTTAAGTCCTGGGAACGCATTCCCTGCACACCCCATGTGCAAGCGGGGCCGTAAGATTCCAGTAAGAGGTTTTGACATTTCTCTCTTACTATTCAATCCCTACCCCAAAACAAGGGGCTGGGAACTAGCAGCTGCACACTATTGTAATTAGCGGTGTCAAAAATGCCAAGCAAATGAGTAACACATGTCTGTGAAGCAGACCCTTTTCCTGGGCTGACCTCTGAGGCTGAATGGCTGCCCCTTTCCTGACAAAAGGATTGCAAAAAGAAAAACATCCCAACTACCGCTACGTAATCGCGCGGGTAAGACACTGCGTCCCTTTTGGCATAATGGATGTAACATCGTGTGCTCAGGGTAAGATCGGATCCGACTGCGGTAAGCACAGCTCAGCTCCTTAAATACTCCCATTTCTCAGAAGTTTCCTTAAAAGCTGAATGGACTCCCATGGAGCTGGTCTCCATTTCCTCAGAGGCTTTTTTTTTTTTTTTTTTTTTTTTTTGCTAAATCACTGCTGTATTAGTAACCCCCCATGGATTTGTTACGGCTGTTCTTGGAATGAATTCTGGGAGACAAAGTCAAAGCAGAAGCCTTGACTCACCTACAGGTTTCTGGAGGTTGGATTTTGGTTGTCACGGAGAAGATGGACATGCTCCTCTCCAGCTGTGTCAGACATTAGCATCAAAAGGCCTAAAAATTATACATGTTATTTCTTAACCTCCTTCACAAACTCCTCCTGACCCTTTACTTTGGACTAAATCATGCACATTTACAAAAACTAATTGTCTAAGACGCATTCCAATTACAAGTCTAATTAGACTTTTCTAACCATTGCCTGACCGACTCGGTCTGAAATCTAACCATGCTTTTTCTTTTATTCCATATTAAATTGGGCTGAAAGGCTTTCTGGAGTTCTGTAATGTTCAGAAGCAGATAAAATGTAAGCATCTGAAGACTCAGCAGATAAAAGGCTGAACCAACACAGAAGAGCTTTCCAAGCCTACATCAGAAGGACCCGTCAAGTATTAATGAATCAGACTCTGCTACCCTCCCTAGGAGGATGCAGGAGGGAGAAGGCTGAAAGCACGTACCTCTCTGCCCTCTCCTCTTCATCCTTCTACATCTTTGCTTCCTCTCTTTGGGCATGAAATCTGGCTTGGTGGAAAACACCAGCAGCTGTCTGCCTTCTCCCTGGAAAGAAGGGCCCCCACAAGGCTCCCTACTTGCCTCGGAACCGCTCTCGTTTCCTCCCCTTCTTTCCCAACCCTTCTGCAGTTGTCAGCTTCAGACCTTATCCTGCTTCCCACCCACTATTTATCGAGCATCAGGCTCTGCCCTGTCACTCCACCCTAGGCAGTGCAAGCCAAAGCTCCTTTCCTGCAGTTCTCCTGCCAGAAAGACAGCTCCTGCAAAAATCTCCACTTGTTTCAAACCTGCCAGAAGTAGTTTTCTCTTCTTTTCTGGGCCTTCCTTAAAAAGGAGAGGCAGAGCAATTAAACGCTGTGAACGTTTGTTAGGAATAATGATGGGCTCACCATTGTTTTGTGTCTTCACTCGAATATTAAGTGTTGCCAAAAGACCAAAAAAAAAGCTCTCTTCCAAGCTTTGAGAGGGTTTTTCATCCAACCAGATGATTATGTCAATCCCTCCTGATCTTGGAACCTGTAAATCCATTTTACATTTCTTCCTTTATTGAAGACTCTGAACATGTCTATAAAAATCTTGCAGCTACATATTAAGGCAATAATTACAATCAGAGATACGTGTCTAAATGAGTTTAAAACAATCTGGACCACTGTGCTTAAAGGACAGCAATCCATAGCTCAACATCCAATTGGCAGCCAGTAGCAAGAAAACTGGGGCTGATACTTGGGCTAGCCTTGTCCAAAAATCTTCATTAATTATTTGAATAACACCACAGGTGTCATTCTCGTGAGGAGGAATGTGGCTAGCAGGTCAAGAGAAGTCTTTATTGCCCCCAGCGTGGCACTGGTGAGGCAGCACCAGGCAGGTGGTGGACACCCTTGTCCAAGAACATTAAACCAACGAAAACCCAGCAGAGAGCTCCCAAGATGATCAGGATATACAGCACAGGACTAAGGAGAACAAGCTGAGGAAGCTGGACTTGTTTCATCTGGCCAAGAGGAGGCTAAGGACAATCCAACTGCAGCCTGCAGCTACCTAACAGACAGCCACGAAGAGCAACAGTGTTGTGGGGTGACCTCTGTGACAGCCTCTTCTCAGGCACCCCAGAGCATCGTGCCTGACATGCTCAGGATCAGTCCGATTATCAGATGAAGTCCAGGAAGAAAGGAATCCCCTTCCCTCCTCCTCTGCTGCACGAACTGCACTCAAGTGAACCCTGAGCCATGCCCCATCAAAGCAGACTTGGCAATTAATATCCTCTTCCCTCCCATCGTTTACTTGTGACACAGCCTAGCTCGTAAGGACTGAAAGCGTGTATTTAGTTTACTGCTCAGAATTTGCACTGTCTAATTTACTCATAATTAGCACAGACGATCTAATATTCCTTTCTGACCTTAATTTCCACAAAACCCATTAAATTAATTCTTCTTTTGGACGTGTACACAGACTACAAAAGCTCAAGTCATTACAATTCCTATCCGGTACCGTGCTGGTGTAAATGAGAGAATCAGACTCTTAAATTCCTGAAGAACTTGTAAGCAGCGTTGCATTAATGGACCTGCTGGAACAACCACATCTCTGTGAAGGAGAATGTCAACCACTTGTACGGCAGCCTTTGAAGTGCCTCTCCACAGAGGAAACAAGCCATCAGCCTAGACAAATTCACCGGCTGGGTTTTGATGGTTAGATGGATCACATGACAAACAGATCTGTACGCTGCATTTCAAACAGATGCTGAAATTGTTTTCTGCTCCACAGCTTATACTCCGAGGAATCGCTGGTGTCAATAAAGTGGAACAGCACCTGACTATTTTGCCTTCCGAAGTTGCTGTTATTGCTGCTGCGTGAGAAAAATATTCACTTTCTGACAAAGCACGGGGCTTTTATGCAGCCTTGTATTGTTGACCTCAGTCCTACCGCTGCCCTGCTCAGCTCTCCGCTCGCACAGCCTGCTATAAAAACCCGAAAGCAGGTACGTACCTACTTGGGGATGCAAAATATTTACTGCAAAATCCAAGTGCAAAGAGAGCACTTACACATCTGAGGAGAAAAAGAAAAAAGGAAGCATCTTGCATTTGAGTGAGCGCGATGTTTATCTTCTGCACCAAACAAGCTGAGGCAGGTTCACACTTCTATGTACCCTTTAGTTTTCTAAACCAGTCCAAAAGCATTGAAGACATCATCTGCCTGATGAGGAGGGAGAAAAGGCTTATTCTACAGGACCTGAGGACCCCAAATAGTTGCATGTGTTTACCAGGTCCTGGTTCTGCTGACCTACAGGATGTTCCTACACAAGCCCCAGGCCAGCACTCCTCACCGGCAGTGATCATCTCCCACCTGGATGCACTGTGCAGTTATGGTGGATGACGTAGCGAGCATGGGGATGTCAACGGGCTGAACCACTGAACAGGCAGAGGATGGAGCCAAGATCTTTTCTTGCCAGTGGGAATGAGGCAGTGCAGAAAAGGGACAGGACCACACAAATAGCAGAAACAAGTGGCCAGCAGGGACAGGGAAGGGATCTGAGCCCTGGGATGGGCACTGGGGAGGCCGCCCCTCGATTCCTGGGTTCAGTTTTGGGCCCCTCACCCCAAAAAGGCCATTGAAGGACT
>NW_020799091.1:630758-638851 GCF_003259725.1 Athene cunicularia | reverse complement strand
GAGTCGGGCTGAGCCAGCGCTGAGGGATCTGGGGGAGTTCAGTCTGGAGAAGAGGAGGCTGAGGGGAGACCTCCTGGCCCTCTGCAACTCCCTGCCAGGAGGGGGCAGAGAGGGGGGATGAGTCTCTGGAGCCAAGGCCCCAGCGCCAGGCCCTGAGGGAATGGCCTCAAGCTGCCCAGGGCAGGGTCAGGCTGGCTCTGAGGAAGGATTTCTGTGCAGAAGGGGCTGTTGGGCGTTGGAATGGGCTGCCCAGGGCAGGGGGGAGTCCCCGGGATCCCTGGAGGGGTTGAAGAGTCGGGCTGAGCCAGCGCTGAGGGATCTGGGGGAGTTGGGAACGGTCAGGGGGAGGGTCATGGTTGGGCTGGAGGAGCTCCAAGGGCTTTTACAACCTCCATGATTCTGGGATTCTGTGAAATACTTTGAAAATCTAGTTTACAGTGACCAAAAACCACCCTGTCAATTCACACCTGCTGTTAACATCACAGGCTGTTTTGAAAGAGATCTGTTGTTTTCCTCAGGAATCCATCAAATGGGAAGTGGCTCTATTAACATAAATACTAGTGCATCCCACACTGTATTAAAATGAATTCCAGTTTCCAAGAGAAGTTTGACATTAGTTGGTAGCACACATCATCGTTGAAATGTATCATTCTCTGTTTCCTACATAATAAAAAATTAAAGACTCTCAAATTACTAATTAGATGGCATTGTTTAAATAAGTGTGCACACAAGCAGTGGCCAAAACAAAGGAGTTCTAATTTTAATGAAAAAGGCAACAATTTATGACTAATATTTGAAGGGTTGTACCAAGCAGGGAGTACAAAATTCTGTCCGGAAAACAGAAGCACAAAGCTAAAAACCAAATTTACAATCAAAGGTTTTAAATCAGCAGTGTGGGATCCTTGACTTAAAATCAGCAATAATATCAACTGTATTCTAGTTAATCTATCGTATTAGAAAAAAGGTGTGCTCCCAGCTTCACAGGCAATACTCCTCGTCGCAGCTTTCCCAGGCAAAGCTTTTTACTCTGTCCTTGTACCTACGTGACTCCTTTGCACACTGAGAAAGCTCAGGGATGCAACGGGTGAAATGGAGCCACATATCTGCGGGCTCAGGCAGGCAGCTACATCCATTGTCTCACGCCAGCACAGGATTCAAGAAATTTCTTTTTTTTTTCTTTGAATACAAACTGAAGATTCAGCAGAAGTCACCCAAGGAAATTCCTGCACAGCTCAAACCACCTGCTTCATTAAGCCACAAGAACTGCATTTACACCCAAGAATGATAATATCTGCAGGCATAAAATAAACACCGGGGTACAGCAAAGCAAGCCTAAAAATTATAGGAATCTTGGTCTTATTTTCTAACACTTGTTCATGGTAAAGTCAGCACCTCAGTGTGATGTGTCTGGTACCTCTGGTACCTCCTCAGCTGGGAGCGGTGCCGTGGTCCCCCCAAAGCCCCAGCATCCACTTCCAGCTCTGCTCTGCACTAGCAGCCCTTGTTACACTCTCACACCGGTTATTTGTACATCATGGCAGGCCTAATTCTTGCTTCCCATGTCCTGCAGCAGGCTAGCTTTTAGCAAAAACCTCCATCATTTTCTGAAATTAACAGGAAAACTAATCGCTCTCAGAAATGAAGTTGGATCCGAACCTGAAGGAAAGATGAAGAGGACAATGAAATAGCAATTGATATACAGAACACATCTATAAAAGTAGGTAAGGGAGGACAGGCAAAAATAAATCACTTCCTCTCCCAGCAAGCCGCCAAGCCGCCAAGATCCCCTCTGCCAAATAAATAGGAAATTTTAAGAGAAATTCAGTATTTAAAATATGTTATGCCTACTGCAGCCCTTTCATATAAAATAGAATAATCCTAAAAATAGAAGCAGTCAAGCCTCCCTGACAAGGTTTTTACTTAAGTATTTGCACAATCATTTTTCATCTCGGATGTATTTCACTGGGAAGAGGAATAACTTCTAATCTGCCTGCAAGAGCAGCATCACTCACAACCACAGCCCGGAGAGGGGACGCAGAGGAAGGTTTGTGGCTGCAGCAAATCTTAAGGAGTTTTGTAAATCCTGCCTGTGCTGGCAATACTGGAAGGGGCTGCACAGGAGGGAAGAGAGGAGGTATTCCAGTGAGATCTCTTGCTTTTGCCCTCCACAATTACATCCTCTTGTATCTTAGGCTTACGGCCTCACCCTCACTCAGAAATTTCAAATATCAGGCTGTGCACACACAGGGAAACCCAAGGACAGCAGAGAGATCCACCTAAGGATCCTACCACAGCAATTGTTACTTTCTAAGAATATATTGAAATACAGCCAGAGGTGGATTTAAAGCAACACAAATAACTTCTCAGGGCAGATGGTAGTTTCCTATTTTACAGCGCTTCCCCATTTATCCTGACTAGACATAAGCAAGGCAATAACAACAAAGTTTTATCAATTTTTTAAAAATTCTTCCTATTTCAGCATAAGACAACTGATTGGGCAAGTAAACCAGAGCATATATGTACGGTCTAAACGTGTCAGATACTCAGTAGTCTCATAATCCAAATTATTCTATAAGGAAAACTATATAAGGAAGAGAAAAAAAATATTTGAACTAGGAAGGTAAACGCTAAAATCCAACACTACCAGCCTTCCCCACCAAGAATGCAGTCACACACAGACTGTGTCTTTACATAGAAATACAACGGGAAAAATTAAACAGGGTGTAACAACAACAAACAGAACGAAAAAAATAATCTATTCAGATCCTCCCACTGCCCAATTCCTTTGATGCTGATTGTTGGAATTCACATACATCCAAAGTCCAAAACTCAAGACACAGGTTCCCTGCCACTTCTTCCTTTTGCTAGAACTCCCTACGTGAGGCACCCAAGGACTTCAGCGCATCATAAAAACCAGTTCTTTCTTCAGTTCCCACCATTACTTTTAAGTGGCACCAATGCCAAAACTCAGAGCTACAAAGACTTTTCTTCTATAAAATTGATCCCTGCAAAGGTTTTATCCAAGAAGCCTAAGAACAGCCTCGCAAGGGAAATATCAATCATTCCATTTCAGGGATGAGGAAAACAAATATCCAGACAAGCTACAGATCTTGCTTGAAGTCATACAAGAAGTCAGCTCCTGTGTCATGCACAGTCTGTGTCTACGTCCCTGCTTTTGTCTTTCCCTTGTCTTGATGGAGACTCTTCATCCTAAATCTAAAAAATACCTTAGCGGGCTGCAAGAGAGTCCATTTCCAAGACACAAAAACATAACTTGGCCTCCAACAACCATTTATATTGAAATACCCTATTGAACAAGAGAATTGTCGACAATCAAAGGGTTTGAAAGCTCTCCAGCTGCTTCTTGCTAAGTTTTAACCTTATTACCCAGGACTAACTTCCCAAACAGAGCTCATAAACAATTGCGAAGTGGCAAATAAGCACAGGGGTTAGCCCAAAAGTTTCGGCAAGGTTTTTAAGTAGACCTGTTGTTTAAGGGAAAAAATTGGGTGAGGGAAAAAGGAATAATCTAGTTACTGTGGTTGAATGAGCACTGAAAATGTGAGGGCTTTCGTTTTTTTCAAATCCCACAGGTAATTCTAGTGTCTGTGCTGAATAAAACTGGTCAACTCCACTGCAGATACTCAGCAGTCTGTGAGCTACAGCAGTTACATCCATAATTCATGTCATTTACACATCTACCTGCTGCATGGGAAAGACGAGCCTAGAGAGACATGACATAGGGAAGAGGTTTTTTTACTTCTTTTACTCATTTATGCCCCACCCCCCTCCAAAAAAAAAAAAAAAAAAAAAAAAAAAAAGAGGAAGAGGCTGAAGAAGCAGAATAGTGATTAATCCCAGAAGCGTAAGAAAAACTTGTTGCTTTATTCCAGCAAAAGAGAATAAAACCAGATTGATGTGGTTCAGATGGGGGTGACAAGAAATGTGTGGCCCAAGCAGCTGAAAGGCAGAGGTGGTAAGTGGGTATTTTGACTAAAGCATCGTTTCCCGCACGCCATGAGGGCAGCATCTTCCACGCAAGCCCCTGGCCGCCAACTGTCCACACCCACATAGGCACACACACAGAAATCAAGTCTTACGTCTCATTTTTAAACGTTAAATAGCGTAATTTACCTTTTCAGTTATCAGTTTGGAACCACGGGGAAACACATACCCCTTTCTAAACTTCAAACAACAGTCAAGATCCGTTTAGACGTTTCAAAACTGTGCGTTGGCGAACTTGGAAAACTTCTTAAATAAGTCTGATAAATGGAGAAAGTTGACTACAGGAAAGAAAAGTGCTTAATTAACCCTATACTAAATCAAGCAGGCTACATTTTCTTTCTGAGCAATTACTATCACTATTAGCAGATGATAACTAGCTGGGGGTCATGTCGTGGAACACTCCAGTACGTGAAGTACCATGCATTTAGTTTGTATGCAATTAAGACCATTTCATTGTCTCATCAGGTTCCCTGTGACACCCAATTAAGTAATAATACAAGGAAAGTGCTCTTAATTAATGAGGAAAATCTTCTGCAAGCTAGACACAGGTGTGTACATCTCAAGTAGAGCCTGAAATAGTTGAATAGATCATTTCATCTTTATTACAAAAAAAAAGAAACCCTGTCAAATTTGTATCTAATTACTTCAATAGCAGGATTCTTTCTGATTTCGTCCAAGGAGGTTACATTTCCTTGCACTATTCAGCAATCAAGTGGTTTATAAAAGATTAAAATTAAAACTGACACAAAAAGTGGTTGCAAGTGAGCCCAGTTTGCGCATCATTATTCCTGTTTTTTTTCCACAAATTGGTTTAAATAATATTTCTTCTTGCGGTGTTTTTTTCAAAACAACCTCCTCTCTTGGCACTGAATGAGCACATTTGTATTTATTTCTAAGCAGATGCTTTTCAGTGTATTTTAAAACGTTCTCTCAACCAACTAAAAATACACCAACACAAGACCGTATCACATAGCCATTGTCTCCGACCTACACAGCTACAGGATCACGGAACGTCTGACGGACAGTAAAGAGTCAGATGAAGTGAAGTTGGCCCATCTTTCAGATCCAAGCTTATCTGGAGACACGAGAGAGACTTGGTACCTGGGCAGGAGCTTAAGCCCTGTTATTTTCAACAGTCATGTGTTTTTCACACACAACCGTTACTCTCATACTAGAAAAGAATATTTCCAAACCACAAAACATAGACAATAGTAATGTTCACCTCCTATAATGGCATTTTCCACTATTTATTTCTGGTTTATTGTATGATGTCTAACTCAAATACAAGGTTTTCTTCAGAAGAGGGATGAGGTTTTCACCTGCGAAACTTCTACCTGAATCAAATACACCCCTTACAAACTGCAGGCATGGATGTTGTTTTTCTAAGAAGCAAAAAGATATCTTTTTAAGGTCTAATCCTGTAAGTATAGATATACACTTGTGTCTCCACGAGGCCATCCCAAGAGTTGGTGTTTACATGTATTTGCACATACATAACCGGTTAAGTTCAAAAACCGGTTAAGGACAGATTTATAGAAACTATCTGAAATACTCACATAAAAGTGTTCTTACACACAGCTATGCTATTTGGGTTGAGATAAATGAAAGCCCATCAGAGCTAGCAATGCTAAATTAGTCAGTGCAACATCTTTAACGTTTTGTGATATCTGTCAAGGACAATGTTGTACAGAGGCTATAGCAAGAAAATGATATCAGAAATAGTCAGAATATCATCCTAGGTCTCTTTCTTACACGCTTCAGTAAGCGGAATGGCAAAATTTAACTGCAAAGAATGACATTTCCATCAAATACAGTAGTTCTGTACCCAAATTCCTCCAGCTAAATAAAATGGATGTGTGTCTTTCAATGCATCGAACACCCAGCACCGTTCTTCATAACCACACGTAAAATTGTGTATCCATAAAGTGCAGCTGTCAGGGACAACTTTAATAAAGGTTATCTCCCACCTTCCATCGCTTGGTTTCAGTGACATTGCAGCCTGAATTAATTTTAATTGTTCAAGACAGTTTTCTACCTTTTGGAGTCTGACTTGTAATGTATTTTGCAGGACTTCAACCCGGAGAAGCTGGACCTGGTCTGCTTCTTCTAAGGAAATCCAGACTTCATCTGATTATTTTGTATCCAAAATTTGATTACGGGACTTGGCCAAAAAGTGAGACAAAGTTAATAGACACTAAAGACGTGTTTTTAACTGTGCTCCTAAAAATCAGCTCTAACAGGCCGAATTATACATCTCTGAAAACTGCAGCTTTTACAGGTTCATTCGCACAATTAAACACAGAACACTTCATCATCATCCTCCTCCTCCACTCAGGCCGTTTACTACACCAGCAGCAGACACCCTACTCCATCCCCTCAGGCTGAGCACACAGGGTCTTTGTGACTCCCCATCATTAAGTTCTTTGGAAAAATCCTGAATTCTGGTCACCAATCTCAGCATCCTCCAACATCAAATAAAATTAAAAAGTAAGAAACATCAGATAGCATGAGTCCCTTCTAACAGTTACTTTGCACAACTAGTATCAACCTCACACTAT
The DNA here is from genome assembly GCF_003259725.1 of Athene cunicularia. Classification (NCBI taxonomy): domain Eukaryota; kingdom Metazoa; phylum Chordata; class Aves; order Strigiformes; family Strigidae; genus Athene; species Athene cunicularia. Next base: position 632,288 of record NW_020799091.1, on the reverse strand, counting down.
TTATGTTAGAGCTGTGCTTCCTATTCGAAGTCTTAACGATAAACATATCGTATTATAAATTTTTCGTATTATAAATTTTTATTTTTCGTATTTCTAGTTCATTAAAGCCTATTATGAACATACACTTGTGATTGCAAAGCCACACAACAAAAAGGAATTCCAGCACTGATAGTACATTGTATTTTAGAACTGATATTTCACACATAATTTGTGGGACAACTATCTTAACCTGTTCAAGAACCAAATTAGCCTTAAGACTGAATAAAGTTGTTGTCTGCAGGACTCTTGTCCTCTTGGCTGAAGAAGTTGGATGTCATATAGTATAAACAAAAAGAAACTGCAAGACCAGCAGGTATGGTCTTGCCATCAAGCATTAAGATGCATATTGCCCCAAGGAACTGGCCTTTCTTGGCTTCCTCCATGGAGATTCTCCGTGATGCTCAACTGAAAACTCTTTCCAGCTGATTAACTAATTGTGTAATCTTCATTTTCTGGACACTCAAGGCCAAATCTGCAAGTTAGATGCTGAGACCAGACAATCGCATCCGTGGTCAACAGAGCTTTGTATTTAACATATGGAGTGACATGAAGATGCAAAGATTCTCTGAAAACACACGCCTCGGGCAGCTCAAGAAGGAAATGTGGTATTTGTGAGCAAATATCTTTCTGATGAATATTTAACTGTCCTCTTTGGACCTCTACTCCCCCAAATGGGGACGCATTACATGAGAATTAACGTATCACACCCCTGCTTGTGAAGCAGCCTGATCCCATGCTCAAATTCAGCCCGATTGCATGAGGAAGAGATTTCTCTATATTTCCAGCACGAGTAGCCCACTCTTTGCATGTAGTTGTGCTCGGCTACACAAGAAGAACCCATGTCCGCTGCCCAATAATCTGCTTCCAAACAGATGGACAGCTTAGTTAATCTAGTGCAAGCACAGCCTTTATCAGCTTCCACCTGCAAGCCTAGCTCAGGGTAACACACCAGGCACTGCAGATCTATTATTCCAGCTCCTCACTCCACCTCTGCGCTGCCACAACAAAACGTGACCCTTTTTATTTTTATTTAAACATCACCGTCTTGGGCGTGTTTATGCCACGCCGAGCAATAGGTGTGTCTCAGCAAAAAGTACGTGACTAAAACTCCTCTGAGGAAATGTAGCTCTGAGCACCACTGTGTCTAGAAGCTCCGCTGTTTGTTTCCAGCCTCATCTTTCCTCCTCCCTGCAAGCATCTTCACCGCCAGACCACCACATCTGGTTGTCACTGCTGCAGGCGACACTGAAACATTGGGAAATCCCAAATTTCTTCCCCTGAGTGAGAATAAGGTACAGAAACAAACACCTAAATTCCCACTTTAGGGGCAAACATGGGCAGGAATTGCAAGAAACCTTATTTGCAGGAGACAGGGGAAGGGCAGGGAGGGAGGCACATGAAAACGTGCACTTGCTTTTCTTCCCAAGCTCCTCAAGCACAGCTACCCCCCCTCAGCCTTCCACCTCTTCAGCTCTTTTCCCCCCCCCCCCC
>NW_020799091.1:611760-630708 GCF_003259725.1 Athene cunicularia | reverse complement strand
CCCCCCCCCCGATGGCAAAGGAGACCAGCTTTCTAGAAACTCAAATCTTTGCAGCACAATAAAGGTCTTTGATTTTAAAAAAAGTTAAATTAAAAAGTAACTATCCAGGCTACAGTAGCCTGTCCAAAGTCTTCTACAGCAGACCCCTATAGGGAAATGTTGCTAAAGAGGACAGAGCTGTCAAACTGTAATATCATAACCTCCCACCCCAGTTTCTTTCATCACTTAGGTTCTTCCCTAAGCCCTAAATCTCTTACCTCAGCCCCTCATTTTCAGCTCTTGAAAGTTTTGGTACAAAGAAGCCACTGAGACAATTTTTTTTCTTTGATCAATCATGTCCCACTGTTCAGAAAACAGGTTAAAAACCATTAGTCTTGCTTATGTTACCCAAAACGCTAGGATCTTATTTTTCCTATAATTTATTTAGCACCGAATCCCTTGACAATACATCTAAAGTATTCTTAGATCATTTAAAATATCACTCAAACCAGCAGTTTTGATTGTGAGGCAGAACAGGCAGAAACAGGTTTTAGATGCAGACAAAGCCTCATCAATGCATGTGGCACATTTTCTGAAAACTGCTATGAAAAGGGTCCGACTGGCACCTCGGTGAAGCCTGGCTTCAATGACCACAGCAGATCATCTGGAGACATCCAGATACTATAATACATCACCTGGAGCCAGTGGAATTAAATAGAGCCTTTGTCTTGCTGCTCACATGCCTTACAGTATCCTTCACTGCATCATTTTAGCTGATGCTGACATGCGCTTCAAACTCCATTTTAGCACGTTTTCTGAATTATTTTCCAAAGGCACAGCAGTCAGAGGTAAACACTCAACATGAGATCACTTTGGGGAGAAAGTAAGTTTACAGACGGTTTGTAAATAGCAATTGTACAGGTGGTTGCATTTCATAAAGCCCTCTCTCAACTGAGCCTAAATTGAGATCGCCAGCCACCACCCATCGCCCTGTGAGCATCATCAAAATTCAAAACAGTCCAGGTTTCCACGTGTATTTTGCAGCTTTTAGAGATTTCCTGTGACAAACAAATACTAAACCCAAAACTTTGACCCTGAACTCTCAGCAATACAATGCCATTCCCATAGTCAACATGTGCTCGACAACATTTTTAGGGCCCGTCTTCAGCTCATAGTTAATTTGAGCTATAAGCCAAAACTGCCCTTACTATCCTGTACAGAAATTTTTTAACTAGAACGAGATAGTAATTTTAATGTAAAGGTTGGCCCGTTAAGTAAAAACTAATGTTTCAATTAGCAAACACCATCACCTCCTCACACAGCCTCTGTAACATGGCCACAGGTTAACGGCGCACGGCGCCTTTCCACAATTCTTTCTGCTGGGGAAGAAAAGATGTGTTCACAGTTTCATCAATTTAAAGGTCAAGAAGAGACCACAACTTCACTGAAATCCCTCTCCTGCCTACCACATGCCATTAAATACCAGCCACAAACTGAACCTAATACGCGAAAAGAACATACTCTCTATTGGCCTACACGGTTTTAAAAGAAAAGGGATCAAATAAGGGAATTTCTACAGATGGAAAGTGCTCTTTTTTGTTTGATCAGTCATTACAATGGGCAGTCCACCTCCCTAATAAAACTATGCCTCGCTTCAACTCCAAACTGCCCAGTTTCCCCTTTAAAACTCCAATTTTAGGTACAACTTCCTTGGATGCAGAGGATGACACTCAGTGCCTGGAATTTTTTCTCTGTGATGCTACTGCAGTCAAGTGCTCCCTCTGATAAACCAAACAGACTTAGCTCTAAGCTTCTCTGCCATGTTTTTTTTCTAGTCCTCAGACTATTTTTGTGTTTCTTCTGTTCCCCTACAGCTTATCCAAGAGCTATTTCAAGACGTTGAAATGGAAATCATACACAATCTTCCCGTACTTAAGTCATGAGTACCAAATACAGAAATGAGATTTGTTCCCTTCTAAATATTTTCTTCCTCATAAACCTAAAAAAAAAAAAACCCAGCATTTGCTTTTTTTGCTACAGCATCAACCCTAATGTTTACACTAACCTGCTTTGCCCATCATTGACCTTTTAATTCCTTTCAGCACTACTACTCGTAATGCTACTTGTAATTACTACTCCTTCTACTACTTGTAATTACGATTCCTTCTTCCACCCCATTCTGTAAGCACAGTTTACAACTCTTACCTCCTGCAGCATTGCTTTGCATCTATTTTATTCTCCTGTTTGAATATAGCTTAAATCCAACACAAAGGTGCCAAACCCAAGGTACCAAGAAATCAGAACCACCTCATATGACAATACCTGCCCTCGATGAAGGCATATAGGCAGGAGAGCTGAATGGTCTTCACTGTCTCTCCAGCCTGGGTAGTCAGGGAGCAGGAGACTCCACCAAGGTGTCCGTCTGCTCCCCGTGTTTAACAGGTCAGGATTTACTGCTTTGCTCCTCTGTAGGACATCACCCACAAACAGTACTGGTGACACTACCTCAAGAGCACTAATAAAAATACTGTTGGGTCCACTGCTCGTTTGTTGAATCACAGAATCACAGACTGGTTTGGGTTGGGAGGGACATTAAAGATCATCCGGTTCCACCCCCCTGCCATGGGCAGGGCCACCTTCCACCAGCCCAGGTTGCCCAAAGCCCCGTCCAACCTGGCCTTGAACCCTTCCAGGGAGGGGGCAGCCACAGCTTCTCTGGGCAGCCTGTGCCAGGGCCTCACCCCCCTCACAGGGAACAATTTCTGCCTTAGATCTCATCTAAATCTCCCCTCTGACAGTTTAAAGCCATTCCCCCTCATCCTATCCCTACACCCCCTGATGAAGAGTCCCCCCCTCCTTTCCTGTAGCCCCTTGAAGGCCGCTCTAAGGTCTCCCCAGAGATGAAACGTTTCTAAAACTCCATCCATTTGACCACAATAACCTGTCAATGGCCACTGTTTGAACCCAACTGCTGCTCTTAACGTGATTAACATCATCTTTATACGATAACATCCCACCAGTTTTCTTAATCAGAATGTCCTAAATGTCATAGAATATCACTCAGTATTAAAGTGCCTCAGAAGCCACAGTTTGCTGGGACACAATTCAAAGAACAGCTTCATCTGCTGATATATCCCCAGAGGTTTTAGAGCAGCACCAGGCCTGCAGGCACCACAGGACAAGGGCTATTTCTTAGTGCTGCTGCTCTCCTTCCAGCTACTTAATTTGCAAACAGTCATTTGAGCACAGTCAACCCGATTTCATTTCCTAGTGAAGACGTAAACTGGCAGCCTATTTAGGCATTATTAACTTAATATTAACTTGACAGTAACTTGCAACGTAGATCTGCTCTAACAAGACTGGGTTCAAGTCTTTAAGCACTCTTATTGTTTGAGGTTTGGCTGTCTCTCAATATTCTTATATGAAGACATTTTTAAGAGGTGTTTATTGCGTGCCCATGTATATCAGGCAGAATCCCGAACAGGTAAGTTGAAAACAATAACATTTGAAAAATGGATTTTCACAGCTTGCCAGATCCATGGCTTTTAAGAGATAGAAGTTTTGAGAAGCTGAAGAACCTGAAGTGAAAACCCACATAAAAAACACAATGGTGGCTTTAACCTTTCATGTCATGCACTTTTGCAAAGACCAACTAGTTACCTAGTGACCACCCGCCAGCTAAAAACTCAAAACTAATTGCCCAGCGCTACTGAAGGCGCGGGTCCAGCACCATCCAGGATGAAGAGCACACATCAGAAAACCTGTCACCAAAATCCACCGCAGCAGTAGTCCTGCAAGTCCAAACACATATTGTTATTTCTACGAGAATAAAATCGCAGCAATTTGAGTCCTGCCAATTACACTGTTATTAAGACAAACATCCTCTTTAAACACCTATTATCAGATAAACAGCTTTATTGTACCTATTGCTGCATCCAACTTTCTACAAAAAGCTTCAAACCAGATGATAATTTCCTTCAAGCAGGAGTTGCTATGAAATTGCAGTACGGACCTCCATCTTCTCACTCCCTTTGTGTTCTGCTAAAAGGGTCCCAAAAAAAAAAGAGAACGGAACTGCTATGTGCCTGTACTAACCATCTCTGTCATAACAGCACACATTAATACAAGTTTATTTTACTGTACTGATTCTTCTACGAAATGTGAAAAAATATAGTAAAAATATAGTGCATTCAAGACTTCCAAAGGGAAAAATAATTAGAGCATTTTCTGCAAATTTCAGTTTATCCTTTGCTGAACCTTAACATGCTTTTAGTCCAAGAACGTGCGACTTGCTACATCACTAAGGAGTCTCTATGTTGCACTATTGTGGCCTTTAAGACAGTCACCCAGATGAAAATCAGCATTAAGATAAAAAAATCAGCGGGTTCTGGTCAGATACATTTGAGATAGATAGTGCAATCATCCTGAAAACAGAGTAAACTAAGGAAACTTAGAATTATAGGTAAATTTTAGAAGGACTCAAACTATAATTAGGGTGTGAAAATGAAGATTACAGCACACAGTCTTTCCTGCTGTGGCAACAAACATATGCTTATAGCAGAGATATTTTCATGTCCATTGTCCCAGATAATCTGAAATTTATTTTTGAATACAGTCTTTCCATTTTCCTCTTTACTTTAGTACATGAGAACAAAATCCTGAGCTTCTGTTATTAATGTGTATTACAGGCACAATGTCAAACAGGAATAAATTATCCTTGTAAACAAAAACTTCTAAGACTAAATGCTGAAAGAGCAGCACTTCTAATGCTTAAGTTCAATTTTCCAGGCATTCTGGAAAACAGAACCGGTTTTAAAAATAAAAATGCGGTTTAAAAAAAATAAAAGAGTACCTGCGCACTTTTTTCTTCTGAAATTAGAGGGATACACAGTTGTCTTCAAAAAACTATATTTAAAGGCTTCCAGCTATCTAACTTCCCTGGGTTATCTGATAACATTTTGCCTTCATTTCCTAGTTTGGTTTTGTTTCTTCACTTTTGTATGTTGCCTACAAATACAGAAGTGAACCAAATCAGGAAGAAATCATCAGGGTTAATTACACATAACAAAGAAATCTTGAGGGCTATTCATGGCAGCAGTGGATTTTTATCCCCTCTCTGAGATATTCAATAAAACAAACACAAAAGGTGAACCCAAGAACTGGGTCCCTGTTGATTCAGGTACTTTTGGGAGGAGGTTTAGTAGACCTAGTCTCTGAATCCCCTACACAGAGTCTCTGTTATCTCAGGTGCTGCCCAATTCTTCTTGTTTCTTACTGTACTCGGGCTACTTGAAATGGATGTAAAATGCCTGGGGTTTTTATCATCTCTCAGGCTACTGATCGTTCTTACTGTTACCGCTCTGGCAGGAAGCACGGCTCCCAGAAAGCTGCTCCAATTAAAACAGATTTCCGCTCTCAGTACCAGGAATAGACTCTGGATACTCCCCAGTAATCTTAAAATGGATACTCCCATTCAATTATTTCAATATAAAAAGATTTGCAGAGACTACTGATCTCTAACAAAGCATCCGTGTTTTGTCTTGAGAACACATTTTAAGGAAATTTAATCGCTGGATTTTTTTTTTCTGCTCCCTCTTTACGAAAAGGCAAGATCCCTAAGAGTACAACAAGCTCCTGGTGTCACCTCAAATCAGCAAAAGAAACACTGCACTGCTATAACTTAAGAAAAAAAAAAAAAGGAGTTGTTTTGCTAGAAGTCCCAGAAGGTGCCAGACGTTATTCCTGAGCTTATTCTTCCCCTACTAATTCATGTTTTGCAAGGTTTTCTTGGTTAGTTGCGAGGTTTTCACGTAGGTTATTTTCCTGCCAGCTCAGTGCGTTGAATCAGCTTGTCCACAGTCAGACAAGCATCAACAGACAGTGTAGCAAAGTGGCCAGTCCCCTTACCTCAAACACATTGTAAAAGTACACCCTGAGGATGCTGTTTCAGTTCCTGAAGCCAAATTTAAGGTCATTTAAGTCAGTAAACTCACAGTGTTACCAGAAGATGCGGTCTCAACTTTCCTCCCTTCTCTTTGGCCACGTGTTCCTGAGTACAAGTTCACACCAGGTGGAAACAACTGGGCAGCTCCAAGCAGAAGGTTTTGGTACAATGGTCCCATCAGTGCCTCGTGAAACGATGCCTTTGGCACAAGGTACGTTAGAGAGTGCAGCAAGCCAGAGGGCAGAACTACATCTTCCACAGCACTGAGGACTTGCACCTGCCTAAATCAGTGACAAAACCAGGCTCTCAGCCCATCTGATCCACATTTTACAGATGAGGAACTGGGATCAACAACACTTCTCTACCTCTAAAAGCACTGGTATGTTAACTACAGCTTGTAAGTGGCTCCGATGGTCTGAGAAGGAAGCTATAAAAGTACTTTGGGTGGTTTTAGTCCGTAGTCTAAATGATCTATCATCAAAATACTACTATCTCCTGGTACTTGGCTCCCAGAAGAGCCTTTGCAGCACACTGTATTTTACATCAGGAGGGAAGCAAAAGCCTTAGTTTAGAGCGGGTACGTGCTGTATCAAGGGAATGAGCTAAAATTACTGCAAGACACCTACACAAAACTTCTTGCCTTGAAAGAACAGCATCAGGATTTCTGGATTTGGGTGCCAGTGCTTCAGGAATTTGCAGTCACAAAATATAATTGTTGCTCTGTTGAGACGTAGATACAGATGGCAGCAAAGGGTCTCTTTGTCTTTGAGTTTATTTTGCACTGCCGTATCTCAGAGTTGGGATTGTACCTTTTATCATCAACAAGATTGTTTTAGCATCAACAAGAACTTACGGTTATCTCTTCAGGTAGCAGCTATTGCTTGAGAAGTTATAGAGCTGCTAGTAAGAAAATGAGTATCTTATGTCCACTGGGTGCTACTGATTCACATTTTTCTTGCTATGGATGTACCATAGCCAGAAGCAACAGTAACGGGCATAATTCAGACTTTCTAGATGAGTGACCTGACTCCAGAACAGCCCACACTTACACAGACCCACAGAGCTGACACCTGCAGAAGTTCACATTTATTAACTCTGACAGTGAAGCAGCTTTGAAACTTGTCAAGATACAGAAAACGTGTGTTGCCATGTTGGTCCTTAAAATTTTCCACTTTTCTTTTAAAGTTCAGAACTTATTCTCATTTAAAAGACAAAGATCTCCTGCTTTCAGAACTTAAATCAAGGAAGTTCATGTGGCCCTGTTTTCTCCTCCCTCAGGACAGCCCATGCTTCTGGTACCCTGCATCTCATCCCTGCCAGCATCTCAGGAGGGGAGGCAGAAACTAAAAGCCAAAGAATAAGGCTTTTTTTTTCCCCCCAATGGTCTTCCCACTATCTTTTGGTTAATATAAACACACATACAAAGCAAGAAATAGGAAATAACAATAAAAAGGTAATATCATAGGAAGGTCAGATAAAACCTAAAACCGCTGAAGACACATAAAACTTCCTCCAGTTACCACTATGGGAAAAAAACTCTGCGATCTGTAAGCCTTGTGGCTTATCTCAATAGCCAGAAAATCCTGATAACACCAAGAAAGATATATTCCAGAATCAATGCTCCCCCCTGCCCCAGGAGAAAATTCTGCTGAAGTCCCTCTCAGATTTAAAACCAAGATTGTTAACGAAGCAAAGCCCAGCTAATCCTGACTGCCAGCACAGTCCTGGGGAAAGAGGTCTCACAAGGAGATAAGATTCAAATCAAGAGTTTCACAGATCAAAGGCACCAGTCTGAATTGTAAACCAAAACGAGTAAGACACCAGAATAGTCTCTGCAGCATTGATGTTACGCACTTTCTGAGAGAACCATCTCCGTGTAAGCAGAATCATTTGGTGCTGTTCTGAAATCTGTACAAAACTTCAAAGAAAAACACCATATAGGGCACAATGGAGGAACCCAACCAGGCGACCACGAGCACGGGGTCAACAACCTTTTCCTTCCTTCATGTGCTGGAGAAGAGGGAGGGGGAAGTCATTGCTGCAGCATCTCCCAATGTTTCATTTATCTATCTTGAGAGGCACAGGCATTACCAACCTTTTTTGCCACATTCCACATGGGAAACTGAGGCATCAGTTATGTGGTTTGTGAATTAGAGGGAAATTGTGGGCATGGAAAGAATCGGATGTTGTTTTCCCACGATCTGACCATGAGATCATCATTCATCACTAACAAAACAACAGTCACAACAAAAAAGTTTGGAGATTTGGGTTCTCCAGCAGAGAGATCTCTACGAATTCATCCAAAAAGTCTCCACTGAAGACAATTCTGTTACATGGAATTTTGGATGAAAAGGTTAAAGCCAGCAAGGCTGGCCACAAAGTGGCCTAAACAGATGTGAGTAAAAAAAGCTTCCCAAGGGCTGAACACAAAACACAGAGCATCAGGCTTTGTTTTGGTAGAAGGGGAAACTATGTAAACTGCAGAGAACAGGAGAGAATACGCACACTGTCGAGCCTAGTGACAGGGCCAGAAACGTCAGTGAAGAGGATCAGGAAAGCACGAGAAAGTCAAGGACAGCCAGAGAAACACCCATGGTGTAAGTCACAGAAAAACTCTGCGTGTACGTGTGCGTGCAGGCGCGCATGTATTTAGTGCTGGCAGGAAAAAATGACCTTGGAATACTGAGCAAAATGGTCTCCTGCTGTTTGCTTCAGACTGTGTTCGGAAAAACCAGCCTCTGCAAACACACTCTGTGGATCGGCACGATTGCCTCCGAGAAAATACCTGGCTGTCATCGATTTCCTCTTCCAACAGACGATCACAAACATTGGCTAATCACTCTGGTCAAAAGAAAGAACCGTGCGTAGCGGGAGCAGCAACTCGGTGTCAGCTGGAACTAAGCGGATGAAAAAAAAAGATTTCAGGGATCCTGGAAAAGAACTGAAAGGAAAGTCTAAGTCAAGTTTGGCAATCTTCGTATGGTGCCATGCCAGGCTTTTTCTTCCCCATGCTACTGCTCGAGTGTGCTAAGAGAAACCTAGCAGGATCTGGTAGCAGCTGCCTCTCAAACAGGCAGGAATCTGCTAGTCAATGGTATCTTGCTTCTACACAAGACGGTGGCTTTTGCTGAACGTAGAGCTCGGGGAGAGTCAGAAACCGCAAGGTGCTGCCTCTTGCAAAGGAGTACCTCAAAATGCCCAATGCTATTAGCCCCACACCCCATTCACAGTCTGACTGCACATCCACAGGTTGTTGATCCCCGAGCTAAAACATGCATCCACTGCTAGATGTAAGAGAAGAAAAAAAAAAGGTCATCAAACTGAACAAGGCTGCATGACTGATGAGAGTATTTGGATTTGAGTGATGGAACGATATTGCAGGGAACAGAGAGATCATGAATTGCAGAGCCAGCATCTTTCCAACTAATAAGACACCTTCCCAGATGAAACTGCTGATGCATCCAGGAAAGGAATAAGCTAAACACAAGAGAAGGACACTTAGAAGGGGAAATGAGGTTCAAAGTCAGACAAGAGCGTCCATAAAGAAAATGAATTTTCTATTGCTATATATGGGTGCGAGGAGTCTGCATAACAAGCAGGAACAAATAAAATCCTGACCGGCAATAAGGAAAAAAAAAAATAAATCTGGTGTGATGAGTGTGTGACTGGACTTTAAAATCGTTAGTTCAACGGCGGTCAGATACGAAATGGAAGTGGTGGGTGCAGCACAGCCCTACAGAGAGGGGGGAAAAAAAAGGCTCTGCTCTTTGACAGTTATCAGTACCGCAGAAGAACGGAATTTCCAGAGCAAGTCAGCAGTGACTCGGGGTGGTTTAATGGGTGAAGCCCAGGAGGAGGTTCTGGGAAGCCTCCAGACAGGGAGCAGGGTACATGAACTCCATAGGCACGTAAAAGAGGAAAAAAAAAAAAAGATGTGGGGTTACAATTGAGACAGGAGGGGTACGGAAACTCTCACGCAGCAAGTGATTATAGGGGATTAGTTTCCCAAAATGCTAGGTGACAATTTATAACGCAAAGTAACTATTTTGGACCTCATTACAACCGATAAAGCTGGGGTAATCACTGGACTGGAAATCTTGACAGAGGAGAAAAAGAACAGACTCACATTTAAATATATCTAAGTCTAGTAATTCAATCAAGATTGCAAAATGTCTTGATTTAAATAATTGATTTTAACTTGTATGACGTTTGTAGTTTTTAGTTATCTTAATGAAATATCAACATAATGAAAACAGGCGTCACTTAAGATGTTGATTTTTCATGAATACAACTTAGCAGAGGAAAAATTAAGGAATCTGCATATAGATGATCCACTCATATTCACTCACAAAGTTTGAAAGTGCTTTGGGGATCAAAAAGGAAATAGCTACAAAGCAGAGTTTGGAAAAGCTAAAACAAATCAGAGATTTAACTCCCCCTGCAATCAATGGGAAGATACTAGAAAAATCATTAAGCAACCTACATAAAAGCAAGTACAGGATAAAGCACAAGAACGAAACAACACTGATGCGTCAAGATCAAATTGTGTCAAACGAAAATAACCTGGTGAAATTCAATAAAGACAAGTGCAAGAGCAGCGTACGCTGTGCAGGTGGAGAACAGCTAGCTAGGCTGCTGGACAAGAGAAAATAATCTAGAGAGTATGATGTATCAGAAATTAATGTAAGTCAACAATACAATGGATTAAAAAAAAAAAAAAAGGCAATTCAGATTGTTTTAATAGAATGCCACATGGAAAATAGCATTACTTCATTTCATACAATGCTGACAAGGCCACAGAGTACTGAGTCTGTGTACGGAGAGAAGTAAACACCTCAGAGGAAAGCTGCAAATATTACAAAGAGATTTGGAAACAATATGATCCATGAGAACAGATTAAAGGACCGTGTTCAGCCTAGAGGAAAGAAAACTGAAGGAGAACGTAACACGCTCCCATCACTAACAACGGAGACAACAGGGATGGGTTATTCTGCACATCCTCTGGAGTGAAGCAAAATTTCTTTATTTGCCAGAGAAATAAGATATGGGAAAAGCTTTTAACTAAATTGGTTAATCACCCACCACCAGCTACCTAAGGAGGCTGGGTACCTCCTAAACTGGAAGGTTTTTAAGGAAAAATTAGAAATGTATTTGCCAGGGATTCTCTAGAGACAGCTCATCTTGTCTCAAGGAGGGGAAAGGACTGGAGAGTCTCCCAGGGTCTCTGCATTTCAGCAAGAGAAGGTGCCTCAAAAGACCAGGCTGTTAAACCTGAGAGTCCTCAAAGAATCCTCTAAAGAGTCCCAACATGTCTGAGACCACAAGGCTTCATCTTCAATATTTTTTGGAATGCAGGAGAAAATTTGTAAGACAAACATTTCTAACATGACAACATCAAGGGAGAGCAAAAAGATGACTCAAGTAACTATCAGGCTCTGGACAAAATAAGGGAAAACTCAAACAGACTTGACCTAGACTTAAAAAGGACAGGAACAAAATTAATGACAGTCAGTGCAATGTTATGGAAAATAGGCCTTGTCAAACAAAGCAGCTTTCATACTTAGATGAGATACAAAAGCAGGTTGATAAAGGTAACTGCTGCAATGTAACAGGCAAACTTTTGTTGAGCGTGACATCTTGATTAAAAAATTACCACTCTTACTATGTCAACAAAGCAGGCTAAATAGATTTTGAGTTGGCCAACTGACAGATAACTAAAAGCAGTCATCCGTGGAAAATCGCTGTCAACAAAGTTAGCTGCAGTGAGGTTTTGCTCGGCTCGATACGGAGCCGGGTACTATTCACAAGAGGTCCATTATAGATCTGAAAATTGATATGATCACGGCCAGGATCTGCAAATGGTCCTCTGGATGACAGATGAAGAGGACAGGCCCACCAGACACAGCAGTTTGGACCGCAAAAGCCACTCCAATAGATTTCAATACAGCCAAACGAAAGGTAATACATCCAGAAAACAAAATCTGAAAGCCAGAGACCCTGAAACAAAATCTGAGATACTGCCAGGCAAGAAATTGTTCCTTCCCAGCTCAATGTCACATGTTTAACTTACCCAAAATAAAAGCTGAAAGACCACTCAATTATGGAACTGTGAGTTCCCTCCAACAGAAAAAGTTATTGGGTATCAAAGGACCCTTTAATTTAGCCAAGAAAAGGCTTTTGGAAGCAATAGTTAGAAGCTAATTCAAATTAGGCCTTATTTTTTTAATCAGAGTCAGTAATTACTTGCTGAAAATATATCAAGAGAAGCAGCAGATTCTTCACAACTTGAGATCTTCAAACTAAGACTGACTGTCCTGGTAGAAGGTAAACAGCAGCCCAAAATAAATACTCATTAGGCTCCTTTTCCAGGGAAAATCCAAGTGGTTTTGAGGAGGTCAGTCTAATTAAGCCTTAAACTCTAGGAGCCCTCTTCTTCTAAGTCCAACACAGCATCTGAGCACATGCCAACAGCACACAAAGCAAAGCAAATCCACCTCCTGGGCTCTGCAGAGGGAGAAGTAGCACAGCATCCGACCCAACCTTGCTGTGCACTGTCAGCAAGAAACCTCCAGGCTCCTTTTTTTCCATGGTGAAAACACAGATAGTACCTCTACGCACGAGGATCTTTCAAGGCTTAATCCAGGGAGGTCTGCAAAGACCTTGAAAGAAGCTTGGACAGCTGCGGGTCACCGTGGTAGAGTCAGCATCAGAAAGGAAAGGAGTCACCTCTTGGAGCACCTTCGCAGTGGTGCTGTGGAACAGAGGGAGAGAACAACATGCTTCGTGCTGGATACTTTGCTCAACAGCAATCCAGAAGCAACCAAGAACTCTGAGGGGTTTATGACTTCTCTTCAGAAGTTGTTTGTAACATAAAATGAGGGCTTTGGTTCACAAATCAACAAAAACCCTAGATAACAGCGATCTGCTGTAAAAATCTCCATCATTTTACAAAGCCTAAAGCAATTTAAGCCATTATTTCTTGATGGTACCACGAACAAACACATATGTAAAATCAAACTCCAGGAATTCTGAAAGAAAAGCTGAAACACAGAGCAGAACAGATACGATACGACATTTACCTACTGAGCCCAAAACATGAGTTTACTACCACAGAAGGAGTCAGCTCAAACCAGGTATCTTCTCTACAACTTCAATTTGTGTGTATGTGTGTTATACACAGACAGTGAAAAAAATCTTAAGAAAATAAATATTTTATTGAGCTTCCAACTTAGATCGGTCCATATTCAGAAGACTCAGCTATCCAGGAAAGTTCAGCAGCTGGGATTCAGACACCACAGTAAAGAAAAAGAAACCATTTCTCAAATTTATGGCACTGAATTTTAAGACGTCAAAAATTCTGTCGTGACTGTAAGTCAGATCAAGAATCAACCTGAGCTTTAACCCATTTCCCTTGAGTTGGTTTCACCTCTCACCTGTGCCACAATAAGAGGCAAGGATGACTGATGGGAGAGCATCTAGGTGACCCTGTTCTTGTGGCCAAGTGACCACCCTCTGAACACAGCACTGGCCACTCTAGGACGAGAGCAGGGGATGCATAAGACAAGTCTCATTTCCTCCTCCAGACAACCACAAGGCCAAATACAAAGCTTATTCTACCTGCTGTTGAACCTGAAAAATACGTGAAATGCCATAGTGTTTGCAAAAAAACATTAAATGTCTCATTAAGTGACGACATGCACAGGAAGCTGAAGAAAAATATTTGCAGAATAAACTACTACAGAATAAATGTTCATATAGGGACCTATTCCAAAGTAATTGCACTTGAAATGCTCACAAGCTTAATTCAAAACACTTTCCAATGGGGACAAGTCCTTCGAGCCTGCCTGTCCATATAGACACTATATTCATCTTGGTTGAAAAATTATCAGCAACTGTAATGAGTGATCTTGCTTTGTCCACCTAAATGGCAGGAGAAGATCAAACATGCTTGGAGACTTCCTTCAGTTAGGGCCAAGTCTCTCTAGAAACAGGTTGGGCCAAGTAGTACCCATCTAGGGACATTTAAACAAGTCACCTCCAACTCTGTCCTGTCAATAATACAAAACAAGGTGTCTCATATGTAAAAAAAAAATATATATATATATATACACACACACACACACTTGCACACACAGAACACCATTAAGTCAAAAATCTTGTATTAAACTGGATGACCCACAGAACAGGAAGAGACTTATCTATTGGGACTGAAAAAAAGTCTTAGGAGTTTGTTATGAATAACCACATAAATCCCCTTGGCCATTAAAAAAAGCGAGTTGTCGACGCCTACAAATTCAAGTAGAAAGAACTGAAAGGAAAATGGGGAAAAAGCAGACCATGCTCAAAACTTCTCACTAGTCTCCAGGATGTATTTCCGACATCAAAATGATAAAACCCACACGTTATCAAATTTAGAGAGTTGGGTATCTAACGCCAAAGAAAGCAAAAGCCCAAATACTGCGCTTTAATTCATGGCGGAGAAACTAAAGAGCCTGATGCCATAAAAGAGGCAGATCTTTTTTATTAAGTTCTACAGCAAATTAGAAGCAAGAAAAAAATCCCTGCAGAACCCGAACTGTTACGGTCTATTTTAACTTTTGCTGCAGTTTGCAATCTTTATCCATTTTATCAAAGAATTAGACATGCCTAGCAGGCATGATGGCAACTATTCTTTTTTTGCCAGTTTAGTACTTTTTCTCTCATAAAATACTCTAAGCTTGTCTTCAATAATCCTCCCAAATCCCTAACCCTTGCTAAGACAAGGAAGGCAAAAATGCTCAGCCTACAAATACACTTCAGTATTAATCTTCCTATTGAGAAAGTTATCGTATAAAAGCTATGATAAATCCTATTTTTCTGCTCTGACTTTTAATTTTCCCACCTTTCAGTTTCCCACCTAACCATTAAACTCAAGGAGAGGAAGGAAAGACGGAGAAAATACGGCCAAATACAAAACGGCATTTCCAACAGAGGACAAGGAACATGGTTCTTCAGCTTTTACAAATCCTACAGCGATAACCTCCTCAATGGTTTGCTGGAGAGCATCAACAGACCCACGTTTTTCCCCTCCCAGAAAGCACACAGTCACTTGAATTTCCTTTGCAGTGCTCAGGGTTTTCAGCACATCCATAGTAAACAAAACTCAGAGGAATTTTTTAAAAATTATTCAAGCACCACTCACACTGTGAGGAAACCATCGTCCTAAACAGAACCTCATGCCCTATATGGCTCTTTAAAAAATAAGGTATTATGCCATGAATATCATCATCATCATCACTTCCCTACAGGGTTCCAGCAGGAAAGAGGGAAGAAACAGAAGCACGATGAACCACGTCACCTGTTCTCAGATTGAGAGGCAATGAGAAAGAGATTTTAGAAAAATAGATAAACAACTCACTCATGTTTTAGTGAAGTTATATATTCAAAATCTATCTGGAAATGACTCAGATTTGTGTATTCATGTTCCTGCTTGGAGCCTAAGACCTCCCAAAAATGGCCTGGTTCTCAAAAGTTGCTTCATACTCAAGAGCTTCCACAAATTTCAGATCTTCAAATGCTGGATATTTCCTAAGAGCTGGATCTTCCCTGACTGGGGTCTTAGTTATAGGTCTGGGATTCTTGCTTCTGACACCCATCACAAAGCACACCTGCCTCTCAACAAAAGAAAACCCTGAAAATTCACAACTCTTTCTGCTGCTACCGATTCAAACCAAGTAAATAAACACAAAATCCCACGTCAAGATTATCCACCCAACAAAGCAAAGCATCAATACACCGGAACACAACAATACGCAATATATATCCTCGACACATTGTTCCAAAATCAGTGAGACGAACAAGCACTTACTTCCTATTCATTTTTACATGAGGGCCATCAACCACCACCCCCATAATATTTACAAGCTCTTCCCCACCTGATCAAAATTTCTCCCAAACTCCCTCTTTCCTCTGGGTTGGCAAAGGCCCACACGTGCTCCAGCTGCACGTGACCTAACCAGCCAGCAAGATGCTGTCTCCTAGAAAAATAAGGGGAACTGTTCCCTGGGTAGAAGCTCTGATTTTGCTCTCTCTCCTCTGCCCAGCAGTCAACTTTCTCAAAATTAAAAAAAAAACCAACCAAAAAAAAAGCAGATCATCTTCTACATCTATGCTCTTTGATCCACATTTCGAAGGGCCAAAGGGAGTGCAGAATTACTGGTGGGCAGGCAGATAGTGTGGCCACACCATCCTTACTTCCTCAAGAAATCAGGGTTATATGAATTTGCATAAACACAGCAACACCACTGACATTTTTCCTCTCATATTTAGGGATATCAATGTTTTAAACACCAAAATAGGAGCAGAATGATTGAGTGGAAGGAACAAGAAGGTAACGCAATTTAGTCACCTCTGGAGAACTGCATCCATTCGACTGGCAGGTAGTTGAGTCACATGGAAGTAATTCTTGAAAATTTATTCACAGTTCTGAGAAATGACAGATTAAGAGCCAATTTTTTTTTTAATTCAAAGAGCTAAAAGACCGTCAACAGGCAAAAAATGGATAGGTGGATTTTATTTATTGTCACCGACACAAAATTCTTCATCTATTTATTGAGAGATGCATGATGGCATACAAGAATCCAGTATCATCAGACGGGACTAATTGATTTGCATTTGAAATTAGCAAAAAAAATTATGCTGTTTATGTAGTTTGGAAAAATACTGTAGATGACAAGAAGAACACTTTTCTCATTCAATCATTTTGGATCGACTACTTCTATGGATGGATCATGATGACTTACGGATTTCAAGCAGCAAAATTGCATCTAATTGATTAGAAAGATCACGGTACATTAAGAAACGAGACCAACGTGAATGGCTACGAGCCTCTTCTTCACAGCCAGCTTCTCCTCAGACACACAATCTCGCCCGCAAATAAATCAAAGACGCTGCTGTACAAAAAAATCACCTCGTTTGCACTTTGGAAGCGATGCGAGAGTCACTCCTCCCCAAGCACGCTGGCTAATAACACAGTTCTCTCGGGGATGCTTCAAATACTTCTTTGTCGTACCAGCGTTGGGAGGAGGAGATTGGCAGGACATCGTCTGCCTCTCGCCTCGTGACAAGGGTCAGTCCGAGCACCTCCACGGCGCGAGGAGACGCCGCTCAAGCATCCACAGAAGCCAGAGGAAAAGCAAGACGAGCGGAGCACCATCCAGTCACACGTCAGCGAGCACAAGGGGAGCTAATTCAGGACCAAAATGCACGCTTAAGAACGTCGCGGTTTAAGGAGAGGCTTTATGAATTGCAGAGGAAACAGAAAGTACACGGAGCACTTGTGCTGCGGAAAGGGAAATCAGGGGCCTCTGCAGATACAATCAAGCCCAAAAGGCATGACTGGAAGACAAATGAAGATCATAATCCGGACTGAAGGAAAGAGTGAGCTCAGAAAGGAAGATATAAAAGTTGTATTTCCCTTCTGACAGTCTCATCAACTGCTACCAACCGCCTGAGCTGGAAATCAGCAGAGCTCCTGGGTGGAAGCGTGGAGGTTTCTAACTACCAGAGGATAAAGGGCTGAAATACTCCTCTGCCACAGGCAGCAGCAGAAAAATGCCTGGGTTTAAAATAAGATTGAATTACGTTTAAGCCACGGTTGCTGGCTTTCACGGCAGGTAGGACTTGGTGACCCAGGAGCTCCATCCCAGCTGCGACCGTCCCACTTCCCAGAAGAGGAGCCAGGGCCCATCTCACGGCGGTCGCCTTTGAAAACTTCCCAAAAGCGGACACTAACCTGGATTAAACACATGCTTTCCTCGCCTCAAGTGGCTGCCTTTGCACCTATGCATCCAGACCAAGGTTCACAAGCTCTTCTAGACAGATCAGATAATTAAATTTAGACTCAATTTAATTATCATTTCAATTATGGTTCCAGTTGAGGTACTGAAGGCCCTTTGCAGAGATGCTTCTCCAAAACATTTTCACTTGCCCGAGAAATGTTTTCAGGTGCACCAAGAGCAGTGTGACCTTTCTCTTCTGTTTTTTTCCCTGTTATCTGTGCAGTGGGTTACCAATATAGGGAGTATGAAAACTTCACTGCAAAGAAGGGTTTTAAACCCCTAAATAGTTCACCTACTGCAATGCAGACTTATCAATGAATTTGACAGCTGAATATCCCCAAAGATCAGAAAGGATCTCTACAGTATGTTCTCCCTAAATGACCGTATCCCATAGTTATTTCACATTAATACAGGTGTATCATTTATGTTTCTCACTCCAAGCAATATTTCCCATTACTGAACAAATCCAAAACACCTTCGTGGCACGCAGTCGTTTTGTTTCCAATCCCTTTGTTCCAAAGGTGAAGGGTTATATATCTACCTCTCCAAAAATGTGTGTCTTTACTAACAGCCAGAGATTTTCATCAACTAAAGAGTATACAAAAAAAACCTCACACACCTGAACAATAATATCTGAAATGCTTAGCCCAGATCACTAAAATGAAAGGCCACTATAAGCACATCATTTGGGAGAGAGAGATTCCTTCTGAAAAATGTAAACATTTGCTTTGGTAAAAAAAAAAAAAAAAAAAGTTTAGATGCATAACTAGGTAAGTTGATATTTCAACTTCCAGAACAAAAGTTAATCAGATTTAATACATATTTAATCCAAAAAGTACATTGCTAACTGATACCAGTCCTTTTAACAACTACATACATCTAGCGTGAATAAATATTCACACCATAGTTGTTAGTTGGGGTTTTTTTAATGTACTCATCCATAAAGGTCAAGAGAATGCACGAAACAGTTAAAGTTCAAAATCAAAATCAGAAAGAACTAAAAAAAAAAAAAAGGCATTTCACCTCCTAATACTAATTTTCTTTTTCTTTACATTGCTCAACATCACTCCTCAATTGGAGTTCTAATCAACAACCACTTCACAGTTAACATTTCATAAAATAATGCGGTTGATGCAATCAAGTCCAGCAAAATGTTTCCCTAAAGATGTTTCCATCATTCACATTCCTTAAAAAAAAAAAAAAAAA